>NC_133406.1:173727500-174352500 GCF_049350105.2 Macaca mulatta
CCAAGTACCTGGGAATACAGGCATGCACCACCGTGCCTGGCCAATTTTTTGTAATTATTGTAGAGACAGGTTTTCGCTATGTTAACCAGGCTGGTCTCGAACTCCTGGGCTCAAGTGATCTGCCTGCCTCGGCCTGCCAAAGTACTGGGATTATCAGTGTGAGCCACCAAGCTCAACTTCTAATCGGAGACAAATAATTCTGATACATTTGTGATCAGTTCCATAATGACATATGTGGAATGTCATGGGAACACTTAGAAAGAAGTGATTAAATCCTTTGAGGTAAAATAAAAAAGGCTTCACAGAGAACATTATTGACTTTTGAATTAGGTTTTTAAAGATTATTAGTTACTTGTCCAGAGAAGTAGGGGAAGTCCAATCCAGGCAGAGGGTAAAACATGAGGTAATGGAAAGGATTATGAAAATGAAGATACAAGAATGAGGAAATAATAATGGATGATCAAAAGTGCTGGGAGAAATGGTTACATACTTGAGGGGTACTTGCTTTGCAGTGCAATAAGGATTTTTTTCCTTTAAAATGATAATGAGGGACTGGTGAAGATATAAGGCTGGAAAAATGGTGCTTTATGGACTTTTCTTTTTGATGTTGGGAGATGTAACAGGAATGACTGACAACAAGTAACAGAATACCCAACTAAAAAGAACTTGAACAAATATTTACTTTTCTCACATTAAAAGAAGAGATAGCTTTTGGCTTTGATTTTTTTGGCTTAATTTTGTCAGAATTTGGATTGGCCGTTCTGCTATTCTCTTTCCTAAAGCCTTTCTTCTTTTCTTATGGTCTCAAAATATCTTCTCCAGCTCACTCTGGGCATATTATCCACATTAAAGACAGAAAGGAGAAGGGAAGTAGCATCATCATATCTATCTCATTTTTCAGGAAGATAAAAAATTTCCCGGAAGCCTTTCCCCTTCCTTTATATTTCTGCTTTCATCTTATTGGCCAGAAGTGTCACATGATCAGCCTTAGCGTTAAGAGAGGCTGGAAAATCAAGTATTTAGCTTCCTATTAATTATATTAATAGCTATTTAGCTTTCTATTAATTATATTATTTCTATTAAAAGAAAGAGACAAGGGAAGAGAGAAAGGGTTTGGAAAAAAAACCTAACCAATCAGCAATATCTGCTGCAGGAGAGACCCTCATTCTCTCAGTTGGAGGCCAGGAAAACTGGATTATTGTCATTACCTCCCCCAGCTTTCTCTATAGATATTCTTGCCACCTTCCAATCTATTTTTCCAAATTATATTCAGAATGTTTTTTTTTAGAAACACAACTAATTGCATCCTCTTTTGCTTAGAAACTAACTCTTCAAAAGATTTGCATTGCTCTTAGCATAAAGACTAAATCTTTATGAAACAATTTCTCTTGAAGCCTTTTTTGCTTGTCTACATCAAAAACAAACAAAAACAAGTAACACAAATTTACCTCCAGAAAACCTGAAAAACAATGTACATATTTATATCATCTTGGTCAATTGCTGGTGAATTTTTTTTCTTTTTCTTTTTTCTTTTAGACAGAGTCTTGCTCTGTCACCCAGGCTGGAGTTCAGTGGCGTGATCTCGACTCACTGCAACCTCTGCCTCCCAGGTTCAAGTGACTTTTCTGCCTCAGCCTCCCGAATAGCTGGGAATACAGGCACTTACCACCACTTCTGGCTAATTTTTGTATTTTTAGTAGAGACGGGGTTTCACCATATTGCACAGGCTGGTCTTGAACTCCTGGCCTGGTGATCTGCCTGCCTCGGCTTCCCAAAATGCTGGGATTACAGGCGTGAGCCACCATGCCCGGCCGTTGCTGGTGAATTGTAACTATGAAGTCAGCCTCTAAAATGAGTGACACCTAAACAATTCGAGTTCTACCCCCTGGCTTCTTTTTTAGACTAGAACAGTGTTTCCTCACTCTAGAATGCATATTAAAGTCGTCTGGTATGCCTTTAAAAAATTCCCATAGTTGTGTCTCAATTCAGGTCAATCGAATTGCAATATCTGGGACTAGGGTTTAGGCCTAAGCAGTAAGTATGCTGATAAATGTTTTACTAACTACACAGGTGGCAAGGAAATCCTTATTTGCTGCATTTGCCAATTTCCATGTTATAAATCCTCTCATCACAGCAGATTTCAAGCTCCCAACATAAATTTTCTGAATGGGAAGTTACAAACAGATACTTAGTAGCACACCACCATACAGATACAATAGATATTTTAAATAACTGCAAGAGATTAGGTAGTAGTAAATTTTTGTTGTTGTTGTTTTTTGTTTTTTGAGACAAAGTCTCGCTGTCACCCAGCCTGGAGCGCAGTGGTGCGATCTCGGCTCACTACAACCTCTGTTTCCTGGGTTCAGGCCATTCTCCTGCCTCAGACTCCCAAGTAGCTGGGATTACAGGCGCCTGCCACCACACCCAGCTAATTTTTGAATTTTTAGTAGAGACAGGATTTCACGTTTTTGCTAGGCTGGTCTCGAGTGATCTGCCTGCTTTGACCTCCCAAAGTGCTGGGATTGCAAAGTGTGAGCCACTACTTCCAGAAGGCAGTAGTAAAATTTAATAGCATAATTAGGAAGTGATGATCCTTGAGTAATTATTATCTTTGTTTTTAATATGATTTATTTAATAATACATTTATATAATGTAATTTTGAGTAATGTCTATGTTTAACAACTGACTCACAAAATTCCTGAAATTAGCCTGTTCTAATATACTTCTAGATAAAAATATATTTAAAATATGTTCGTAACTTCCCCCCTCCCAGACCTACTGAATAAAAAATTCTGGGTGTGGACTTCCAGTTTCTGTTCTTGTATGTAGAGTTTAGAAGTCATTACTCCCGTCTTATAACAAGAAAAAGTTAGACAAATTGGAAATTAACAGCTTTTCTTGGACTCATCAGAGAACTGTGGTGACAAGGGCAAACTGCCACCTTGAGATCTAGAGACGCAGACAATCCAGAGAAATACAGTTCCCAAGAGTTACTTACCATAAGCTGGAGGAACACATGAATGATTATTTTCATGAATTGCTGGAGGCTGAGTATTTTGCTAGTATAAGAGTGAAAAATTCATGGGGGACCAAAGTCATGGGAAAGAGAGGGCCCACACTTACATGGGCTTTCATTCTAGGAATCCAGTGGATTCTTTCAGTGAGGATCTGAGCTAAGGATCTGAGCTGAAGATAAGCTAGTGGCCCTGGTAGGGGAGGGAAAGAATATCCACATTAAAACACTCCTAGCCTCTTTTTTCTAACAAAGACTTAATCTGGGGATGGGGAGTGGGGGAAATTTGCCAGAGGGTAATTTTGAAACTATAGCCCAGTTAGGGTAAGGGAATTCTACTCTAGCACCAGCCTTTATTTCTTAACTAAGGAGGAAAAATAACAGTGCTTGAGGAATTTGATTGGGAATGTTGCAGCCAGGGAAGGGAGTAGGGGCAGGGATAAGACAACTATACCCTTGAAGTAGGAATAGATATACTTGTGAACACCATGTCTCCAAGACACAGGTTAACTAAAAGTGTGAGAGTCAATCAGATTGTAGACTATTTCCCTTCTCCCCACTTACCACCAGTGAACCTCCAGAGTGACAATACTGGATTACAGATGAAAGAATTGCAAGACATAGGCTTTCTCTAAAGCAATACAGAGAAGCCTGAAAGCCAGGAAGGGAAACAAAAACAAGAAAGGTTTTGATACCTGTAGCTACAACAACATTAAGCACAACCAAACTGCTACCCTGAATACCATCAATTCTTCTGCTGAAGGCCTTATTACCTCAGTACCTGTTACAGGATACAGCATGTCTGACTTTTAACAAAAAGTCATTAGGAGTGCTAAAGGGCAAGAAAAAAATATTTTGAAGAGATCAAGCAAGCATCAAACCCAGACTGTTATGATAAAAATGTAAAAATTATTGGACAGGGCATTTTAAATAATTATGATTAATATGTTAAGAGATCTGATGGAAAAAGTATGCAATGTGCAAGGTATGTAATGTCAGCAGAGAGTTGAAAATTATATGAAAGACTCAAAATGACATGCTAGATATCAAAAACACAGCAACATGAATGAAGAATATCTTTGATAGCCCCATTGACTTCACAGGGTTAAGGAAAGAATCAGTTAATTTGAAGATTGGTCAATAAAAACTTCCCAAACTAAAATGCAAAGAGAAAAAAGAATGAAAATAGAACATCCATCCAAGAACTCTGGGATAATATCAAAAGGTGTAACATATGCACAATTGGAATACCAGAAGAAGAGAGAATGGGATAGAAGAAATGCTTGTAGTAATACTTGTTGAGAACATTCCAAAATTAATGTCAGACACTAAACCACAGATACAAAAAGAATACCAATCAAGATAAATATCAAAGCGAAACAAAAACACAAAACCTAGGAATATTATATTCAAATTACAGACAACAAAAGACAAAGAGAACGTCTTGAAGGAAGCCAGTAGGAAAAAACATCTTACCTGTAGCAGAACAAGGATATATTTTTTATTGTTTTCTTTTTTTCTCTTTTATTTTGTACAGACAGGTTTTTGCCATGTTGCCCAGGCTGGTCTTGAACTCCTGGGCTCAAGCGATTCTCCTGCCTCAAGCCTCCCTAAGTGCTGGGATTATTATAGGCATGAGTCATCACACCTGGCTAGAAGAACAAGGATATAAATTACAATTGACTTCTCATCAGAAACCAAATAAACAAGAAAAGAGTGGAACAAAAATCTTTAAAGTGTTGATATTAAAAACTGGCATTCTATAATTCTATATCCAGAAAAATTATTCTTCAAGGGTAAAGGAGAAATGAAGATTTTCCCAGATAAACAAAATTCTGAGGTAATTTATTGCCAGCAGACCAGCTCTGAAAGAAATGTGGAAAGAACTTCAGGCAAAAGAAAAATGACATGGGTCAGAAACTTGGATCTACATAAAGAAAGGATAGATGGCATTCTGTAGACCACATCCTGGGCCATAAAGCATACTTCAACAAACCCGAAAGAATAGAAATTATACAAGGTATGTGCTCAGTTGACAATAGCAATAAGCTAGAAATCATAACAGCAAGATAGCTGGACATTTTCCAAACATTTGTAAATTAAACTACAAAAATCTAAATAACCCATGGGCCAAAGAAGTCTCAAGAGAAATTTAAAAACAAATAATTTGAACTCAATGAAAATGAAAATACAATTTATCACAATTTAGGGATGCAGAAAAAGCAATTTTTAGAGGGAAATTTATAACACCAAATGCATATGTTAGAAAAGAAGAGAGATATACAATTAATAACTTAGGTTTCCACTGTCTCTTGAGACAACTGGCTGTTCTCTGCTATCAGGCAGAGCTGCTGACAGGGTACTTTGATGGCTTCTGGTCAATCTGGTCACAGGTTGTATTCCTTGGCTAGGCAATTACGCTATTTGGTATCTGCAGTTGGGCAGGGTTGCAGTTGGGGTCTGAAGGGGGAACATTTCCAAACTAATTTTACAAGGCCAATATCACCCTGATACCAAAGCCAGACAAAGACATTACAAGAAAAAAATCATGGGCCAATATCCTTGATGAACATGGATACAAAAATCCTCAACAGAATATTAGCAAACTGAATTCCAAAACACATTGGAAAAACTCATCCACCATGATCAAGTGGGGTTTGTCCCTGAGATGCAAGCATGGTTCAACATATGCAAATTAATGAATATGATACATCACAATAGAATGAAGGACAAAAACTGTGTGATCATCTCATCAGATACAGAAAAAGAAGGGAGCTCTCATACACTGTTGATGGAAATATAAATTAGTATAGCCATTATGGAAAACTGTAGGTAACTTCCTCATACTAAAAATAGAATTACCATAAGATCCAGCAATCCTGCTTCTGGGTATTTACCCAAAAGATTTGAAATCAATTTCTCTGACTGCATCCCATGTTCATTGCAGCACTATTCAAAGTAGCCAAGTTATGGAATCAATCTATGTTCATCAACAGATGAATGAATAAAGGAAATGTGGTATATACACACAGGGGAAAACTATTCAGCCTTAAAAAGAAGGAAATTCTGTCATTTGTGACAACATGGATGTAATGAATTAGAGAACATTATGCTAAGGGAAATAAACCAGACACAGAAAGACAAATACTACATGTTCTCATTTATATGTGGAATCTAAGACAATTGATCTCATAGAGGTGGAATGTAGAATGGTAGTTACAGAGGCTAGAGATTTGGGAGATTGGGGAGATGATGATCAAAGGGTGAAAAATCTTAGAAGTATGTTTTTTTTTTTAAAAGTCTATTGCATAATGTGGTAAATATAGTTAATAATAGAATAATAGAATAGTCTATTTTTACAAAATTGCAAAGAGAAATTTCAAACGTTTCTACCACAAAAATGTTGAGTATTTGAGGTGATGGATATGTTAACTAGCTTGATTTAATTATTCTACTTTTAAACCATCGCTTCATAACCCATAAATGTACACAATTATAAATTGTCACTTTACAATTTAAAAATTGTATATTCCTGTAAAATACAATCTATTTAAAAATATCTTCCTTAAAAAGATATTTAAAAAATTATGTCACAGGCAAAACGAAACTAGGTTTACTTTTTTAAAAAGGAATAAAGTTTATGCAGATTGGGCCAAGTGTGGTGACTCACACCTGTAATCCCAGCACTTTGGGAAGCCAAGATGGGTAGATCACCTGAGGTCAGGAGTTCAAGACCAGCTGGGCCAACATGGTGAAACCCCGTATATACTAAGAAAACAAAAATTAGCTGGGTGTGGTGGTGCACACCTGTAATCCCAGCTACTTGGGAAGCTGAAGCAGGAGAATCACTTGAACCTGGGAGGTGGAGGTTGCAGTGAACCCAGATCGCACCAGTGAACTCTAGCCTGTTGATAAGAGCGAAATTCTGTCTCAAAAAAAAGTTTATACAGAATGGAAGGCAAGAAATAAAACTGTCTATACTTACAGATGACATCATTGTCTATATAGAAAATTCCTAAGAATCTACAAAAAAAAAAAAAAAAAGAAAACTTCCTGGCACCAATAGGCATGTATCCTGCAACATTGCAGGATACAAGGTCAATATATAAAAGCAAACTGCCTTTCTGTTTGCCATCAACGAACTACTAAACTTTGAAATTAAACTACAACAACAAAAAACATTTACAGTAGCATCAGAAAATAAGAAGTATAAATCTAACAAAATATTTACAGAATCTATACACAGAAAGCTTCAAAACAGGGATGAAAAAAGTAAAAAAAAAATAAATGAATTTCATATGCATGCATTGGAACACTCAGTATTGTAAAGATATCAGTTCTTTGTAATTCGATGTATAGATTCAATCCAATCTTAATCAAAATCCCAGCAATCATTTTGTAGATATCAGCTAATTAAGTCTATAATTTATATTGAAGAGCAGAGGATTTAACAGCCAGCTCAACTCTGGAAAAAAAAACCAGAGGACTCACATTACCTGATTTCAACATATTTATAGTGCTATCATAATCAAGTACACTGATAAATAAAATGGAATACAGAACTCAGAAATAGACCCACACTAATATAATTAACTGATTTTTTTACAAAAACACAAAGGCAATTCAATGAAGAAAGAATTTTCAATAAATGTTGATGGAACAATTGAACATCCACATACAAAAAAAAAAAAAAAAAAAAAGTGAGAGAGAGAGCAGAGACACAGACCTTACATCTTACTCAAAAATTAACTCAAAATGGATCATGGGCCTAAATTTAAAATGCAAAAGTATGAAACTTTTTGAAAAACATCAGGAAAAAATCTGTGTGATCTTGGCTTTGGTAATGGAATTTTAGATACACCCAAAGCACAATCCATAAAAGTAGAAATTGGTAGAATTGGACTTTTAAAAAATTTTTGCTTTGTGAAAGACAATGTTAAGTGAATGATAAGACAAATCACAGGCTGGGAGAAAATTGTTTGCAAATCAAATAGATCATAAAGGACTTTTATCCAAAGTACATAAACAATTCATAAATTTCACAATTAAAAAACCCCAACTGTGTTACTCTGTTTTCAAGCTGCTGATAAAGACATACCCAAGACTGGGAAGAAAAAGAGGTTTAATGGACTTACGTTCCACGTGGCTAGAGAGGACTCAAAATCATGGTGGAAGGCAAGGATGAGCAAGTCACGTCTCACATGGATGGCAGCATGCAAACAAGAGAGAAGTTGTGCAGGGAAACTCCCATTTTAAAACCATCAGATATCTTGAGACTCATTCACTATCACAAGAACAGCACAGGAAAAACCTGCTACCATAAGTCAATCACCTCCCACTGGGTTCCTCTCATGACATGGAATTGTGGGAGTTACCCACCCCCTTAATTCAATCACCTCCCACTGGGTTCTTCCCATGACATGTGGGAATTGTGGGAGTTACAATTCAAGATGAGATTTGGGCGGGGACACAGCCAAACATATCACCAACCCAGTGAAAAATGAACGAAATGTAGGAACAGACACTTCATCAAAAAAGATATACAGATGGCATATAAGCATATGAAATGATGCTCAGTTTCATATGTCATTAGGAAAATGCAAATTAAATATGAGATACTACTACATATGCATTTAAATGGCTAAAAAACCTGATAATACCAATTGCTGGCAAATATGTGGAGAAATAGGAACTCTCATTCCTTTGCTGGTGGGGATGTACAATGGTAGGTACATCCAGTTTGGAATATAGTTTGGCAATTTCTCATAAAACTAAACATACTCTTACCATATCATCAAGCTGTTGTGTTCCTTGGCATTTACCCAAATGAGGTGAAAATTTATTTTCACACAAAAATTTGCACTCAAATGTTTCTAGCAGCTTAATCATAAATGCAAGACTAGAAGCAATCAAGATGACTTTTAAGTGGTGAATAAACAAACAAAAGTATATCCATATAATGGAATATTATTTAGCAATAAAAAAATGAGCTATGAATCCATGCAACAAGATTGATGAATCTTAAATACTAATTGCTAAGTTAAATAAACCAGTCTGGAAAGACTGTATCCTGTCTGATTCTATTTATATGACAGTCTAGAGAAAGGCAAAACTGTAGAAACAGAAAACAGATCAATCAATGGTTGCTAGGGCCTTGAAGAGAAGGGATAGTTGAATGGGTGAAGCACAAAGAATATTTTTTAAGATGGTAAAACTACTCTGTATAGATACTGTAATGGTGAATACATAGCACCATGCCTTTACTAAAACCCATAGAATATTACTGCACAAAAAGTGAGACTTAAAATTCGGGAATTTTTTTTTTTAAATCACAGTTAAGAAATAGGAGGATCCTACAATGGAATACAGACTGTAACAGAAGAATCAAACTGCCTTACAAATGTATAATATAACCCCCCAGAAGGAGTGGGAGGAAAGGGTATACACCTAAATAATATTGAAAATGAGTAGAGGCTGTGAGATTAAAGACACAAGGAACTGCAAATAAACACTCTAGATTGTAGTCATTTCCCATGGGGTATGGGGTTAATAATTCTGAATCATTGTACATGCATACTGGGATTGAACATGTAAGTAATTGGAGGGCAGATGGTAGGAACTCAACATTGTTGGAGTGGGAGATTACAGAAAGCAAGAAAGGAAGCTAGAATTATCCATGTGGTATCGAACAAGTGTCAAAAACATTAATATAAACTCATGTTTAGCTTAATAGAGATATATAGGTGAACACAGATGTATAGATATGTTTATATATACAAGTTAGTATACATACAAATATTTCTTAGCTCTGTCCACTAAGAAGGCCTAGAAGCAATGACACCCCAGAAGCAGCAGGCACTCTCAGTGCTCAGATTTTGGTTTCTAATTCCATTGTCTAATAAAAGTAACCAGGGCTCTGAAGAAATGCCCGATTCTAGAGCTGAGGCAGGGATAAAAGATGAGCCAGAGAGTAAAGAAGTGCTCAAACAAAACAAAATAGAACAAGTCTCTACAATAAACAAACAACAAAAAGGGGTATTTGAGAGGAACCTAGCAGCCAACAGAAAGAGCTCACAATGGCAAAAGGTAGAACAATTTCAACAACAAAATAAATAGTATAGAATTGGATTATAACCCAAATTATAAAATAAATACCCATGAATTCATAGTAACACAAACAAATATTGAATAAATGAAGAAGAGAGAATAGACAAATCTTTTTATACAAGAATTCCAAATTATTATATAGATATTTTTCCCTCAAGAAGGTGGATCTTAACTTCCCATTCTATGAGTATGGGATTTGCATGTTGACTTTCTTCTAAACAGTACAATATGCAAAGGAGAGAGGAGGAAAAATCACTTTAAAGCAGAGGATATTGACAGGTGGTAAAGATTAACACCATCAATGATAAGTTAGGTTGTTATCATGTATCTTTGATATGACGATGAGAATGACACCTTACCTCTGTAGTCTTCCTCCCAGAAACCCATAACACTTGTTTAACATCAGAAAATCACAAATTGAAGGACATTCTACAAAATATGCGACCACTACTCTTCAAAACTCTCAAAGTCATCAAAAACAAGGAAATTCTGAGAAACTGTCACAGTGTAGAGAACCCTAAGGAGGCATGATGACTAAATGTAATGTGGTGTCTTGGATGAGATCCTGGAAGAGAAAAATGACAGTTAAATTTAAGGAAATCAGAATAAAATATGGACTTTATATGATAATAAAATAGCAATATTGTAGTTGTACTAAATGTACCAAAGTAATGTTAACAATAGGGAAAACTGGATATAGGGTATATAGAAACTCTAATTATTCTTACAACTCTTCTGTATACCTAAAACTATTCTAAAACACAAAGTTTACCAAATGTTTAAAAAAAGTCTAGAGGTAAGCCCAAGCAATTATTGTTAAGCCCTTGGGTGATTCTGATGCATGGTAAAGTTTGAGAACCATTGCTTTACCATAAAACCAAAAGGAGTTTTGTGCTTAGAAAAGTTTGTGGTTTTAATTGCAAGGTAGGGGCCAAACAGCATCTCATGCACAGGTTGTCTCTGGATGCTCTCAGTTAATAAATAACTCACTAATAGATACCTTTGACAAGTGAGGAGAAAGGAGGAAGAATAAACTGCTTTTGTGACTCAATTATACTGTAATTGTATTGGGCCCATTGAAACTAAAGTAGAGGCCAAGGAAGGCTTCATAGGTTGTTCTCTACTGGGGTCTCTGAGAATAGCCAAACAATTGCATCCCTTTTCCCTACCCTGTTCTGAATTAATTGAAAAATATGGTAAGGGTAAATATGATGAATTGGAGCCAAAATATCACATTGTGGATAAAAGTCCCCTGTTAAACCCTCAAATTTGACAGACTTACCCACCCATTCATGAAAGGTTCTAGACCACTTCAGGACTCCCCTAACCCTCTCAAGGGGCTTCATGAGTAAAGGTGTGGAGAGGAGCCATGATTGTCATACTAGGCTAGAGCTCCCTCTTCTGGGAAGAACCATCAGGAGTGTAGATGTTCCCTCCATCATTGGCAGTCAAGAGGAGCAGGCAAAACAGATTGATAGAACTGTGATACTTTTCTAGGTGGAGAGAGAGGTGTACTCAAAATCTGTGGTACAGCCAGTCTAGAGTTAGGGGATCTAACCCATGAAATAGACAGATTCTATGGGTAAAGAGTGTGGTTTGGGGGTAGTTTCTGAATATATATTAAATTCAAGCAACATTTAGGAAATGGGTGATACGGAACTCCAGGCAAAAATCCTACTTGCCATCCCAGGGCTTTGTCTATGAATGGTAGTTCCTCTGCCATCAAGAAGGTTGACTAGACTATTACTTTTCCCAACCATAATAACTGAGATGTTACTATATTAGGTTCTATATGTGTAATACATCTAATATAAGATCATTTATTTTTATAATTAGCATGTCTTTGCCACAATGCTACTTTGAAGTATATATAACTAAATCGCAAAGGAAGATCTGGTGGTCTAACAGTAAGAAACCTCGGAGAATCAAGAGCCTGAAACGCTAGTCTTAAAATTGCTAGTATTCCTGTGTGGACTTTTCACTTAACCTCTGTTTTTTATTTTCTTCATTGACAAAAAGTTTGGACTACATATACCTCAAATTTTGTTCTTGTGGATAACTCATTTACTTTTTTACTTATTTTGTCTGAGTCAGATTTACTTATATAAATAAAATCTTTTACTTATTTTTAAAATGTATTACACAAATAGTAAAAATTAAAGAATATTTAAAAAAGAAGAATCACCCAAAACTAAAGAAGATTTGCAACTTAAAATTTTCTGTTTCCTGACCTTGTTTATCTGCATAATATTTTACATTCTTATTACCATAGTGCAGATCATGTTCTGGGCTGCTCTGTCATTTAACATTTTAGAACATATTTTCAAAAATTTTTATTATTAAATTACTTAGTATTTAATAGTCATAGATGGGTATACCATAATTTATTTAGCCATTAAAAATGTTCATGATTGGTTTTTGGAATTAATAACTTGTATTTTTTTTTAGATTATGAGGAAGGTGTTTTTCTCAGCTCTGAACCTTTTAAAGAGAAGACTGAGACATTCTTAAGTTTTCCTAAAGCTGTCCAAGCTTTACCTATTCCAAAGGCTCATGAATGTCTGCTGTATACCCTGTTGTTGGTAGAAAACACTGAACTCTCACTTATATACTTTCTTGTGGCTGTTACCCACATAACCAATTCCAAACTCTCCTGGCTGTGAAACTCAATTCTCAATGGGATTTTCCAAGGACCTTGGATCCAGTTCTGACTGTCCTAAAGGTTTATGGCCAATTATTTTCACTCTATTATTTGCATGGACATTGGTTCCAATCTTACTTCTATAGTCAACCAGGACTAATATAGTAGAGTCTTTACCCCTGGTGAAGATGATTAGAGATGGAATGACATCTAAATTAAAAGACAGCTAATAAGGAGAGCAAATGAAGGATAAAAGTTTGCTAAAGCTACGAATTAGAAGTTAACTTCACGGCTGAAAGAAGTGTTGCTTATTATGCCCCCTAAATATACTTGCCTCCATATTCTTGAGTAGTACCAACAGTCACTAACCCCAGTTCCCAATTAATATTGTGGGATAGTAATAATGGAATACCCTTAGAGTTATGAGTACAGGTATTAGACTGGGGTAGGCTTGTTATGTCAGCAAGGAAGGCTGTTTATGGCCTACAGGATCCAATTTGGCTTCAGAAAGGTTGAATAGACTATATCTCACAACCTGGCCTGTTCCTTGACTATACTGACCACCTGCAATATATTACCCAGTGTGGTATTTTGGTGACTAGTAGGAAAAATGCAAATTAGAAATAGCAATTAGTAAATGATTTTAATTAAGTCATGTATTTTAGATTTGCAAGTTATAAGGGCAGCACCTGAAAAAATTGTAACAAAAGAAGACCGGGAGAAGAATATAGAGATAATACTCACAGAGACAGAAACACTGAGATTTTTTGACTTGCCCACAGTCATGGTCTCTGTAGAATCTGAAGAAGCTGAGAAAGTAACGTATGTATGGTTCAGTTGTCTACATTGTTTCTGTAATTCAAATGCTAAGCCAAGGGTTCTTATCCTTGTTTCTGTGAAGGGTTCTTGGGGATTCCAGGATATACACTGGGGGGTTTGGGGGGAAATTATATATTCCCTACAAAATTATATACAAAGTTATATAAGTGCCATGTGAACTTATATGAAAGGTAAATGTTTATGTTGTATGTAAATTTTTCTAGAGGAAGAGCCCATAGCTTTACCATATTTTTAAATAATTAAGCGAACTTCTAAGCCAAATAACAAAATAGGCTTCCAAGTCTCTATATAGGTTTTAATTATTTTTACTTTTATACATATATAAATCATTTTCAATTTAAAAAGAAAGAACTGACACTTTTATAGTAATAGCCAAAACCACAATTACTTTTGCACTAACCTAATATTTAAAACTTAGGAAGGGAAAATATGGGTAAATAAATGAATTTACTATATTAGAGAAGTTTTCCTTTTCTCTTTATTAATGAATATAAATAGAGTTTGTTTTGGTCTCAAGTATTTTGACAGTCTGTTGTTAGGCAGATACACATTTAAGGACTGTTATGTTTTCATGAAGAATTGACCCCTTTTTCATTTTGTACTATCCCTCTTTATCCCTGATAATTGTTCTTGTTCCACTCTCCTCTGTCTAAAATTAATATAGTTACTATAAGTAGATTATTAATAGTTATTCTGATTATTTTACCTAAAGTATTATTTGAATAGGATTTATAGTACTAAAAACTCCATCAGTAAAATAATTTTAGGGTATTATTCCTTCTCAAAATATAAAATATTATAATATGGTTTGAACTATAAAACATAGTACATATTAGATCATGAATAGCATACCTTTAAAAACTCGTAAGAAGGAAGGGAAAGTTCCTCAGACAAAAAAAAAAAAATAGGAAAGAGGGAAAAAAGAAAGGGACAGATAATTGCTTTGAAATCAGAAAGGGAGAAATGTTGGGAAGAAATGTTAATATTAACATGGATCTGGAGACCAGTGATGTCTCTTGGGTTCTCCCAACCCTTACATTGAAAGGGCTGAAAGAGAGATTCTTGTGTTAAGCCAAGACTCTCAAAAGGAGCTCAATTATCTCAACTGCTCCTAGGCCAGTAGAGTCAACTCCCTGTTTTCAGAAGCAAACACTAATCTCAGGAGGAAAGCATACTACCATTTTGGCTCCTAAGATTCCCTCAGATCAGCTGGGTGTGGTGGCTTATGCCTATAATCCCAGCACTCTGGGAGGCCAAGGCAGGAGGATGGCTTGAGCCCTGGAGTTCGAGACCAGCCTGCAACATGGCGAGAGCCCCATCTCTACAATTTTTTTTTCTTTTTTGATTAGCCAGGCATGGTGGTACATACTTATAGTCCCAGCTGCTCAGGAGGCTGAGGTAGGAGAATCACTTGACTGATCACAGGAAGTCGTGGCTGCAGTGAGCCGTGTTCACGCCATTGCGTTCCAGCCTGGTCAACCGAGAGAGACCATGTGACCATGTCTGAAAAAAAAAAAAGGAAGAAGAAGATGAAGAAGAAGAGGAGGGAGAGGAGGGAGAAGAAGAAGGAGAGAGAGGAGAAGGAGAGGGAGAAGGAGAAGGAGAAGAATTCCCTCAGGTTGAATTTGGTATAAATCCTGAAGACTATAGATAATTATATTATCAGATATAGAATATAAAATGTGTGAAATGTTTAAACAAATAAATGACAGAGTTAAAACGTGATTAACATTAAGAAACTGTCAGGCCGGGTGCAGTAGCTCACTCCTATAATCCCAGCACTTTGGGAGGCTGAGGCAGGTGGATCACTTGAGGTCAGGACTTTGAGACCAGCCTGGCCAACATGGTGAAACCCTGTCTCTATTAAAAATACAAAAATTAGCTGGGCATGGTGGCGGGCGCCTGTAATCCCAGCTACTCAGGAGGCTGAGGCACGAGAATTGGCTTTTCCGGGAGGCGAAGGTTGCAGTGAATGGAGATCACAACACTGCACTCCAGCCTGGGCAACAGGGCAGGACTCTGTCTCAAAATAAATAAATAAACTGTCAGAAATCATGACCTGTATTTGGAAAAATATCTAAAAAGAACTTTAAAGTGGTTTATGTAATTGTTGAAAATATGCAGTAAACTGATTTAAACATTAGACATAATTGAATAGAGATTTAATGAATTAGACAGGATCTGGATAAATTATACAAAATCAAGTTTGGAGATAAAATGGGATATAAAGTGTGAAAACGAAGTTAAAAAATATGTTAAGAATAGGCCACACATGGTGGCTCATGCCTGCAATCCCAGCACTTTGGGAGGCCGAGGCAGGCGGATCCCCTGAGGTCAGGTGTTCGAGGCCAACCTGGCCAACATGGTGAAACCCCGTCTCTACAAACAATACAAAAATTAGCCCAGCATGGTGGCACCCACCTGTAATCCCAGCTACTCAGAGACTGAGGCAAGAGAATCTCTTGAACCCGGGAGTCAGAGGTTGCAGTGAGCCAAGATCACGCCACTGCACTGTAGCCTGGGGGACAGAGTGAGACTCTCTCTCAAAAAAAAAAAAAAAAAAAAAAAAAAAGGTGACAATAAAATAATGGTCTAACATATGTGTAATCAGAGGTTCAAAAAGGGCAGAATATAAAGAATGGAGGAGAGATACCATTCAGAGAGTGGGGAAGGATTTTCCCAAACTGTTGAAAGACACCATTCCACAGAAATAGGATTAAATAAAATTAAATATTCAAAAAGAAATGTTCTCAGTGCATTGTACTGGCATTCCAGAATACCAGATAAAAAGAGAAGATTTTAAAAGTAGAAGGAAGCCAGGCACAATGGCACATACCTGCAGTCCTGGGAGACTGAAGCCGGAGAATAGCTTAAGCCCAGGAGTCCAAATTCATCCTAGGCAACACAGTGAGACCACATCTCTTATTATTATTATGTATAAATAAATAAATAGATAAATAAGAGCATTGGAATTTAAAAGTAATTTCATTAAAAAATAAAAAGAGAAAACTATTTTTAAAAAACATGTCACCTACAGAGGAACAATTAAACTGACAGCATTATTAGGGATAAAGTGTACTTCGTAATGATAGAAAGGTATAGTAATCCTGAACTTGAATATTCCTAATAAAATAACATGGGCCAGGCACGGTGGCTCATGCCTGTAATCCCAGCACTTTGGGAAGACGAGGCAGGTGGATCACCTGAGGTCAGGAGTTCCTGACCAGCCTGGTCAACATGGTAAAACCTCGTGTCTACTAAAAATACAAAAATTAGCTGGGTGTGGTGGCTTGTGCCAGTAGTACCAGCTTCTCAGGAGGCTGAGTCAGGAGAATCACTTGAACCTGAGAGGCGGAGGTTGCAGTGAGCTGAGTTTGCGCCACTGCACTCCAGCCGGGGTGACAGAGCAAGACTCCGTCTCAATAAATAAATAAATAAATAAATAAATAAAATAACCTGAAAACATATGAAGCAAAAATTGGAAATTTGATACATATCCTGTTAAAGTAGGAGATTTAAACACACCTCTCTTAATTGTTGGTAGGTCAACCAGAGAACAAATTAGTATGGATATAGAAAATTTGAATAAAAGCTTAATGGTCAGATACAGACTTCTGCACTCAACAATTAGAGAACACACTCTCTTTCAGCACACATGCAGCATTTATAAAAAATTATCTATTCATAAAGCTACGAAGCAAGGTCTCAAAAATTTCACAATAGAATCATACAAATGAAATTTTCTGGGGACAAAGTAATAAAGTTAAAAATTAGTAACATAAATCTCAACTAAAACAGACACATTTACATACACATTTGGAAGTTTAAAAGCACATTTCTAAATTCCTCATGGGTCATCAAAGAAGTAATGGAAAATTTAAAAATATGCAGAACTAAAACCTACATGGAGTTAGTACTAGCATGTTATTGATAGGTACCGAAAGTAATAGGGATGTTGGGAAATAGAGTATAAAAGAGTCCTCTGGAGGTCATTTAGTGCAGTCTTTTCCTAAGGCTTTTTCTGAACTCTCACTTCACTTTTTGGTGCAAGCCACATTAATGAAAGTAATTTTAAGGAAAAGAATAATATAAAGCGATAATTTGTGTGGTGATGATTCTTAATAATGAGTTGGATACATTTTATTTTTTACAGTCAGAGGAACAAGAATTATGAAGTCCTTTGTAGAAATAGATTAGGCAATGACCTATATGTTGAAAGGATGATGCAGACTTTCAATGGAGCACCAAAGAATAAAGATGTTCAGTGTGATAAAATCATAATGGAAGATAAAGGTAATTTGTTTCATTCTGCTTGATAAACTATAATGTTCTAATATACGTTCTTTGAGTCTGTCAATCAACAAATGAATATTGAAATATATAAAGCAAAAATAAAAATAATTTGGCCAAACCACAACAATAGTTGGACACTGTGATCTATAACTTTCAGAATTTGACATGTTAAGTAATAAATATGTAGATTTGAATGATATAATTATTCATCTTGATTTTTATGCATGCTATGTCATAGAACTTTATACTCTTTAAAAGTTTATATAAACTGATTATTTACTATGTCACAAATAATATCAGCCATAACTATTAACATTTTAAATGTGTCAGACACTATTCTATGTCCTTCACATATATTAACTGATTTAATTTTTACAGCAACCCTATGAGGTACATACTATTATGCTTCCCCATTTTATAGATGAGGAAACAAGCAAAGAGAAGTTTGCTAACTGTTCTGGTTCTAGAGCTTGTGCACTTAACTACTATACTTACCACTTCTCAATGTGTACAAATTAACAACCCTGAGCACATTGCGTAGCCAAAATCTCTAGGATGTAGCCAAAGAAGTAATTACAAGCAAAGTTATAGTCCAATTTTTTTTTTTTTTTTTTTTTTTTTTTTTTTTTTGAGGCAGAGTCTCACCCTGTCGCCCAGGCTGGAGTGCAATGGCACAATCTCGGCTCACTGCAACCTCTGCCTCCTGGGTTCAAGCGATTCTCCCCCTCAGCCTTCCAAGCAGCTGGGATTACAGGCAACCACCATCATGCTCGGTGAATTTTTGTATTTTTGTAGAGACAGGGTTTCACCATGTTGGCCAGGATGGTCTTGAACTCCTGAACTCAGGTGATCCACCCACCT
Organism: Macaca mulatta; assembly: GCF_049350105.2. Lineage (NCBI taxonomy): Eukaryota > Metazoa > Chordata > Mammalia > Primates > Cercopithecidae > Macaca > Macaca mulatta. The sequence continues at coordinate 173,746,256 of NC_133406.1, forward strand.
TGGCCTTCCAAAGTGCTGGGATGGCAGGCACGAGTCACTGTGCCCGGCTGGTTATATTCTTTTTTTTTTTTTTTTTTTTTTTTGAGACAAAGTTTCGCTCTTGTCACCAAGGCTGGAGTGCAACGGCGCGATCTTGGTTTGCTGCAACCTCTGCCTCCCAGGTTCAAGCAATTCTCTTGCCTCAGCCTCCCGAGTAGCTGGGATTACAGGTGCGCGCCACCATGGCCAGCTAATTTTTGTATTTTTAGTAGAGACGGGTTTCACCATGTTGAAGGCTGGTTTCGAACGCCTGACCTCAGGTGATCCGCCCATCTTGGCCTCCCAAAGTGCTGGGATTACAGGCATGAACCACCGTGCCCAGCCACGGCTGGTTTTATTCTTAATTGCCTTTATTATGCAGCAAAACTATAAGCTAGTTTTTACAAAAGATTAACAGAACAAACCCCTAGCAAAAAAATTAACCATTGCTTTTAATCAAAGAATATGCATACATCTTATTGGTGAGAGCATTTACTCCCTACTCCTAATGTTTTCTTTTACGTGGAAGAACATGAATTGATATCTTTATCTCCATCTCTTTCTATTATCTCACTCACTCCTACTTAGGAGTGGAGGTGTGACTTACTTGATTGGTAAATAACCATACATTGGGATGTATGGTTATTCCCCTGCTTTCCCTCTTCTGGTAGCCTGCTGGCAGAAAGGAGTACAAATTCTGATGGGTTTCTCCATGCTATACATTTTATAGCGGGAGGACTCAACATTGTTAGGCCTGTGGTTATCAGGCTCGTTGCTGCACATCTAAACTGTATCAGCCGATCTAAACATTATCAGTAATAAAGGTAATTTTGATCTCTGTTTTATTCCTTGTCAGTTTCTTAATTGGTGCAAACTTGGATGGACCCAGAAAAGTGAATTCCTAGATGATATTTAGTAACTTTTTCTTGTCCTTAACCAATTCATATTAAGAAACCTATTCATATTTTTTCCAAATATTAATATGTCGTAAAGGGTTTAAATATTTTTAAATGGATTACTGTATGTAACTTTAGATTTCCAATTCATATTAGGAAAACTATTCATATTTTTTTCAAAAGTGAAGGGTTTAAATGTTTTAAATGGATTACTGTATGTAAGTTTATGCTAAAATATTTGAAAATAAAAAAAAGAATGATTCTTTATGGAACTCAAAGTTATCAAAACTTCCCAAGAAATAATAGAATTATACATTAACTCAAAGAAATGGGAAAATTTTACCAAAATATACCCCTTTAAAATGGCCTAGATAAAGGTCAAATTACTTTAGAGGTTTATTCTGTAAATGTGAGAATACTTTATAATATTCATGTGTATTAGGGTTCTTCAGAAAAACAGAACCAATAGAATATGTATGTATATATTCATATCTAGGATTTATTTCTTTATTTTTGAGACGGAGTCTTGCTCTGTCGCCAGGCTGGAGTGCAGTGGTACAATCTCGGCTCACTGCAACCTCTGCCTCCTGGGTTCAAGCGATTCTCCTGCCTCAGCCTCCCAAGTATCTGGGACTACAGGCGTGCCATCACACCCAGCTAATTTTTGTATTTTTAGTAGAGACGGGGTTTCACCGTGTTGGCCAGGATGGTCTTGATCTCCTGACCTCATGATCTGCCCGCCTCGGCCACCCAAAGTGCTGGGATTACAGGCATGAGCCACTGTGCCTGGCCGATTTATAATTTATATCTAGAATTTATTTATAGAGATATTTATTACAGGGCATTGGCTTACGTAATTATGGAGGCTGAGAAGTACCATGATCTGCCATATGCAAACTGGGGACACAGGAAAGCTGATATGGTAGTTTGAAGCCCTGAGAGTTGAAGAGCCAATGGTATCAATTCCAGTCTACCTCTGAACACCTGAGAACCAGGAGTACTGAGGGCAGGGGATTGATGCCCCTACTGAAGTAATCAGGCAGAGAGTGAATTCAACCTTCCTCCACCTTTTAGTTATATTCAGCCCTCAAAGTATTGGATGATGCCCACCACATTGGGGAGAACCATCTGCTTTACTCAGTCCACGAATTCAAATGCTAATTTCTTGTGAATACACCCTCAGAGATACACCCAGATACAATGTTTAACCAGCTAGCTAGGCATCCTGTGCCCAGTCAGGTTGACATATAAAGTTAACCATCACACCATGTTATTTAAATTGCTCCAAGTTATATAAATTATTAGGATATTTACTAGTTTTTAAAACAAGGTTAACAAAACATGACAAAGAAAATACAGACTAATCTCATAGATACGTGGAAAAATTAAAAATATAGTAGTACTAAATTTGAACCCTCAAGGCATTAGGAATCCCTATAGTAACAACTTATTCTAGAAGTATAAAGATTATTAAATATCAGGAAACCTATGATCCATCATTACAAAATCATATTTATAGGTTTAATGTGAAACAAGAATGGTAGATGCCAAAAAGAACAGTTGATACAGTTCAGCATTCATTCCTGATGAAATTATCTGTACAGGAATGGTATGGTTCTTCTTGATAAAATATGTAAAATAAAAAGCAAAATTTTTGCTTGCAGGTGAACCACTAGAGATAATAATTGCTGTGATCCATTAAATATAAGAACCAGAAAATAGTGTCATTTATCACAGTAACTCTTCAACTTTGTTTTGGTAGTTCCAACTATTGCAGTAAGACAGCAACAGAATTAATATTTATAAGGATTCAAAAACAAATAGTCATTATTTGTAGGTGACATCAGTGTCTACTTAGCTACCTCAGGAGCATTAACTAAAAAAAAATAGTTCTAGGATAATGCAGCAAAAATGACAGAGTAGGTAATTCTGACAATGTGTCCCTCCACAGAAATGCCCCCAAAACTGAGCAAACGCTGTCAGAATCTGTTGCATTCATGGAACAAGAACACAATGTTCTTTAAAAAAAAAAAATTCAAAGAATAAAAGGATCTTGATAGCTTAATAAAATGTTTGGAAGATAACAACAACAACAAAAAATTCCAAGAAGTAGAGAAGAAAAACAAAGGATGGAAAATCCAAGAGAAACAATAAAATTAGAGGACCAATCCAGGAAGTTCAATAGTAAATAATGGTTCCTAAAATAGAAAATGGAGGGGAGGAGATAATTCAGTAAAACCTCTCAGACTTGAAAGTCAAAAGTTGGAAGATTGAAGGGGAACAACAAGTGCCAGCATATTACCAATTTTAAAATGTGGGGGACAGAAAATGTCCACAAACTACCAGAGAGAAAAATAAATAGGTCAGTGTAGAGAACAAGACATCAGACTGGTTGGAAACAAGAATGTAATGGAACACTGCTGATATGCTTGGCTGCATTCCCACCCAAATCTCATCTTGAATTTTAATCCCCATAATTCCTACATGTTGTGAGAGGGAAGAGGTGGAGATAATTGAATCATGGGGGTGGTTACCCTCATGTTGTTCTTGATAGTAGTGAGTTCTCATGAGATCTGATGGTTTTATAAGGGGCTGCCCCCTTTGCTCGTCATTCAGTTTTCTCACCTGCTGCCATGTAAGACATGTCTTCCACCATGACTGTAAGTTTCCTGAAGCCTCTCTTGCCATGTGGAACTGTGAGCCAATTAAAATTCTTTATAAATTACCCAGTCTTGAGTATGTCTTCATAGCCACATGAAAAGGGGCTAATACAACTGCCTTCAAAATTTAGAAGGTAAATAATTTCCAGTCTAGATACTACATCCAACCAAACATCAAGTATGATGATAGAATAAAGGTATTTTCATATATGCAAAGTATCAAAATAATTTACCTCTCCTGTATACTTTTTTAAGAAGTCAAGGATGTGCTCCACCAAAACCAACTGTGAAACAAAAATAGAAGAAGACAGTAAAATACATTGAACAGGAGATCTGACATAGGAGTGAGGTGATAGTAGTTCCCAGAAGGATAATGACTTGATAGGCTAGGATTTCAGCTGTTCACCAAACATAGAAGGCAACCAATTTACATTAAAACATGAGATTGACATATTGATCACTATCATAACTTAGATGCTTGCTGACATTATACAATCTCTTTAACCTGAGGACAGAATACTTAGGTATATTATCGGTCTGAATTCTTTTCTGCATCTAGCTTGCATTTACCATTCTTATTTACTCTTTTTTTTTTTTTTTTTTTTTTTTGAGACAGAGTCTCATTCTGTCACCCAGGCTGAAGTGCCGTGGCACAATCTCAGTTCACTGTAATCATTGCCTCCTGGGTTCAAGTGATTCTCTGCCTCACCCTCCCAAGTAGCTGGGATTACAAGCGCCTGCCATCACACCCAGCTAATTTTTATATTTGTAGTAGAGACAGGGTTTCACTATTTTGGCCAGGCTGGTCTCAAACTCCTGACCTCAAGTGATCCACTGGCCTCAGCCTCCCAAAGTGCTGGGATGAGGCATGAGCCACCACATCCTGCCGCCTTTACCATTCTTAATCCAGTTCCTGCTTTCCTTTTCAATAGGCCTTCATAGTTAAGTTGAAGCTCAATTATGTGAAATGCCATCTTTATCATTAGTGACTATATGTATACTGTCAGGGAAAACTTACTCCTCCCTTTTTGTGAACCTTTACAGAAAGACCTTCTGCTACATTAACACTTTTGGCCTCTGTCTATACATTATTTCCTCATTCTCAGGAAAAGAGAAGTGACTAATTTGATAAGAGAATTTAGAAGAAGGAATGAAGCGCAGTCATTTCTGGCTGAGTCACTTTTTGTTAAGTCTGTTCACTTGCAGAAAGCATGCAATCTGGGCTGTTCTTACACCTATGGAGGAAGTCTGTGCTTTTCTAGCTGTGACAATTATTGGTTAGTAATTCTCCCCTATATTCTGGAAGGAAGAATTAAGAAGTCCATTTAGTTGCAGACTTAAGGCTACACTTTTCAATTAGACTTATCAGTGATAAAGGTAATGTTTTGATCTCCATTTCTCTGATTTTTGCATCTCTTCCAGTTTCATCCAAAATCAGGCAAGGAAAAGGTACACTTTTATTTATCTGTAAAATCTTTCTGTTGTTGTTTTGAGATGGAGTCTTGCTCTGACACCCAGGCTGAAGGGCAATGACACAATCTTGGCTCACTGCAACCTCTGCCTCCCAGGTTCAAGCGATTCTCGTGCCTCAGCCTCCTAAGTAGCTGGGATTACAGGCACGTGCCACCACACCGGGCTAATTTTTGTATTTTTATTAGATATGGGGTTTCACCATGTTGGCCAGGCTGGTCTCAAACTCCTGACCTCAAGTGATCTGCCCGCCTTGGTCTCCCAAAGTAAAGATGGGGTTTCACTATTTTGGCTAGGCTTGGGATTGCAAGTGTGAGCCACCATGCCCAGCATCCATAAAATCTTAATATTTAATTAATCTGCATCTCAATTCTTTAGTGTAAACTGTCTTTCATTATTTAAAAACTTTATTATGAAATGTATACTGCAAACAGAAGAGCATATAATACATACATGTGTAGTGTAAAGAAAAAATCAACACCATGTACTCACCAGCCAGTTTAAGAAATAGAACATCCCCCGTTGATTAGAAGCCCCCTGTATACTGTCCTATCACAACCCTCTTTCTTCTAGCCACCTTTAACAGAAGTATCCACTCTCCTAACTTTTGGGTTGATCATTTCCTTTCTCTTTTTTGAGACAGTCTCGCTTTGTTGCCCAGGCTGGAGTGCAGTGGCACGATCTCAGCTCACTGCAACCACTGCCTCCCGGGTTCAAGCGATTCTCCTGCCTCAGCCTCCGGAGTAGCTGGGACTACAGGTGCCTGCCACCATGCACAGCTATTTTTAGTAGAAACAGGGTTTCACCATGTTGGCCAGGATGGTCTCGATCTCTTGACCTTGTGATCTGCCCGCCTCGGCCTCCCAGAGTGCTGGGATTACAGGCGTGAGCCACCGCGCCTGGCATAGCTTGCTCTTTTAAATGTTTTTTTCTTTTATAGCAGATGCTGTAACTGAACTGCCCATATCACCTGTGCGTTACCTCTTGCTAGCAATCTCCATCTGTCGACACCTGCATTTCTTTGCCTTTTAACAACTATTTAAACATGTATTACACTGAGAAATGCTTTTAAAAAAGGCACAGTTTGGAATGCTTTTTTTCTGATACCAGTTAAAATAAGCTTTCTTTAATAGTATGTAATTATAAAATCGGGAAGTTGCAATCATTCATTATTACCAATCTTTTACATAACATTAGGGCATGCATTTTGAGATTTTATTTTTAACATAAAACACAATATGTGTAGCCTTCTCAGACTGGCTCCTTTTACTAAACAATATGCACTTAAGCCTCCTCTATGTTTTTACATGGCTTGACAGCTCATTTATTTTTGTCACTGAATAATATTCCATTGGATGGGTGTACCACAGTTTGCTCATATATTCACTTATTGAAGGACATCTTGACTGCTTCAAATTTTTTATAATTTCGAATAAAACAGTTGACAATATATTATGTATTAAACATAAGTAAAGGAACATCAAAGTCTTGTTATAACATATTTGCCCAGATGCATATCACCAAGGCAGCCCTATAATGACAGACCAGTGAGATTATGCTGTACAAGTGTGGGGTAGAGGGGAGGGAGGTGTGATGGTCAGAAGATATTGTGAAGATAATTTGGAGTTATCCTTAAAGCACTAAAGTGTTTGTAGATACTAATAGTGTGATGACTAAGGCTTGAGGTATCCTCATGATGTATTTCTTTGTCATTTCTATCCACTTCCTGTTATATTGTAAAACAATAGTATTTTTAAAAAATAAACAGTATATTCTTATTTAATTTTTAATTTCTTTAAAGAGAGGATCTCACTATGTTGTCTAGGCTAGAGTGCAGCGGCTATTCTCAGGTGTCATCATAGCACACTACTGCCTCTAACTCCTGACCTCAAGTAATCCTCCTGCCTCAGGTGGACCAAGTAGCTGGCACAGGCAACTGCATCAGGCAACAGTAGATATTCTTATCTTAGATTTTTCTGTGACTAGTTATCTATAAAGCTAAAATGTTGGAATTTGGTTTAAAATAATTTTTACCTTTCTGTCTCTTTATCTAGGCATAATGTCCACTGCCTGGGATTTGTATGATTCTTACAATGCTATGGAACTTTTATCTTTATCAGTAAAACCATCTGTGGTTGAGTCAAGTAGTGAAACAAATGTACTTCCTAAAGATCAGGACCAAAGATTGCCAGGGAGCACTACAGAAAAAAGTGAGATTTCATTTATTTTAGTTTTTTTGAATGACTTTAACATGGCATTTTTAATACATTCTTTTTTGGCAGTTACAATGTTTTCTTTCTGATGGACCATGAAAAGTACAACTTTTACTCAGAAATAGCACTATTACTCTATCTAAGACTTAACTCTAAGTTAAGTCTTAGACTTAACTGAAAGATTTACATTTTTCTTGGATATCTGTCAAGAATTTTCAGTTTGTCTCTTTCTCTAGTGTACCTTTCCTTTTGCTCTTAAACCCTGTTTCATACATGTGAGTTCCATTATTTTCTATCTCCCTTTCTTTCAATTAGATTACTTATGAGAAAAAGGTATACTAGCTCTATGACAACCTAAAATGGATTTATACATTAACAACAGTGGCTCTTAATTTAGGGCTCTTTTACTTCCCCTGGGAACATTTGGATGTCTGGAGACATTCTTGTTTTTCGTGACTGAGGGCATCTACCGGGGATACTGCAGAAAATCTTTCAGTACACAGGACAGTCCCTGCAACAAAGAATTTTCAACCTAAAATGTCAGTACATGTACTGCCATGGTTGAGAAACCCTACACTATAACTTTAGCTTCTAGTATTTTAATTTTTAAGATGAAATGTTATAATTAAAATCAATACAAAGTTGTAACTTTCCAAATAAATTTCGCAATGTGGAAGAAGCTTTACTAAGACTAGTTATAAGAAGTTTGCTCAATTCCACTTCTGAATAGTTTATAGTTATCTACTTTTACTTTTCCTATTCTGAAATGTTGTATCTTTTTCTTACAAAATTGTTTTACTGCATTTAGGTGATGGTCCTTATTTTAGAATAACTAATAAAACCTGATACATTTTTTGAAGCTTTGGCAAATTTTTTAAATTAAATGGAAATGTTTCTACTTTCACTAATTTTGACCCAAAAACAAATGGAATATTTTCAAGTTCAGTAAATCAGTAAGTATAAGTATTTTGAAATAACAAGTTTAAAGAGAATTAATAATTTCCAGAAAACAATTATCTTATTTATAATTGACTACATTTCCTTAGGAGACTATAGATCCCAAAGACCTTTCAACTTGTTCCTTTTTAAAAATCTCATTTACTAGTCTCTTTGAATCTTAACTTTCAATAAGTGGCCTATATTCATTCCATAGTTCTTTAAGTATGTTTATGGTCATGTAGACTAGAGTTACGTTTTACTGAAAGTTGTTTATAATGAAGAACAGTTAATTTTCTAAGAGAATAATGAAGGGGAAGAATAAATTATTTAGTATTAGTTATCACTAAAGAAACATTGTTTTTGTTAAGCACGAATGTCTATACAATAGGTTTACTTGTAGAAGCTATCAAAAACTGCTCAGAAAAATCCAATCTTAGACTGGAAATTACATTGGGACTTTATATTAGATCTATTTCTTCCACACCATTAAGGCCATTGACCTACAAAAATGTACAAGTGCAAAATCCCCCACAAAAAATAAATCTCAATTTGTGAATCTTTCAGAGTATTTCATGTGTGTATGGGTGTGCTTTTAAAAACCAAAAGGGATAATAAAATCATATTCAATAACTACCATAGAAAATAAAGATATACTTTTTTTTAGTATTATAGCCAGTCAAGGGAGTAGGGGAAACTAGAATTAGGATAAGAAAGTTAAAAAATGGAAAGAAATAGGGAACAAAGCTGAATAATCAGATTTATTGAAAATGTGAAAGAAATCCAGATGAAAACTAGGACTAGTTACCTCTGAGGTCCTTTTGACACTGAGATTTTTATAGTAGAAACAGAAAGGAAAAAAAATTAAATATGGTCCATATTTGATTTAAGAAATATTTTTATTTCATTTAAACTTTGAATGTATTATACAAGTTGCATTTAACCTTCTATTTATCATACTCAAGGGGAGAAAAAGTCCAATAATATTTACCTTTGAATGTAAGACTGTATCTCAGTTGATAGAGAAAAATGATTTTTCTTCTGAAATAGTGCTGTAGGTTTAGAAAATTGGTTAATAGAATTTTCTGGTACAGTTTTAGATTTACAGAAAAATTAAGCACATAGTACCAAAAGATACATAAAATCCCTTCATCTCTCTACTTTCTGTGCACAGTGGCCCCTATTATTAATATTTTGCATTAATGTGGTATATTTGTTACACTTGGTGAACCAATGATGATACATTATCATTAATTAAAATCCATAGCTTACATTAAGTTCCATGCTTTGTGTTGTATAGTTCTTTGTATTTTAACAAATGCATAATGGCATGTTTCTACCATTACAGTTTTATACAGCAAAAAATTAATAGTTTCACTGTCCTAAATATCCCCTGTGGACCACCTATTCATCATTTCTCCTTTCTCTTGTACCCTTGATAGTCACTGATATTTTTATTTTTATTGTCTTTATAGTTTCGTCTTTTCCAAATTGTCATATAGTTGAAGTCATACAATATGTGTAGCCTTCTCAGACTAGCTCCTTTTACTAAACAATATGCACTTAAGCCTCCTCTATGTTTTTTCATGGCTTGACAGCTCATTTATTTTTGTCACTGAATAATATTCCATTGGATGGGTATACCACAGTTTGCTTATATATTCACTTATTGAAGGACATCTTGGCTGCTTCAAATTTTTTGTAATTTCGAATAAAACCGTTACAAACATTCATGTGCAGGTTTTTGTGTGGACGTAAGTTTTCAACTCATTTGAGTAAATATCTAGGAGCACAATTGCTGGATCACACAGTGAGACTATCCCTAGCCTTTTACGAAACTACCAACTATCTTCCAAAGTGGTTGTACTATTTTGCATTACATTAGCAATGAGTGAGCATTCCTGTTTCTCATTCTTGCCAGCATTTGGTATTGTTAGTTTTTTTGGATTGTAGCCACTCAAATATGTATGTAGTGGTAGCTCATTATTGTTTTAATTTACAACCCCCTAATGTGATATTGAGCATCTTTATATCTTTTTTGGTGAGATATCTATGTGGATGTTTTGCCCTTTTAAAAATTTGGCTGTTTGTTTTCGTATTGAGTTTTAAGGGTCCTGTGTACAATTTAGTTCTTTATCAGATACATGTACATACTTTCTCCTAGTCTGTGACTTGTCTCTTCATTATTATTAGCAGGGTTTTTCATAGATGAGAAATTTTTAATTTAAATAAAGTCTAATTTATCGATTTTTTTCTTTTTTACATTGGGTTTTTGATGCTATATCTAAAAACTTATCACCATTTTTTCCTGTATGAGAAGGGATATCCTAATCTTCTTAGGGGGAAAGTTTTCAGTTTCTCACCATGATGTATGATGTTAATTGTAGGTTTTATATAGCTGTTCCTTAGCAAGTTCAGGAAGTTCCCTTCTCTTCCTAATTTGCTGGGAGTTTTTATCATGAATGTGCAATGGATTTTTTCTGTATCTATTGATATATAAAAAAAATATATATATTCTATATATATATATATTGATATATATATATTTTATATATCAATAGATTATATAAAAAGCTTGTCGATGTGATGGATTACATTAATTGGATCCTGAATGTTGAACTAGCTTTGCATACCTTGAAAAAACTCCATTTGATTATGTTGTATAATTCTTTTTATACATTGGTGGATTCTATTTGCTAATATTTTATTGAGGATTTTTGCATTATTTCCTTTCTTTTTTTTTTTTTTTTTTTTGAGATGGAGCCTTTCTCTGTCTCCCAGGCTGGAGTGCTGTCGCCCCGTCTCTGCTCACTGCAAGCCCTGCCTCCTGGGTTCACGCCATTCTCCTGCCTCAACCTCCCGAGTAGCTGGGAGTACAGGCACCCGCCACCATGCCCGGCTAATTTTTTTGTATTTTTTTTAGTAGAGACGGGGTTTCACCATGTTAGCCAGGATGGTCTCGATCTCCTGCCCTCATGATCCACCCGCCTCATCTTCCCAAAGTGCTGGAATTACAGGCGTGAGCCACTGTGCCCAGCCAATTTTTGCATTATTTTCATGTGAGACATTGTTCTGTAATTTTCCTTTCTTGTAATGTCTTCATCTGGTTTTGGAGTTAGGGTAATGCTAGCCTAATAAAAAGAATTGGAAAGTATTTTCTCTTCACCAATTTTCTGGAATAGATTGTATAAAAATGATAATTTTACCTTAAGTGTTTGGTAGGATTCACCAGTGAAAGCATGATGCTTTCTATTTTGGAAAGTTATTAATTATTGACTCAGCTTCTTTAATAGATATAGGCCTATTCAGATTATCCATTTTTCCTTGAGTGAGTTTTGGTAGTTTGTGCCTTTTAAGGAATTGTTCCATTTCAAGCTAAGTTATACATTTTGTGGGCAGAAGGTCGGGTGCGGTGGCTCACACCTGTAATCCCAGCACTTTGGGAAGCTGAGGTGGGCAGATCACCTGAGGTCAGGAGTTCGAGACCAGCCTGACCAACATGGAGAAACCCCGTCTGTACTAAAAATACAAAATTAGGTGGGCGTTGTGGTTCATGCCTGTAATCCCAGCTACTCAGGAGGCTGAGGCAGGAGAATCACTTGAACCTGGGAGGCAGAGGTTGCAGGGAGCCAAGATCGTGCCATTGTACTCCAGTCTGGGCAACAAGAGTGAAACTCCATCTCAAAAAAAAGAAAAATGTGTGGGCAGAGTCTTTAACATTATTTCTTTATTATTCTCTTAGGTCCATGGAATCAGTAGTGATGACACCTTCCATTTCTCATACTGACAATTTTAAATATTCTTTCTGTTTTTCTTGGTTAGCCTGGCTAAAAATTATGGATTTTACTGATATTTTCAAAGAACTAACTTTGGGTTTTATTAATTTTCTCTAATGATTTTTTGTTTTTGAAGTCATTGGTTTCAAACTTTTCTTTTTTTTTCTGCTTGCTTTAGGTTTATGTTTATTTTCTTTCTCTAGTGTCCTAAGGTGGAAGCTTATATTGCTGATTTTAGATCTGTCTTCTTTTCCAATACATGTATTCAATGTTAAAATTTTTCTCTAAGAACTGTTTTTGCTGTACCACACAAATTTTGATAAGTTGTATTTTCCTTTTCATTTAGTTCAAAATATTTTAAAATTTCATTTGAGACTTCTTCTTCGACCTATTTGTTATTTATAAATATTTTGTTTAATCTCCAAATATTTTGGGATTGTCCAACTATCTTTCTGTTATTTAATTCTAATTTAATTCCTTTGTATTCTGAGACTATATGTGATTTCTATTCTTTTAAAGTTTTCAAAACATGTTTTATGATCCAGAATATAGTCTATCTTGGTAAATGCGCCATGTGAGCATGAGAAAAATGTTTATTTGTTGATAATGGGTTAACTATTTTATAAATGTTATTTAGATTCAGTTGATTGCTGGTGATATTCAAGTATATCTGGCCAGGTGCAGTGGCTCCCCCTGTAATCCCAGCACTTTGGGAAGCTGAGATGGGCGGATCACCTGAGGTCAGGAGTTCAAGACTGGCCTGGTCAACATGGCAAAACCCCGTCTCTACTAAAAATACAAAAATTAGCTGGGTTTGGTGGTGGGCATCCTTAGTCCCAGCTACTTGGGCGGGTGAGGCAGGAGAATTGCTTGAACGCGGAAGGTGGAGATAGCAATGAGCCCAGATCACGCCATTGCACTCCAGCTGGGGCAACCAAGAGTGAAACTGTCTCAAAACAACAACAGCAACAACAACAACAACAACTAACCTATATCTTTACTGATTTTCTGTCTGGTGATCTGTTAATTACTGATATAGAGGAGTAAGTCTCCAACTATAATAATGGACTTGTCCTTTCAGCTCTATCAGAGGGCTTTACATATTTTGTAGTCTTGTTTTTTGCACCATAGACATTTAAGATTATTATGTCTTCTTGGAGAATTCACCCATGTTTCATATGTAATGCCCCTCTTTATCTCTGATAATTTAATTTGTTCTGAAGTCTGCTTCATCTGTAATTAAATGTAGCTACTCCAACTTCTTTGATTAGTGTGTAGGCAGTATATCTTTCTCCATTTCTTTAATTTTATTCTATTTATATCTTTCTATTGAAAGCAGACAACATTGTTTTAAAGTGTAGGTTTTGTTCTTATTGAGGTATGGCAAAACCAACAGATCAGGAGATGATTGCCATTGCAAAGATAGCTTATTGTTATACTCACAGATCTCAAGAGAAGGAGACATTTCATGCCATGAACTACATATATAAGTACCAGAGTTGGTCAGAAGGCAGAGAGTAATGGGGAAAACATGGGCAAGAGCCTTTATTGTGGCTACTAGGGAAAGGAATGGTGAGGCAAAGTAGGCAAGTTTAGGATTGGCTAGTTTGAGTAATTTCAGTGGGCTCTGGGGTTTAGTGCATATTCCTAGTTGTCTTGTAGCTGGCCCTGGGAGAATTAGGGCAAGGGAATAGTGACTGAGTGGGAAAGCTCTGTTAAGGAGGCAGTTGGGTTATGGTCTCTGGTTGATTGGTTTGCATATGAAAGGTATGCTATCAGGTGAATCCTTCACTATCTTTAGGAATTGGCTAATGCTAGTGGGGGCAGTTCCTGCAGGGTTAGCAAGGCCCCAGGATATCAAAGCATTAAGTACAAAGAGAATTGATACCTTTACTGTATTAAGTCTTTCAATCTGTGAACATGGAGTGTGTCTCCATTTATTTAGATCTTTGAGCTTTTTTAATTTTCATTTTTATTTATGTACTTATTTTGAGACAGAGTCTTGCTCTGCCACCCAGGTTGGAGTACAGTGGCGTGATTTTGGCTCACTTCAATCTCTGCCTCCTCCTGGGTTCAAGCCATTCTCCTTCCTCGGCTCCCGAATAGCTGGGATTACAGGTGCACACCACCACACCTGGCTAATTTTTGTATTCTTAATAGTGACCGGGTTTCACCATGTTGGCCAGGCTGGTCTTGAACTCCTGATCTCAGGTGATCTGCCTGCCTCTGCCTCCCAAAGTGCTGGAATTACAGGCGTGAGCCACTGCACCCGGCCAAGATCTTCCTTAACCTTTTTTAAATCAGCATTTTGTAGTTTTCAGCATTCAAGCCCTGTGCATGTTTTGATAGATTTACACATAAGTATTTTTTTTCTAAGCAATTGCACATAGTATTCTGTTTGTTTTGTTTGAGATAGGGTCTTGGTATGTCACTCAGGCTGGAATGTGGCAGCACAATCATGGCTCACTGCAGCCTCAACCTCCCAGGCTCATGCAATTCTCCTACCTCAGCTTCCCAAGTACCTGGGACTACAGGTGTTTACCACCACACTCAGCTATTTTTAAATTTTTGTAGACACGAGGTCTCACTATGTTGCCCAGGCTGTTCTCGAACTCCTGAGGTCAACTGATCTTCTTGCCTTGGCCTTTCAAAGTGCTGGGGTTATAGGCATGAGCCACTGCACCCAGACAGTATTGTGTTTTTAATTTGGTGTCTGCCTGTTTATTGGTAGTATTTAGAAATACAATAGATTCTTGTATGTTTTTCTTGTATGCGGTAACCTTGCTGAATACGCACATCAGTTCTAAGAGAATTTTTGTATTCCTTGGGATTTTCAGCATACACAATCATGTCAACTGCATTTAGGGACAGTATCATTTTTTTTTCTGTCTGATATACATGCCTTTTATTTCCTTTTTTTTACTTTATTGCTCTGCTAGAACTTCTGTCACTATATTGAATAAGAGTGGTGACAGCAGACATTCTTGCCTTTGTTCTTGATTGTAAGAAACAATTCAGTCTTTCACCATTAAGTATAATGTTACCAGTAGTTTTTTGTAGATGGTCTTTTTCAAGTGGAGGGACATCCTTGTCTCAGTCAGTTTGGGCTGCTGCAACAAAGTACCCTAGGCTTGGAAGTTTATAAATAACAGAAATTTATTTTTCGTGGTTCTAGAGGCTAGAAGTTCGAGATCAGAATGCCAGAATGGTTGGGTTCTGGTGTGGGACACTTGTTGTAAATTTGTTTAATATAGTTGCTCCCTTGTCATTCACTTTTAGGTGTGACATAAGTTGTTTGAAACTGTGTTGTACCCCCATCACCTTTAGCCTAGTTAAAACATAAAACTTTGCTATGTGATTGTGTGCCATAGAGCCCACTTGTTCCTCATCTCACAGGCCTAAAACTCAATATACCCTACAGCTGCTGACCATGATAAAACATAATGGTCAACACTAGAATCATGTAAGTTCCCTGACTCAGGCATGTTTTCTTTAAGCTCGTCAATCCATAAACCTGTGGGAAAGCCTAAGGGGTAATGCCTATGAGGCATAGTTCCGCATGTCTTCTCTCTTTCTCATTCCCTTCCTGGTGATTGAATTCTTTGCTTCCTCTGTGCTTCTCATTAGCTTCTTGTTAGGAGAATAATAACCAGTAATGTCTCTGAGACCTGTGAGTAACACATTTTTGCTGTTTTGTGCATTTTGGTTTCACTTCCTCATGGTGTCTCACCTGACCAACACACCTGAATTTATCATTCCACCTGGTCAGGGCTCTTCTAGAGAGTAGCTATCTTGGCCTATAGCTACTTGACTGAGAGAACTCAAGACCAAATTAGAAAGAAGTTATAACAATAAAAATCACAACAACCCTCTTCCATGTTGCAGATTGCTAACTTCTTGTATCCTTACATGGCAGACACAGAGCAAAAGAGCTCTCTGGGGGTAACTTTTTCAGGACACTAATCTCATTCATGAGGGCTCCACTCTCATGACTTAACTATCTCCCAAAGGTCCTACCTCCTAATCACCATTACATTGGGGGTTAGAATTTCAACACATGAGTTTATAGGGACACAATCATTCTGTCCATAATACCCTGCTTGTTTCTATTTTTCTGAGAGATTTTTTTTTCATAAATGGTTGATTTGTCAAGTGATTTTTCTGAATTGATTGATATGATCATGTGATTTATTTTCATTGGCCTAAACGTAATGGATTACTTTGATTGATTTTTTAACATTGAAGAACTCTTTCATCCTAGAATAAACTTCAATTGGTCATCATGTATAATAATTCTTTTTATATATTGCTGAATTCTGTGTTGTAATATTTTGCTAAGGATTTTTATGTTGATGTTGATGAGAGATAATATAGCTTTCTTTTTTGTACTTTGTCTCACTTTGTTATAATAGTTTCATAAAATGAATAAGCAAGTATTCTTTCCTTTTCTATTTTTGGAAGAGGTTGGGTAGAATTAGTGATAATTCTTCTTTAAGTTTCTGGTCGAATTCTTTAGTGAAATCATCCATCCTTGGTGATTTTTTGTGGGTGAGTTTTTTAAACTACAAATTTAATTTTCTTAATATTCAAATTATATTATTAATATTATAATATAATTTGTAATAGTTTTTTTAAATAATTGGTTTATTTTATCTAAGTTGTGAGATTTATCTGACGTAGAGTTGTTTGTTATTATCACTTTGATGTCTGTAGGATCTGTAGTATCTGCTATTTTACTCCTGATTTTGGTAATTTATTTCTTCTCTCTTTTTTTCTTTGTCAGTCTGATGGAACATTGTCAATTTTGTTAATCTTGTCAAGGAACCAATTCTTTATTTCACTGACTTGTTTCTAATTTCATTTACTTCTCTTCTATTTTCTTCCTTCTCATTGCTTTAAGTTTATTTTGCTCTTTTTTTTCTTCTTCTTTTTTCTTGAATTGGGAACTTATTGACTTGACTTTCCTTCTTTTCTAATGTATACATTTAATGCTGTAAATTTTCCTATCAGTGCTGCTTTATCTGTATTCCACAAATTTTGACATGTTGTGTTTTATTTTCATTATTACATATATTTTTTATTTCCCTTGAGACTTCCTCTTTGACACAGATTATTTAGAGCATTTTTTTTTTAAGATTCTAAGTGTTTGGAGATCTTCCTGTTATCTTTCCATTATTGATTTCTAGCTTGATTCCACTGTGACTGGAGAAGACACTATGATTTCTCTTCTTTTAACACACTATGATTTCTCTTCTTTTAAATTTGTCAAGGTTTGTTATATGACCTAGAATGTGTATTCTGCTGTTATTAGGTGGAATATTATATAAATGTTAGTTACATCTTTTTAGTTGATGATGTTGAGTTCATATATACCCTTGCTGATTTTCTATCTCTTTATTCCATCAAAATTTTATGTGACCATTATTTCTCTTTTCAGTTCTAATAATTTTTACTTTACATATTTTATAGCCTTGTTTTTTTTTTTTTTTTTTTTTTTTGCATAAACACTAATTATTGCTATGTCTTCTCGGTACAATCATAACATAATGTTGCTATATATCCCTGGTAATTTTCTTTGCTCTGAAGTCAACTTTATATGATGTTGATATCGCCCCTCCTGCTTTCTTTTGGTTAATGTTTGCCTGCTATATCTTTTTTTATTTGTTTACTTTCAACCTATCTACATTGTATATTTGAAATAAATTTATTGTAGACATCATATGTTTGAGTCATGTTTTTAATCCAATTTTTTTTGCCAGTCTTTATCTCTAAATTGGTATAGGTAGACCATTTGTATTTAATGTTTTATTGGCATGTTAGCCCTTAAGTCTGCTGTTCTTTTCTGCTTATTCTATCTTATCTATCTTATGTTTCTCTCTTCTTCCTGCTTTCCTGCTGCTTTCTCAAACAATTTTTTTAATTCTGCTTTAATTTACCTGTAGTGTTTTGAGTTTATGTGCAATTTTTATTATTTACTTTATGTATTCCATTATGCATACACAATAGTCCATAGATGTTGACATTTTACCAGTTCAAGTAAAGTATAGAAACCTTACCTCCCTTTAGATTCCACCCCCATTTATATTTGCCTTAAATATTTCTTCTAAGTATTTAGAAAGATATTTAGATATATAAACATTTAATATTTAGACATTTAAAACTATATCAGACAATGTAATAATTTTTGCTTCAACTGTCAAACATAATTAAGAAAACTCAAAAGAATAAGAAAAGTATATCCTATTTATCCTTATTTTCTCTCTTCCCACTGTTGGTTTTTCCTTTCAGATGTTCTAAACTTCCTTTCTTATTTTCTTCCTGTTTAGAGAATTGCCTTTAGCCATTCTTTAGGGAAGACTTTATTTGTTTATTTATTTATTTATTTGAGACAAATTCTTAGTATTCCTTCATCTGAGAATACAATATCTTAATTTCCTCTTTATTCCTACAGGATAATTCACTGGGTGTAGAATTATTCCCATAGGAAAATTCACTGGGTATAGAATTCTGCATTGACCATTCTTTCCACTCAGAACCCCAAGAATGTGTACCACTTTTTTCTGGCCTCCAGGGTTTCCAGTGAGAAATCTGCTGCTATTCAAATTATTTTCCACCTAAAAATAAGGTGTCATTTCTCTCTTGCTGCTTTCTAGAATTTTTTTTTTTTTTTTTTTTTTGGTCTTCTGTTTTTAGAAATTTTAGTATGGTGCATCTTGGTGTGCATTTCTTTATCTTCATTGTGATTTATTCATTTCTTGAATATATTTGTTGTCCTTTGCCAAATTTTGGAAGTTTTCAGCTATTATTTCTTTAAGTACTTTTTCAGGCCCACCCCATTTCTCCAATCCTCGGATGATAATAATTTGAATGGTACATATGTTGTTATGGTTGCAGAGGTTCTTGAGACTCTTCATTTTTTTCAGACTTTTCTGTCTGTTTTAAAGATTGGGTTATTTCCATTGTTCTCTCTTCCAGTTTACTGATTTATTTGTCTTCCATTCTGCTATAGAGCCCATCCACTGAGTTTTAAATTTTAGTTATGTTTTTCACTCCTAAAATTTCCAGTTGATTCTTCTTTTCATTTGCTAAGACTTTCTATTCATTAGCTGAGACTTTCTATCCCTTTGATGATACTTTCTATTTTTTCATTTGTTTCAAGTGTGTTCATAAATAACTTGTTGAAGGATTTTTATGATGCTTGCTTTAAACTCTTTGTGAGATAATTGTAACATTGATGTTTGTGTATAGAGACTTTTTCCATTCAAGTTAAGATTTTCTTGGTTCTTGCTATGATGAGTGACTTTCAATTGAAACCTGGACATTTGGGGTATTGTAAGAGTCTGAATCTTTTCTAAACTTCCATTTAAACAGGCTTTGTTTGACACTGTTCTGGCAGGGGAAAGTGGGAGTCACTGCCTGATTATTTCCAGGTAGGGGTAGAAGTCTATATTTGCCACTTGACCTCCAGTGACATTAGGGGAAGTGGTGTCTTCATTACCATGGGGCAGTGATAGGAGCTCCAGTTTCCATTGACAACACCATGGCTAGGAGGTATAGGAATGCTTCATTAATGCCATACATGTGGCCTACACTGACACTACACAGTGGGGGTTGTTCTCATTGCTGCTGGGGAGTGTTAAAAGTTTTGACTCTTCACTAGTCCAACTCTGACTACTCCAATGGGAAGAGGGAGGTATACTTTGTTACTACTAGATAGGCTGGAATTCCAGGCTCCCCAGCTGATCTCCACTGACACTGTAGGAAGGGGACCACTATCATTATGTTTGGTAGGGATGAAAGTCCTGCCTGCCTGCTGGGCCTTCTCTGACACCATACACAGTGAAAAGTCAGGGATTTGGGATGCCTTGTTACAGCCTAGTGAGGGTGGAAGACTAGGCTCCCACTTGGCCTTTGTCACATGGGTGGAGCTACAGTTTTTTCTATGCTTGGCTGGAGTAGAATGGCTGCCATCTAAAAGCTTTCTTTCTTTCAAGGCTACACTTTTCCTGGTCCTTTGGCTAAAGAGAGGAGGCTTCTTTCGGGGACTTTTTCTTGCTTGTGCCCATTGGTGTTCCCAGGTTGCTGACTTCTTCAGCTCCATATCTGGAATATATAAGGCAAAAAGAATACCCATTCCTTCTCTTCACCTTTCAAAGACTGCTTATGTTTGTTGTTTTCTAAAATTTCCAGTGTTTTTAGTTGAATTTAGCAGGAGGAATAAGGAGAAGTACGCTCCCTCTATCTATAAAGGTAAAGAAGCAAGAGTTTCCTTCATTCTTTTTTTAAAATAAGAGTTTACTAAGTAGTGTGGTAGGCAGAACAATAGTCCCGCAAATTTGTGCACACCCCAATTCCTGGAACCTGTGAATGTGTTACCTAACATGACAAAAGAGATTTTCCGGATGTGATTACAATGGGGATCTTCAGATGGAAAGATTATTCTGGATAATCTTATCGGGCCCAATCTAATCACATGGGGTACTACAAAGTAAAAGACCTTTTCCAGCTGTGATCTGGGAGAGAGATGTGATGACAGAAGAAGGTCAGCAGGAATGTAATCAATGTTGCTGTCTTTGAAGATGAAGGAAAGATTGTGGTGTCCCCCAGAAACTGAAAAAATCAAGGAAACAAATTATCCTTTAGAACCTTCAGAAAGGAACAAAGCCCTATCAACTTCTTGGTTTTAGCTCAGTGACATCTGTTAGGCCTCTAATCTACTGAACTATAAGATAAATTTGCATTGTTTTAAGCCACTGTGATTTGTTACAGCAGTAATAGAAAACTTAATACAATAGTATAGTATTTCTATATAGCAATAATCAAATCAGACCTTTTTCTGAAGACTGATCATCTTATTTCAACTTGAATTTTAAAAGAATAAGGATAAAAATTACCTCAGGAGGTTATCATTGCCTATGTTCTGAAAAATAGTACAGTTTTTGATGGTTAAGAATTTCAGCCGGGCGCGGTGGCTCAAGCCTGTAATCCCAGCACTTTGGGAGGCCGAGGCGGGCGGATCACAAGGTCAGGAGATCGAGACCACAGTGAAACCCCGTCTCTACTAAAAATACAAAAAATTAGCCGGGCACGGTGGCGGCGCCTGTAGTCCCAGCTACTCAGGAGGCTGAGGCAGGAGAATGGCGGGAACCCGGGAGGCGGAGCTTGCAGTGAGCCGAGATTGCGCCACTGCACTCCAGCCTGGGCAACAGCGTGAGACTCCGTCTCAAAAAAAAAAAAAAAAAAGAATTTCAGGCTGGGCGCGGTGGCTCAAGCCTGTAATCCCAGCACTTTGGGAGGCCGAGACGGGTGGATCACGAGGTCAGGAGATTCAGACCATCCTGGCTAATGCGGTGAAACCCTATCTCTACTAAAACATACAAAAAACTAGCTGGGTGAGGTGGCGGGCGCCTGTAGTCCCAGCTACTCGGGAGGCTGAGGTAGGAGAATGGCGTAAACCCGGGAGGCAGAGCTTGCAGTGAGCTGAGATCCGGCCACTGCACTCCAGCCTGGGCGACAGAGCGAGACTCCCTCTCAAAAAAAAAAAAAAGAATTCCAAAATGAGGTATGTGCATCTTTCATGTGCTTGGTACATAAGATATTCAATAAATGTCTATTAAAGTTGTTGAAAACTGGAGGAAAATAAATACAAATGATGAAATGTCATTTAAAAAATCTTTAGAATGTATGAATCATCCATTTGAATATTTTATCATTGTATCATGTTTGTATTTTGTAGATAGTGAAACTAGTTCTCTAATGGACATAGAAAACGTAATTCTGGCAAAAATCCATGAAGATGAGGAAGACCACTCAGATGCAATATTAAAATCTGACAAATTTCATCAGGACTTATTTTTTATGGAACGAGTTCTAATGGAAAATATATTTCAGCCAAAACTTGCAGCTTATCGTCAGCTTCCTGTTTTAAAAGGTATTAAAAAAAATAAACATGTTTAGGCTGGGTGCAGTTGCTTATGCTTATAATCCCAGTACTTAGGGAGGTTGAGGAAGAGGATTGCTTGGGCCCAGGAGTTCAAGGTTGTAGCAAGCTATGATCATGCCACTGCACTCCCGCCTGGGTGACAGAGCAAGACCTTGTCTCTTAAAAAAAGAAAAAGAAGATATTATGTTTAGACAAACTCAAATAATTTTTAAAATGTAAGGGTTTTAGTATATATTTCTAAATGTGATCTCCAGGTTGAGTTATCATTATCAGAGGACATGTTTCTAAAGCTTTCAGCCCTAAATGTGTGAGTAACACTAGAGTCCAGACTAGGATGCCCATAGAAGCAGATTGTCTCAGATTCAAAACTTCCTAAGCATCTATAGCTCTTGGTTCTCCCTTATTCCTGCATTCAATTACTTATTCATTTTTACAGTATCTCTCATATTCAACCTCTTCTTTTCCATTATCGTTGTTACTTTCTAGATTCTTACTTTTGTTACTACTCCCAAATCTATTGCAAGGGCATTCTTCCTGTTCTCATTGCTACAAATCCCATCTCATATGATAACAGAATATTTTAAAGGATTTTAGAGATTATCTTAATCAACCTTTCATCATGTATTAAAAAATACATGAATGAAGAAGATGAAGGCTATAGAAACTTTGTGAGGTTAATAGTAAGTAGAAAAGCTAGACATTCAACCATCTCAAGTTCTAGTTCTCTTTCTGCTATATCAGCGCACTTTGCTTATGTATCCTAAACCACTCAAAAAACCTTCAATGTTTTCCCATTGCCTAGAATAAATTACAAAGCTCAAAGTGTATCATTCAAAAGATATCTGCAATATGGCCACAGATTACTTTATATTATCATATTGCTTTGGAGACTCTAAAAGTTAGCTATATTTAGACTTATCTGGTAGTCCTCAAATAGAACCTACATTTTCCTGCCTTAGTACTTCTAGTTGGAATTTGCTTGACAGTCTATCCCCACCCCATGCTTGCCTATTGTATTCCCAGCTTTCAAATATGGATTAAGGAAACTTCCTTTATGAAATTTGTCTTGATTCTTCAAGTCAAAATTAATCTATATGGTTACATTTGAAAAGAAAAAGGTTACAGAATAGTATGTGTGACAAATGGTTGTAAATCTTTTTGCCTGCATGCATCTAGAAGAATATTGAAAAACTGTGTTCCTTCTCTCACATTAGGTTGATATTTAAACATTTTAATCACTTATATATATGTATTTTTCATCCTATATTTAAAGAGTTGTAAGGTTGCAATTCACATAGTACTGTGTATATTGACATTTACAAAACAAAATGTAAATGTAACAATGTAAATGTTACTGTTGGCACATCACTTCTTTCAACACATCTAAGAAATAAAAATACTCTAGCAAATGTTTTAATGAGGTAAGATTTATATACAATGAAATATATATTTTAAATTATATATAAAAATACATTTTGAAAATGTATAAACTGGAGTTACCAATACCTTAATCAAGACAGAGGACCTGTCTATTAACCCTAAGAGTTACCTTGTGCAGTTTTCCAAGTAAACCTTAACCCCACTCCCCAACCCCCACCACACACACACACAGGCATTGCTCTGATTTCCATCAATATAGATTAACTTTCCCTATTCTGGTATGTCATATAATATAAGTGGGTTCATAAAGTAAGTATTCTTTTGAGTCTGGATTCTTGCATTCAATATCAATGTTTTTGAGATTTCCTAGGTTGGTGCGTGTATAAGTAGTTCATTTTTTTCCCCAAGTAATGCTGTAGTATATGAATATACCATAATGATTTGTTTATCCATTCACATGTTGAGGGACACTTGCATATTTTCAGTCTGGAGATATTCAGAGTAAAGCTGATATGAACATTTTTGTGTGAGCCTTTTGGTAAATGGATGTTTTAATTTTTCCTGTGAAAATACCTACAAATGGGATTATTGGATTACTGAGTAGATGTTTAACATTTTAAGAAACAGTAAAATACTTTTCCAAAGTGGTTATACCATCTTATACTCGCACAGCAATGTGTAAGAGTCTCAGTTGCTCCACATTCTTTATAACACCTGATGTTGGCAATCCTTTTAGTGTTGTTCTAAAAACTGATTTTTTATGTGTTCTTGTTTATGTGGTTTATTTTGGTCACTTGAATATCTTCTGTTTACTGTTTGGTCAAGTCTCTTACCAATTTTAAAGTTGAGTTGACTTTTTTTTTTAAATTATTTTAAAATTTTTCTTCTTTTTTTTTGAGATGGAGTTTCACTCTGTCACCCAGGCTGGAGTGTGAAGGCACAATCTTGGCTCACTGCAACCTCCACCTGCTGGGTTCCAGTGATTCCTGCCTCAGCCTCCCAAGTAGCTGGGATTACAGGTACCCACCACCATGCCCGGCTAATTTTTGTAGTTTAGTAGAGACTGGGTTTCACCATGTTGGTCAGGCTGGTCTCAAACTCCTGACCTGAGGTGATCCATCCTCTTCAGCCTCCCAACGTGCTGGGATTACAGGGCATGAGCCACCGTGCCCAGCCTGAATTGTCTTTTAAAAACTCAAGTTGTAAGAGCTTATTTTTATATACTCTGGATACAAACCTTTTGTCAGTTACATATTTTGCAAATATTTAAGTCTATGGATTGCCAATTTATTTTCTTAAAAATTTTTTGATGAACAGAAGTTTATTTTTGTGAAATCTAATCTGTCAATTTTTTCTTTTGTAATTAATTCTTTCCATGAGCTCTCTAAAAAATCTTTGCCTGCCGCAAGTTTGCAAATTTGTACGTCCCAGTTTTCTTATAGAAGCTGTATAGATTTAGCTTTTATGTTTAGGTCTACTATCTATATTGGATTGTTTGTTTATTTATTTGTTTATTTTTTGAGACAGGGTCTCACTCTGTGGCCCAGACTGGAGTGCAATGGCCCTGTCTCAGTTCACCGCAACTCCCTCCTCCCAGGCTCAAGGGATTCTCCCACCTCAGCCTCCCTAGTAGCTGGGATTACAGGCGCACACCACTACTGCCCGGCTAATTTTTGTATTTTTAGTAGAGACGGGGTTTCACCATGTTGGCCAGGCTGATCTTGAACTCCTGACCTCAAATGATCCATCCACCTCGGCCTCCCAAAGTGCTGAGATTACAGGTGTGAGCCACTGCGTCTGGCCTATTTTTATTTTTAACAAATTTATTGTGTATATTTAAGGTATACAACATGATGTTACAAGATAAATATATAGTAAAAAGGTCATTATAGTGAAGCACATTAACATATCTATCATGTTATCTATTTTGAATTAATTTTTTTATTAAGGGACTAAGTTAAGGTTTAAAGATTTTTTTTTTTTGAATCTCCAGTTGTTTCAGCACCGTTTTAAATAAGAGTTGTTCCCATTCTGGGATTATAGACATGAGCTACTGTTCCTGACTCCTTTTCTAGTTTCTTTTTTTTTTTTTTTTTTGAGACGGAGTCTCGCTCTGTCGCCCAGGCTGGAGTGCAGTGGCCGGATCTCAGCTCACTGCAAGCTCCGCCTCCCGGGTTTACGCCATTCTCCTGCCTCAGCCTCCCGAGTAGCTGGGACTACAGGCGCCCGCCACCTCGCCCGGCTATTTTTTTGTATTTTTTAGTAGAGACGGGGTTTCACCATGTTAGCCAGGATGGTCTCGATCTCCTGACCTTGCGATCCGCCCGTCTCGGCCTCCCAAAGTGCTGGGATTACAGGCTTGAGCCACCGTGCCCGGCCTCCTTTTCTAGTTTCTTAAAATGGAAAATTGGATCATTGATTTCACATTTTTTTCTTGTCTAATATAGATATTTAATATTTCAAGACTTAGCATAAAGCGATCGTGGTCAAGATAGCATGCTATTGGCAAGAGAATAAACAAGAATATAGAATAGAACAGAATAGAGAACCTAGTAATAGATCTGTCAAAATATAGTCAGCTGATCTTTGACAAAAGAAGAAAGGCAATACAATAGAAAAAAGATAGTCTTTCAACAAATGGTACTAAATATGAACCTAGACATAGACTTTACACCTTTCACAAATATTAACTCAAATGGATCGTAGACCTGAACGTAAAATGCAAAACTATAAAATTCCTAGAAGATAACATAGGAGAAACACTAGATGACCTTGGGTCTTAGAATGACTTTTAAGATACAACACCAAATGCATGATCCATTGAGAGACATAATTGATAAGCTGGGCCTCATTAAAATTAAACACTTCTGCTCTGCAAAAGACACTGTCAAGAGAATAAGACGACAAGTCACATACTGAAGATAATATTTTCAGAAGACATTTCTGATAAATTGCTATTATCCAAAATATACAAAGAACTCTTAAAACCCAACAATAAGAAAAATAAACAACATGATTAAAAATGGGTAAAAGACCTGAAGAGATATCTCACTGAAGAAAATATACACATGTCAAAGTAGCATACAAAAAGATACTCAACATCATATTATTTTCTCTTCTTCTTGTTCTTGTTCTTCATCCTCCTCCTCCTCCAACCCGCCCCGCCTATTTTTGAGATAGGGTCTTGCTTTGTCACCCAGGCTGGAGTACAGTGGCACAATCATGGCTCATTGTAGCCTCAGCTTCCCTGGCTCAAGCGATCCTCCTGCCTCAGCTTCTGGCTTAGCTAAGACCACAGGCATGCACCACCACACCCAGCTAATTTTTAAAAATTTTCTGTAGAGATGAGGTCTCACTTTGTTGCCCAGGCTGATCTTGAACTCCTGAACTCAAGCTCCCCTCCCACGTTGGCCTCCCAAAGTGCTGGGATTCCAGGTGTGAGCCACTACACCTGACCTTTCAATATCAGATTTCATTAGGGAATTGCAAATTAAAACAACAATGAGGTATCACTGCACACTTATTAGAATGGGCAAGTCCAAAACACTGACAGCACTCAAAGCTAGTGGAGATGTGGAGCAACAAGAAGTCTCATTCATGCTGATGGGAATGCACAATGGTATATCCACTTTGGAATATTGTTTGGCCGTTTCTTATAAAACTAAACATACTCTTGTCTGGGTGTGGTGACTCATGCCTGTAATCCCAGCACTTTGGGAGGCTGAGGTGGGCAGGCCACTTGAGGACAGTAGTTCGAGACCAGCCTGGCCAAAATAGTGAAACCCTGGCTCTACTAAAACATACAAAAAATTAGCCGGGTATGGTGGCAGGTGCCTGTAGTCCCTGCTACTCATTAGGCTGAGGCATGAGAATTGCTTGAACCCAGGAGGTAGAGGTTAAAGTGAGTCGAGATGGTGCCACTGCACTCCAACCAGGACAATAGAGTGAGACGTTGTCTTCAAAAACAAAACAAAACAAACAAACAAACAAAAAACCTAAACATACTCTTACCATACGATTTAGTAATCTGTTGATTAACTAAATGAGCTGAAAACTGTGTCCACACCAAACCTGCACATGGGTATTTATAGCAGTTTTACTCATAATTGCCCCAACTTAGAAGTAACCAAGATGCCCTTCAGTAGGTGAATGGATAAATGAACTATGATACATCCAGACAATGGAATATTATTCATCACTAAGTTATCAAGTCAGAAGCAGACCTGGAGGAAATTTGAATGCATATTACTCTGCAAATGAAGCCAATTTGAAAGGCCACATACTATGTGATTCCAACTGTATGACATTTTGGGAAAAGGCAAAATATGGAGACAGTAAAATGATCAGTAGTTTCCAGGGATGAGGGACCAGAGAGGGATGAACAAGAAGAACACAGAAGATTTTTAGGGCAGTGAAATTACTCTATATGGTACTACAATGGCAGATACGTGTCATTATACATTTGTCAAAGCCTGTAAAATATACAGTACCATGAGTGAACCCTAAACTTTAAAATGTAAAACTATGGGCTTTGAGTGATAATGATAGTAAACCAGAAGCAGTAACACATTCTTGAGGGGACTTCAGAGATTACTACCACTGTCAAGGACTTGAAATATGAAATATGCAGGGATGTTGATACCCACCACATTTCTCATTCAACTCACATATGTGGCATGTGTAGAAAACAGATGGATCTTGGCCAAGTGCAGTGGCTCATGTCTGTCATCACAGCACTTTGGGAGGCTAAGACAGGAGGATTGCTTGAGGCCAGGCGTTCAAGACCAGCCTAGGCAATATAGTAAGACCTCCCCAACCCCCGCATCTCTAAAAAATGAAAATAAATAAATTTAAAAACTGATGGATCTTGGAGAATGACAGTGGATTATTATTATAAACTTAACCAGGTGGTGACTCCAATTGCAACTGTTGTTCCATAAGAGGTTCATTAAGGAAATTAAGACACCTCCCTTGTACCTGATGCAAATGCTTTTTTTTCCTGCAATGTCTGTTGGTAAAAACAACCAGAAGTCATTTATTTTTAGCTGGTCAGGCCAGCAATATACCTTCACTGTCCTACTTCAGGGGTATATCAATTCTTCAACCCTGTACCATAATTTAGTCTGCAGGGCTCTTTCCCTTCAACAAGATAACACACTAGCACATTAAATGGATGATATGCTGATTGAACTTAGTAAACAGGAAGTAGACTTCAGTAAGACATTTTCCTGTCAGAGGGTGGGAAGTAAAACTGACAAGATTTCGGGGGACTTCTACCTCAGTGAAGTTTCTAGGTGTCATGTGTGTGTGGTGTGGGATATGTTGAGCTGTATCTTCTAAGGTGAAGGATAAGTTGTTGTACCTGGCATCTTTTACAACCAAAAAGAAGCACAATGTCTAGTGAGTCTCTTTACATTTTAGAGACAACATATTTGTCATTTGGATGTGCTATGCTGGCCCATTTATTAAGTAAACAGAAAAGCTGCTGGCTTTGAGTTGGAACCCAGAACAGCAGAAGACTCTGCCACAAGTCCAGGCTGCCCTTCACGGTGCTCTGCCACTTACGTCATATGATCCAGCAGATCTGATGGTGCTTGAAGTGTCAGCCATGGGTAGATAGGCTGTTTGGAGCCTTTGGCAGGTCCCTCTAGATGTAGAGGACAATGATCTTTTTATTGGATTAAACTTTAGAACCTGAACCTGAAGAGCCTGAAGATTTTTTAGAAAGTGCAACACATGAAGAAGTAGAGGAAGAATCTAAGAAGGAGGAGGAAGAAGAAATACATGCAGAAGAATCAACAATACCCGCCAACTTGGAACGACTTTGGTCTTTTTCCTGTGACTTAACCAAAGGCCTCAATGTGAGCAGCCTTGCCTGGAATAAAACAAATCCAGTAAGTTATGAAACATTTGAACAATTCTGTTTCTACCATTGAAGGGAAATTATCAAGTTCGAATAATGAAGAATTGCTTTCCTTAGATATGGGACAAGGAATTTAAATTGACCATAACTTTGAGTTTTAGAATGCCCCTAAAACAAGTTCCAGTTTAAAAAGGGGGAAATGCAAATAGTTACAAAATAATGTTTTTCTCCTTTAATGTAGTAAACATTTAATGTATAAAACATTACCATTTTTATTTTAGGGGATCTACTTGGGACATGGCATTCTCTGAATTCATGTTAGATATGGATAAGTAAACTAGAGGATTGGTAGATTTATTTAATGTATACCAAAACTCATGTGCCCAAATTTATATTAGTCTCAAAGTAGTCATATTTGAAAGTGTATACTTAATCTAGTGACCCTACAAGTGTGCAAAATAATTTTGAGATTCCTTAAAATACTGTTACCACTGATATTAGCAAGTACTTAAACAGCACTTAGTACGTAGCAGGCACCATTGTGTTTTAACTGTACTAACACAACAACCCTATGAATTAGATACTATTATTCTTCTCATTATGTTGAAAGGAAACTGAAGCACAAAAAGCATAAATAATTTGCCCAAAGTCACACCGCTAGTAGGTGAAACAGCCAAAATTCAAATGCAAACGTCTGGCTCCATAGTTCTTGCTCTTAACTCCTACACTGACAAAAGTCATCTTGAGGCAAATAAGATGAATTGTCAAGTTGGAGAATTATATGTTTGGTTGTAAAAAAGAGAGAATTGCAGAGTAATTAGACTAATTTTCTTCTGGGATTTATAAACTGGTTCTGAAGGTATTTCCCAGTTAACAATTCCAACAGTTTTTCAGGTAATGGCAGTATCTTTGATATAAATATTTATATCGTTGAAGCAGTCAAAACCAATTTATTTAAATTATATTATATTTTGTATGTTTAAGAATTAGCCTTATTATTTTATTGCCACACCTTGTCAGGTGCTTTGTGCAGACATGACAGTTGTCATAGTTATTAAAAAACCAAAAGTCTATAATCATTTCCATTGAAATCTAAATAACACATTATTTTAATTATGTGTATTATTTTGTAATAAAGTAAAGTACTTTTATTATGAATTTATCTTTATAAAACTATATTTGGGACTGTCTTGTCAATTAGTGGAATTAATTTTAATTAATTAATTTTTTGGAGAGATGGGGGTCTTGTTTTGTTGCCAAGGCTGGTCTTGAACTCCTGGTTTCTAGTGATCCTCCTGCCTTGGCCTCCCGAAGTGCTGGTTTTACAGGTGTGAGCTACCATGTCTGTCCTGTAAATAGGATTTAATAAATCTGTAATAAAGATATATGAAACATTTTTAGAAACTGAATATACTAGCATTTTAAAAATTAATGCATTGCTATGGAGATTAAATTAAATAATTTTGAATGAGCCTAAATGCAAACATATTACAGATGGAATCTATAATATTTATTAATTCATTGTATAAATATTTAGTGAACATTAACTCTGTGCCTAGTACACTGTTAAGGCACTAGAGACACAGTAGTAATGAAGTTATACATAGACCCTACCTGTATAATAATTTTGAACGTGCTATGATGAGGAAATAAACAGTGCTGTGGGGACACATACAAGAAGCTCTTGACTGTTTCTTAGAGAAAGTAATGCCTCTGCAGAGTCTAGAAGAGATAAATAGGGATTTGTCAATATCAGGGTGAAAGGGTATAGTAGTGAAGACTGTTTTTAAGACAGAGAGAATTGTGGAGAGATTATGTTGTCCCGAAAGTAAGGTGGTGATAAGAAAATGTAATATTCTAAAATTAAAGGTATTCTGGTTACAGAGCAGAGGCTGGATTTGTTCAGTTATTAAGCTTTTGCCTATTTGTATTTACATATGCATTTTTAGAAATGACCTCCTGTATAGGCAGCTCATGCTGCCTTAGCAAAATATTATAGACTGGATGTCTTAAAGAACAGCAATTTATTTTCTCATAAATCTGGAGGCTGGAAAGTCTAAGATCCAAGGGCTGCTGATTCAGTTTCTGGTGAGAGCTCTCTTCCTGGCTTGCAGTGGCTGCCTTTTCACTGTGTCCTCGCATGGCAGAGAGAGATCTATGGTGTATTTTTCTCTTTTTATAAAGTCACCAGTCCTGTCTCATTAGGACCCCATCCTTTATAATCTCATTTAACCTTAGATTCCTCCTAAAACCCCTATCTCCACATACAATCATATTGGAGGTTAGGCCTTCAATATATGAATTTTAAGGGGACACAGTTCAGTCTATGGCACCTACCTTTAACTTGTGTCCTTTATTTTACATTTGAAATAATTAGGTAGTCCTCAAAAACTCAAAATATATTATAACCTATTAACACAATCTCAGAAGACTACCTTAATATGTAAAAGAACTTGTTAGCAATTGGTTATTTTTAGGTGCTTATCTTTCAGTCTGCAAATTAGAAGCGTTACACTGATTAATTTTTTTGCTTAGGAATATGGAGGTATAGAGTAAAAACAGATGGTGTACTGGCATTTTTTCCTCTCAGTAGAAATGTCTTACTACTATTTTTAACACAGCTCATTAATATATGTCTTTATATATTTACCAATATTTTAATGCTATCTTCTCTTATTTTTAAATGTATTTTTCTGGTTTTCAGGATCTTTTGGCTGTTGGCTATGGGCACTTTGGATTTAAAGAGCAAAAAAGAGGATTGGCTTGCTGCTGGTCAATAAAGAATCCCATGGTAACCCAAACAAGAATAAGAAGCATTTTTATCTGGCTGTTGACAAAATTCTCATAAAGTATATAATTACATGTAATAAATAAAGTCTAGAAAATTTTATCAGTTAAGACTATTTTCTTTGGTTTAACTCATAGCAATTAAAATTTGTTCTTGTTGACATAGGGTAAAGAGAATTCATTTATAAATTCATTCAGTAAATATTTATTGAACATGTACTATATGCTTATATATGATGATGCAGAGTTGAACCATTATTGATTTTCACAGCTAATTATAAAGAAAAATGAATCTGTAAATGAAAATCCTTTGAAAATTATGGGGTTTTTTTGTTTGTTTGTTTGTTTTTCTTTTGAGACAGAGTCTTGCATTGTCGCCCAGGCTGGAGTGCAGTGGCGTGATCTTGACTCACTGCAACTTCCACCTCCTGGGTTCAAGCGATTCACCTGCCTCAGCCTCTCAAGTAGCTGGGACTACAGGTGTGTGCCACCACACCCAGCTAATTTTTGTATTTTTAATAGAGACGGGATTTCACAGTGTTGGCCAGGATGGTCTTGATCTCTTGACCTTGTGATCCTCCTGCCTCGGCCTCCCAAAGTGCTGGGATTACAGGCGTGAGCCACTGGAGCCCAGCTGAAAATTATGTTTTTAAAATACCTGGTGGTTTCTTAATATATGAATACCTCCTTATCACCTGACTGTTATTCTCAATAGAAATAAAATAAATTTATATGACATTCTTACTGTCATACATTTTTCAGAGAGAATGAATATAAAGAATCATAGTAGTAATTTTGCTAAACAGCCCTAGTCAATCTGTTACTTTAAAGTTTTATATTTAGTTTTGATTCACAACTGAAATGCAAAGTGGAAAACTTACAGAAGGGCCAGAAGAGCATATAAAAATGACTAAAATTTTTATAAATACCTCTAGTCTGTAATATCTGTAACAGTGTTTGAATAAACTTAGCTATATGTCATGTAAATCTGGGTTTATATAGCATAAAAGAAAGGAAGAAGCAATTTTAAATGTGGAGGGATTGACATTGGATTCATCATCAGTAGTCTGTCTTCTTTTTTATGTAGGTGGTTAAAAACAAGAAAGGATTTAAATTAGACATTCAAACAAAACAAACTCTTCATGGGGTTGTAGAACAGAGTAACTTGTAACTTGGGGAGTTTTAGAACTTTTTCTCTTCATTCTTTAGATAATCCAAGCATCTGAAACAAATACTAGAATACAGGAATATATGCTAGATGATTAGTTTTTTGTTCCCATAAGAAGGTAGACATGTGATGGTAATACTAATCCTGCTGAAAGATTACCAAAATATTATTGTAGAAGGCTGTGCTGTACTTCCCTTCCTTCTTTCCTCCCTCCCTCCCTCCCTCCCTTCCTTCCTTCCTTCCTTCCTCCCTCCCTCCCTCCCTCCCTCCCTTCCTTCCTTCCTTCCTTCTTTTCTTCCTTCCTTCCTTCTTTTCTTTCTTTCTGAGATGGGGGTCTCGTTATGTTGCCCAGGCTGGTCCCAAACTGCTGGTCTCAAGTGATCCTCCCACCTCAGCCTCCCTAGTAGCTAGTATTCCAGGAGTGAGCCCCCATGCCCAACACTCTATTTCTTAAAGTCATTGAGTGCTGAGGATTCATACTTGTATCAAAGGAAATGACCAAGTGAAGTTTTATTCTTTTCTGTACTGGAAATGAGGAGGACAGAAGTAACTGAATGTGGGCTAACTCTGCTCACATACCCACTGCCACCAAACTAAATCTCAGCCACCATTATATTCTGTCTTACTGTAGTCTACAAAAACAAGTTGAAAATGTAATTTTTTAAAATTTAGTGGCCAGAACGTATTTATCAGAGTCCATATGGAGTTACTGCTGTGGATTTTTCAATTGGAGCACCTAACCTTTTAGCAGTTGGCTACCACAATGGCACAATTGCAATTTACAATGTACGGAGCAACAGTAATGTTCCAGTTCTGGATAGTAGGTAAGAACCTGAGAATTAGATAAATGTATAATACATGCTTTTTCAGGAGGATTTACTCTAATGTTATTTAGTTTTGAGTAAATATTTATGTCGTTACTGAGAGTGATACCATTATTTTTGAAACATTTAATAATCCCTCATGTTGTCTCTGCAGCTGGAATGGTGTGTCCTAATAGCTCCTTCAACTTCTTCTCTGCCCATCTCACTAACCAACTTCCTCTGGCTTCACAGTTTATGCTTATTCTTAAACTACTGCTTTGGTTTCACTTCTTCCAGGAAATTTTCCCATTCCTTTCTTTTGTGCAACCTGTACATACCTTTATCATAGCACTTATCATATTATATATAAAATTATGTATGTGTATATATATGTAAATCTATCTAATCTATCTATCTATCTATCTATCTATCTATCTATCTATCTATCTATCTGTCTTACTAAGAAGGGTATAAGTTCCTTGAGAGCAAGGATTGAATCTTATATACCTTTCTTTCATCAGCATGTCATTGAAAATTGGACATATAACAGGAGTCTAGTAAGTGTTTGATGAATAATTAATGAATAAATGAGTTATATGAGGAAAGCCAAAAGGTTAGAGGTGAAAGATATTAAAAAGACTAGGTTTTTGTAATAGACAAGATACCAATGGGGCATGTTTGTAAAAGTGTTTGAATAAACTTAGCTAGAACTAGAAATAACCATTAAAGCAGAGGCTCCTGAACTTAACTTCAAATTATTTGCAGTTTTGTAAGCATGGGCCTTTGTGCTTGTTTCTGGGAAGAGGGTCCATAATTTTCACCAAAAAATCAAAGATATGTATGATTTTTCAAATGTTCAGAACTGATTGCATTGGAGGGTTTGTATTAAAAATCAAGGTAGTCAGTACCATGAAAAAAAATCACATTAATCTGATAGGAAAAGAGAGTAATCTGAGAAGTGAGTTTAATTTTTCAGAAAAATTTTAACTCTAATCCATAGAGAGAGTTAAACCAATGGGCAATCTTGAAACGTAGGAAGAAGAGTGAAATATAGAAAGAAGAATTGTTTACCTGGATAAGATTTAAATGATTAACAACTTAATTCATAAAAACATTATAAAGATGAAAATACTTATATTCAATGTGTCTAAAATAAAGTAAAAGTCAGAATTTACACAACTAAACTAAGAAAGAATTAATGAATTGAGTAAGAAAAGTAGATTCTGAAAAGAAAGAACATTTTTGCTTTTGTATTGCAGTTATGATAGCTAATATAGTTAAAGACCAGTACAATTTTTCTTTTGTAAGAAGTAGAAAAAATAACAGTGACTGTTAAGTAGAAAAGAGGTTGTCTTTTCTATTTTTAAAAATATTTAAAAGTCTATTTTTGAACAATAAAAGGATTATATAAATAGGTCATGATCTTCTAGAAAGCTGACACTATCATTTATACTCCAATGCCTTTAAGAAATTATTATAATGATTATATGTTTAGTATTTTTTTACTGTTTTAGTGAATCACCTCAAAAACATTTGGGACCTGTCTGGCAACTACAGTGGATAGAACAAGATCGAGGAACAACAGGAGATGACAAAAGAGAAATACTAGTTTCTATATCAGCAGATGGAAGAATCGCCAAATGGGTTATACGAAAAGGACTAGATTGTTATGGTAAAAGAAAAATCAAGTTATCTTTTTCTTGTTATGTGCTGAATTAAAATTTTCTAGTTAACCATGTGTGAAAGGTGACAAATTTTGGTTTGGCCAGTAAGAAAAAAATTGGGCTTGGTCATTGTTTTTCTAAGCAGCTAGTTCTAGTGTGTGCTAATTTCAGCCTAATTATATGCAAATTTGGCAGAACTAATATTATATTTGCAGAAGAAATACACATGATATTTGCGGTAGTCTTTCATGTGGTAAATAACAAGTTATGTATGTTTTTCTTTAAATACAGATTTGATGCGATTAAAGAGAACTACAACTACCAGTAACAGAAAAGGAGGGGAAAAGGAAAAGAAAGACGAAGCTTTGATATCTCGACAGGCTCCTGGAATGTGTTTTTCTTTTCATCCCAAGGTAAATTATTTCACTCTTATTTACCACTGGATATAACAGTTTCCAAAATTGAAGTGTATTAAGTCATAAAACAAGACCAAATATTAGCCTGTTAATGAATACTGTGCCTAATATATTAGAGACAGAAAGTAGATAAATGATTGTCTGGGCTAGGGGATGCAGGTGGAAGAATAGGTGACGAGGGAGGGAAAAGTAGGGAATGACTTACTAATGATGATAGAGTTTTTTTGGGAGTGATGAAACTAAAATTGATGGTGGTGATGGTTGCAGAACTCTGTGAACAAACTAGAAACTATTGGATTATATACTTGATACGTGTGAATTATATGATGTGTGAATTATGTGATATGTGAATTATATTCCAATAAAGATTTTTTTAAATTGTGCTTTGTAAGTGAAGAAATAAGCACAGATTTAACTGCAAACCTAAGGTGGAATGGTACATTCCAGTTGGCTATGCTATGATCTTTATCTGCTTTTGCAGCTAGATAGATGAGAGGTATATATTTCTGAGGAACTATGGAAAGATTCTCTTTACAACTCTGTGCTTAACTTGAGTGCCTCTCCTTGCCCCACTTGGCCACTCTGCTGCTCTATCATACTTACAGAAACTGAATCCACTTATATGTAGTCTTCTACATTTCAATTCGCATGGTGACTCTCAGGATTTGGGGATTAGAAAGACCACTTAAATTCATGTTTACCGAGAATCAAATCAGAGCACAGTTAATGAAGTCCTCCTTTTTCTTTATCTGGAGATAGTTTGTTTTTTATTTTTAATTTATATGGGTACATAGTAGGTATATATATTTATGGGGTACATGTGATGTTTTGATACAGGCGTACAATGAATAATAATCACATCATAGACTATGGGGTATCCGTCCCTTCAAGCATTTATCCTTTGTGTTACAAACAATCCAATTATACGCTTTTAGTTCTTTTAAAGTGTACAATTAAATTATTATTGACTATAGTCACTCTGTTGTGCTATCAAATACTAGATCTTATTCATTCATTCTATTTCTTTGTACCCATTAACCATCCCCACCATCCCCCTACCCCCAACTACCTTTCCCAGCCTCTAGTAACCATCCTTGTACTCTCTATCAATCTGGAGATACTTTGTAATCAGAAAATTCAGCCACTGTGATAGGCTTTTTCAGAACATGTATTCCATGTTTTCTGTTACATGTAATATGATCATCTCTTTGGTGACACCATCATCTACGTCATGCAAACCAAGACTTGAACTCCTCTATTCTACCCTATCATCCAAATGATACTTAAATTTTATTGTCCCATCCCTTCGAGTCCAAGCCTGCTATTGCTAATGCAGTTCAGACCTTTCTTATTTTTTACTTTAATTACTACAGCCATCTTCTAACTTCCTTCATTATCAAATTCCTGTAATTCACCTTAACTTTGACTATAGAACAGTAGTTCTCAATGTGGGCAGGGAGGGGAGAATTTTCCCAGTAGGGAACATTTGGCAATGATTGGAGATATTTGTGGTTGTTGCAGCTGTCAGGAATTGAGGTGAGGGTGGGAAAGTGCTACCGGTATCTCTGGGAAGAGACCAGAGATGTTGCTAAACATCCTTCAGTGTACAGGCAGCCACCACCCTCCCAGTGCACATCAGTCCCCAACAGAGAATTATTTAGCCCAAAATGTCAATAACGCTTGGTTGAAAAAAACCTAGTCTAGTGTCCTGAAGTGTCCTTGGCATAAGGAATTCAAGATGATCATATGGTCTGTAAATAAAAACAGTTTTGCTTCTTCCTTTCTAACCTGGTTGCCTTTATTTCTCTTCCTTGTATGATTGTACTGGTTACAACCTTCAGTACAGGGATGAGTAAAGATGATGAAAGCATGCATATCTGTACTGTTCCTGATCTTAGAGGAAAAGCATTTAGTCTTTTACTATTAGGTATGGTGTCAGATGAAGGCTTTTTGTAGACGCAGTTAATCAGATTGAGGAAGTTCCATTACATTCCTAGTTTGCTGGGTGGTTCTTATTCGGAATGGATGTTGGATTTTGTTAAATGCTTTTCCGTATGTATAAAGATGATCATATAGTTTTTCTTTTCAAGGTTGTTAATATGGTGAATTAGATTGATTAATTTTTGAATGTTTATCCCTGAAATAAACTTTATTTCATTGTGGTTTATTACCCTTTTTAATATACTAGCAAATTTGATATAGTGAAATTTTGTTTAGAATCTTTGAATCTTTGGTTAGAAGAGAGGCTGATCTATAGTTTTCTTGTGACATCTTTGACTTTGCTATCAGGGTAATCATGTCTGCACAGAATTCCTTTTAGAAATAATTTTCATAAAATTAGTATGAGTTCTTCATTATATACTTAATAGAATTAACCATCTGGGCCTGGAGTTTTCTTTGTAGGGAGATTTTTAATTTTTAACTACAAATTCAAATTTTAATATATGTAGGGTTATTATGGTTATCTATTGCTTCTTGAGTCAGCTTTGGTAATTTGTGTCTTTTAAGGAATTTGTCTATTTTATCGAAGTTGTGGAATTTATTGACATAATATCCCCCTAGCATCCTTTAATAACTGTGGAATATATAGTAATCTCACCTCTAATTTTTTTTTTTTTTTTTTTTTGAGACAGAGTCTCACTCTGTCACCTAGGCTGGAGTGCAGTGGTATGATTATAACTCACTGTAACTTTGAACTCCTGGGCTCAAGCTATCCTCCCACATCAGCCTCCTAAACAGCTAAGATTACAGCCACACACCACCATGCCTGGCTAATTTATTATTTAATTTAATTTAATTTAATTTAATTTTTTTGAGACATGGTCTCACTCTGTAGTCCGGGTTGGAGTGCAGTGGAGTGATCTTGGCTCACTGCAGCCTCCATCTCCTGGGTTCAAGCGATTCTCCCACGTCAGTCTCCTGAGTAGTTGGGATTACAGGTGTGCACCACCATGCCCAGCTAATTTTTTGTATTTTTTTTTTAGTAGGGATGGAGTTTCACCACAGTGGCCAGGCTGGTCTTGAACTCCTGACCTCAAGTGATCCTCCTGCCTTGGCCTCCCAAAATGCTGGGATTACAGGCGTGAGCCACCGCACCTGGCCTAATTTATTTTTATTTTTATTTTTGTAGTGGTGTAATCTTGCTATGGTGCCCAAGCTGGTGTCAAACTCCTAGGCTCAAGTGATCCTCCTGCCCTGGCCTCCCAAAGTGCTGGGGTTATAGGCATAAGCCATGACATTGCCCTGTGATTCCTAATATTAGTAATTTGTGTCTTCTCTCTTTTCCTGATTAGTCTGACTTATGTTTATCAATTTTGTTGAACTCCAAGAAATGGCTTTTGACTTAATTGGTTTTCACTATTTTGTTTGTTTTCTTTATCATCGATTTCCACTTTGATCCTTACTTCTTTTCTTTACTTTGGTTTAAATTTGCTCTTGTTTTCCTAATTTTTTAGAATGAAAGCAGAGGTCATTGATTTATGACTGTTTTCTTTTCTAATGTAGTTATTTGTGCTATAATTTTTTCCTAAGTACTGCTTTAGCAGCATCCCCAAAATTCTGATATGTTACATTTTCATTTTCATTCTGTTCAAATGACCAATTTTCTCCCTTGATTTCTTCTTTGATGGATGGGTTATTTAGAAGCATGTTATTTAGTTTCCAGATATTATTTCCAGATATTAAGCATGTTATTTATTTTCCAGATTTCCAAAGGCTTTTCTGTTACCAATTTCTAATTCAATCCCACCATAATTACAGAAAACACTTTTTATAAACCGAACTCTTTGAATTTATTAAGATTTGTTATAAAGCCCAGTATGTGGTCTGTATTGGTAAATATTTCCTGTATACTTGGGAAAATATGTATTATGCTTTTCTTAGAATATTCTATAAATGTCATTCAGGTTAAATTGGCTGATAATATTGTTCAAGATTACTTCTCTTTACTGATTTTCTTCCTACTTCTTTCAATTATTGAGAAAGAGGTATTAAAGTCTCCAACCATAATTGTAGATTTGTCTGTTTTTCCTTGTAATTCTATCAGTTTTGCTTTGTGTATCTTGATGCTTTCTTATTAGGTACATACATATGTTTAGCATTATTATGTCCTATTGATCAATTAACTCCTTTATCACGATGAAATGACCCTATTTATAACTTGTGATTTTTTTTTTTACTCTGAAATCTACTTAGTATGATATTAGTGTAGCCACTCCAGCTTACTTTTAACTGGTGTTAGCCTGGTTTATCATTTTTTATGCTTTTACTTTTTACCTTTTTATCTCTTTATACTTAAATTTTTTTGTAGGTAGCATATAATTGGGTCTTGCCTTTTTATACAATCTTAAAATCACTGCCTTTTAATTATGATGCCAAGATCATTTACACTTAGTTTGATTATTAGTATGGTTAGGTTTGAGTCTAACATCTTGCTTGAAGGGGGCATCTATAAAATATCTGGCTTCCTTATCTTGAGACAGGACTCTGAAGGGCCATCTTTTCTCCATAGCTTCTTATACTTGGGACTAAGCCCTTGATTGCAACTGCGTCACGGCTCAACTGAAATATCTGCCCATTCCTGTTTCCTACATAGAAGTTGTTCCTGAGAGCACTCCCTGACACTTCTGGCATGAAATGTCAGAGTTTATTTCCTGGGAAACCCAACTTTTAACAATGACGTTGAAGATCGCTAGTGAAAAATGACCACTTATAAATGGTGTTAGAATAATAAGTATCCATATTAAAAAAGGAATTAGATTTCTATCCTATCATACACAAAAACCTTTCAGAAGAA
Organism: Macaca mulatta; assembly: GCF_049350105.2. Classification (NCBI taxonomy): domain Eukaryota; kingdom Metazoa; phylum Chordata; class Mammalia; order Primates; family Cercopithecidae; genus Macaca; species Macaca mulatta. The sequence goes on from NC_133406.1 coordinate 173,787,044, forward strand.
AATGTAGGAAAATATCTCTAGGACCTTAAGGTAGGGAAAGATTTCTTAAAGCACAAAAAAATGCTAAATATAACAGAAAATGAGAACTTATGTTTATCAAAGACAGTAAAAAGAAAATAAAAAGATAAGTCATACACTGGGAGAAGATATTTATAACATGTTATAGACAAAGCAATCGATTCTAGAAAATATGAAGAACTTATACAAATGGAAAATAACAAGACATATTATTACTAAAATGATCGGGACACAAACAGAAGAGGAAACACAAGTGGCCAATGAACATAAAGTGCTCAACCTTATTAATATTCAAATAAATAGGAATTAAAAATGGTTGATATAATTTTACATCTAATAGAATGGCAACATTTAAGATTTCTGATGTAAGCAACTGTCAAACAGAATGTGAGTCAGATAACTTTTATACAGGACTGTCTGGGAATATGTATTGGTAATACCACTTTGGGAGAAATTATACTTTATCATATAGTTTATTTTTTTCTTTTTTTTAATATCATGTAGTTCAAAAGTGTGTATCTGTCTTTTCTTTGACAAGTTGTAATGAAAGAGCACTTACTGTTTCCCTGGACTGCTAGTTCCATTGTCAGGTACCTCTAAATGTTAGAAAATTTCTTATTTATTTTAAGCCAGTGTTTTTCTATGTAATTTCCAGACAGGATATTAAATGCTACCCTAATTCCAGCAAAGGACCAATTTATATTTTCTTTTGCACAGTAGTCTTTCAGGTAGTTTGATTATTATAAAATCATGACAAAAGGAAAAGACAAGACTGGTATATTCAAGATAGCGCTTTTAGTTTGGGTTCTCGAATTGATTTTAATAGATCCAGAAATATCTAATCTTCTATTTATGACGCTTACTAATGTATCACAAGCCAATGCATTTCGATGTTCTGTGTTGTAGGACACAAATATCTATTTGGCTGGCACTGAAGAAGGTCATATTCACAAATGTTCTTGTTCATATAATGAACAATACCTAAATACCTACAGAGGACATAAGGTTAGTTTAATTATAGAAGATTGGAACATTTATTTTGTATTTCTGAAAAAATAGTACCATTATACAAAGCATATGTAATATGCAATAAATTTACAACTTCAGAGTTAAAAATACCATCTTGAATTAAGTGTTTTCTTCTATGGAAACCACCAATAATGTACGGGGCATTTTATTTGAGTTCTAGATATCCTTGATTTCTTCTTGGAAGTTTTGGAAGTCGCAAGTTTTGTTTCTAAAAGACTTTGCTTATGATAACATGCTGATCCTAAAGTAAAATTGTCTTTCACCCATACCTAGTCTCTATAGCTTTTTTTTTTTTTTAAGAGATGGGTCTCACTGTTACTCAGGCTGACCTTGAACTTCCACTTTATCTTCCACTTGATCTTCCCACTTTAGCCTCTAAAGAAGCTGGGACTACAGGCAAACACCACTGCACCTGGCTGTACATCTTGTCATGATTGTTTCAGACACTTTTTTTTCATTTTCTCCGTCCTTTCTTTCTTTTCTTAATACTCTTTATTTTTTCAAAGTATGCATAATATGTATTCAATTTAGTGAATATTGTAGCAACTATATTTTTATGTTTCTAAATGTAATAATTTAGGGAAGATTCAATCTATGATCTTATTCTCAGCTAAAATACTGCCCACACAATAATGAGTTGTGTGAAAATCTAGAAATCTTAGCATTTTCAATTTGCTAGTCAAGTTTAAAATAAATGATGTTAAATATTGTTTACCTATGTATTTTTTTTTTTTATTTCTAGGGTCCAGTGTATAAAGTGACATGGAATCCATTTTGTCATGATGTATTTTTAAGCTGTTCTGCAGATTGGGGTGTTATTATATGGCAACAGGAGAATGTCAAGCCATTTTTGAGTTTTTATCCAACTACTTCTGTTGTTTACGATGTTGCCTGGTCTCCAAAATCATCCTATATATTTGCAGCTGCAAATGAGAACAGGGTGGAGATTTGGGACCTTCATATCAGCACGTAAGTGTTACTATTTTTCTTGGGTAAATTTACAGTAGAAGCAGTTCAAACTAAATTATAGCTGATAGCTTTGACACCAGTTAGAGGGTACTGTAGTTACTTTAAAAGAAGTAATAGTTTATAAGAGTCCTTTATGAATAAAGATAATACCAGGATGCTATATTAATGTTAATTATTTATACCGTATGTGATTTTAAAAATATTTGAATGAAAGTAGTTTACTTTGTCTGGGCACAGTGGCTCACACCTGTAATCCCAGCACTTTGGGAGGCTGAGGCAGGTGGATCACTTGAGGTCAAGAGTTCAATACCAGCCTGGCCAACATGCTGAAACCCCGTCTCTACCAAAATATACAAACTGGCCAGGTGTGGTGGCATGCACCTGTAGTCCCAGCTACTCAGGAGCATGAAACAGGAGAATCACTTGAACCCAAGAGGTGGAGGTTGCAGTGAGCCAAGATTGAGCCAGTGTACTCCAACCTGGGCAACATAGTGAGACTATCTCAAAAAAAAAAAAAAAAAAAAAAAGAATAAAGAAAGTAGTTTACCTTACTCATCTCCTCAAACTTTTACAGGACGATATAGGATGTAATAGCTATCTTGAGTTCTTATTCATTGCCTGATTTAGAGAAACATACAGAGGCATTTTTACATTTTTAATTAAAAATTTTCTATGATAGAAAAAAGGGACAAAATAATTATTTTTGCAACATTTACTTATGCTCTTACCTTGTTTCAAAACATATTCAAAGGGGTATGAACTTAATTAAAATTTTTGATTTAACATATTACATCAAAGTTATTAGAGGATTATCTAAATTAATTTATTCTTCCTAATATGGAAACTTAATACAATGTTGGAATAAAAAGGTTAATGGTTCTACTTTTTCAATTGGAAATTATACAATATCTTTATGTTAGTTTTTAGCAAAAACAGCAAGAAAATAAATTCTTGTTTGAAAGAAATGATGTCAAATTCAATGGGTTTATTCTTCATGAGAATTTTTTTTGCTAGGAATTATAATTCAGTAATTTTAAAATTTTGTCCTGGTTTGTTCTATAAAACAGTATGAACCAAAAATCAAGGATTACCAGTATGAGGTGACTAATATATATAGTGGCGGCTTAAATAATCCCACCTCTGATTTTAATTTTTCTGGAAAACCTGTAATTCCCAGGAGAACACATTTTTAAAAGAAGTATACAGCGGCCGGGCGCGGTGGCTCAAGCCTGTAATCCCAGCACTTTGGGAGGCCGAGACGGGCGGATCACGAGGTCAGGAGATGGAGACCATCCTGGCTAACACCGTGAAACCCCGTCTCTACTAAAAATACAAAAAACTAGCCGGGCGAGGTGGCGGGCGCCTGTAGTCCCAGCTACTCCGGAGGCTGAGGCAGGAGAACGGCCTAAACCCGGGAGGCGGAGCTTTCAGTGAGCTGAGATCTGGCCACTGCACTCCAGCCCGGGCTACAGAGCAAGACTCCGTCTCAAAAAAAAAAAAAAAAAAAAAAAAAAAGAAGTATACAAACTTGCTACTTCTCTTCTTTTGAGGACCCTAGGTAGATTGCTTTAGATAATGAAGACTAGGAAAACTTCTTGTTCAAAATGTACTTTTATGTTCTAGAGGTTCATTTGGATAAAAACATTATTCTGTTAAAAGACAGTTATTATTTAAGAAGTTGTGTTAGAGGTCTCCAGAGAAACAGAACCAATAAGATGTATGTACTTACATCTATTGTTGTCTCTGTCTCTATATATCTCTATTTTTATATCTATCTCTTGAGAGAGAGAGAGAGACATTTATTTTAAGGAGTGGGTCCTATCAAATATGAAATCTGCGGTGCAAGCTGGCAGGCTGGAATTTCCGGCAGGAGTCATGTTGCAGTCTTGAGAAGAAAGGCATTCTGCAGGTAGAATTTTATTCCACTTTGGGTGGATATCAGTCTTTTCTTTTAAGACCTTCAACTAATTGGATGAAGCCTACCCACATTATGGAGGGTAATAGGCTTTATTCAAATTCTAGTGAATTAAATATTAATTGTATTTGAAAAAAAATACCTTTAAAATAGACTGATGTTTCACCAAACAACTGGGTACCATAGCCTAGCCAAGTGGACACACAAAATTAACCATCACAAAAGTTTAAATTTATGAGTTCCCATCTTAATTGTGAAGTACTTTAATTTACCTGGTTGAAATTAGTTCATTGAAGAAATGAAGGTTTTGATTAAGGAGTGAGGAACAGTTATTTTGAGTTTGGAAACACTTAAATAGGCTTATGGTTTTTGTTACATTTAATTTTAAAAATCTCGAATTTTTCTTTGTCTATTTAAAAGACCATATTAATATAACAATTGAATTTACAAATAAAATATTTCATTACAGTTTGGACCCTCTGATTGTGAATACTGCTAACCCTGGAATCAAGTTCACAACCATTCTCTTTGCCAAACAAACAGATTGCCTTTTGGTAGGAGACAGTGATGGACAGGTTTCTGTGTATGAACTGAGAAATATGCCTACTGCTTTGGAATCTGGCCGGGTGAGACTCAAGAGTAAAAAAATTTGTGTCATTTTATTATTCTATTCAGATATACTTTTGTAGCATGCGGAGGATTTACCTTTCCTAAGTATCTTAAGTGTAATATAATAAAAGAACATAAATTCCAAGAGTTGCTATCTTCTAGACATGGTACCCATTAGGGTTATTTTTTTTTCAACCTCATCTTCTTTATCTGTAAAAGAGAATGAGAATAATAATCTTGGTGTGCAAAATAATTGTAAATATTATATGGGAGAACCTAAAATTGTGCCTAGTATGTAATTGGGACTTAATAATTTTGAAAGATGGTCAAAGAAGTTTACTTCATATATTAAAAGATTGTTACATAAAATAATTGCATTTTTAGATATTTTCCAATGTTCCTCAAATGGGCATTTATTTCTGTTGGTTTAGCGTTATCCTATTCTCTTATTCCACGTTCTTCAATACCCAAGTTTTGTGTCGAACTTTGACAAACAACTCGGTGTCATTAGATGCCTATTATTTTTAAAAAGTTTTCAATTTTCAATTAAAAATTTTCATTTTTTCTCTGTTTCTTGTGTTTACATTGTTATTATAAACAATAATCTGGTAAATATTAGCACAAATATGATAAATACGTTAAAAATATTTACAAATCAATATGAAAAAACAGCAAGACTTCAATAAAAAATGGGCAATGGTCAGGAACAGGTCATTCACAAAAAATGACTAGTAGATATGTTTTAAAATCCAACCTCACTAATAATTTAAAAGATAAAATATTAAATTCAAATAGCACTCTCACATATCAGATTTACAAAGTTTATTTAAAAATAATTTTTTAATAAGACTACTCTGTACTGGCAAACATTTGATAAGTCCTCTCATACTGGTGGTTGGAATAGAAATCGGTATAACTTTTTGGAAGCAATTTGACAATCTGAATCAAGACTGTTAGAAATGTTTAGAGAAGACCGGGCACAGTGGCTCATGCCTGTAATCCCAGCACTTTGGGAGACTGAGGCGGGTGGATCACTTGAGGTCAGGAGTTCAAGACCAGCCTGGCCAACATGGTGAAACTCTGTCTCTACTAAAAATACAAAAATTAGCTGGGTGTAGTGGCGGGTGCCTGTAGTCCCAGCTACTCAGGAGGCTGAGGCACGAGAATCGTTTGAACCTGGGAGACGGAGGTTGCAATGAGCTGAGATGGCGCCACTGCACTCCAGGCTGGGCAGCAGAGCAAAATTCTGACTCAAAAAAAAAAAAAAAAAAAAAAGGGAATGTTTAGAGAATACTGATTTCCTTTTAACTAGCACTTCTGAGACTATCCTATAGAAATGTTTATAAATGTAATAAAATAAATTATAGCATTATTCATGAGATAAGAAAAGAAAAGGAAAAGGAAAACAGAACAACATAAATATCCAACAAGAAGGAAATGTGGCCGGGGAAATCAGATGATTGATTAGATCTGGGTCACATGTAGGAGGTAGAGTTCTGTCCCAACCATATGGACTGCAAATGTTAAATAAGTAAATCAATAAAATGCTTGTCATTTCCCCAGCCTAACATTCACAGGGCTTATTTATTTACTTACTTCAAATCTTTGCTCAAGTGTCACTTTCTCAGTTAAGTCTTTCCTGATCGTCTTATTTAAAATTGCAACCTCTACTATCTTTCACACCCCCTATTCAATACTCTTTCATGACTTATTTTTTAAATAACATTTAACACCTTTGAATATACATAAACTTACTTCTGCATTTTATATCTATTTATATATAAATTGATGTATGCATTATAACATAATTTATTTATATATTTTGTTAATTGCCTGTGTCCCACACCTAGAATGTTAACTCTATGAAAACAGTGATTTTTGTCTCTTTTGTTCTGGGTTGTATTGCCATGGTCTAGTAGTGTCTGGCTTATAGTAGTTATTCAATAAATGCTTGTTGAATAAATATGCATTGAAAAACTAGAGAAAAAAATTAACATGCTTTGTATTACAACTATTAGTTTTAGGCGTGGAGTCTTGGATAAATTTTATGTTCCAGAGGTTCATTTGCATAAAAACATTATTCTGTTAAAAGACAGTTATTATTTAAGAAGTTGTGTTAGGGGTCTCCAGAGAAACAGAACCAATAAGATGTATATTTTTCCTTTTACTTACCTGTTTTCCATACCATCTGTATTTGTTTCACAAAACGCATTGGTTTTCTTACATAATAATTTTAGTCTACTCTGAGGAATGTAATCCTAATGGCTTTTTCGTGATATTAAACATTTTTTCATTTCTCACACATTCATTGAGTATCAGATATTTTAACAGGTACTGGGATATTTATCTCCACACTGAAACTTGCCTAAGATGCACAGCTCAATGGCCAAAAGAAATTAAAAGAAAATTCCATTCTTATTCAAATCTCTTAAAATTTTTAAGTGAATCCAAATACATAGTTTATAGTAATCTTTTTTTCTTCTTTTGTCCATAAGCCTCCAATTCTAAATGTAGCCTCAAAGCCTAAATTCATCTTTAAAAAAAAAAAAACAACTCTATGTTTCTCTTAGTCCATCTCACAAGAGCTCTAAGAACTTGCGCATAAACTCTGAATTTGCGGTGGTTGGAAGCGGGAATTGAGTTGAGTTGTTTTAAAATTTTTGTTATTGTGTGTTGGAGATAGTGGTGGAAGAGAAATCTGTGAGTATTGGCATGTTGATTATTTTCTTTTCATCGAATGTATATATGTATTTGTGTGTATGTATTTTATAAATATTTATATATATGTGTGTGTGTGTATATATATATCCTGTCAAGTGTGACAATAATCTATCAATATAAGTTAGAATATTTTGAATACTTATTTTTCTTACTAGTTTGAGCCCCTTGGAAACATATATGTAAGTGTCTAGCGCAGTACTAGCACACAATGGGCATTCAGTGAATGCTGAATGACTATCTGAATGAACAAACACACAAGCAAAAGACATGGTTTCTAAGAAAGGGACAATAGATATTCAAGAAAGTATAATCAAGTGGCATGATCTTGGCTCGCTGCAACCTCTGCCTCCCGGGTTCAAGTGATTCTACTGCCTCAGCCTCCTCAGTAGCTGGGATTACAGGCGCCTACTACCACACCTGGCTAATTTTTGTACTTTTAGTAGAGACAGGGTTTCGCCATGGCTGGTCTCGAACTCCTGACCTCAGGTGATCTGCCCACCTCGGCTTCCCAAAGTGCTGGGATTACAGGCGTGAGCCACCATGCCCAGCCAATTTATTTCTTATTTCTAATGTTCCCTAAGGTAGCCTTTCTATTTACAAAAGATTATTCAGTTTACTTTGATTTTAAAAACTCATATTCAAATGATATAAGATTTACAAAAAATGAACAGTTCATCTTAAGTTGTTACATTTAGATTATATATTTTCTTATTCTCTTTTTAAGTCTAGCAGATTTTAATACATGCTAAGTGAGTTTTTGCAACTTAATTAAATTTTCTTAAAGATTTTAATTCTCATTTATAAATTTAATATATTGGACTTTTAAGTACTTCAATTTTCTTATGGACAAACAAGTCTCAGATACTTAAGGAATTCTTATTAATTTTGTAAATTAAAAATGTGATGAATACTATATTTTCTTAAATGTTCCAATGCTGTTTACAAATTGGTAAGATTTCAATCCATGATTGTAAGTCTAAATCAATTACCCAAATTACACATTTATATAAGAAGCAAATGTTTCTGTTAGACACTCCAATATGGCAACTTCTCATATACATAATGAATATTTAAAATATTAAAATTATATAAATTCCTTAATGCAGAAAATACTAAAGTTACCTGTTTGATTTGCTGCATCATTTTTGTGCACAATGTTTATTCTTCTCAGGGTAAAAAAGAATAACATTATAAGTAGTTTTGAAGACTATTTTCACAGCTAGCCAAGATGCATCTTGACTTAAGATTTTAGCCAGGGAATGAGGCCTGACACTGTGAACATTTAAGGGGATTTACCTAACTACCTTAGCTGCCAGCCTGAGCCCTGTTTTACTGTTGATTTGTCAATGCTCCAATGCATTTGTCTCCCAGCCCATGTCTCCTAAAGTCTAGTTACACATTACCTAAGTCCTCCGTCATCTCACGGAAGTCTGCAACCCTTCCCATGTTGCTGGATCACTTGATTGACTTCAATTCATTGATTTACTGTATCATTAAATTCTAAATTATTACAGTTTTCCTGTTCAGTAGGATTACAACTTTTGTAGATGTTTAAATGCCATCTGATTAGATTAGATTATATCCTTATTTTATTTATTTATTTTTTTAAAGAAAAGGTCTCACTCTGTTGCCCAGGCTGGAGTGCAGTGGCCTGATCTTGGCTCACTGCAGCCTCAAACTCCTGGGATCAAGCAATTGTCCCACCTCGGCCTCCCAAGTAGCTGGGACTACAGGTGCACACCACAATGCCTGGCTAATTTTTGTATATTTTGTAGAGATGGGGTTTTTGCCATGTTATTCAGACTCATCTCGAACTCCTGGACTCAAGTGATTTGCCCGCCTAAGCCTCCTCAAATGCTGGGATTACAGGTGTGAGCCACCAGGCCTAGCCCAGATTGTATACATCTTTAGGGCTTTGTTCAACTCATGGGCAATGGTGTGAAAAACATGCTAATGAGAAAACAATGTTTATAGCAGCCTTGTTTGTACACTGACAAATTGAAAACAACCCAAATGATTATCAGTGGAAAACTGGTTAGATAAAATATGACATTTTCACATGTGTAACTACAATACAGAGATTTAAATGACCTATATCTTAATGTGTTAATATGACAAATTTTGAATAAATTTAAAAAACAGTGTTGAGTGATAAAAGCAAATTTCAACAAGGTAAGTACAATATGTTATACGCAAGTATTATTTTAAACACAAAAATAAAAACATATTCTTAGTAGACACATTTATAGTTGGTAAAAGTATAAAATACAGACTGGAATATAGAAGAAAAATGCTTCATTTTTGTGTTTGGATTTGAATTAGTTATGCCATCTTTTAATTTGAACAGTATGCTCTACAAGCAGAAAGCTAAGCTTAGAGAATCTGAACATTTTTGGCAAATCTGTGTGTGTGTGTGTGTGTGTGTGTGTGTGCGCGCGCGCGTGCGCGCATGCGATTTCAAGGCTGGTAAGAATAATTTTCTTAACAAATCAATTCCATATGTTAGTAAATAAATATAATTTTTGGATACAAGTATGTTTTTCATGTTTTTGGTCACTATATTTGAAAGGCTTTGGGTTATAGTTTTTGGGAGATTAAACAGCAACAAAAAACCATTAATTAGATTTTTTTTGTTACTTACAGCCAAATGTTAATGATATACCTTTTCTTTCTTAGCTTATGAGAATTATAGTCATAATAATAATTTGAAGTTCCAAAGTTGCTAATGTCAAAAACATTATTTCCTACCAAGATATCTTGTCAAGTAGCATTATGACCTATAATTTTTTCATTAATTTTAACCAAGAGTGAATCAGAGTTTTGGAAGCCTTATGATTTCATTCTATATGAAAGATGTGCACCAAATTTAGCATAAAGGCTACCCCTGGGACGTGAGGGAAAGGGAAGAACAGTTTTAGGAGGTATACAAAGGAAACTATGTTTTATCAGTGTCTTTCAGGACTCCAGTTAGTATCACTTTTTCTAATTGCTACTTTTAATATTTTTAACTTTTAATTTTTAAAATTTATTTTAATTTTTTGTACAGACAAGGACTTGTTAATGTTGCCCAGGCTGATCATAAACCCGTGGCCTCAAGTAATCCTCATATCTTTGCCTTCCAAAGCGCTGGCGTTAACAGGTGTGAGCCACCATGCCTGGCCCTCTGGAGGTTTTAAGTGACATGATTTCTGAAACTCTGGCCCCTTCCTGATGAGAGCAAGGACCAGAATATTTTTGTGGTAGGATATGGCCAAAGGTTCGCTCCAGCCCTGTCCTACTAGCTTAGGGTTCATGGTTAGTGGTAACACCAGCCTAATGTCTGGCATGAACAGGAGACTGGAATTCAAGGCTTGCAATTATAACTTTATGATGTAGCTAACTGTTGGCAGGAGTTACCACTGCATTAACATTCATGACTGGGGAAGCACCAGCTCTTCTACTGTCATGATGAGGATTGCTGGTGGTCTAAGTCTTGAGCTGTAGAGAATTATGGTATAAGCATTTGGGAGAAGTCAGTTTCAATGGTGAGTTACAGAAGCAACTCCTTTTCTGCAGGCAGCCTGTGGAGAATCCCTCCTGGATACTAATTTTACTATTATGGTTCATTATACAAGTGTTTACCATGTTTTTCTCTGTGTTCTTGCTGTTTGCATTTTTCCAAATTGAAGGAAAAATAAAAAGATAACTGAAATGTTCAAAAAAGAGTTTTAGAAACATGAATCTGTAATATATGTAAGAAATTAATGATGATAGACACTGAAGGCAGAAGAAATAAACTGTTGATTCATTTATTCAACAAGTATTAATATTTACTGAGTATTTACTATGTGATGAGGTTGGTTTTAGGAACTAAGGATTCAACATTGAACAAATTTTTGTAGCTACCTCTTACATTTGCCCAAGTGAGAAACTGAAGTAGAAAGAGATGAGTTTGAGAAACATATTAAGGTTAGAATTGATGGACTTGGCAACTGATTTGGCGTGCAGGACTTTGAATGATGGGGAAGTGCCAAAGATAGCATAGTATAGGCTAAAAAATATGAACTGACTTATGTTACATTATCTAAAGAGTTCAATGATTTTCTCAAGATTACATTTACTATGTGATAGAGAAACTCTTCTGCTTCCAGTTCCTATCTTTTCACCATACTGTCTTGCTTAAAAACTCACCTCCCATCTTTGATTTTCATCCTCTTATATATGATCATTTTACCCATTTTAGTACGAATATCAGTACCACTAAGTGAAAAATAACAAAACCCACATGGAAATTGAGAAGTTCTACTCTCTAAGTCAAGCATTAATAGATCAGGGAAGAACTTAAGATATCAGTAAGTTTAACCGGTACTTTATAAATGAGAAAGTTTAGGCTTAAGCATTAAGGCTAAATAGGAGCTGCCAAAATTTTCTTCTTACTGAATCTTTATAAAATTATTTATCAGAATTCATCAAAAGAGTCTTTCAGCCAGGCGCGGTGGCTCACACGTGTAATCCCAGCACTTTGGGAGGCCAAGGTGGGTGGATCACGAGGTCAGGAGATCGAGACCATCCTGGCTAACACGGTGAAACCCTATCTCTACTAAAAATACAAAAAGTTAGCCGGGCGCGGTGGCACGTGCCTGTAGTCCCAGCTACTTGGGAGGCTGAGGCAGGAGAATTGCTGGAACCCAGGAGGCGGAGATTACAGTGAGCCGAGATTGCGCCACTGCACTCCAGCCTGGCGACAGAGCAAGACTCTGTCTCAAAAAAAAGAGTCTTTCATGGAAAGAGTAGGTTTATACTAGGAAATAACCATTACTGTTTAAACTTACCTTTGCTTGTTTCCCTTTTACAATCTTATTGGATATGTGTATCACTAACTTATAAATTTTAAATGGCATTTTAAAGACTACTTTACCTTTTAATTTGCATTTTATTGCATTGTAATTGTGTGTCTCTTTTTTTTTTCAGGGAGATATAATAGATACTTTGCTTGGATCCAAGTCAAATCAACCAGCATAATTCATCATTCTTAATATTTTTCTTATAGTTGTTTTAAAAAAGGAATTGTTTAATATCCAATAATCTGTATTATGTACTGTACACCAGATTTTGATTTCAGAAAACAATATTTAATGTATAACTTCCACTTAATTTAAATTTAATGAACTTTTATTTCAGAGATATTTGATTAGTTTGTGATCTAAGAGTTATTCTTAAGAGTTTCAGTGGAATTTTCTTAATTTTTCTAAAGATATTACTACTATACTTCTTGATCATATTTTAAGTACATATGAGTACATGTACATTCTTATATAATGTCTAAATGAGTTAGAAAATTATTATACCTATAGAAGCGAAACTTGGAAATTATTAGAACCGCTTAAACTAAAATCTTTATAACACACAATTCTATTGACTTTTAAAGCTTCTGCTTTCCAGGCGCTGCTTTCTAGGCTGTGTTTTCCAGAGTTTATAATTACGTAGTTTTTAGTCTGATGAAAATAGTGGATTCTTGTACCTAACATTTTATCCTCTTAGAACTAAGAGACGAAGCTATAGAGCTTTGTTAGACTATTTGGCAAGCAAAATATATGACAGTAAATATCAGAATTTTGTTGTTTGGCCAGTGATTATCACATTCCCAATTCAGTAAGAAAAATTAATCTGGGACACAACAGGGTACTCTCCTCTGTTTGCCCAGAATCAGCTCTGGATTTTAAGCCCAGACTTCAGTGGACCCAGATAGAAAATAAAAAGTCTCTGATCTATAGGCCACATCAGGATGTTATTTTATGAAGAGTTCTAGAGCAAGGTTGTGAAAATCGGAGTGTAGATGGGGAGCAGTGACTCCTCCAAATATTCATTGCTAACAGGCTATTCTATGCAGTTTGTTTTAACAAATCCTGGGTTTAACTGAGACCACAGGACATTATGGGCTGTTCTATAAAGCATTCTACATGGAGAGGAGAGGATAGGGCATATGAAATTCACTAAACTCTCTGGAAAAAAATAATATATATATATTATAATAATACACACACACACACACACACACACACACACACACACACACACACACACACACACACATATATATATATATAAAACCAAGACTGGAATCAATACAACAGTGGGAACTACCTTTTACAAGTATCCATTCCTTCGTAATCTCCATTTGTTTGGAGCCATCCTTTAAACAAAAGCAAGGCAAATTTTACATGGATTTAGAGGCTAGGTCAGGTTATAAGGATTATAAATTTTCCACTGGTATGTCATTGTGATTATCTTTGTTTTTGTCTCTCTGAAAGATTGGACTTTCCATAACACCTTGTGTAATAAAATAAAAACTTGATCTAATTGAAAAAAATGTGTTCCTTTTTATTATGTACTTTTGATCTTTACAAATTATTCATGTTTTCCCCATTGTTCTTCAAGACTCCATATAAAATAAAGCTATTCTTTTTGGATCCTGGGCAACTGATCCGAAAGCACTGAACCTATTTTATTCTACCCTTCTCACCCCTGCTTCTGCAGCCTTAAGTGATTTTCTCATAGTTATAGATCGGCATAAAATTTTTAGTCTAATATCTTTCCTCCTGGGGACTTCAGAAGGAATTATTTTGCTTGCTTTATAGACTGGCTTTGAATCTTTACTAGTAAACTCTGTTTACCACACATTTTTAAGAACTGGGTAAGAATTCTGCCCTGCCATTAGCCATCTTATGTTATCCTTACACACACACACACACACACACACACACCCTAGTGTGCTGGTTAGGGATCTAAAGAGAGAGTGGTGACTGTGCTAACTTTGGGCTTCTATTTTGTGCTAGGTATTCATTACTTCATTCGATCATTTTCTAGCAGGCATCTCTCATATAGAACTTACATTATTGTTGTCTGATAGTAAATTGTTAGCTGCTCTTCCAGAAAAGAAAGATTGTATTCACTACTATATAATTGTGTATCATATTTAGTGTGTTCACTTGGTTCACCTCTATGTAGTTACATATAATTATAAGTGAGAAAATAGAACACTTAGTATTTGCCATTTTATCTCAGGAGGAGTCTCTCTAAAATAAAACATTGAATTTTACTGTGAATAGATTTAGTTATTAACATACTAATAATTATGCACATGAAAGTTCTTTACAGTTTGCCAAACAGTTTCACATCCATTTTCCCAGAATATCATCACAGCAATCCTATGAGACTAATGGGGCATATAGTTGTAATATTGTCATAATCTCTATTTTCCAGATGATATAATTAAGGCTTGAAGAGGTGATACAATATACCATGGACCATACAGCTTATAACTGGTCAGGCTTGAACTCAAATCCAAAGCTCTGACTAGTTCTTACACTTTTTCCATTATGGCACAATAAATGGTTGATGCCTTATATAGTTTGCTGAGGCCTCATACACCAAAATGCAAGTGTGTATAATCTATAATTAAGATTTTATCCGTAAGTGATAATACTCATAGATTTGTTTTTGTTTTTTTTTCAATGTTCTCCTGCTGTGAGGCCTTGCCATGTGTATCCTTTCTGTTGAGAAAGGATCCTCCTCCTCTCTCCTCACTGTTCTTCAAAACATGAACTCTTTACATGGCTTTCAAATCCCAGTTCCTATCTCGTCTCCTCAGAAGAACCCTCTGTGAACTCCCTCTCATAGGACCTACCACCCAATCAAATTAAATTTGGTTCTTTTGTTAACTGTTCTCAAGTCACCATGGATTTCCCTTATAGCATTATTTCAGAAATTATTGTTGAGGGATAATATTAAGAGATATATTTTAATCTTTATTTTTCTTCATTACCTTTCCCTTCTCAAGTTAGTGGCTCTGTGTTTATAAGTTGAAGGAGACATATAAAATGACAATAAATCAAATATATCCATTTTTGTTCTATAAAAGCACAGGACTTAGAAAAGGTATTTGAGACATAGACCAAGTATCTTAAACAGAGAGAAATGTGAAGTTTCTTCAGGGATGGAAAGGGGTAGGGGGATAAGAAAAAGAGGGAGGCCTGTGGATCCTTAGAGCAGAAGAGATCCATGTCCTACTTCTAAAAACCATTGTCCAGGAAGTAGTAAGACCTGTAAAGGACCACAGGAACTCTGAAAGCCATTCCTCATGTCATGAGTGATGTGCAGCAGCAGCAGCAGCAAAGAACCGCTAGAACCGAAGAAGCCAGACAACTGAGGAGGCACCAACTCTTTGATGACAGAAAGGCCTTGGCACACACAGAGTAAGATGCTCTAGTTATGTCCAGGGAAGGGGAAGGAAACCAAGCCCAAGTTAGACTGACATTAACTTGACTAGATGTTGTTTGTTTCTGCCAGCTGAGTGGTATGGGAACTTGGAGTCAAAAACTGAACAGAGTTCTAGCAAATATATTTCTTGGATAACTGAGTTTCTAAATGAAGGTTTGCACCAACCGTGCTAAATATTTATTTGTACAATCATTTGCTTAGTGCCTGGCTCTCTCCTAGACTGTAAGTTCTTTGAGGGTAGAAACTATGTGTTTCAATCACTGCACTATATTTACAACACCTAGAGCAGTGGCTCACAGAGTAGTAATGCAACAAGTATTTATTATTAATTTGATAAATGAATTATCAAATTAACGGGGAAATGATAGGTTCATGCTTGCCCTTTATCACAAGACGGCATAACATTTTAAATGGAATTTTCTAAAAATTCTAGCAAAATATCTTGACCATCACAGAAGGAAAAAAAAAAACATTTTAAGTGTCAAAAACATATAAAACATAAAATCAGCCTGGAAAGTTGGTTAACATAGTCATAGTTGTCTTTGGTTCTATAGCAATATAAAATCAATTTTTCCCTTCAAGACAAAAACTAACCTATGAGCCCTTTCTTTTAAAGAGTGAGAATTGCTGCTACTTTTTAAGATTGTGTTCCTGCCAGCCATTTGGGGAACAATTTATCTCTGATGTAAAGCACCTAGCAAAATGCCTGGTACATGGTATTCACTCAAATATGGCAGCTCTTATTCTGATTATCCCAGAATCACATCCCCATGTCCTGGTCTGAGAACCTCTTTGCCCTTTGCGGTTGACTGGGTCTTTGCCAAGGCTCCACTTCTCCTGCAGACTATGCTGATGATCTCATTTGTTCCTTCACACAATATTTAGGCTTTTTTTTTTTTCTTGTTTGTTTAGGATTTTGTACAATGTCAAATCCACCCTCAAATCCATAGAAGATTTACTAGGCTATTAGTCTTCGTTTCTTTAGGTTGACGTATCCATTTAGTGATAAAACTAAAAGGCTGACAGTTTACATTAAATGAATTCCTGGGTTAAATAGAAAGCATAATGTATCCCTTAAGTTGGAACATATAAAACATTGTTATGAATCTTATAAAAATGAACACTGCATTTTCTAAATGGATGAGACATTTATGCAACATCCAGAACAACTAATGAAAAATGTACTTTCACCATGTCTGTATTTTCCTTGAATAAGTCAACTATTAAAAGACATGGTGCCATTATACTAGGAGAACAGAGGATTCCAGAATGTTCTGGCGGTTTTAAATCAGAACTCACTGATAATAGTTTTATTGAATTTTCCAATTATTTATTGAGTCTTTATTTCTAATAGCCTACAATGACAACAAAAAAGTAAGAAAGCTGCTGCTCTGTTCATACAAAATAAAGCTTTAAATATAAATTATTGTTTTTAAGATATATTTCAAAAAACATTTTTAGTTGCTCATTTTATTTTATTTTAGGTGTATTTGTTTTGGATTTTCTCCCAGTCTTATTTAAAGTATAATTAATTGACAAATAAAAATTGTATATATTCCAATTGTACATTGTGAAATGATTACCACAATTAAATTAACTAACACATCCGTCATCACACTTAGTTACCATTTTGTTCATGTATGTGTGTATGTTTGTGTGTGGTGGAGAATACTTAAAATCTAATCTCTTTGTAAATTTCAAGTAAACAATACAGTATTAACTATAGTCATCATACTGCATATTAGATACCTAGAACCTTTCATCTCATAAGTAAAAGTTTTTACCCTTTGACCATCTCCCCATTTCCACCATCTTCCAGCCCCTTGTAACCACTGTTCTACTCTATACTTCTATAAATTTGACTTTTTAAAAAAGATTCCACATATGTGAGATCACACAGTATTTGTCTCTCTGTGCCTGACTTCTTTAACTTAGCACAATGTCCTCCAGATTTATCCATGTTGTCAGAAGTAGCAGAATTTCCTCCTTTTCTTATGGTTGAATAATATTTATCTGTGTCTGTGTGTATCACATTTTCTTTATCCATTCATCCACCAGTGGACATTTAGGTTGATTCCATATCTCGGCTATTGTGAATAATGTTTTAATGAACGTGGGAATGCAGATATCTCTTCAATATATTGATTTTATTTCTTTTGGATATATACCCATAAGTAGAATTGCTGGATTGCATAGTAGTTCTGTTTTTAAATTTTTGAGAACTCTCTATACTATTTTCCATATTTGCTGTACCAGTTTACATTTCTATCAGCTGTGTGCAAGGGTTCCCTTTTATCTACATCTTTACCAACATTAGTCTCTTCTCTTTTTGATAATAGCCATCTTAATAAGTGTGAGGTAATATTTTGGTACTGATTTGCATTTTCCTGATGATTAGTGATGTTTAACTTTTCATATACCTGTTGGCTATTTTATGCTTTCTTTGGAAAAAATGTCTATTCAGGTCCTTTTCCTATTTTTTATTTAGGTTATTATTATTATTATTACTATTAAGTTGTATGTCAGCTGGTCATTTTAATCTTTACTGATAGGGCATTAAAAAATCACTGTAATGAGTGGTAAAAAAGTGTAATCTATAAAATCATGCAAAAAGTTTTCCAGATAATGTTATTTCAATATCCCTTCCACACATATTCTTCATAAGTTAACCAGGTTTAAAAATTGGAGGGAAAGGAGTTTCAGATGGGGAAAAAGAGAGTATGAAACTTCAGTATCTGTAAGGTATTTGATATAACTGGACGACTTAGAGTTCGAGGGTATCTAAAACCTGAACAAGTAGAGAGAGGCCAAATCATGAAATGTCTTGCAGGCCATGTTAGAGAAATTTGGAAATTTTCTTCAGGGAAACTGTTGGAGGGTTTTAGAGATGGGCAATAATCATGAGTTTCAGAAAGATCATTCTGGCAGCAGTATAGAAAATGGATTGATGACAGGGCCAACTGAGAGGCCATTGCAGCAATGCCAATGAAACTTGAGGTCGTGGTAGAGGGGATAGAGAGCAGTGGGTGGATCATAGAGAAATTTAGAAGGTAGAACCAAAGAGACTTGGTGATTTAGTGGATGTTTGTGTATGGAAACGGTTTAGTCAATGGAGTGTGAGAGAAAATGAGGAGTTGTGAATGACTTCCAGGAAAAGCTGAACGAGTCATTGCATCTTAATGAAAACTCTGTCTAGAAGCATTAAAATTAAGTATTAGTCAATGATGAGCAGGTACTATCTGTGTCAGAAAATAACAAAAATAAATTAGTATTTGCTAATGAATTTATAGAGATATCATAATCATAATTATCATCAAATAATTATATGTAATATGCTTTATAATTTATCAGAGCTATAATTAACATTACTGCAATTGATCCTGTGATATTTTCAATGTAACAAATCAGAAAACCAAATTACAGGTTAAATGCATCCTCAAGGTCTCTTAGCTGGAAACTAGAGTGCAATCCTAAAAGTCTAACATTCTAACACCAAGGTTCTGTTTGGTGGCATTCTCATCATTATAATTACCATCAATGATCAGTCTATTGAAAGTTTCCTTGTGCTAGAGACTCTGATCAGCAATATTTGCATCATTTCATCCTTACAATTAACCTAATGAAGTTTGTATTATTGTCTCTATTTTACAAATGAAGAAACTGAGATTCAGAGATTTTAAGTATGTCTTAAAATTTTAAGTATTAAGGTCACATAGCTATTAGATGGAAGAACTGATATCTGATTTCCAAAGTCCAATGCCACAAACAGTATATACAACTCATGCCAACCTACTCCAAATACCATCTATTAAGTATACTGTCATCATAGTTAATTGATAAATAGTATATAAGTGAGTGATATATTTACTGAATTCATTGTTTGGTTGTTAATTTGGGTTTTTGGTACACATTAACTGTAGGCCTTCATATAATCAATCATATTGAAAATGTGGTAATTAATTCCAATTGTTAAGGCCAAATAACTTATTTTGCTTTGATCTAGAAACTTGAATCATTATAAACATTCTCTGCATCTGTAACATGTAACTAAGATAATTACACTAGTTAGGATAAGCCAGGTTATGTTGTTATAACCAGCAATCTCCAAATCTCAGTGGCTTCAAATGATAAAGGTTTCTTTTTCATTCATATTACATATTCATTACAGGTCAGTGGGCAGTTCTGCTCCATGTTGTTCTGACTCAGTGATTAGGTTCCCACATCAGGAATGCTGTTGGTAACCACAGCCGGGGAGAGGGAGAGAACTGGAGGATCAGACACCAATCCTTAAATTTCAGGCAGAAGTGACGTATGTCACATCCACTCACATTTTATTTGCCAAAATATGCCATATTTTCTTGCCCAATTTTAAAGAGCAGAGAAATACAACCCTACCATGTGGTGGGACAGAGGAGAATTAGAAATAAGTCTACTCTAGAAATTCATAGCAATCTCAGATGTTAATCAATTTCACAATGGAATCATTTCCAAGATCAAATAAGTTGTGAAAACATTGAGTTAAACAAAGTTAAAGAAATTTCCTGACTATAATTCTTCTCTGGGCTCTACTATATTAGTAAGCATTATTAATATCAAAGAAAGAGACTACTATCATGGAATCCTTTTTTAAAAAAAAAATAGTCAAAGACCATCTGCAAAGACTCATGTTCTGAAGAAAACACTTTAAGAAACAGTACCATAAGACCTTTCTTATTAGAACTTGTTTGTGGAAGGATGAAAGGAAAGAAGAATGGAAGGAAAGGATGAAGGAAGGGAGGAAAGAAAAAGGCTACAGCAGTACAAATTTATGGATGGTTTTGAGATTAAGAGTTATACAGAAAAGTCATCCATAGTAGCTAGTCCCAACCAAAAATAACATTTTCTAATCCCTTGTTCATGACACTGTTAATTTATTATTTATTGAATTATATATTATGCTAGGTGCTGTACTTGTGTTAACTCATTCCACTTCACAATAACATTATAAAACACAGATTATCATCATCTCATAGATGGAGAAATTAAAACTTAGAGTGGAAAATTACATATTGTGTCTCCTATGTTGAAATTGTAACCCCCAAGGTGATGAAATTAGGAGAGCGGGTCTTTGGGAGGTGAATAGGTCATGAGGGCAGGACCCTCATGAATGGGATTGATGACCTTAGAGACCCGAGAGAGCCAGCTTGCCCCATCTTCTGTGTAAGGACACAGAAGTCCCAGTATCCGGACCATGCTGTCACCTTCCTTTTGGACTTCCCAGCCTCCAGAACTGTGAGAAATAAATTTCTCTTGTTATAAGCCACCCAGTCTCTGGTATTTTGTTAGAGCTACCTGAATGAAACCTGAAATAAGACACATAATAATTGCCACATAGATAGTAAACTGAGTTACAGACCAGATGAGGAAGCAAAATCACGTCCATCTCCAAATGAAAGGATTAAGTGCTCCTGTGAGATGTGCAAACAAGAAACTGTGGTTCGTCAAAAGATGGAAAGATTCCTTTTCAGTTGGTTATCCTTTCATGGACCTTGAGGTATGTGAAAAGAGTGATGTTTGGGTACCTGAGTGGAAAGCATTAAATGTCATATTGTTTGGATTGTCTTCTGGAGGTAATAGTAAGCCACTGAAGATTTGTGAGGTGGGAGTAACAATTGGACAATTATAGCAAGACTGATAATTTGAAGTGCAGGGAAGACTTTTAGCAATAACCCTCTCAATATACAAATGGGGAAAATAATGCCCCCAAATTTCAGGCTTCACATCTAGGGCTTTTATTATTGTCACGAGCCTTTTCATCTGGGTAGCTGAGTTGGCTGGCTGACTTGCCTCCATTAGGTCACAGAATGAGCTTAAGTATTGCCAGCCTTTCATCCCAAATTAAATGAGCCTTAATGAGGTATTAAGAGCTGGCAGAAGAGGGGACTACTTTGCACCTAGGGGGATCAAGTGTAGGTGATAGCAGGATCATGCCAGAGTCCGTCTGACATCCAAGGTCGGGATCATCCCTTGGCTGAATATCCCTGGGGTTGTGCAGAAGCCCGGTCCATAGCCACTGACCATAGATCTACTGTAGTGCTATGTTAAAACTGGCATTGTCAAGATAGGCAGTATAAATCTCCAAAGAAGGGAAAAAGTTCGGTAATACATGGCTTAATAGTTGTTGATATTGTGGGTGTGGTAATACAGATGTCGCTCTGGAGTTGATAAAAGACACTGATTTTGACCATACAAAGATGGAGTAGCTTTGTCTGTTGACAGAACCATTTCTGTTTCTTTGGTCTCTTTCTTAGCAAATGACCCCCCTACCTCCCAGTTGAATAAGCCAGAAATCTAGGTATCATATTTGACATCTTTCTCTCCATTGCCCCGATACCCAGTCAGTACCAAGCCCTTCTATATTTTGAATACGCATATGTACTATCCTCTCTGCCATGACCTTAAACAGGCCACCATCATATCTAAATTATTGAAACAGCTTTTTCTGTTTCTCCTTTCTCAAGTCTTGCCCTTCTTAATCCATTCTTCACACTACAGCCAAAGAAATGGAGAAAGCAAGACTCTTGGAAATGATTTTTATTTTTTAGAGCAAAAAATGCTTTCAATTAGAGAATAGATTATTTTGTTTTATTTTCCAGCTTCCCTACAGAAGAACAGTGATTTCACAAGAAGTAAAAATGATATGATCATGACCACAGACTTAGCACTTTTTTTCCAACCAGGAATCACAGACAAGGATTTCACAGAATCAACTAAACGATTATTTGTTCAACTTGCTAAAACCTGAGTCAACAGCTCTTTAAGATCTCAGACTCTGGGATTCTCAGTTTAAGTAAGACCTTTGCAAGAACTAGTGCTTTCAGAGGTTTTACCAAAAGAGAAATTTCATTATTTAGCTACTTGGGATATGGACTCAGCTTTCTATTAACATAGATATGTGTGTTGAGAAAAGTGTACCTAGGTCATAGGTGGAAGATAACAAGATCCTAGTCAGATAAAATCTTCTGAATTTTGAAGTTATCTTTTTTAGTCTTCTGATGGTGAGAGGAGAAGCAGCTAATAATTATTAGCTGTGTTTTTTTTTTTTTTTTTTTTTTTTTTGATGGAGTCTCGCTCTGTCGCCCAGGCTGGAGTGCAGTGACGTGATCTCTGCTCACTGCAAGCTCTGCCTGCTGGGTTCACATCATTCTCCTGCCTCAGCCTCCCAAGTAGCTGGGACTATAGGTGCCCACCACCACGCCTGGCTAGCTTTTTGTATTTTTAGTAGAGACGGGGTTTCACTGTGTTAGCCAGGATAGTCTCCATCTCCGGCCCTCGTGATCCGCCCGTCTCGGCCTCCCAAAGTGCTGAGATTACAGGCGTGAGCCACTGCGCGGTGGCTCACACCTGGCTTATTAGCTGTTTATTGTAACATGTGGGATACACATTATCACATTAGCTCTATGAAGTAGTTACAATCATCAACACTATTTTACAGAGAAGGATGCTTTAAAAAACTTGCTTAAGAGTCTAGATCTGGTAAGTAACAGCCAGGTAACAGCATCTAGATCTGGTAACAGCCAGGTAACAGCAACGGCCAGGATTCAAACTCAGGACATAAGAACTTGCCTACTTAAGTGTGATATCCCATTGCTTTGACATTCATGTTAATTTCAATATTAAAAAACACCCTTGTGAGATGCGTCTTCCCATTCTAGAGATATGGTTATTGAGGTTCAAAA
This sequence comes from Macaca mulatta, assembly GCF_049350105.2. NCBI lineage: Eukaryota > Metazoa > Chordata > Mammalia > Primates > Cercopithecidae > Macaca > Macaca mulatta. Next base: position 173,810,282 of record NC_133406.1, read on the forward strand.
AGTTTTGTTGTTGTTGTGTTTTTTTTTTTTTTTTTTTTTTTAGAGACAGGATTTCACCATCACCCAGGCTGGAGTACTGTCATGGCTCATTGTAACCTTGAACTCCTGGGCTCAAGTGTGCCATTGTGCCTGGGCAATTTTTAAATTTTCTGTAGAGATGGGGGTCTTGCTATGTTGCCCAGGCTGGTCTTGAACCCCTGACCTCAAGTGATCTGCCTGTGTTGGCCTCCCAAAGTGCTGGGGTTACTGCTGTTGGCCACCAGGCTTTGCCCCAACTCAAAAAGTTTAAAACTTGCCTATGTCACTCAGTAAGTAGCAAGGCTGAGATTAAAACTCCTTCTTGGCAACTTTCAAAGTCCGTGAGTTTTCCATAATGCCTTCCAAGAGGGCATCTGTTTTTATCATCTCACAGATGCGTTGACGGTATTCAGGAGTGACTGGATAGCTGGCAATAATCATAAAACCACATTTTCAAAACTTTACTGTGTAACCCTATGTGCTTAGCAAATATTGTAAAAATGAGGTTCTGACCAATAAAATGTCGGGAAAGTTAGTATAAATTGGTCAAGAGGGTGACAGTCACTCCAGAATTTGATTTGACCATACTTACCATATCAGATTCTCGTTCAGTCCTCAGCAAAATGAAGGGCTCCATTTTCACTCTGTTTCTATTCTCTGTCCTATTTGCCATCTCAGAAGTGAGGAGCAAGGAGTCTGTGAGACTCTGTGGGGCAGAATATATACGGACAGTCATCTACATCTGTGCCAGCTCTAGGTGGAGAAGGCATCTGGAGGGGATCCCTCAAGCTCAGCAAGGTAACAGTAACTCATGTGTCTCCTTTATTTTCCTTTCACGTGTCTCTTAGTTTTTCAAGCTGTGTTTTAAACCATTATTTTATTAAGTGTTTCTCTAAGTACTGTTGAGGCATTTTTTTATGTCAATTTAAGGGATTAATTATCAAAATATACTGAATTTGGCTTGGGGAGGTGATGAGCATGCTACCTTTCAGAAAATAAGGACTTCCTTTTTTAGTCCCCTGCTTGAAATCATTTGATTGCATGACCACTTCAATGAGCTCAGCATCTGTGGAAGGTACTATGGAGGCTACAGCAAAGCATGTGATTTCAAGGAGCATGTTGAAGTAGCAAGACTTTCACACATGAGTAATTATATAGTATAATAAGTTAGAATTCAGGCAGTTGTTAAATATGGATGCAAGGAAAGAAGCTGACCTTAATTGAGCACGTTTAAGTCCCAGGAAGTTACATGTGCAACATTTCATTCAGCTTTCTGATAAGGATCCTGTGAAGCAAGCAAAATTACCACCATTTATCATTTTACCAAGAAGAAAATTCTTTCTCTCAGCTAGTGAAAATGTGGCTAGGTAGCAAACTGGGTCTATCTGGCTTCAAGAGCCAAGGTCTTTACTAATTCCATACTGAGTCTCAGGTGGGAAAGAGAAGGTGGTGGGCTTTTGTAGTAAGTGACAGCATCATGGAGGTGGTGGTTGTTGACAGAGGCCCTGAAGGATTTGGGGATTATGAAAGGTGGTGGGGAAGCAGGGTGGGAATTCTAGTAGTAGGAATTGCCTGATCAGGATTTTGAAGGTAGAAATGAGCCAAATGTCTTTCAGAAATGGGGAAGTGACTGACTTCACTCTATTTCTTTATTATTCAATTCAACTAACTTAAAAGTTTGATTGAAATTCTTTCTGTTAATTATATATTAAAGTATGAGGTAGAATTTATTTAAAATCCTATTTTTAAATTTTTATTTATTTATTTGATTAGAGACAGAGTCTTGCTCGCTCACCCAGGCTGGCACAACTATACCTCACTGAAGCCTCAAATCCCTGTATTCAAGTGACCCTCCCACCTCAGCCTCCTGAGTAGGTAGGACTACAGGTGTGTGCCACCACATCTGGCTAATTTTAAAATCTTTTGTAGAGATGGGGTCTTGCAATGTTGCCCAGGCTGGTCTCAAACTCCTGGCCTCAAGCAGTCTTCCGTCTTGGCCTCCCAAAGCACTGGGATTACAGGCATAAGGCACTGGGCATGGCTGAAAATCCTATTTTAAAAATTATTTTTTTAATTGATAAAAATTATATATATTTATTGTGTACAACATATTGTTTTGAAATGTGTATACATACAATATACATGTATGTATAGCTAAATCAAGCTAATTAACATATGCATTACCTCACATACTTATGTTTTTGTGATGAGGATACTTAAAATCTACTCTTTTAGCAATTTCAGGAATACAATGCATTGTTATTAACTATAGTCACCATGTTGTACAATAGACTTCTTGAACTTATTCCTCCTAACTGAAATTCTGTACTGTTGACCATCTCTTCCCCCACCATCCCCCTTACCCTCTGATAACCATCATTCTCTGCCATACATTTTTGAGTTTGACGTTTTTAGATTCCACATATAAGTGAGATCATGTGGTGTTTGTCTTTCTGTGCTTTGCTTAAGAGTCTATTTTAATAATTGATTGTATTTGCTATGTTTTATTCTAAAAAGTTAAAAAAGAAGCATGTTGTGACCATATATATGATTGTTAAGGTTTCAGTTTAATTTAAAATGATGTTGGTAATGAAAACATTTTAGAAAATGTCCTAAACTCTTCATATTTGGGCTATTGTATTGAAAAAGCATGCATTTTCCATTTTCACTACCACTTTAATATTGAGGTTCGTATGACTAGATGCTAACAAAAATTATATGGGTTTTTAACCTTAAGAGAGTAAGCATAATTTACAGGATTTACAACAATCTCCGGAATAACCAAAGTGCATTATAAAAAATACATTTGGGATATCTCTGAAACACATAGGGCAGTGGAATGGATGTCTGTGAGGCTAGCTCTGTTGGACATCACTGAAATCATACTACTACTTATTAAATCTCAGATTTTCAGGGTGTTTTCCCATGCATTATTTATCTGATCAATTCTGGTTTACCAACCAGCGTCCATTCACTTAATTTTTCATGGTGCCTGCTGGTGTGCTAAGGCACTGACAAGTCATTTGAACTAAATAAAAGTGAGAGAAGCTTATATGTGAACTTTGGAAACAACACTTAGGCAAAAACTGAATTTCACTTTTTGTTTTCAGATATAGAGGTTTAAGTCTCCATTTCCTTCTTTACTGATCAAGATTGCAGGGCATACACAAGGTTGTTTTTTTGTTTATGTGTTTTTTGTTTATAGCACATAACTAATAACTATGGAAGTTGCTGGTCATCCAGCAGAGGTAGCGAGTAAAAGAAGTCAAGTCCTGACCAGCTGAGAGACACTGGCTGTCACTCCTCCTCTTTGCGCTCAAGTTTCTGCCTCTGTAAAATGAGGAGAGTGGAGATGACTGTGCTCTCCCCAAAATGTCTAATCTCTCTGAAACCAGACCAACATTTAAAAAAATTATGTGTAGGATTCTATTTCATTTCAGGGATCCAGTTCATTTCCCCAACAGTGTAATGTGGTTGCTGCCTTCTTTGTAGGAGCTGTCTAAGGATGTATTATTTTTTTCTCTTCCATACAGCTGAGATAGGAAACTCCTTCCAGCTCCCAAATAAACGTGAGTTTTCTGAGGAAAATCCAGCGCAAGACCTTCCGAAGGTGGATGCCTCAGGCGAAGACCGTCTTTGGGGTGGACAGACGCCTACTGAAGAGCTTTGGAAGTCAAAGAAGCATTCAGTGATGTCAAGACAAGATTTACAAACTTTGTGTTGCACTGATGGCTGCTCCATGACTGATTTGAGTGCTCTTTGCTAAGACAAGAGCAAATACCCAATGGGTGGCAGAGCTTTATCACATGTTTAATTACAGTGTTTTACTCCCTGGTAGAACACTAATATTGTGTTATTAAAATGATAGCTTTTGGGTAGGCAAAACTTCTTTTCTAAAAGGTATAGCTGAGTGGTTGAAACCACAGTGATCTATATTTTCTCCCTTTGCCAAGGTTAGTGAACTGTTCTTTTCAAATTCTACTAATGCTTTGAAATTTCAAATGCTGTGCAAAATTGCAATAAAAATGCTATACATCAAGCTCACTGTGCTGTTTTCTTTTTAAAAAATTGTAAACAACTTTTAAACAGTAAACAGAAAATGCTGGTGATTGGAAAATCTAAAAATATACATAAAAAATAAACATCAACTATTATCTCATCATCCAGAAATAACTATTCATTCTTAATGTTTGAGTTACTGTGTATTGTTACTGAAAACTTAAACATTGATTCATAGTGTAAACCAAAAAGTATCTGAGACAGCTCTCAATCAATTTAGAAGTTTATGTTCCCAAGGTTAAGGATGTGCACCCAGGATACAGGTCTGTGCCTTTCTCCAAAGATGACTTTGAGGGCTTCAATATTTAAAGGTGAAAGGGTGGATATTGGGAAAGAGGAATAACTGTTTTTTTTTGAGACGGAGTCTTGCTCTGTCACCAGGCTGGAGTGCAGTGGCGCAATCTCGACTCACTGCAACCTCCACCTCCCAGGTTCAAGTGATTCTCCTGCCCCAGCCTCTCAGGTAGCTGGGACTACAGGAGTGCACCACCACACCCAGCTAATTTTTGCATTTTTAGTACAGACGGGGTTTCACCATAATGGCCAGGATGGTGTAGATCTCTTGACTTCGTGATCAGCCTGCCTCTGCCTCCCAAAGTGATGGGATTATAGGTGTGAGCCACCGCGCCTGGCCAAGGAATACTTTTTAAAAAGTGTGGGTAGGTGAGAAGCAAAGGGTTGTATTCTTTTGAGCCTTTGATCAACCATTCACATGTGATAGGGAAGTAGAGAAATAGTCACTTGTGCATCAGTCCAGCTCAGTGAATCTGCATTTTTACATAAGATAAATATAGGAGAGAGGAAGCAATCAGACATGCATTTGTCTCAGGTGAGCAGAGGGATGACTTTTAGTTCTTTGTCCCACACCTGTAAAGATAAGCTATCAATTTACATTGTTGGAGTGAAATCTGACAGAACTGTTTTAGGGTAAAGATCTTGGGGCCCACAAAACTTTCCTAGTGGGCAAATTGTGAGGGAGATATGTAGCTTGTTCAATCTTTACAGTTATCTTAGGAATAAAATGGGAGGCAGGATTGCCTGATGTAGTTCCCAGCTTGACTTTTCCCTTTGGCTAAGTGATTTTCGAGTCCTAAGATTTATTTTCCTTTCACAACAGTCAAATATGAGAATCTAAACAAAGTGCTTTTCTCAAAGGATCTTACAGTGCTCAATACATGTTTCCTAATACTCATGTAGTCCTTCAGCGTTATATGTGAGAATAGCTGGGGGCATATATGTATTCACCAGGTCCCATAAACAGCTGAAACCCAGAGTATGTTAAGTAATAAGCTTCTTCCTGTAGTATGAGCCACCTTGGTTTTGCCTTTCTACTGCATTCTATTCTCATTCTGGAATTTGTGAAACAAAGACCCAGATAACCAAGTCATTGTTATGCAATTGGATGTCTTCCCAGATAAAATGACAAAAGACAGAGTAAGGATATCACAAAACAATGCTTTTATTTCTAACTCTGACAGCGAACTCCCCCAGTGAGTTGTAACAAGAGTTAGAATCTCTGTTCATCTAAGTGCCGCTCTTATTGATACAATAGTCCATATTGGAAATCCATCTACTAAAAACTGGGCACTTAAATTGTGTCAAGGCATTATGAATGGAATTTAAACACTTTCCTTCACACATTTGTTGCAGCAAACGTATGAGGGTGTGAAAGTACTTTGCTACCATTTTGCAGATGAGGAAACTGAGGCTCAGTAGAAGTAAGTAAATGTGCCCTAAGACACACAAGTTAGTGGATGGTGTTACTGGATCCAAACTTAGGCTGCTTAGTGATTCAAGACAGTTATGCCAATCTGTACTAGTAGTCAAAATATTCTTTACTACCAGGCACTCTGACTTTTAAAAGCAAGTCAGTTTCACTGAAGAATATCCTTGATGAAGCAGTAAAAATTACATTAATCTCAACCCTTGAGTACATGTCTTTTCAATATTCTGGGTGATGTAATGGGAAGACTGGATGAGGCATTTCTGCAGCATACTGAAGTATGATGGTTGTCTCAAGGATAAGCATTTATGTATTTAAATTGCAAACTTAAAATTTATGTAATTAAATTGTGAGCTGCTTTTTCCACGAAGCACTGTCTTTTTCTTTTTCTTTTTTTTTTAAAGAAAGAGTGAAAATTTAGTTATTCAGATTTTGGGATTTGAAATGAAATAAGATATGAAAAGTGAGTGAAGTGAAACTTTCACTTCAAGGAAAACAACTGACAGTATTTGTTGCTGATGATCAAATTTAAGCTTTCGAGAAATTTTGGGAAACTCATCCCCTACCATCAGCATCAGTGATGATATTAATGAATTTGATTTTTTGACATTGTGTGTCAACGTTTGGAAGATATGCATAACTTAGCAAACCAATATTTTCCAAATGATCAATGCATGATATTATAAAATAATGAATGGGTAAAATATCCACTCAAAGAGCAAAATAAAAATTTTAATCTAACAGTACAAATGATTCATTGATATGACTTCAGATTTACATGGCAATCTAACTATAATAAATAACTGCTTGTTGAGTTTGGGGATATATCAAAAAAAATTTTTAAACTATCTGAAAACATTATTAAAATAATCTTCCCTTTCCAAGTAAATATCTATATGAGGCGGATTTCCTTCATGTATGTCAACCAATACCACACACAGCAACAGATCAAATGCAGAAACTGGTATGAGAATCAAGCTGTCTTTACTAAGCCAGCCATTAGAGATTTACAAAAATCTGAAACAATGCAAGTCTTCTTACCATTTTTTTTTTTTTTTTTGGTGAAATATAAGTAGTTTGTTGTTGTTGTTGCTGTTTTTTGGAGATGGAGTCTCACTTGTTGCCCAGGCTGGAGTGCAGTGGCATGACCTCAGCTCACTGCAACGGGGTTCAAGTGATTCTCTTGCCTCAGCCTCCCTAGTAGCTGGGATTACAGGCATGTGCCACAAGGCATGGCTAATTTTTGTATTTTTAGCAGGGATGGCGTTTAACCATGTTGGCCAGGCTGGTCTTGAACTCCTGATCTCAAGTGATCTGCCCATGTTGGCCTCCCAAAGTGCTGGTATTGCAGGCATGAGCCATCATGCCTGGCCAAGTTTTTATAAAATATGTTATTTGTGTTAACATGGTGGATTTATTATTTTTAAATGGATTAATAAATTTAAATTTCTCAGTTTTAAATTTCAATGCAGTAAATATTCATAGATTCAACTCACATAAACAAAAGTTCTTTGAAGTTCTTAATAATTTTTTAAGAGTGCAAAGGAGTTCTGAGACTAAAACATTTGAGGACTGCTATTCTATAATACGTATTGCCACTTTTTTTATTACATCAGTAGATATTCAGATTGTTTTCAGTATTTGCCATTACAAATAAAGATGCAATAAACAACTTTCTTCATATATCCTGATGTCCCTTATTTCTGTGTCAGTACGTAGCTTACCAGGTTGCTGGGGAAAGTAGTAAATATATATTTGCATTATATTTTTGTTATGTATTTACTATAGTCTTACTTATATTTATTAGTTATTATAAATGTATTTATGTAATTTAAGTACATGGAGAAACAAAGAAGAAAAATGGAACCTCATCTCTCAATAAATCCTGTAACGACTTTTTTTGCAGGGAAAAAAAGGAGAATATATGCATAAGGTTAGGAAATGCAAACAGTCCACAGAAGCATAAAATAAATCAAAAGCCTCGCTCTCCTTTATTTGGTTCTAAAGTAATAATATAACCCTTATTAAGAGTTTCTTATAACTTCTGCCAGAAATAAAAATCATATTTATAATGAATTCATGTGGTGTAACTGCAAATACAGCTAGGCAGGTTTATCTATCTATCTATCTATCTATCTATCTATCTATCTATCTATTTATCTATCTATCATCTATTTTTGTAATTTATCTAATGGATCTATCTCTATAGCATAAACTTTTAACTGTCCACCGAAAATTTCTTCTTCTCTTCCTCTTCGGCACACAGCTAAACTACATTTCTCAGCCTCCTTTGTGTTTATGTTTGGTCATGTGACTGAGTTCCAGCCTACTAAATGTGAGTAGTAGTGATATGTGCCACTTCCAAGACAAGTCCATAAAATCCCCCACCCTCTCGCTTAACTTAACAAGCAATAACTTTTGATTTGTTTTATATTTAAGTCTATTTTTAAGGTAGTAAACCTACTCTAATACAGTATTTACTGAGTCTATCATCCTATTTTACACCAAAATGGATTACACACAGCGTCCTACATCTCATTGTTGTTGTTTTATTTAATATATCTTCATATATTTCAATAACATCTCAATATATGTACTTTAAATTTAAACATATAACAAGAGATGACCATCTAAAAATTGTGCATTAATTCATATTTCCACTAGAAATTTATGAGAGAGCCTGTATTCTCACCTGTCTATGGTGTCATTACACTTGCAAAAATTTGGTGAAATTAGGGGAAATATTAAACATAATTTTTGGATTGAATTGCATTCACTTGACCATGGAGTGATCACCTTTTGTATTTATCGACCACTTGTATTTTCTCTTGTGTAAATTAATCTGTCCATATGATTTGCCCATTTTTCTATGTATTTTTCTAATCAAATTTCAAAGCTTTTTATATTAAGAATACTAACTTTTTGACTGCTCTCCAGATAAAATATTTTCTCCTAGTCTTTTATGTTTTTACTTCATTTAGGATATCCTTTGACATACGATGTCTGTCTTTTTCTTTTACAGTTTCTGAATTTCCTGCTTTGCTTAGGAAGATCTCCCTTTCTGTGAGGTTGCACAAGAATTCTCCTAAGTTTTATTCTAATAATTTTGTGGTTTATCCTTTGAATTTATACCTAATTCATCCTACATTTGTTTTCGTATAGCATGAAGTGGTTAATTTTAATTTTCTCCAGATGGATAGCAAATTTTTCCTGCATCATTTATTAAATGAATTGTCTTTCTCCTGTAAAAATTTCACATCACTTTAGTCATATGTTGTTTCCATTATACTTTGAACTATTATAGACTGTTTATTCTGTTCACTGATCTATTTACCCTGGGTTAACCCTATCCTATTTTGACTGTGGTAGCTTTGTGGTAAATTCTAATATCTAGTAAGAAAAGTTGCCGATCTCTATAGCTTTTCTATAAATAATTTTTATGACTATTATGAGATATACACTTTCATATGAATTTGTTATTCTATACTAAAAATATCTCATTGGAATTATGATTTGAATTGCATTACATGCATACAAATGTAGGAAACATTTACATTCTAGGATGTTAAGAATTTCTATTTAGAATATATTACTATAATAACATAGTTTATTTTAAATATTTAAATAATTTTATTTATATAGGTATTATACATTTTAATTTAAACTTATGCCGGAATTTTTTGCCACTATGAATGAGAAATTTCTTCCATGTTCATTTCTAATTACTGGTTGCAGTGCAAAGAAAAATCTTGATTTTTAAAACATTATCTCCAAGCACCTTGTCAAGTAATTTTATTAAATTTAATAGCTGCTTGACTAGCTCATTTTGGATTTTTGAGGTATGCAATATTATAATCTACAATGAAAAGATACTTCCATCTCTTCTTTTGCAGGATTTAAGCTGATTGTTTCATATTCTTGACTTATTACCTTACTCATTATTCAGTAATTATTTATTGAGAGAGTAATGTGCCACGCATGGTTCTAGGTAGTAAGGATACAGCTGTGAATAGAACAGAAAAAGTGCATATTCTAATGGATGGCACATGTAAACAGGAGTGATATTAGATTATAATTGATGCTGAGAAGAAAATAAACCATGGAAGGGGGATAGGAAAGCTTGGGTGGGGGGATAAAGGGAAATGAGTTTTAAGCAGGGTGGTCAGGGAAGGCCTCTCAGGGAAGGTGACCACTAAAAAAGTCTAAATCAAGCTTGTCCAATCTGTGGCCCATGGGCTGTATGCAGCCCAGGAGAGTTTTGAATACTGCCCAACACAAATTATAAACTTTCCTAAAATATTATGAGTTTTTTTGTGTTGGTTTTGTTGTTGTTGTTTTGTTTTGTTTTGTTTTTTAGCTTGTCAGCTATCAGTGTTAGTGTATTTTATGTGTGGCCCAAGACAATTCCTCTTGTTCCAATGTGGCCCAGGGAAACCAAAAGATTGGACACCCCTGATCTAAATGATAATAACGGCAGCAGACATCTCTCCCATGTTCCTAATTGTAATGGAAAAGGCGTTAGCATTCACTACTCAGTACAACATTTGTTGGTTGAAATATGAATAAATAAAACAATAAATAATGAATTTATATTATACATGTGTATATAATGTTCAGAATTATCTTAAAAGTATTATTCTATTACGTATTGCTGAAGGACTTATTTTGCTGGAAATTCTTCTAAATTTCATAAAATACACACCTAATTTTATCATATGGTATTTTTCTCTTTAGTAAATGTGAAGAGTTCTGTTGATAAGCTTTCTTATGTTGAAATGTCTCTATATTCTAAGAATAAATTCATTTGATCATAGTATAACATTCTTCTAATACTCAGAAGCATTGCATTTGTTAATATTTTGTTTAGAATTTTCATATCTGTGTTCATAAATAAAACTGATCTCTATATGTTTTGCCAATAAAGATTTTTCTAGCTTTATAAAATGAAGGCATTATTTGTTCTTTAAAAATCTGGAAGAAAAAGTTGTAATAATATCTTTAGCCTTGTGACTTAAAAAAATTCACTGGAGTATAATACACATACAATCAAGTACATGACTTTTAAATGAACTTGTACTTATTTGTACACAAATGAATTATTAAAATATTTCCAGTTATTAATAATGTATTCTCTTTTTTATATACCACTGCAGTTTATTTGTTAACGATTTGTTTAATATACATTTTCATAAACAACATTTATGTTTTTTATAATATCATGTTAATACATTTTAAAAAAACATTTATGCTTTTTCTGTAATATATTGATATCAGGGTTAAGCTAGCTCCATAAAATGAGTTGGAAAGTGGTCCTTCTTTCTTTAATCTCAGAATGTTTAAGATTGATACTATTTCTTCTTTAAATGATTGGGCCTTAATGTACTACTTTCCCAAGTAGTCAAAGTGGTCCCCCAGTTGCATCCACCTCAGCTACCTTCTGAATTCATTTCTTTTGAATGGCATTGTAATATAGATGGTTAGGTTTTGGTCGCTTTTTTTTTTTTAAGCATAAGTTTGACAAATGGCTTTTACTTGTGCTTGTGAATTGGGATGCAAGCAAGCAGTTTAACTATATATTTAAAAAAAATTATTGCACCTGTCCTACCAAAGTAAAGTTCTTGTTATATAATACATTTCCTTATAGGAAAAAATAATTATAATTATATAATTAACCAACAACATACAGTTTATTTTCCTTTAGTTTCAAAATGAAATTATGAGTCTTTAAGCTTATTTTTCATAGGAATTTAAAACCTATTTCCCAGCAACCCCTAAACAAATCGGGCTGGATATTCTGTCCTTTTAATAGTTAGATGATTCAGCCTCATCATTGTCTGTGGGAAACTTTTCTGATCACAAATGTAAAGTGAAGCTTAGTGCTTCCCGTACTGGTTATACTGGTTCCTTGCCTTGCTAGGTAGGGAAGTAGCCTGGTGGGTGGGTGGAAAACCACAAGTTTCAAGTTATATCCTGCACTAAAATTTAAAAAAAGTGTACTCAAATTGGCCAGGAAAGAAATTGAGAAGAGATTATAGGAGACTTTAATCAGATACTTAAGATATATGTCTTAATAAACCTTTAGTATGTTTATTCTATATGAACATACTAGAGGAATATGTAAATTCAAATGGGAGCTAACAGGATAAAATAGGTGGCAGTAAACAAAAATGTTCAAAGGAATCAAGAAAGTACTGAAGTGAGAATTAAGACATCTGAATGAAACAAATTTGAAAACAGGTAGACATCAGCCACGAGAAGCTAAATTTGGAGATGTATAGGACTGTATAATAAATATGGACTTGAGAAGAAATTGTCATTCAAAGAAGGCAGCAGCAGACGATTAAAGGTGATAAAAGAAAAACACGTAATCTAGGGTATTACATTAGGGTAGTGAGCAGAAATTGCAAAACTATCTGCTCAATTTTCTAGAGAAGAGTTTCTGCAGGAAAAAATTAGAGGTTGCGAGTAAGCATCTACTGTGGGTCAGATATTCTATGCATACTTTCTCTTTTAGTCGTCGTGACAGGAGCATAAGTAGCAATCATAATCATCTTTACCTTTGGGGAAACTAAGGCTCAAGACACTAGCCACCTCAAACCAAAGTCACACACAGCTAGTAAGGGTGGCAGCTAAAGGAGACTTTTGTCAAACTTATGCTTTAAAAAAAAAAAAAAAGCGACCAAAACCTAACCATCTATATCACAATGCCATTCAAAAGAAATGAATTCAGAAGGTAGCTGAGGTGGATGCAACTGGGGGACCACTTTGACTACTCGGGAAAGTAATACATTAAGGCCGGGCGCGGTGGCTCACGCCTGTAATCCCAGCGCTTTGGGAGGCCGAAGCCGGTGGATCACGCGGTCAGGAGATCAAGACCATCCTGGCTAACAAGGTGAAACCCTGTCTCTACTAAAAATACAAAAAATTAGCCGGCCGTGGTGGCGGGCGCCTGTAGTCCCAGCTACTCGGGAGGCTGAGGCAGGAGAATGGCGTGAACCCGGGAGGCGGAGCTTGCAGTGAGCCGAGATCGCGCCACTGCACTCCAGCCTGGGAGACAGAGAGAGACTCCGTCTCAAAAAAAAAAAGGAACACATTAGCGGGGATGAGAACTAGATTGCAGAAGGTGAAGGTGGCATAGAAAGAAGTGGCAGAGAAAATCAGAGGTAATGGGCACAGGCCACTCCTTTATAACAATTTTGGGAGCAAAATGCATAGTAAATTATGAATAACTATTTAATGTTGAGTTTTCTTAATATATTTTTGGGTAATATCTAGAAACACCAGTCAAATGATGGTCCTAACAAAGAGTGTGTTCGTTATCTAGGATGGCTACATTTACAAGCTCTAATTTCTCAACCGTTGTTTTTAAAATCATTCCCGTATACTGGGATAATTCTTAAGAGTTTTTTGTTTGTTTGTTTTTTGTTTTTAATGAAGGAGTTAAACTAGCACTTAATTTCCCAACATATAATCTGTTGGACTCTGTTGGAAGAACCTCCTATTATGTATTTTCTTTAAAGCCATTTTATTAACAATGACAGCAGATGACAGCACTGACACCTCCATTCAAGATGCTAATGTATTTTTGAGAGAACCCTTACATTTTTTATGATGTCTGAAAACACAAAAGGATCATCTAGGATTTTTTTTTAATGAAGAAAAGAAGGCATTTTAATTTTAGTTTTGGAAAAACAGTTCCTATTAATTTTTGGGGGGTGGTTTCTGGCTGATGTTCCCAGAGTTAACTGAATTTTTAGTAATTTGCTATTAGTACTCACTATACTTGCTGAAGATTCTGCTAATGAATATTTTATAAAGCAGGAGGATGTTAGGTCTCAATCTGGATGACTGCCAAGTCTAAATCTCTCACCTTGATGCCGTAGCTCAGCTCCAGCCCCATGTTCTCAGCTGCCGGAGGCTAACCCCATCTTAATATCCCATCATTAACTTAAATTCAACAAGTGAAAAATCAAACTTCATATTTTATTCCTCAAATTCTTCCTGCTGACTTCCTTATTTTTGTTAATAGGCTCATTGAACTAGTGACCCACACTGAAACTTTCAATTGCAACCATAAGAGCTACTGTATTGAGAGCTTTCTATCAGGAATTATGATGGTTTAGCAAACATATGTATTTAATTATCACCAAAATCCTATGAGGTAGGTACCAGTATTATCATTCCTTTACAATGAAGAAGCTATGGCTTAGTGAGATTAGTAATTTATTTGAGGTCACTTAACTTGTGCTTGGGACAGCAGGACTCAGACCTAAGTCTGCAAACGTTCAGAGCTCGAAACTTTCAACTGCCTTTTCATATCATGTTGGAGTCACTTCTGACTCCTCCTTCCCCTTGCCTACTCATGTAGACCTTGCCCCCATAGTGTCTCATACAACTATCCTCTCCTTTCCATTTCCAATGCCACTGCCTCTTCCAGCCTCTATTACCTCTCACCTCCCCAAGAGTCTTTCTGTTCTTTTCCAACATATTCATCTTCTTAGAGTGTCCGTTCATTTATACTGTTAGCCTAATGAAAAACCTTTAATGATTACTTATTTTCTTACTCAGATACTCACAACTTCTAATCTTAGTTCTAACCACTTATCTTAATGAACACTGTGTTTTATCCAGCCCAGACTTCCTGTAATCTTCTGCCTGTTGAAATTCTAATCTCTCCTTCACAGTCTAGCTTACATTTTCTTTCCTTTCATGAAGGCTTCCACGATTCCATTAATTGGATAAAGATATTCTGGATTTTTCTTATGACAACATATTTGAGCCTATACTGTGGTCACTTGTGTACTTCTATTTTCACCCCTATATGATCCTGGTTCCTCAGGGGTTGAACTGTGTTTGCTATTATCTGTGCAGCTGGGAGTTATGTAGCACAGTGCAATGAACATAATGATAACGTTAAAAGTAAAAATGATTTTTATTGCTAGGCACTGTCAAGTTATGTGGTCAGTGTCCTCAATACGTCTTCAATCTATTAATAGTAAAGGAAACAAAACAAAAATTGAAAAGTTAGCTCGACCATGAGAATGATCAGAGGAGACAGAGAGAGCAGGAGGCAAGCAATGAATAGAGGAGGACTGAGAGAAAAGGTGAGACTTGAATGTGACCCTGAAAAGTGAAGAAAGTTGCTTAAGTGGGAGGTGGGGTGTTCTGAGGTAGGAAAGCATGAGTGAAGGCTCTGGGGCAGGGATGGGCATGGCTGGTCTGGGAAGAAGGATGGCACTGTAGGAGAAGAAAAAAATACCAGGGAAGTTCAGGGTGTTTCAAAGTAAAAGAATTCCTTCAAATTTATAATGTCATTTCTTTCAAAATTTCTCATGATAAGGTTCTGTGTGAGAATTTCTTTAAAAATTTCTCATAATAAGGTTCTGTGTGATAACTAGCTTCTCCCAAGTTAGTTGCAATGAGTGAGCTTTTACTGTGTATTCTTATACTGCTATATAGTTGCTAGAATTCATCATTGAGTATCTGAATTACAGTGCGTGGCAATATGCTGGCAAACTGCTCTCTTTTTTGTTTTTTAACTGCCATCATGTTTTGCAGTTTCGATTCTCAACACAGCCTGGGGAAGATGGTAAGAAATTATCTCGTGGATTAGAATTTAGAACTCTGAAACAGTCATTGTTACAATAGACTTTCTATATGTTAAAGAAGTTTCTTCATTTTGATTTATTCATACAAAGTTGTGATATGATTACCCCCGCTGTCGTTCCATGAAGGTAGATGTTCACAAATGTGTCATGAAAATATGAAGCTCATTTACTTATTATACTTGTAATCTAATCCAGATTGAAAACTGGTCTGTGGAGATTGACAAATATTGGTTGTGATAAATTATTACATAGACATATTCCCACTAATGCACTAACAGGAAAAAAAATAGTGGAAATTGACAAATTCATTTGGAATAATCACTTTAAAAGCCAGACAATAGCAGAAAGAAAGGGATTTTAAAAGTATCAATTTTTTACTATATGTCGTTTTTGGGGGAAAAGTAAGACACAAAAACATTTTAAAATGAAAGCATTGACTGGTGTTCCATTCGCTAAACTCTTTTTGATATGAATGACAAATTATTTTTTCCTTAAGACTACAGCATTGCTAATTTTCTCCATATGTGTACAATTTGTCTTTGACCTTTAATAAATGTCCTCTAGGCTGTCCACTTACCATCCAAGAACAACGCCACAACATCATTTTACTTGCACACAAAGACTTGAAAGCTTCATAAAAATAAATGATCCGTGGCATAAGATACATTAACCAGCAGAATAATAAGCTATTTCAGCCTTGTAAATTTTAGCGCCCATCTATTCAAATCCTCACTGGGTCACTTTAGTATTAAATTGATACAAGTAAAATGGTAAATACACATGCTTTATTTGTTAAGGTGCCAGCTATATATTTTGTGAAAAAGTTTGTTAGCTCAGGATATTTAAAAACGATGTCTCTTTCCAATAAATGATTTTATGTGTTACAGACACATTTAGTATTAAGCATCATGTATATTTAATATCACAATGTCTACTTCAGTGCCCCAAAAAGCCTTTATTCACTTTATAGTTTCCATTACTGAAGAGCCAACATTCAGTTCTCCCACAGTTGTGTAAAGTGCAGGCAAGCCACAAGAGCTTCTAGTTTTAGCTTGCAGCCCGTGGGACCACGATAATTGTTATGAAGCCATTAATTCTACCTCAGCAGTTTCAACTGTCAGGTACATGTAACAATAATTGCACTTAATGAATGCTGCTCAATTTATTAAGTACAAAATGAAAACCAGTATTATTTTATACGCAGCACTGAGGCATATTATTTATCATTTGTGTGTACCCATGTTGAATATTCTGCTATCATTTATTGGCCAGGGTATATAGCCATAGTTTTTCTAAAGCTTTTCTTTATTAAAAACCAATGCAGGAAATTGTAACTCTCTAATTAAAGAATAATTAAAATAATTAGTACCAAAACAAATATTTAATAAGAATCTATGTCTATGGAAAACAATCCAGCAAAACCAAGACCAAGTTCCTGCTTTAGAAAAACAAGATTCTTTCTGTGCTACCCTCCCCGCCCCCAATCTTTACTAGAATATGAAAAAATTCAAAAGCTTCCAGTTGCTTGAAATATCAGTGTTGTTTCTTTCTCAAAGTTTTTGGCAGTAAAACTTTCGTATACAGACATACAGTCTGCCTCAGGATTTTCAAAAGTAAGAGCTAGATTTCTTATTTTCAGTCACTCAAGGTAAACTGCATAGACATTTGCAAGAGCGAAAAGAGAAGAATTTCTGAAAACGTAAGATGAAAAGGTATCATTTTTAGGATCCCAGAGGCATCTGCTTCCAATAAGTATGCTCTGCCTGTTCAGTTGTCCAATGTGAACAATCACAATTAGTTTATATCGTGGAATCATCAAGTCCTTGACCCGGGCTTTAATAACCTAGAAATGTAAAAAAAGGGAGGGTCTTCATTTAGCTACATTGAAACTCAAAAGTATTAACCTTTGTTATAAATATAGGGGATTTAATTTAATAGCATGATACATTGTAGATACTTTGAGTAATTGTTGTAGAACCATAACTATGATTCCCTTCAAGCATGGTCCTCTTGAGATAGAACATTCAGGGACAAAATCATAACACCAGCAATAAATCTACCTTTTCTAAGATACACGAAATAATTATAATCCAGAGCACAGAATTTAATAAATTACATTCTTTGAAAATTTATGTTAAGATGGCTTCATGTCAAAGAATGTTGGCATTGGAGTTACACTGTCTTATTCATGTCTAATTAAGGAACCATACATCTGGAGTCTCCTGTAATATAACTAATCATTAATGTTTATTAAAGAGTTTGTTATAAAAAAGAGAGTAGAGAAAACCTTGATGAAGTTCCAGCCCTGGGGTTGGTAAAAATAGAAACGTGCTTAAAGTCTGTATTTGATGGCACTCAAAGAAGCTGCCTTAGTGAAGAGAAAACAATCATTGAAATGTTGTATCTTTTATAATAAACACTTTTATAAATGGGGCAGTTTTATACACTTTTACATAATGCACGCAAATGATGCACATGATTGTTTTAGACAAAGGTTTTATGTATACACACACGCGCGTGCACACACACACACACTCATATTTGTAGAATATGACCTAATTATAAATATGCATTTTAACTGTTACTGCAAATTAATTCCCCTCATCAAAAAAGTAGAGGGTTCATTGCACTGTAGCAAATATTCTAGCCAATGTTAACACTTTGGGCAAATCACACATGTACCTCAGAAATGGTTTTAGTCATCTGTCTACAGAGCTCTGGTTCATATTCTTCTACTTGTAGATAGCTGGTTAACACATCTTTCAAAATATGATTGACAATGATCGCAGGAAAATGTTTGGGAGGACCTGAAAATACACATAAAATTTATTTCTAAAAAGTCATTTCAAATCATACCCACCCACCCCATAGGCTAATCAAAAGAGTATTGAGACATGGAGGGATTTAATCTTCTGGGCGGACTCTATTAAAAGAAACAAGTGGCTCTAATTAGATTTCCTGTCAAGTGCTCTGGGACAAGAAGACAATATTTTCATACATTTACCTGACCATCTCAAAAGTGTGTTCAATATTGCTGGGGTTTGACCTTGAAAGTCTCTTCCTTCCCAGGCCCCATTGTTAGGGATATACTTCAAAGTCTCAACAGCTTTCTAACTGGCTCTCTGCCTCTTGTATCTCCTGCTCCAATCTATCTACCAGATCTTAAGTGATATTCCCCTTAGCGAGGTCTAAGTTGTGGTTCCCTATGGCCCCTTCTTCCGCTACCACAGTGCCCCACTTGCAGACTGCTCCAGCCTCACAGGCTTCATCTGCCTATAAAGGTGCTCCTGTGTCTTTACTCTTGCTCTTTCGTTTTCAAATGGAATACCTTTCCCCATCTTGTTCATCTGAGAAACAGCCACTCATGTTTCAAGACCATCTCAAATGTCTTCTTCTCCAGGTAGCACTCTATCTCCTGTCAGGTAAAAATGTCCCTCCTTTGGGACAATGTCCCTCCTTTCCATGCACTGGGTCCCCACTGCCATCCTGGCTCCTAATCCACTTGATGTTGGCTAAAGCATACATGTGTTTCCAGTTATATGGTAAGCAAGCTCGGATTTTATCCTCCTCAGAGTCTAATACAATGCTAAAGGCATAAGAAATTTTTAATGTATGATTTCTGAATTTAAATAGAATTACAAATTTTATAGATAATAATCACTATATATGATATATGATTATATATTGTATACATGTATGATAATGAATACTTTTTATTAAGCTTTTGCTGCATGTCAGGCAGTGTGATAAGCACTTTATATTACCTTATATAGTCTTCCAATAGATCTCTGAGGTGAATCTCACTGTTATCTCCATTTGGCAGGTGGGGAAACAGAGATTTAAATACATTGAGTAACCTGCCCAGAATCACACACAGAGGCAGAGCTGGGCTGCACACCCAGGTTTATCTGATGCTAGAGCTTATATTCTCAACCACACTTCATCCACGTTCAGAGGAGAAGCTTCAGATGAATCTTCTTTATCCTGCATCCCAGGAATATTAGCCATATCATCACTTTGGTCATATACTAATGTCATTGCATGACATGAACATGTGCCCGGGGCCTGGCATAGAGAAGTCCAATCATTATTTGTTGAATTGATAAAGATGAAGGAATGAGATCAAGAATTCTATTCAATTCTCTTTTAATAGTTGTCAATATCTATTTATAAGTGTTTGTTTGGGATGACTGTATCTGTCAGAGTCAAAGGAAACATATGGCACCCTATAGTTAAAATAATTCCAGGAAGAAGTTCTGAGTGGGATGTAGAAAATCACAAGGGATAGTGCAGTAGCTCTCAGCCAGTGAAAGTAACGTTGTCAGCCCACCCCCAACCCCAGGATTGGGGAATAGAGGAAGAGTTTTTAATAGATCCCAGAAGGGTGGTGTGGAGAGGGTTCCCCTGGGAGCAGTTTCTGTCCTTTGGTTGAGGAATGTAACCAGGCTGTGATGAACTCACAGGCAGGGGCCAGGGAAATAAACAGCTCCACCTCACACTTCTCTGCCTCTCTGCTGAGGTTTCCCACTGGCGGAACTTAACCAGAAGGTTATAGCCCTCTGACTGCAGTGCAGTTAGGTGAGCCTCTTGAGGTTCTATAAATGGTATTTTTATTTTCATGATAATATAGAAATTGTTGAATTCCATTTAAATCATGGCAGGGTAGGGGTGGAGAATGAATCTGGATAGGTGAAGTGGTTCTTAGAGATCGCCCCATCACCTCCTGCAAACCCAAGCCTAGGGCATGGTTGATTGACCCAGGGGTAACAATGCTCTGGGCCAGGACAATGAGAGTCTTTTCTTGGAATTTTTATTTTAAACTGCAAGTAGGAAAAAAGAGTCAGCCTCTTTCTGGTAGCAAAAGTTATCATGTGACTCTAAGGACCTGCTGGAGGCCATGTTTTTCATGGTGGAAAGGAGGCCAGGCCACCCAAACAGAAGAAAGTGCATACAGGTTAGTGCTGGAAAGAGGGTCCTGGTGGCACTTGAGTCTGTTTCCAGTAGTTCCATTGTACAGTGCTACCAATGCCCTTTCCACACTTTGCTTGGATTAAAAAAAAAAGTCATTAACCAGATTCTGTTTTGAAAATACTTTGAAATATGGTAATAAAATATTCTTTTCTTACTTCTTTGTTACCTTTCCCCTAAACATCCAGAATCATCCATCAATGTTCAGCTTTTGACTTCTGAAATAAGCTCCTAAAACTACTTTCAGAGTCAACTGATGTGAATGGCAAAGCTTTTCTTCTTTTTTGAGATTTTTTTTCCTTAGGAGAAAAAACATGTTTTAGAAATCAAAAGGCAAAGACCTGAAGGATCCGGACAAAAAAAATTTTAAAAACAAACAAAACCTGTCCTTACAAATTAAAGATAAGGTTACTTAATGTATGTGGGCCTCCACTACCCCAAATTGGGGTAATAATAAGAATTACTACATATTTTTTTTTTTAGAATTAAATGAGACAATATATTGAATATATTTAGAACAGTACTTGTCACACAATAAAACACTCCTTAGATATGTGATCTTATTAGTGTTATTGCTGTTATTGTAGTTATTGCATGTTGAAGGAAGAATTGGGGATTTACCTTGCTGAGAAGGTAGCAAGATGAAAGAGGATGTAAGTTGGGAGACAGTGAGGCCTGCAGGGTTGGGAAGGCCCCCATGGGGTGGTGCAAAATCAATGCTGAGAGATTGACAGGGTCTAAGAAAACCTGACATAGAGACAGGGCCTAAGCACTTCATGGAAGCTGAACTCAAATAATCTCTCTCTCTCAGTATTTTGAATCTACTTTCCACTGTGCTGGCTTCATTCTCAAGGCAGGCTGTCTTGATGTAGTAGCAAAGATGGCCACCAATAGTTCTAGTCTGGCCTGGTGCTCGCAGTTCGTGTTTGTAAACAACCAGGTGCCACTATACTCATAGTTTCAGAAAAAGTCTTGTGGAAAACTTATTCCATAATTAACATGAAGTTACAATGAATATCATGGAAGGTTTTTATTCTTAGTGATCTATAGTAAGGTCCTCGAGTCAGTCACATTCAGGAGTAGTAACATGATGAATGGAGAGATTTAAACATATTACATCATTTGATGTAATTACCTAGCATCCCTATGATGTATAGACTATTATCCCTATTTATAAGTGAAGAAACTGAGATTCAATGATGCTAAATACCTTGCTCAAGGAATTAGCAAAATTAGTATTCAAATTCAGATATGACAGATGCTACAGCCTGCATTTTCTTTGATATTTGTTTTAGTAATTAATGAGGAGTATGTAAATGGTATTTTATTATAAGAAACACAGTTTCCTTTTCTATTCCCGTTTTTTCTTTCATGAATTTTACTCATGTTTCATCTCATTTTTTTAGCTGTAATTATTTACATAAATGCTCTCATTTAAGATGTGTTTAGATGATGCAAACCTTATCAAACAGAATGAAAAATTAATTAAACATAATAGTGCTGGTGATATTGGCTGATATTTCCTTCCACTTTTCTGGCCAGTATTACATTGTAAAGATATGATAAACTCTTTACCAAAGTCCCGCTGATATAGTTTGGATATTTGTCCCCTTCAAATCTCATATTGAAATTCGATCCCCAGTGTTGGAGGTGGGGCCTGGTGGGAGGTGTTGGGGCCAGGAAGGTAGATCCCTCATGAATGGCTTGATGCTGTCCCAGTGGTAGTAACTGAGTTCTTGCTCTATAGTTCTCCCTCTATTAGGTCACATGAGAGCTGGGTGTTTAAAACAGCCTGGCCTCTCTCTTGTTCCCTCTCTTGCCATGTGACACACCAACTCTCCTTCCCTTCTGCCATGTCTAAAAGCTTACTGAGGTCTTACCAGAAGCAGATGTTGGCACCACGCTTCCTGTATAGTCTCTAGAACCATGAGCTAAATAAACCTCTTTTCTTTATAAATTACAGTCTCAGGTATTTCTTTATAGCAATGCAAAATGGACTAATACATCCACAAAATACCTTTACTATGTTAAATAAACCCAGAAACAAGTAGAAGTGGAAATACAGTTTTGATTAAGTATTATTAAAATGGATGGTTGAATGCTTTAAAAAGTGAATTGTCAAGCATAAAATACTTTAATTATTTAAAAAATCACATAGACTATTGTAGGAAAATATGGGTGTATTTCATCTATACTAAGCTTTTTCTAAAATTACTTTTCTAATATGGTTCATACTCAGTACTTCTAAAACTGATAAGATACTTTATTTGAGAAAACAAGTTGCAAAAAATATCCTTATGTAGAAACATAGGGATTCACATTTCACCTGCCTCATCTTGTTGAAATCTGATTCAAACCCTTCCAGCATGCACAGCTCAAAGTCATAGACACCTTATGGCTAAGAACTTTTAGTTGCAAGTGAGGGAAAACCTGACCCAAACTTAGCTTGCCTAACTGAAAATTTAAAGGGTAGTCAACTGGATTTAGGACTCAAATGATGCCATCAGGATTCTGTTGTTCTCTCTGAGTTTCAAGTCAGGGCAAGATGGCAGACACTGCCAAAGCTCCTATATTCCTTCAAGTTTCAGGGCTTTATGTTCTTCTGCAACAGGCCAAACAACATTTTCTGAATTTAATCTCAAAGGCTTTGATTGGATTGACCATGGTTATATGCCATCCTAGAATCAGTCACTGCTCTATCTATAAAGCCAGTGCCAGCTTCATCAGAATGCTAGGATCAAAAGTGGTCACAATGGTGGAATTTCAAAGGAAATTTACTAAAGTTACCAGAGAAGTATAAAAGTATATTGGATGGCAGGAATATTAGCTGTCGGCCACAGGCACTGTGAAAATACCAGTAGATTGGCTAATTATGGAGCCGTGTAATCTATGTAGTCTTGGGGATTCCTGTAGAAAACTGGCTACAAGGCCGAAGGGGACATGCTGATGGTCTATACTTTTCTTCGGGGTTAACTGGCCACACATGGAATCACCTTGGCCCATAGAGTCTTCCTTTGCCCCTTGGTAAATCTCTGTGGAATTTCTATATAGCAGTAATTATATATGAATTCAGATAATAGTGGGCAGGTACGCGTTTAGAGAAAACAAGTGGGTCTATGAGGAAACATGGGTGGGAAAAGATATTTGCCGTGGACTCCACTTGGGAGTATAGGGGCAGGTGCAAAGATCTTTGTTTTCAAAGACTCAAAACCTCAGTGGTAATGGATAAACATCTCTGTCAACAGGGGACTATGAGTCATTTACCTTTGCTTTGAGTTTTTTTTTTTTTTTCCTTCACCTATTAACAACACTGATTGGTTTTGTTGGCTAAAACATCAATACTTATCTCTTTCATTTAAGTCATATCTCTCTATGTACCCAGAAATACTCAGTGAATTTGTTAAGTCAGTAGTATGCTGTATATATCAGTGCCACCCAGTGAATTGCTTGGCATTTGGGAAACATTAGTAAAGAAAAGTAAGACAGCGGGTGTTGCTACCATTCTGCTGAGGAAGAAACTAAAGCAACATCAAATCACTCAATTCATTAAAGTCCCTTATATTGTGCTAGAATTGAAGACAATGCCAGGTTATCAAATATCATTTTTAAAAGCATCAGTCACCAGTTTAGAAGTTTAAAATAGGAGTGAGAGATAAAAGAACACACCCAACTGATAGGTGTTTTCCATCTGAACTGTAAGGCGAGAGACATCATCACGCTGACTAGGTTCATCCATGTAAGACACGGTACTCGTAGAACTAAAAACAAGGGAGAAAACGAATTTTAGTCATTATTATAACAATAACAACAAAATACAATATTGCTTTAAGCTAAAATGTTACAAAGATGAAGTTTTGTCAGAAAATTTCAAGTAAGTCCTATGTAAATATCCCAGTGGTATATGGAAAGTCTAAAACATTTTAGAAATGGAAACATTAAGATGCAAAGGAGGTATTTGGAGAAGGCCTCAATGTGATGGCTGAAGCCCAGGGCAGTTACTCAGGTCATCAAATTATCCAGAAAGTGATCCTGGGTTGATGTATGTGTATGGGGTAACAGAACATACTTCAAAATCCATTGCCAATCGTGTCTCTACCACTGATATAAAGCCTCTCCTCAAAGTAGACAAAGCTCACAAACAGGGCTGGGAGACATATGAGGAAGCTTAAAATGTTGGGAAACAACTCTATATACACATGGAGTATTATAAAGGGTTCACTATTATATGGAGTTCACAAAATCCCTTTAGTATGGAAAAGAAAAATGAGAAACTCATCTATGTGGTAAAGGAAACCACAATTCACCAAAACCATAATAAATTAATAAGCATCAATCACCCTTTTCAACATTAAAAAAGGGTTTTGCTTTCATTATCAAGGCAATAGAGCTTATCCTGGTGCTAAACAGGAGACCCAAGCAAAGAGGAGCCCCCAGTGTCTCTCTGGCACTACTTAATTCAATTTAGTTCAGAGGAAATTCAGCTGCAACTAATGACAGTCTCAGAACTCTGCACCCTCAATTTTCTCCACCTGTGAAAATGAACGTTAAGACAGATGTCATTTCAAAGGGGAGGATATAATAGCATGTGTGTGTGTGTGTGTGTGTGTGTGTTCAGAGTGACCACTTTTCTAAGCAGGCTATGTTTTTGTTTTAATTAAATAAAAAAGAGATATTTGCTCTTAATCTTTGGGGATCTTTTCTCTTGCAAGGAATTTAAAATGCTTAGTTCTACACCGTGTGGAATTAATGAACTTCTTACAAATTGATATTTTAAGAAAATCACGAGTAATCTATTTTTAAAAATCCTTTAATGCAATACAACTTACATGATAAATTAGGGTTTACCCACTCAGTGCAAGAAAATGGTGGAAGAAATTCTGGCTGCTTTTTTCATGGTGGATTTCTGGATGAGTGACTTAGTCTTTATTCTTATAACACCTGCCTTCCTCAATTTACTGCTGCCCTTTGAAGTAGCAACCAACCTGTTTGGCCACACTGGCTGCAGGTGCTGTGGGCAATACCAAAGACTATTACTGCTGCTTAAAAAACCCAATGTTACATAAATCCCTTGATTCTAAGATAAGTCAGTCTGTCCCATTACTATATGTGCTACTTTTAACTTTGGAAAACATTTCCCATGAATTATCTCATTTTACTTTCACAATATCCTCTGAGGAAAGTAAAAGATTCATTATTCTACCCATTTCAGAGATAAAGGGAATGAGGCAAAGGGCTTAATGTTCATGTATAAAAGGCAGACAGATTTCAAATGTCCTGTTTACCTCTTAGTGACAAAGTCCCAAGTATGATTATAACTGACAGAATGAAAATAGGGGCAATGAAATAATTAATCACTGCAATTAAAACTTACTTGCACAAACATACAGAAGGTATTCATAAAAATTTCTTTTCTACTGGACACCATATTAAAAATTCATGGAGAAGAAGAGGTGGTGCAAAACTCAAATTAGCTGGAGTGAAAAGTCCAAGACAATAAAAGCAAATAAGGATTTTGATAAACTGTTTTCACTATCAGTTACTGAAGATTGACAATCAGTGCACTTAATATTATTATCATTATGAAACTGGTAAATGTCATAAGGGCAGCTTAAAAACCCAACTGGTTGAAGATTGGTGCGCACACAGAAAGTTTTGCAGATTGACTTTTTTTAAGTTATTGAAGATGAATTTGTTCAGTGCCCTTTTATTTCCACAGTAATCATGTAAACAGTGTATGCTCATTTTAAAAATTCAAAACATACAGAAAAACGTAGAGAAGAAAGTAAAATTATGCAAAATGTATTAACCCCAGTGGTTCTCTAACCCCTGTCAACATTAAGAAAATCACTTCAGACATTTGATTTTACCTAGGGGCTCATATTAGAGATGCTTTTAAGTAAATTTAAAATGTATCATAGATTACTTTCCATGTCAATAAATAGCAAACCATACTTTAAATTTCAAGACAGTACTTAATATATGCACATTCTGGGTTTCATTTAACCATTTATACTCCATGCCTTTTAGGCTATTTCCAATATTCTACTATTATAAAGAAAATTATAATGAACATTGTGTCAGGGACTCTTATTTACTTTCTAAAGTTATTCTTTCCTTCTTCCTCGGTAGCAGAATCCTACATTTGTAGGACTATTCCTCTGCAGACTAACAACAAATTCTCAGTCTCTTTTTGTGCTATTGTGGCCTATGTGGCTTACGAGTCAATGAGATGTAAGTGGAACTGTTGTGTGGAAATTCTGAGAGGTTCCTCAAAAGAACTAATGCAGCCTATAGGAGCCTGTTTTGACCCTTCTTGGTGACTGGAATGTGGATATTCCAGAACTCAGCACTATCTTGGGTCTTGAGATGACCTTGTAGATCACAGATAAGAAAGAAGCCTCTGAACTTCCTCTCTTCAGACTTATTTTATGTAAGAGAAAAATAAATTTCTATTTTGTTTAAACTCATGTTTATTATTATATGCAGTAGTAGATCTAACTGATAGAAAGTCTAATACAGAGTTTGCTACCTGGAAGTGGGATGCTACAAGTAATCAATAAATCATACAACTTGGGGCTGGCAGTGGTGGCTCATGCCTACAATCCCAGCACTTTGGGAGGCAGAGGTGAGCAGACCACTTGAGGCCAGGAGTTCAAGACCAGCCTCGGTAACATGGCAAAACCCCATCTCTACTAAAAATATATTTTTAAAAATTAGCTGGGTATGGTGGCACACACCTGAGATCCCAGCTACTTGGGAGGCTGAGGCACAAGCACGGCTTGAACCCGGAAGGTGGAGATTGCAGTGAGCCGAGATCATTCCATTGCACGCTAGCCTAGGCAACAGAGCAAGACTCTGTTTCAAAAAACAAAACAAAACAAAAACCAGTAAAACCCATAAAACTTGGAATGAGTTTTAGAAAGGAACTAGGGCTTTGAGGAGTAAATTTTCAATATTTTGCTGGAAATCTGGTAATTATTTTTAGAAAACTATTATTTTAGGTTAGGGGGTACATGTGAAGGTTTGTTATATAGGTGAACTTGTGTCCGGGACTTTGTTTTACAGATTATTTCATCACTCAGGTATTAAGCCCAGTACCCTATAGTTATCTTTTCTGCTCCTCTCCCTCCTCCCACCCTCAACCCTCACGTAGGCCCCAGTATTTGTCGTTCCCCTCTTTGTGTTCGTGAATTCTCATCATTTATCTCCCACCGATAAGTGAAGACATGTGAAGCCTGGAAATTCTTATCCTCCAGAGGGAAAATAATTAGTCTATTGCTTTCTGTGCCTTGGAAGGCTGACTGTGCATCAGTTAAGACTACAATGTCATAAAAAATTACAGGAAAAGTTTATTTTTTAAAACCTGTGTTTACGGCGTTATAAAAAGCTGAGATCTGATAGTTCCCACATTAGAATGAATGGGTTAGAAAAAGGGAGAGAGTGAAAAAGAAGAAAAAAGTTGAATAGAAAAAAATAAGATATTGATTCCTTGAGAAAAGACAAAAGGAAGAGAGAAAATATTTAAAATACTTGCGGTTATTGGCAAACAGCATTAAACCAGAATATGGGCTTGGTAAATTTTTAGAAATAAAACAGTTTTATGTTTTAAAATTGGGGAATTGCCAATATCAATTCAGAATACTGGTTTAGAAAAACCTGGGCATATTTTCTATTGATAAACAGCTTCACTCAATGAAATCTTTAAAGATTAATATGTGAGACACCCAAAAAGTAAATTTATAATTTTAATTACCAGTGCTATATACCTGGCACAATACATTTTTGGGGTATATATCACAACTTTACAAATGGATGGGTTTCAGTTGTCTATCATCAGACTTTCCCTAGTTTACAATGACAACCCTTCTAGACACGTCATCTCATTGCAAAGTGAATGCTATAGTTTTCTTTTTTAAATATAAAAAATGTTCTTGCTGTCTCTGTGTTTTACCAGCTTGTTGGCATTTATGGAGAAAAAAATTCAATTGGCAAAATGTGTCCCAGAGAGTTATAAAGTTTTAGAAAGAAAGGTAGATGAAAAGTAATGCAATAAAAGAAAGTCTGGCCAAAACCACTGGTGAGAACACTTAACAAATTAACTAATATTATTGCAGATGGAAGAGTAACAACTTGTAATTCAATGAAAAATTCAGTGAATATCTGAAACCACATGTGCTATTGCTGAAAACAGACAGCCTGCATACAGAAGTAGCTGCATGAAATTGGTCCAAAATAACAAAAATAATCCTCTTTATATGTACCTGACTGACACTGGAAATCCACCATGCTAACCCAACAGTATGCATTCTGATTATTTGCAGGAAAAAGACAAAAAAAGAAAAAGTTAAGAAGTTAGAGCCTGTAGTCCCAGCTGCTTGAGAGCCTGAGGCTGGAGAATTACTTGAAACTGGGAGGCGGAGGTTGCAGTGAGCTGAGATCACGCCACTGCACTCCAGCCTGGGCAACAGAGCAAGATTCCATCTCAAAAAACAAAAACAAAAACCAAAAAAACACCAAAGGAAAAAAAAGAAAAGAAAAGAAGTTAGAACATATTTACTCTTTAATGAAATTCATTTTTTCTTAAGAACATCTTGCAAATTTGCTTGCTGACCAGTCTTTGAATTACATAGATAAACACAAGGCATGTCTTTTTATTATGACTGCTAGAGATGGTAACAGTAATTTCAGTTAATTCTCATCAGCCACAATAGCATTTAATTAGTATTGAGAACTCATTTCCAGACATTTTCAATATTATTATTATACCTAGATGTTTTCAAGCTGCAGGAAGAGATAATATTGAATGCATATCTGGCCTTAGAAACATTAAAGTAGTATATTTAAAGGTCAGAATATCATCTTTTCCTTCTATTTGTAACCATGAAATGCCTGGAGCCACCATATTTATAAATATAGTATCATTTAAGTGTGTCTTTTGGGGGGGCGGATAAGCTGTTACTAAAGTCATGTGCTGCCTCCCAGTGGTGATATTTCAGAGTGCACAGAGAAAAACAAGATCAGGGTACAAATTTGTACATTTGTACTTTCCATTTTTCTTCATTCTTTCAACAAATATTTATTGCCTACAACATGTCAGGCACAGTGGGAAGTATTGGTAACACAGATAAAAATAAGAGCCCTTGTGCTCAAAAAACAGAATGTAGAATATAAGATTAAATATGCATAGAAACTCCTTTACTTGGGAACTTTCCACCTAAGACTATCCGTGGATATTTTTATGAGTGTAATGCTCAAGACCAAAGCATGCCAACTTGTCCCCCAGCAGTAGATGATGTTATTTGTCTGGTAACATAAGTTAGTTTTGCAGCTATTTAGTTTATACCAAATTTGCTGGATTTTAACGTACAGGCAGATCATATTTATTGTGCCTCACTTTATTCTGCTTTGCACACAATGTGTTTTTACAGACTGAAGGTTTGTGTCAACCTTGCATTGAGCACATCTATCAGCATCATTTTTCCAACAGCATGTGCTTACTTCATGTCTCTATGTCACATTTTGTTAATGCTCCCAATATTTTAGATTTTTCATATTATCATATCTGTTATGGAGATCTGTGATGGGTGATCTTTTATGTTATTATTGTAATTGCTTTAGGGTGCCACAAACTGTATCCATATAAAGCAGCTGACTTAATTGATAAATGTTATGTGTGTTCTGACTTCTCCACTGACCAGCCATTTCCCCATCTCTGTCTCTCTTTGGGTCTTCCTATTTCCTGTGACACAACAATATTGAAATTAGGCCAATTAATAACCCTACAGGGGTCTCTAAGTGCTCAAGTGAAAGGAAGAGTCCCACATCTCTCACTTTCAATCAAAAGCTAGAAATAACCAAGTGTGGTGAGGAAGGCATGTCAAAAGCTGAGATAGGCTGAAAGCTAGGCCTTTTGGGCGAACAACTAGCCAAGTTGTGACTACAAATAAGTAGATTTTTTGTTTGTTTGTTTGTTTGTTTTTGAGACAGAATCTCACTTCGTCACCCAGGTTGGAGTGCAGTGGTATGATCTTGGCTCACTGCATCCTCGAACTCCCAGGCTCAGGTGATCCTCCCACCTCAGTCTCCCAAGTAGCAAGGACTACAGGTGCACACCACTACACCTGGCTAATTTTGTTTTAATTTTTTTGTACAGAAGGGTTTTGCCATGTTGCCCAGGCTGGTCTCGAACTCTTGAACTCAAGTGATCCACCCACCTCAGCCTCCAAAGTGCTGGGATTACAGGTGAGAGCCACTGCACCTGACTGAAAAGTTCTTGAAGGAAATTAAAAGTGTCACTTCAGGGAACACATGAATGATAAGAAAGCAAACCAACCTTACTGCTGATATGGAGAAAGTTTTAGCGGTCTGGATAGAAGATCAAACCAGTCATAAATTCCCTTAAGCCAAAGCCCAATCCAGAGCAAGGCCCTAACTCTCTTCAATTCCATAAAGGCTAAGAAAGGTGAGGAAGCTACAGAAGAAGTTTGAAACTAGCAGTGGTTGATTCATGAAGCTTCAGGAAAGAAGCCATCTCTGTAACATAAAAGTGCAAGGTGAGGCAGCAAGTGCTGATGTAGAAGCTGCAGCCAGTTACCCAGAAGATCTAAGGTCATTGGATAAGCTAAGATCATTGATGAACAACAGATTTTCCATGTAGATTAAACAGTCTTCTTTTAGAAGATGCCACCTGGGGCTTTTATAGCTAGAGAGAGGTCAATGCCTGGCTTCAAAGCTTCAAAGGACAGACTGACTCTTTTGGTAGTGGCTAATGCAGCTTGCGCCTTTAAGTTCAAGGCAATGCTCATTTACCATCCTGAAAATCCCAGGGCCCTTGAGAATTATGTTAAATCTACTGCATTCTATAAATGAAACAAAAAAGACTAGATGACAGCACATCTGTTTTATGGCATAGTTTCTTGAATATTTTAAGCCCACTGTTGAGACCTGCTGCTCAGAAAAAAAGATTCCTTTTAAAATATTACTGCTCATTGACAATGCATCTGGTCACCCAAGAGCTCTGATGGAGATGTACAAGGAGATTAATGTTGCTTTCATGCCTGCTAACACAACATCCATTCTGCAGCCCATGGATCAAGGAGTAATTTTGACCTTCAAGTCTTATTTATTTATTTGCTTATTTTTTAATTTTTAATTGATGTATCATAGTTGTATATTTTTATGGGGAACATGTGATATTTTGATCCCTGCATATACAATGTATAATGATCAAATCAGGATAACTGGGATATCCATTACTTCAAACATTTATCTTTTCTTTGTATTGGGAACATTAAAATTCCTCCAGCAATTTTTCCCTCTAACCCCCACTAACTATTTTGGAATATATAATAAATTATTGTTAACTATAATCTCTCTACTGTACTATTGAATACTAGAACTTATTCTATCTAATTATATTTTTGTATGCATTCTCCAGCTTCTTTTCACCCCACAAATCTTATGATTTAAGAAATTCATTTTGTAAGGCTATTGCTGTCATAGATGGGGATTTCTCTGATGGAGCTGAGCAAAGTAAGTTGAAAAGGATTCAGCATCCTACATGCCATTAAGAACATTCATGATTCATGGGAGGAGGTCAAAGTGTCAACATTAACAGGAGTTTGGAAGAAGTTGATTCTAGCCCTCAGGGATGACTTTGAGGGGTTCAAGTCTTCAGTGGAGGAAGTAACTGCAGATGCAGTGGAAATAGAAAGAGAACTTGAATTAGTGTTAAAGGATACAAAATTATAGCTAGATAGGAGAAATAAGTTCTAGTGTTCTTACCACTGTAGGGTAACCACAGATGAAAATAATAGATTCAAATAGCTAGAAAGAGGACATTGAATGTTCCCAATGTGAAGAAATACTAAATGTTTGAGATAATGGATATACTAATCACCCTGATCTGATTACTATACATTATATGTATGGAAAAATCACTGTGTACCCCATGAATATGTATAGTTGAAATTTTCAGTTAAAACATAACATTTAAAATGGTTGAAGAAGAAATGGAACCTGAATATACAGCAGAATTGCTACAATCTCATGGTAAACTTAAACAGATGAGGAGTTGCTTCTTACAAATGAGCAAAGAAAGTGGTTTCTTGAGATGGAATCTACTTTGGGTAAAGATGCTGTGAACACTGTTGAAATGACAACAAATAATTTAGAATATTACATACACTTAGTTGATAAAGGAGTGGCAGGGTTTAAGATGAATGGACTAATTTTGAAAGAAGTTCTACTGTGGGTAAAATGCTAT
This sequence comes from Macaca mulatta, assembly GCF_049350105.2. Lineage (NCBI taxonomy): Eukaryota > Metazoa > Chordata > Mammalia > Primates > Cercopithecidae > Macaca > Macaca mulatta. Next base: position 173,842,923 of record NC_133406.1, read on the forward strand.
CAAACGTCATCACATGCTACAGGGAAATCTCTCATGAAAGGAAGAGTCCATTGATGTGGCCAGCTTTAAAATTTATTTTATTATTTCGTTTCATTTTATTTTTATTTTATTTGAGATAGTGTCTCTTTCTGTTGCCCAGGCTGGAGTGTAGTGGTATGATCAAAGCTCGCTGCAGCCTCAGCCTCCCAGACTCAGGGATCCTCCTGCCTCAGTCTCCCAAGTACCTAGGACTACAGGCAGGCACTACAATGCCTGGCTGATTTGTTTGTAGGGAAGGGGGGGTCTCATTATGTTGCCCAGGCTGGTCTTGAACTCCTGGCTGCAGTGATCCTCTTGCCTTGGCTCCCCAAAGTGTTGGAATTATAGGTGTGAGTCACTTTGCCCAGTCTATTGTTTTATTTTAAGAAATTGCCACAGCTATCCCAACCTTCAGCAACCACCACCCTGATTAGTCAGCAGACGTCGACACTGAGGTAAGACCCTCCACCAGCAAAAAGATGACAACTTGCTGAAGGTTCAGATGATCATCAGCATTTTTAGCAATACACGATTTTTATACTAAGGTATGTACATGTTTTCTTTAGATAAAATGCTATTGAATACTTAATAGACTACACACAGAACAGCGTAAACAATTTTTATGTGCAGTGGGAAACTAAAACATTCATGTGACTTCCTTTATTGCAAAATACACTTTATTGCAATGGTCTGGAACTAAACCTGCAATATTGCTAAAGTATGCCCGTAGTTTTTAGGTATTTTACTCACATTATTTGCTCCATTTTACAAGTAAGACAAAGGTTATAATGGAAAGAAAAGGTAATTTTCAAAAATGAAAGGGGCAGGAACATGACAAATGACATGTTCTTGTGGAACACCTTTTTTTTGAGTAGGGGTGATTCTGAAGGATAAAGAATGAACCATGCAACCTGTGAAAAGCACAGCTCTGGAGTGATTGAAGGTAATTCAGAAATGGTGATTGACAAAGCACAACAATTTTAAGTATGTGGATGGAAGACCAGAGTTAGTGTGTGAAGCCTATTGAGCTAATGCTCATCCAAGAGCAAGGTAGGTGATAGTCAAGCACAGCTGATGAACTTTTGTTGCAGCTCCTGGATGAAATGCACTGGTTCAAAGCTGTGTCATGCTGGGCAATCATCAGAGAGGTGATGCTGGGAGTGCAGGTGCCATGAATACCTCTACAAAGCTGTGGAGATCATCAAGGAGGAGTGTGACCTATTACAACAGATTTCCAACACAAATGAAACTGTTCTTTTGGGTTTTTGAAAAATAGATGCACAATGGAATGTGTCAACATGGAGGTAAAAATGTACATTAAAAAAATCTGAACAAGCATTTTTCTATTTGCTGTAAATACATCTTACGTCTCTAAGAGGAAAGCCCCTGGTCACTCTGGACTTAACACATACACAGACCTGTGAACCTAACTTATTTGTGAACAAAAGAAACTCGCTTGCTCAGGAATTGATAAAGTACAACAATTATTCATTCGATGATCACAAAATATTTATTGAGTGACTACTATATGCCAGGCACCATTTTAGGTCTTTGGGATACAATACTGAAAAAAACAAAAACAAAAACAAACTATAGTCTCTGCTCCCATGGAACTGTTACTTTAGTAAGGAAAGACAGAGAATAGACAATAAAATCCTAAATAAACAAATTATATATTATGATAAAAGGTGATACATGCCTCAGGGAAAAGAAAAAATAGAGCAGGTTAAGGGAGTTTGGAATTGGGTGGAGGAGAAGATGTGATGTGCAATTTCAAATGAAGTGGTCAAGGTAGGCCTTCATGAACAAAGACAGGAGGTGAGGAAATGAACCACATGGATGGCTGAGGCAAAGGTATACCAGGAAGAGAGAACAGCACATGCAAAGCCTTTGAGACAGAAGGCTGCTAGTGTGTTTGAGAAAATGCATAGAGACCAGCAGCAGAGGGAGGAAGAAGAAAAGGAGTGAACGGAGATAAAGTTGCAAAGGTGTCAGGTAGCTAGATCACGTATGGCTTTGTGGGCCATTATTCTGTAAGTTCTTACTCTGATAAAGCAGACACACTCCTGTATTTTCTGAGAACTATTAACTTTCTTTGCCAAATGGCGACATCAGGTTTTACTCTCACATCCCTTGCCAACATTTGGTATTGCTCTCTTTTCTCATGTTTTGCCATTTGGATGGGCGCAAAATGGTATCTTGTTTTAATTTATATTGTTTCTGCTTGAAAGTGAGTTTTAGCAACTCTTCATATTCTGCTTAGCCATTTGGGCTTTGTTTCTGAAAATTGCTGTCTTCTTTGACTATTTTAAAAATTGTTTTCCTAGCATAAGTTGTTAATGTGCAGGATTAAAAAAACGTATATGTATCTTCGGCCAGCCTATTAACTATGTCTATTGCATCCTTTGTTGAACAGAAGCACTAGATTTTATTGTGGTTATATTTACCCAAAAGTTATTTTGCTCTATGATTTGAGTTTTCATTTTGGGATCTTCTTTCAGAAATCTTTCCTTACTCCTAGAACACAAAGGTATGGGTCTGTGCTCTCTTCTCTTAGCTTTGTTAATAGATTTCCACGTTTTGGTCTTCCATCTGGAGTTTATCTATGCAAAGCGTATAAGGTAAGAGGTCAGCTTCATTTTCCTCCATACAGTGAGCCAGTGTTCTGCCAACACAATCTATAATTTCCCCATTTACAGACATAAATGGGGATAAAAATATCTTCTCTATTTAACTTACATAGATATCATATGTGAAATGGCTTAATAACCTATAAAGTACAATACGATATTAGTTGTTATTGTGGTTTCATTTGGAAACGTAGCCATTTCAGTTTTCCCAAACTGTTTTCTCTTTTTGGGGGAGGCTGTGTCTCAGGCAGATCTTGTTGGGGGCTTTAGTTTAATGTAGATGGCGATACAACTTATCTCCTAACTCTGATCTTCTAATCTCTAGCCTTCTCCTTCAGGTATCAAAATGAAGAAATTGTTCTAGCAACACCATTTTCAATTGCCTATAAACAGCTCACAGTAGTATAGATTGAATGATGGAATACATTCATCACTGTTGAAATGAAGTAATGAATGCAATCATTTCCATTTTGGGCACTTTTACTGGGAAGACCTAGACAAATGTGAAAAAAGTTACCAGGCAACTCTCAGTTTCCCCGAAAAATGAACTTACCTAAATTAGAAACCTATAGTTATTCACCTTTATATGCCTAATACGTGGCACAGTAATTGGCACATAGAAGCTAATAAATCCTGAATAAATGAAGAAATACATATAGTGTGGCCTAACTGGCATGTTAGATGCCATCAGTGGGTTCACATGGGGAGCTGTGGGATCCATACAGAAAGTTCTGGTAACATGGCATCACTGTAATTTTGGTTTGAGGCAAAGGAGAGAATGTTCAGCCCCCAACCTTGTCCCTAATCTACTAGTGGAACTCCTGGCCTCACAGATAACAAGCCTGGATATCATGTCACATGATCCTGTGAAAGTAACTTGACCTCATAGCTTCTGTTTCCATTTTAAGAAAATGAGAGAAGCACATCTGTTCAAACACTGTTCAGTGTCTGCCAAAGCCTGAGCTTCCAACAAGAAAGATGTCATTGTAAAGACCTGCTGTTACTGTGGATGGGAAACAGAAGGTTCTGGTGAATGAACATAATAGTTTTATTAATGCAAATGCCACATGGATTGCCAATTTTCAGGAAATGAAAATACTCGACTAATAAACAAAAGCCCATTTTGCTGCTTGCTAATTCTGTAGCTTTGGAGCCTCAATCTGTCTAAGCTTCTGCTTTTTCATTTGTCGAATGGGGGAGATAATAACATCTATCTTTATAGAGCAGGAGTCGGCAAACATTTCTGTAAAAGGCCAAATAGCAGATATTTTTGGGTTTGCAGGCCCTACGGTTTCTTTTGTAACTAACTCAACTCTGCTGTTACGGTGCGAAAGTGGCCAGAGACAACACATAAGTGAATAGGAATGGCTGTGTCCCAATAAACTTTATGCACATAGAGATTTGAATTTCTTATTATTCTTACATGCTGCAAAAAAACTGTTCCCCTTTTGATTTTTTTCACCTATGTAAAAACCATGTTTAGCAAAACAGATGCAGATTGGAATTGGCCCTTGGATCATAGTTTGCCAACTCCTATTATGGAGCTTCTGTGGTACATAAATAAGGTTCATGGTAAGGGCTCTATAAATCTTAGCTATTATCATCCTTATTACTATAAATTGTTTAGGTAAAAAGTAATTTGAAATTACAGATGGAGTATGATGACAACTGTGCAGTGTACTGTCTGGACTCAGACAGTATGGGTCTGATATACGTATGTCCAGGTCTAACAGAAATATGCCAACACACTAACAGTTACCATGTTAGGATAATAAGATCCAGCTTAAGATGTTTCTGTTTTTTCTTTAATAAAACATAAAAATTACATTAAATTGAAAAGATAACCTAAAAACAGACCCAATCTTGAAAACAGTTCACAATAATATTTAATATAAATTTAATCTTCTTTTTGTAATTCAGAAGACATTTTAGATATTCATTCTGTCTGGGGATCACTGTGAAGCATTAGTTACAACTGTGGAAGGCTGCAGACACGGAGACCAAGACTGTAGGGCTAAATCTATGGTGATCTTATACCACATATAAGAAGCAGCTTTTCAAGGAGGTCTGCCTTTACTCTTCTTGTCTTCTTTATAAGAGTGGTTACTGTTAAAAAAATAAGTCCATAGTCTATTGAAGGAGATAGACGAGAAAGTCACCAAATATAGGTGCATATGGAAGGCAAAAGCAGTAGGAGAAGAAAGGCAGATCACCCAACCCGGTCTGGAGGTGGAGGTGGTCATAGATGAGTAATTAGACAGCACTTCCCAAAAAGGTGGAGATGAAGTGAAATTCTGATGGAAGAAGTGAAGAAAGCCGGGGGAATAGTGTAAGAAGAACATTCCAGGCAAGGAGTCGAGGTACCCCATGGGGAAGCAACATGGGGCGATGGCTGGGGGCCGGATAGAGCACTGAGGGATAATTGAGTATGACTGGAGGGGGAGGATGACTGCAAGATGGTGGGGAAGATGGTGCTATGGAAGTAGATAGGGGTCTGTGAACTTTGTATCTCATAGTCAGGATTTGGGACTGTATCCTAATCATTAAGTCAAGTTACTTGACCTGTAAACTTCAGTTATTTCATAGTAAAGTGGTGTAAATGATGCCTATCTAGTAGGATTAATGCTGGGGAGATTCAATGAGATAATGTATTTCAGTCCTTAATAAAATTCAGAATGTTTTACATTATTGAAATTTATACTTTCAAAATTGTTTTAAAGTAATTTTCAAATGAAAGTTATATGTTTTTCCATAAAACACTGCAATTTCAAAACAATGCCTGCATTTGATAGTCACTAAGCTTTCAGAATTTTTCTACTAGTTGAAGCCTCATTCATGAAGGAGAATAACTTGTACTGTCTAATTCCAGACAGTGAGGAAGCCAATGGAAAGCAAGTATTAATACAAGTTAGCGTGGGGTGGGGGAAGCCTCCTAAATAGTCTGCATTGCAAGGGGATTTGGAAGCTGATCATTTGCTATTTAAGAAAAAAAGTACAAATAGAGGATCCATTCTAAATGTTTTGTTTGAGAATCCAAAACCAAAATAGCTATCATTTAAATGTGGTTGTCAGTGAAAAATCTATCTTAATGTATTGATAAATATGATTTTTGTATTCTTGTTACTTTTAAAATGTACTTATACTTCATCAATAAGAGGTTAAAAAGAATGATCTCTAATTCTTCAAATGTAGCCATGCTCTGATTCTATAAGACAAATTTGTTTTGAAGGGGAAAAGATAAATGAAAGTCATGCAAGTAGGGATTACAATTTAATCTTTGGAGAGAGTATTTAAAAAAATATCATGGGTACATAATTTATGGCAGACTCTTACTTAAATAGTTTCTTGGAAAATGTACGTTGAATTTAAGCTAACAATTAGTTTTAAATAATTTAAAAAATAACCCATGCACTTAACTATTGGAAATAGCAGCCAGAAGAGCTTAGAAGCAAAAATCACAAAGATTAATTATTCTCCCACCCTTACTTCTGACATGTGCTGGGATTGCTAGTCTTGTAAAAGACATTGTATGTGTAATCCACAGACTTCCAGGGCTGGAACGTGGAGTTGTAAGTAAGCATTAACACACTCTGAGAATAGAAAGATTTTGGTTTCAGAATTCTAATTATTCCAGTTCTTCTAGTCTCTGTTCTGCAGGATACCCTAGTTCCTGCTTCCCAATATATACCCAATCTACTACATCCTCCAATCCTATAGAAACTAAGAACGAAAGTCTATGATTAATTGACTGCTACATCCATAATTTGTTTTGTTTTCTTCCCAACAGCAGTCAAAAGGAAATGCCATGAAAATATTAAAAATTGATGCATATCTTTAGGAGAAAAGATGCAACATGTAGCAAGAGCCAAAAGATCTACTTACTGCCCTTTGACCTACTAATTATTCTTCTGGGAAATGACCAAGCAGAGACATATAGTAAAAGAGAAAAAAATGGAAACAAACTTAAAATGTCCAATAATTAGAGAATGATTAAGCAACCCAGAATCATAAGTTGACAAAATATTATGCAGTCATTTAAGAGGGTATGGAAAAAACTATGAAAATACATGACAAAATTAAATAAAATAATGTTAAGTACATTGTATGTGTATGTATTGATTACAAAAGTGCAAAACCTGTGTTATAAAATATTGAGGAGAAGAACTCAAAAGACATATAAGTGAGTCTGGTTTACACTCCATGTGGTGTTTCTTTTGAGCAGAGGGTTTTTTGGGATAATCTGAAATAGCAAAAATGCTGCTAGGATTAACACATCACTCAAGCTTTCTCTCTTTTTCTTTTTAAATATGGCCCCTAAAGATGACCTGAACCTTGTACTTGCCCATTTTATCTCTTTTTATGTCCCTGAGGAAGTGTTTTTTTTCTCCTAATAAACATTACGAACCTATTTATTCCATAAATGATTTTACAATTTTAGACAGTTACTCACTCTTTGGTGCGCCCATGAATTTCCTTTCGCCAAAATTCATGATTACTTAGAGAAGAAATACTCCCTCTTTTCTTCGATGAATGAGCTGCTCTGTCTTTAGTATTGTCTGACATCATCATAACCTATGGAAGAAGACTTTTGTAAAACAGTGAAAGAAAGATCTGGAAACATTTTAGTATAACAGGGACTAACCTCAAAGTACACGGATACTTTTCCTACCATTTTTGAACAGGGAAGTGGGGTTTCCTCAAGAGCAATATATAGTATTTGTTATTATTCTGATCAGTAAAACTGGAACTATGATAACTCTGAAAATGCTTATTTATGCAATAGTATACTTAATTTACATAAGCAGATATTAATCTATAGCAAAAATGCTTAACTGATGAAGAGGGAGGTCATTGACAAAAGATATGCATGTATAGAAGAAAGATGCTATCCTACATCAGAAACCAATATTTGTATTGCCCCCCAATTTAATCATAATATAACTTGGCTAATTAATATTTGCTGTCACTGTTACATTTTATTTTTGAGACAGGGTCTTGTTCTGTCACCCAGGTTGGAGCACAGTGGCATGATCACGGTTCACTACAGCCCCAAACACCTGAGCTCAAGTGTTCCTCCCAACTCAGCCACCTGAGTAGCTGGGACTACAGGTGTATGCCATCATGCTGGGCTAATTTTTTATTTTTCGTAGAGATAGGGTCTATGTTGCCCAGGCTGGTCTTGAACTCCTGGGATCAAGCAATCCTGCTTCAGCCTCTCAACGTGCTGGAATTACAGGCGTAAGCCACTCTACCTGGCCTATTTTATTATTTTAGAGACAGGATCTAGCTCTTGTAACCCAGGCTGGAGTGCAGTGGCATGATCATAGCTCACTGTAACTTCAAACTCCTGGGCTCAAGAGGTCCACTCACCTCAGCCTCCCTAGTAGCTAGGACTATAGGCCTGCACCACCATACCTGGCTAATTTTTAAAATTTTTTGTAGAGACACGGTCTATGTTGCCCAGGCTGGTCTTAATCTCCTGGCCTTAAGTGATCCTCCTGCCTTGGCCTCCCAAAGTGCTGGAATTACAGTCATAAACCACTGTGCCTGACCTCCCATGACTTTAAAAAATAATATTAGGGGTAGGGGGCTAGAAAATAAATAAATAAATTAAAATTAAAATTAACCTTGGCTTCTCAAAGATTTTCTGTTGTTTTGTTTTCTCGAGCAACATTTACATACTTTGTAAGAAGCAAATAGGACTTAACTTTTAAATAAATAATTTATTGAAAAACTCCCTCCTTCCTACTAATACTTGTTAAAGAGCTTGGTAGTAGCAAAGGACTTCCCAGAACTATAACTTCCCAGACTCTAACTATGGACTTCCCAGACTATAACTCTAATGCCTCACTGCCTACCTACAAATTTAGATATTCATTTAAATTATTTCACAATCTATAAATGTGAGAGCCCCAGTAAGGAAATACTGTGCTAGTCACCAAAGCTTAAAAATAAAAGAAAATCCACGCCTTCAAGGAGCTGGCAGTTGAGTGGGTAGGGCAGACATGAACATATCCTAAAACCCAATGGCATCAGTGTCAGAGCAGAGGTGCTGTGTGTGGGTGTGGGAGGAAGCGTGGTGTGTGTGTGCACGTGAGTATAAGCGTCCTTGAGTGTGTACCCGTGAGTGTGCATCTCTGTGTGTGCAGGTGCCTGTGTTCGTGTGTATGAAGGTGTGTGTGTTTATGAGTGTGGGAAGACACACGGCCTGATTAGGTGGGTCATTCAGGTTTTGCTGCAAAGCCACGTAGACCCATCTCGACCTCAGCTGTTTCCAAAGCTGCCCTGCAGGCCGCCCCCTCCCCAAGAAAGGCCAGAGTTGAGACCTGGAGGTCCTCATGGGTGCGGCCAGCCACAGGAAGACCGCCCAGGGTCAGGGGATGACCTTGCTGGCCAGCTCTGCGTTGGCCACCACTCTTGAAGCCCAGCCATGCAATGGGGCAGGGGACGAGCGGTTGGGTCCGACTTTCAGTTCCCAAATTTGGGATCATGTTTTCTTATTTGTTGGGGAGAGGAGGAATAAGGTGACTGAGAGATCGGGGCCAAGTCGGGCCATTTCTCAACAAAGGGCCGATCCCTTGCCCCCTGTCCTGACGCGCTGCAGAGAGAGCGACCCTACCTGCAGCAGGGAGGCCTCGCCCGGAGCCTCCCAGACCTCCGGCTCGTTCACTGCAGACGCTGCGCGCGGCGCGGCTCCGGTCTCCCGGGCCTCACTCAGCCGGCGGCCGCCGGCGCACTCCCACTGGACTCTGAGGCCGGTCTCCAGGGTGACCTCAAACAGCGCCCTCGGCCCGCCCCGGCCGGACTTGGCCGCTGAGTGGCCCTCTGAGCTGCCCTAAGGATGTAGAGGATCTCATCTTCACTGCCCACTGGGGGTCGCCTGAGCCCCGCTGCGTCCTGGGTTGGAGGCAAGCTGGAGGGGAACTGGTTCATTCTGTAGCGAGGAGGACATTTGGGACTAAAGGCATTTGCACCCCGAGGGCCCCTCATCAAGTTCCTTTCCCTGCTGAAGTCGGGGGCAGGAGTGGGAAATGCTGCGGTTTCCTAGGACAGGAAATCCGAGGCTCAAAGACAAAGTAAAGTAGCCCCTGCCCTTTCCCCGACCCCTAATGCTGCTTTACACGTTCCCCCTCCAAGGCACAGGCGGTGGGTGATGGAGGTAATTGAGCGCTTACATTGGCCAGATACCCCAGATACCGACAAACATTGGGATTTAGTCGTCCCAATAACTCTGTCAAGAAAGGAATGTTCTCCCTTTAAAGGATTTGGAGATTCTAAAATGTTAAATAATATGCCCAGGGCCCCTGAAACTCATGGTCTTAACTCCAATGTATTACAAACGGGACTGGGTTCTTTCACTTTCCTTAACACGCCTCTTCCGAGCCTGTTAATGGCTAAGAAGCTTTGAAATGGAGACTGTTTGGGATTGAGGACCTACCTGCTGGTATGAATGGGCCTTTCCTCTTCCTTAGAGACTATCCCCAGCCTAAGCCCATCGGGCCTCCCCAAACCAAAAGCAAACAAAATAAACACTATAGGGACCCTCCTGTAGTGGGCAATCATTGGAAACAGACACAAGATGCCTCCAAGCACCTAGCCAAGGGCATGGCTCTTGATGAGTGTCCTGCAGCAATTAGCATTAACTGACAGTAATACATTGGGATTCCGGTGGAGCACAGTGTTAGGATAGTGTTGGAAGAAGAGCAATAGGTTCTTTTGCCTATCCCAATCCCTACTCACGGAAAGATAAGATCAGGAAAGGACTGCTGACTGAATATACTATGAACTAGGTAGGAACTGCTGGGTGATGGATAAACATTATCTCATTGAATCTGTTCAGCGTCTATGACATAGGGGACATTGCTCTATCTTTTTTTAAGATAAGGAAATGTAGAATCGTTGAGTAACATGCTCAAGTCGATACTTAAATCACAGAGCTGAGATTTGTCTAACTCTAAACCCTTGACCTTTGTCAGACCTTTGGCCCACCATCCCTACCCTAAACATGGAATGAAGTTTTCCAGAAATGAGGGTAAAATTTTAAGAGGCTGACAGTAAAAGAGATTTACAATTCAATTTATTTTCATATTTTTCATTTATTTTCCAGAAAAAGAAATCACATTTCAGTAACAACTTACATATAGAATTAAACTTTGTTCTGGAATGGGAGCCCTAGTTGCAGTAATGTGTCATAATAAATAATTGCATATTCAGGATTTTGTGAAATAGGTGATTGGGAAAATTATGAACAAAAACACAAAAATTATTATTTACAAAAAGTGATATCCATACTATTTCTAACTTATAAGGCAAGTAATGTTCAGATGATCTCATGATTATCTTCAACAAGTCAATTACACACTTTCCTGTCACCATTGCCAGCAGAGAGCTTTGCTGCAATTCTGTGAAGGAGCAAGCCTTCGCTTCTGTTGTTGGTTTTCTCCTGAGCACAGCATAGAAGCAGTAAAGCTTTCATCACAGACTAAGCAGTAATGGCTGTCAGAATAAAGTATACTTTTTTGAAATAGACGTGTAGGAAAAAGGCTGGGAATCAACATTTTGACTAAATTTTAAAAGTATCTTGAGTATTTTAATCCACAATTCCTTTTATAAATATTTTATACCCAAGGTATTTTTGTGAAATTATGTACTCAGTACAAGATTAAAAAGAAATTTAGTCTATTTTTGCTACATAGATCAAAGAGAGCTCTAAATAAAGGCTACCACCAAATCAAATTACACACAGCATTTTCCTTAGTTGACAGGATTTCATTACCTATAGAAACACAGCACAATCTTTCTGAGATTCCTAGTTTCTTATATTGTTCAAGTTTAAAAAAATCAATGCCTTACATGGCCACTTAGTAGGAATGAAAATTAATATCTGAGCATTTAATTCATATGATCTTTTACTATACAAGTAAAAAAACCCAAAAATTCTTTTTAATCAAAAACAATCGTGTTCAAACAACTTAAAAAGTCAGCTGTATACGTTACTGCTTGGCCTGTAGGGAGGCTCTGTTCATAAATAAGATTAATATATCATCATATCAACACTTGGCTTTTTCAAGAAAAATTATTCAGCAGCAATTTTCCAATTCCCCTTAGACAGAGAGGAGAGAGAGAGAGACATACACACAGAGAGAAAGAAAGAGAGAGAGAGAGATAAAGAGAGAGAGAATATGAATTAGACAGGAGACAACTCTTCCATGTATGTCTATTTAACAAAGCAAAAACTAAATTCTGACATCAAAAGTCAAAACAGCTATATGAATGATCATTCTAGCAACTTGAAAAGAAAAAAAAAAATCTGACTTTGGATCTTGGGACAGTGGTCCTTGTGATAGTTACTTGTTGTATGATTTAAAATACCTTAGAGCGATGGTATATGAATAATATCAAACATTTACTTTGCCAGATAAAAAGTCATAAAAGTAATATAAAACTGAATGAGTGAGATGGAATTAACATTTGTATGATATACTCATTCAATGGAACATTTTAAAATTATACATGGCTTATGATCTATCAGGCTGATTCACAAATTCTGGATGGATTAAAAACTGAACTATCTTTAGAGAAATGTAAAGTGATTCAGTTTGATTCTTTTCTATATGATAACAGACAATTTACCCAGGAAGTTTTTAAAGAAACGTTGTTGATTTGCTAAAAAAGCAACTGATTGGCAAAGTAAAGCAAAGCAAAAAAAAAAAAAAGCCACCACCACCACCACCACCACCAACAACAAAAACCTGTGAAATGCTCATTAAGAGTAGAGAATCTCGCAAAATCTGTGCTAAACAGTGCACTGCTCTTGGCTTTCCCCAAAATGTTTTAAATATAATTTCTGATAAGCTTATGTAAAAATACTGTCAACATGGATCTATCATGATTCAGTTTCCTAAAGCTGTTTAGTAAAACATTGCTGCAGATTATTCACTGGCATTAATTCCACACTGCAAATAATTGGAAACATCTTCAACAGATGGGGTCTGATATGCTGGTCATAGGTGCAAGCCTTAAAAATAATACAAAAACAATTTAAAAAATTTTATTGTTTTGAATATTTTAGATGATAAAGTTAAATTCACTAAGAGATACTAATGAAATTTAAAATAGATAACAATTCATTTGAAATGACAGGAATTCCCTTAAAATTAAAACAAAATTCCAGAAGCATTTTTTCAAAGCATTCCTGGTTATTTTATTTACAATTATTGAAGGATATATAAACTAGTGTTAAAAGAAAACTTTTCCAAAGGTTTCTCAAGGTGTGCTTAGAAAAAAAAAGTTTTTACCTCATTCAATAACTTTCTTAAGCTTCATTAAACACTAACATTTATTATTAATGTCCAAGGAGAGAGAATTATAGTATAGGACCATTTGTTCTCAGACCACAATGAATATCTTCCAGAACACAATTTGTAAAATACTGGAATATTGGTGAGCATAGCCCAAATACTCTTTACTTCTTTCCTTTAAAACATTATGGGACATTAAAAAATATATTCGTTTTTTGCCAAAACATTTTTTTACAAGGATAAAGATGTATTTAAGATAGGCAAGGTATTACTCTAGGGATAGAAGGAGGCAGTTAGAAATCAAAGGAAAAATAATTTTAGAAGTTAATCCTGGAGAATAAATTATTATACCCATGGTCAATGTCAACTATGAGGTATCTTTTCCTCACAGACATACCCAGTTAGGAAAGAAATCAGATATTAAACGAGGGCCAATCAAGAGATTCACCATGGTCAACTCAACAGACTTTACATTTAACATTCCTTCATGAAAGATATTTAGATCTTAATTAGATATCAACAATGCAACTCTAGCTTGCAGAAGATGACAGAACATTGAAGCAATGACACAAGAGAAAGGCAAGTGTTTTGTTGTTGTTTGTTTGTTTTAATATTTAGAGACTTAAGCAATGTATTCCTGTTTCATTTTCCTGCCATACACTCCACTGACAAAAAGGAACATTAATGGTAGCCATATTTAATTCATAAGTGAGAGAATGGCATTTAGATACTGTTTCCACATGATAAAAAAGCCTAAAGGAGCAGGGAAAATACAATAAAGCCTTAAGAGGAAAGTGCACACAGTAAAAGGTGGTGAGGCTGGTCATTCGAATAGTCCCTTTAATCAGTGTGACTTGGATTGATTTGTACATTTATATCAACCATTTAATTTGACTCATTGTATGGATACATAATATTACATTAACTTTCAAGGCTATATTTAGAGATCACTCTTGTTTTTCTATTATTAAATATAATATCATGCTTTCATTTTTTAAAAAAATTTGCTGATCAGAAAACCATGTGGCAAAATGAGTACATTCAGACTGAATGGGATTTTGCTCAAATATATAATCTTTTGGAAAAGGAAAAGCTTAAGCACAGACACATACACACACACTCATCTGTTTAGTATGTATCCGCATATTTTACTGTATTGTTCAATTTAATTTACAGCCTGTGGCTATTTTGAGAAAAAATATTGGTGCGACTCTTTTAGAATGAGGATACCACATGTTTGTAAAGTCAAAAGCTTACAAAATAAATAGGTTCAACTCACAAGTTAGAGATCTGAATGTCCCTTGCAAAGAAGGAAACATTTATTAGGATTTTGTGTTTGAATAAATAACAGCTTGCAACCTCCCTTCTACTTCAAGTCTTTTAAGACACTGAAGAAAAGGACAGAAATACGAAAATGAGAAAAGGCATTTCAGGCTACTTTGAGACTGAGATAGTATAACAGAGTAACTTTAAGAAAAAGATAGGAATTTTCCTAGGAAAAAAATATATATTTTTTAAGATTGTAGGCAATTAAGTGGACTGAATGAAAAATAAACTGACTAGAAAAATGTTTTTCATCTTAGAATTTAATGCTTAAAATCTGATATAATGTCAGAACTAAGAAGGACCTTAGAGATCTACTAGAGCAATGATTCTCAAATTTGGGGCACTTATCAAAATGTATATTCCCAAATCCCATCCCTAGAAGTTTATGCTGTCAATACAAATTTATCGATGCCTACTGTGTATAGCTTGTATGAACTTGATTATACATGTTACCTTATAATGCCTCAAAAGGTGGTTTATCTGAGTAAAGTAGAATCATGGAATTTCAGGGATGGAAGACATTGACATTTCATAGATCATTGTGTGTTGTTACGGTGTTTAACAATGTTTATCAGTCCCTACTATCTTCTAGGCATAGTGGTGACCAAGACAAAATCATTAATAAGTGATGATACAAAACATTAATAAGTGATGACACCAATCATACTTTGAGAAGCAGTGATTCTTTTTTGACAATTTTGTTATTGGAATTATCCTTATTTTGGTAATGGTTTTTCATGGTGGCTTTTACCTTGGCATTCAAATGAAGTATGTACAGTGACATAAAACAGATTTTTTTTTTGTTCAGGATGGACAAAGCAATTAAGGCATTTCCTCTGCAGTCAGAATAACTGGGTTACTTTCAGCTGCAGTGTCATTTTGGGGAAATTAATTATTCTATTTAAGCCTCAGTGTCATCACTTGTAAAACAGGAATTAAAAAGAATACTTACAAGTTTTTGATTGATAAGAGGATTAAATGAGCTAATATCTGTAGTGACTGCTACGTGGTAAACACTCTGTCAGTTTTTATTGTGTATCATTCAATTACTATGATTTTTACAAGTTTGCTTATAAAGCCTCAAAAGGTGGTTTATCTGAATAAATTACAACTGTGGAACTTCAGAGTTGGAAGACACTTGACAGATCATTGCATGTTGTTATGGTGTTTAAACCACGCTTTGGGGAGCCCTGATTTAAACTGTTGGAGAAACTCCTGCATTTCTTTGAGCTGTTTTGCCTACCAGGATTCCATGTGCAATTTTATTAGAAACAAATGCCCTGCTGTTAAGAAAAGCTTGAAAACCACTGGCAATCCCAACTCCTCATTCTAAAGATGAGAAACCGAAAAGGGCAGTGACTTGTCCAATATCATACAGCAGGAGTTAGGGGTAGACCCAACTGTAGTATTATAGTTATCTGCTTTCTAAAAGAAGATTTAGAAGTGGAAATATGTGTAATTATAGCTCAAATACTTTGCTGACTAAGAATATATAAAGCGAAAAAAATTCTGTAGTTTGACTGAGGGATTCCTATTTATTAACTCAAAACCCTTTGAATTGTGGACATTCTTTCTTTTACAGGTGAAATATATTCCCAAATACCATACAGTGAATTTCCATTTTGGCTGTGGGTGTAGAGAAGAATACAACTTTAAAAATGATTAAAAATTTAATTCTTAGTAATTATAAATTTCAATTATGATAAAATTCAGACTAATTCTTAATAAAAATTTATTTTTAAAAATTTCATGAAAATATGGAATTTATTGGAAAAGAAAAACATACTTTCCATGTTGCCAAAATAAAGTAGCATCATTTATACTTTTTATCTTACTAAAGCAAAACCTTTTAAAGACCATAACGTTCAGGAAATGGTGTTCTGGTTAACTGGAACCATTTCTTTTTGTTTTAACCCCTAGTACTGAAAATAGTTTTAATACCTACTAGTTCATTTTATTCTGACTTGGGAATAAAATGAACAAATGAATCTGACTTAATGTCTTTGATAACTGGACTCTTTCATTGCCTAGGATCATTTTCAGGACATGAATTCTTATTCTACAGTACTGTGGATATAGATGTAACAGGAGATTATAATCTACAAAATTAAAAAAAGAACAACAAAATGTCAAAATACAAATCCCTGATACCAGCTTTCTGTGTTATTATTTGAGGTCTTTTCTGAGAGATGAAGGGATACATTTTCTATTGAGGTTCTGGTTATTCATAGTTCAATCATTTTGAAATTGCTGACTCCCATTCTGTTTCATAAAGACCAATTAAGGAATTACAGGATTTCTTCATAGTTTCTAATTTAGTCCCTAGAAACATTTGAATAATGTTAGAGATTACTGTAATCTATGCTTTTAATTACATTTTAAAAAATCAATAAAATTATTTTTTGGGAAAAAAACCCTTGCGTTTAATTACTAATTCATTCCAGAGCTATACAAAATAAAACAAAATAAAATATAAATACAAAGACATGAGAACCAGTAATATTTACACGTTTTTTAATATGCTTTGTATTAATATTCAAATTTTTAAATGAATTGATTACTTAAAAACACATTGTTATATCCATATGCTGGACAATTCTCAGTTTTCTGCTACTTACTCTCCATTGATTTTGGTGTCATAAATTCCATGTTTCATGGAATTTAGAATTTTGCATTTTCTATTTTGGTTTCAAAACCAAATTGGATACCTTTACATAAAATGAGTATACTAATTAGTTTGTTCAAAGAAACTTCAACACCAGACTGCTTTAGGGAGCCGACTGAGAGTTTGTTGAATAGTAAGAATTTTCCCAGGGTAAAACAAATCATATGGAACATTCTTTTGGTAGCAAGCACTAATAGAGGAGTACAAAGATTAATTTAAAAAGTTGCACTGTAAACAATTGCCAGTCACAATCTCATTTTAGAAGTAAGACTTTAAAAATTTAATTTGATTCTAAAATTTAAAGGGGCTAAAGATTCTTTGTTAAATTTGAGTGGATATAAAATGAAAATTTAACGACTAATTAGAAAAATAATAACTTAATAATTATAGTTATTTAATAACATAACCTATAATATAAATTGGTTTATGTTTCAATAAGTTCTAGGACTTAAAGGAAAACTAACATTTTCAGATCTGAATGAGGGAAGGTTTTACAATTGAGACTCCTGAAGAAGTTCGTCTTTCTAATGTTCATATGGTGGGGACAGATTGAATAATTACAGTTTTTATTATACCTTGCAACGATGAAATGACATACATTTTTGGTAACTCTCCTCTTACTTCTCCAAGAATGGCAAAGATTTACAGTTTTATACAATGAATCTTAATCATCTGAAAGGAAATTTATTACACAGTAATGTGAATAGAATTTCATTTATAAAGCTTATTTTTTCATTCTCAAATGATATAAACAATGATTAAAATCCTTCTGGATCTAAACAGGGGACTTTTTTTTTCCCCTAAAATTCTCAGTCTCAGTGTTTTGATTTCCTGTGGAGAAAGAGGAAGACGCGAGGTATCATTCCCCCATACTGGATGAGTAAGATCATCTATTCAGAGTAATTAAGCAAAAGTTGTTAGCCAGTTCAGCTATGGAAAGTCTTGAAATCTTAAAATCACAATTTTGGTTTTAGTCTGACTGATTATTCAGCAATCCCCACATGTTTGCTAAACTGTAGAGAGGGGCGAGTAGTTAAGACTTCAACATCTTCTTTACTCTTGATTATAATTTAATATACTTAAACTTTAAATATGAATTGCTTTCCCTTTTTACACAAGTTATAAAAATAAGAGGCCCTGTTTACACAGTTTGCATTTTTATGAAATTTGCAGTTTGAAAAAAAAGCTTTTTAAAAAGTGGTAACTAATGCTTTTCTTTGAATATGCTGTAACCTTAGAATTTTTTTCTGAAATAGTTTCTCAATTTAACCCACTAAACATTTGAAGATAGAATTTTTATTTAGCACTAGAGTAAAACATACTAAGGATTGAAGAAAAGTAAGTTTGTTTCTTTTTCTTCTGGTTCCACTTAAGTTTCTTTAATGTGTGGCACCCCCTTTATGACAGCTATCAATATTATATTTAAATTTTATATATTGACAAAATGCAATCTACCTCTGTAAGCATTGTGCCATTCAACAATACTACTATTAAATTTACATACCACAGTTTGAATTACATCCATTTCAGGAATGGTAAAATGCTAAAACTCAAGTGTCTAACTGCTTTACTGGAATGAGAGTACAATTTACAAATACAATAATTACATTTTAAAACCATTAACAATATTACACCTAGAAGTAAATACTGTAGGACTGGTCATCATGGTATTGTGTGAGGGAAATCACAGCTGAAAGTCATTGACTTTCCACCTGATATATCCCAAGTGCAGATATTGGTTTGTTTTCATCAAACCAAAATTAAAACCTGTTTCTCATACATCAGTTCTCCATTATATGAATCCTCCAAATCCTTGCATAAGATATTATTAGTTATCTGCCAAGTATTTTCCTGCAAAACAAAACAACATGTTAACACGTTATCTGCTAGTTCAATAATGTAATTATTATATGGGTAACATTTCTATTCCTCCTTCCCTACCCCTAGGAGCCAGATACTGCATACTTTAGAGGTGCAATACAAATAAAAGATACATAATGTTTCCAAATCAATTTTCAATTTTTCAGATCGGCTAGTTGACTTTTCACATTTCCATAGATCCACAATTTGCAGAGGTTTGGGGTTTGCCCAGGATAGATTGGGAGATTTATTTCTGGATGTGAGAATGCAACTTATTTTAGAAAGGGTGCTCATATAACTTATTTTCCAACTTGGATCATTTTCGAGAGTGAAAAGGGTATAATTAATAATTACATCAGTACAACAGGCATGAAAAACCAGGATTTATCCCAGCAAATCACTGAAAAGTATAATCACTCTAGTATTAGAGAGTTCCTCTCCCCCAATTGAAAAACAAAACAAAACCCCATGGTGTGTGCCAAATAAAACTTGTCTCATGGCCACATTCAGCTTATGGGTGACCATTTTTGATCTGTGGCCTAGATTCTTTGAGTTTGTGATTAAAATGAAAAATAGATTCTCCCAGATCTCAGCTAAACCTGACAAGTCTAAACTCTATGAAGCCCTGTCAGAGAATAAAAAGTTTTCAGGTGGGAGATACATTAAAAGGCAAGGCTGGGGGCAGTGGCTCACGCCTGTAATCCCAGCACTTTGGGAGGCTGAGGTGGGCAGATCACGAGGTCAGGAGATCAAGACTATCCTGGCTAACACGGTGAACCCCTGTCTCTACTAAAATACAAAAAATTAGCCGGGCTTGGTGGTGGGCACCTGTAGTCCCAGCTACTCGGGAGGCTGAGACAGAATGGCGTGAACCTGGGAGGTGGAGCTTGCAGCTCACCATAAAAAAAAAAAAAAAAAAAAAGCACACAGTATTTGTCTCGTTCATCAATATAATAAAAGTAGGATTTACTCCATTAACCTCAGTATATACATCTATATAATGGGAACAACTAGTCCCACTTAAGAAACAGAGTTAGAAGTCAGAGCCTTCCGACTTCTGATTCACTGTCCTATTTCATTGTCCTATTTCTACTTCATTCAATACCTGGTTTGTTTTCTAATTGGGATGGGGGTTGGGAGTGGAAAAGAGGTGGAGGAAAAAGATGAGAAAATCACAATCTATTCCTCTTAAGGAAGAGTAGCTAAGGCAACATTATTTATGCAAATAAAAAAAATCAAGATACTCATTTACCTGCAGCAAACCTTTTCTTGATGAGCGAAAATCGATACCCTGCTCCAACAAGTTCAATGTCACAGCCAGAAAGGGTGCTTCCTTCACTTGTGAACTGCACAACCAATGGAGAAGGTTTGCTTGGGCCTTCAGATAACTGAAATCTTGCCAACAAAGAACCCACCCCTAAAAAAAACAAACAAACATTATTACAAGGTAACAGTCAATGTAATATTCTGGATATAATTTTGGAGATTGCATTCAAAAATTAACATACAAAATCAGACTTCATTGACAAAATGGTGATTAAATGAAGTTTATCATTGAATATTATGAGCAACTCTATTTGCACACTGGTAAAAGTGTACTTTCGTGAGATGGTACCTCAAAATTTGAAGATGTGCTACTTGGAAGCCCTTGTATTTTCCAACCTATGATTAATATCTGAGGAGAGTGAAAAATGTCTAATCAGGGAGTGTGGAATCTGACACAGGATGAAAACATGCCTCCTTAAAAGGCCTAAACGATAGTTTGATGAGTCTGTAGAAAAGGGGTAAAAGAGAATTGATTGAAGAATTATTTGCTTTTATTAATTGAAATAAGTAAATGCAAAAATGGAGTGAAATATTCTGCTTGTTTTTATTGCTACATGTTTTGGGTAATAGTTGGCAAATACCTAAAAGCCATTTTAGCTTTACATGTTAAATAAAATAAGCTTGTGATTCCATTACCTCCATTTTCTGACTTCTGAGAGATATCAGGAATCTTCCACAATATTCTCTGTTGTTCAGCATTCCTAAAAATGAATTAGGTAAAAGGTTTTTGCATATCCAAGAGTTTTTGTTTAGTGGATGCTGTTTTTTTTTTTTTTTCCAGATAGTATTAATTTTTAAAAATAGAGCTTGAAAAGTTTCACTACAATTTTAAAATTCCCTGTCTCTCTCTCCCCTCCCAAACATACATAAATCTCTTTTTTCCCTGTCCTTATTGTAACTAGCTAGAAAACGGTAAAATGAATATTTAGAGGACAAAGTAGAGCTAAAATTAAAAAAAAATAAATTTGCTGAAACATACATGGGAAGATAGATGGAAGTATTAGTTAATCAATTAATTAAGGTAATTTAAATTGGGGTCATGATCTGGCTGACATCCTTTTTTTGTTTTTTTTGAGGCGGAGTCTCGCTCTCTTGTCCAGGCTGGAGTGCAGTGGCGCGATCTCAGCTCACTGCAAGCTCCGCCTCCCGGGTTTACGCCATTCGCTTGCCTCAGCCTCCCGAGTAGCTGGGACTACAGGCACCCGCCACCTCGCCCAGCTAGTTTTTTGTATTTTTTAGTAGAGACGGGGTTTCACCGTATTAGCCAGGATGGTCACGATCTTCTGACCTCGTGATCCGCCCGTCTCGGCCTCCCAAAGTGCTGGGATTACAGGCTTAAGCCACTGACATTCATTTTTAAAACAAATTCCAGTTTCTGCTTCTGACAGTCATGTGGAAAAATGAAATGCTCTTTCTAGAACAAGTCCTATATAACAGATGATATAGGCACAATGTATCTATTCAGTTTCTAGTCCCATACCTTCTCTAGTGTGCCTTTTTATAGTTCAGAGGCTACAAAATGAAACACTACATTTCTCAGAGGCCTTTGCAGTTAGGGTCCTAGTTACAAATTAGGTTTACCAATTGCATGCAGGGTTTGAGATTTAGAAGACAGAAAGGAGGCAGAGGCCATTCTCCCGCAGCTTTCTTGACTGTTCTCCTCTGACCAGCAGTCTAACTCTGATGTGGGGATCTTCTAACACCAGGGGTCCACTCTAGCCTCTAATTTGTGGGTGCCAAGAAGCACTTAAGGAGGTACCAATAGGAGCTTGCTGGTCCTAGGATCAGAGTTACAGTTGTGGCTTCTTGAATGCTGTGGCTCTACCGGTGGCCTTCTAATTTCTCCCCTTCCCTGGATTGTGGCAGGCCAGTTCTGTAGAGCTCTGGGAGGCATTTTTGGAGATCCAGCCTGTTTCTTTAGCACTTCCACCATTGTGTGAGCATTGAAGTCCCTGTTGAATTAGTTTTTGCTTAAAATAGCTACCAGCGGTTTCTATTTCCTGCCCTGAACCCTAATACACAGGCCCGCTGTCATCTCCTCCTACAGGACACACAAGCTCTAAGAAGTCTATGACCCCTTGACCCAGAGGAGCCCTTTGGTGGAGAGAACAGGAGGCTTCATACCAGACTGCTGGTGGGAGCACCGCCTGGAGCTTGGTGACTCCTCCATCGATGGGGACCAGGAACTGCACATTGTTGAGGGCCACAGCGGTCGTCATTGCATCTGTATTGTATTTGTAATCTATGCGCAGGTCAGTGCTTGAAGGTTCACATCGCCAATTCACTGCCAGGTTCAGGGGCGTGGACTGAATGCCCTGGGCAGACACCTTGCCAAATGACAGGGAAGAGAATATTTAAGGCTCGACCAATAATCTGAAACAAAACCAGAAGCTATGATTTTCTCCCACAGGGATGTTCTTAGACATCAAAATGTCATAGTGTTGTTTATGCTGCTCACAAGCAACTGTGAGTGACAGGCACCGTGAAGGGTGCTGTGAGAGAGAGCTGGGTGCTTCAGGTAAACTGTTACAGACTAAAAATAGCAGCTACTAGTGTCAGTGGCACTTTGGAGTTTCCAGTACACTTCATGTCAGTTAAGGAGGTGGAATAGTACACTGGCTGGGAGCTGAGGCCAGGAAGCTAGACAGTCCCAGGTGTGAATTCTGATTCTGCTGCTCCACTTATAAGCTGAGTGATCTTGGACAAGTCCCTAAACCCCTCTGAGCTTCAGTTCTTTCCTCATCTGCTAAATGGGAATTACAACAATAATACTTACCTATAGAGTTGTCAGGAAGATTGAAGGAGATTTTTTTTTTTTTGTGAAACACTCAGCAGGATGCCTAGCACACACTAGGAATTACATTTTGATAAATGCCACCTATTAATATTCTTACCATATTTTCTCTTCAACAACAAACCAGTGAGTTAGACTAGGGTAAGTTATTATTACTCCTTTGGGATTTCATACCTGGTTTCAAGTCCTTACTTTGGCAAATCCCAAAGGGAGTAGATGGAAGTTACTTCCAGTTTTTACTTCCTTTGGGATTCCTTTAGCTGGAAGTGCTACAGCGCTGGAATCTACTGTCGATACTAAATAGAATCAGCTGTGAGCTTGACCAGGAAAAAGCCAGGTTTGAAGAATCAACAAACATTGATCTAAAGACAATAATATTGATGTGAATTCTGGGTCCATAGCGAAAAATTTACAGTGTTACAATTTCTCGATCATTCATTATGGCGCTGAATAAGTCTCTAAGAAAGTCACCTCTCACAAGTACATGTACATTGCAGGGATCAGATGAGTGGTGTCTATGCCCTTGGATTTTTATTCATGGAGTGTGATGAGCTTTGCTGATTTTGAAGGATATAAACAACTGTCTAGGAAATGCCTGCACATATGATCACCATGGAGAAGGGTCCTGAGGGTAGATTGAACTCTGAAGGCAGGAGTGGCTGTGGCAGAAACAAGCCCCAAAATGGATTCTTTTATAAAATGACAGATACGGCTTTTGATGACAATTTAAGCTAGTTAACCATTATAGTTTTTAAACTTTGAAGATGATTGGCAGCATAATGCTTTCTGCAGGCAAACATTTATTTAGAAATCTATTAACTAAAGCAGATCAAAAGCAGAGCAGAATCCCCCTCCCCCACCCCTTTTTCTGAACTCTGTCTTCAGCAGTAGTTCTCAACCTGATTATAGTTCCTCTACCTGGGGAGGTGCTTTTTGGATATATGAAAATGTGTTTTTGATTGCCCCAATTTCCAGGGGATGCTTTTGGGCCAGAAACTAAATGTGCTGCGTTTAAGGGCAGTTCCACAAAATGCTAGTTGTGCTTCTCCACCCAATTCCTTGCATTGTTAAAAAACAACAACAAAAACACAGCTAAATAACAGCAAAAGGGATTCCTCAGAGCACACGTTAAAATAAAGCAGCAAGTCTTGGGCTGTTTACATTTCAAATTACTTTGAAATATATTAGGCTATTAACTTCTTATAGCAAGCTATAAAATAGGTAGATATCATTATTACCCTTATTTGAAGATGAGGAAACTGAGGTTCTGGGATATTAAGTACCTATGTCAGTGGCCAGTAGGAAGCTGACTTAATTCTAGAATTCAGTATCTTGCCTACACTTTATTTATTTTAAAAAAGTAGAGACGGGGTCTCACTATGTTGCCCAGGCTAGTCTCGAACTCCTGGGCTCGAGTGATCCTCCCGTCTCAGCCTCCCAAAGTGTTAGGATTACAAGCGTGAGCCATCATGTCCAGCCCTTGACTACACTTTAATACTTTACACAAAGTTCATACTGCAATAGGTGAATCCTGTCTAATTTCTAGATTTACTTAATAACAAACATGGAAATGAAAAAACTCTATAGGATTTAATGATTAAAATTTTTTTTTATCTGAAGTGAAGATGTACATGCAGTGTATATAACTAGCGTCCACGAAGGAAAGGAACTGCCATCTTATTTTCACACTTTGGGGATGCAAACCATACATGAAATTTAACTTCTGCCTTGAAATTTAATTTCTCATTCAGAAAAAGAATTACATTTAGAGTTTTCCTTTCTTATTTCCTTTCATTTCTCTCAAAGCATAAAGCAGTCACTAAGCATTTTAAAATATTTTGGGAAAATGTTATATAAAATGTGTTTTCTATTATATTTTAATTTGTAAGTGATGAATTTATACCATATTACATATTTTTTCAGTATTATCCATAATGTTTGAAGAGTATATACTATTCTCACAAGGAAAAATTATATTCTTTTGCATTTTTGGAAAATATACCATTATATAGATATTTCACTTTAAATGGTTTCCTTACAACAATTTAAATAAATGTTTTCCAAAGCATAGGATGCATAGACTCCCTTGAGAAACTTACACAAAGTACAGATACTTGGATTGCATTCTAAACCAATTAAATAAAATAAAAAAATTAAATATATATATGTATCTGCTAGGTCCTAACACTCCCAAATATACATATATTACATGTATATTTAATAATGATATCTACCTGTATTTACATATAATATATAATATATTCACATATAATATATTCACATATAATATATTATATATTATATTCACATATAATACATCATATTTATATATTTGTATATTTTATATAATATTTTAAAATATTTATAGATATTTAAAATATTTGTATAAATAAATATATTTATAAATATAGTATATATAACTATTATAAATAAATATATATATATTTAAATATATATAATGTATATTTCTTTTTAGCATCAATTCAGAACCGGCATTTGATTGAGAAACACAGTCGAGTTTGAGATATCCTGATTTTTATTAAAGTACAACTTTCTTCATTTTAAGAGAATTAATCTGAACATACTTAATCAAAAATCATAATGCATTAAAAATATGGTAAATGAAATGAGCCAGGCACAGAAAGACCAATACCACATGATCTCACTCTTATGTAAAATATTTGAAAGTTGATCTTGGCAGGGCACAGTGGCACTTTGGGATGCCAAGGCAGGGGGTCACCTGAGGCCAGGAGTTCGAGACCAGCCTGGCCAACATGGTGAAACCCTGTCTCTATCGAAAATACAAAAAGTAGCCAGGATGGTGGTGCGTGCCTGTAATCCCAGCTACTTGGTAGGCTGAGGAAGGAGAATCGCTTGGACCCAGGAGGTGGATGCTACTATAAGCCGAGATCGTGCCACTGCACTCCAGCTTGGGCAACAGAGCGAGACTTCATCTAAAAAAACTAACTAAATAAAATAAAATAAACATAAAAATAAAAGTTGATCTTACAGAATTAGAGAGTAGAATGGTGGTTACCAGAGGCTGAGGTAGTGGTGGTGGAGGTGGTTGGGGTGGGGGTTTGTTTAGGGAGATGTTGCTCAAAGGACAAAAAACTTCAGTTAGATGAGAGGAAGAAATTCAAGGATCAATTGCATAATGTGGTGACTATAGGTAATAACCATATACTGTATTATTGAAAAACGCTAAAGACAGTGAATGGAAAGTGTTCTCATCACAAAAATAACTATGTGAGGTAATGCATATGTTAGTTTAATTTAGTCATTCCACAACACATATATTCAAAGTATCATGTTGTACCTAATACAGATATACAATTGTACCTGTCAATTAAAAAATAAAAAGGTTTAAAAAAATCTAGGCAGTCAGCTGGTGTTGTGGCTCACGCCTGTAATCTCAGCACTTTGGGAGGCTGATGCGGGTGGATCACCTGAGGTCAGGAGTTCCAGACCAGCATAGACAACATGGTGAAACCCTGTCTCTACTAAAAATATAAAAAATTAGCAGGGCGTGCTGCTGCACGCCTGTAATCCTAGCTACTCAGGAGGCTGAGGCAGGAGAATCGCTTGACCACGGGAGGTGGATGTTGCAGTGAGCTGAGATTGTGCCACTGCACTCCAGCCTGTGTGACAGGGTGAGACTCTGTCTCAAAAAAAAAAAGAAAAAAAATCCAGTCAGTCAAGTGGCTGGGAATCAATGAGAGACTCAGGCACTATCAGGATCCCGGTATGAATAATAATTTGAGGTAAGGTCAATCCTAGACACAAAAAGAAAGTTCTCATATATTGTATATATCAAACATTGCTTTATTATTGAACTATTTCTTAACGTTAGATTTTATTAGAATTCTTTCATAGGACTCTCTTACTAGAAAAATGAAAGCAGATTGTTTACATTGAATCATTTAAAATAAGAGGTTGTAGTATAGTAATGTTCTTAACAAAATTATAATCATCTTGTTTATCAATATAAACTTATAATCTTAATTAGTATAATGTTCTGCGACTTCCTTTTTTGTGGCACATTTCTCTAATTTTGTGATAAAATGTTTTACTTGTAAGCTTAAACTAATAAGAACATGTATGAATATTTTTGTCAGTAGTCCCCAAGTTGTCTTTTAAAGTTTCCATTTAGAAAAATGAGTTATAGCTTTTAAATAATGTTAAAAGAAGCATTACTTTGGTTATTTTTATTCAATAACAGGTACTTTAGACAAGAAGTATGTCATGTGAAAGAGATACTGACCATGTAAATAGGCTTACCTGATATTTGAGCATGTCAACGTTATAATATGTAGCCTGGGGTTTTTGTTCAGACACTTTCTTTAGGTGAGTCATCAAATTTGGCATGTTTACCCAGAATTCCTTGGTATTGGCATCATTTTGTGTATTATCACTGTTCATTTGGGAAGAAAAATGATTGAGTAGCATCTTAAAACAAATACAAACCCTACAAGAAGCATCTTAGCAAATTGTCTTCTGATATGTAGAGCCATCTTTTGACAATTTGTAGAGATTATTATGAATCTATTAACAGTGGTGTGGTTTTCGTACAAATACAGTTCTGAATGCTCTTGTGTTGGTAGATTAATATCCACAGGGAGGAGCTACTGTGTTGCTATCAGTCTCAGTGAGTGCTCAGTAATATTAACTAATTGCAGCGATAATTGGGTGCTTTCAAGAGTGAATTATTTATTAACTCAAACTTAATAGCCCTTTCTACTGCACCAGTTTTGTCTAAATTAGTCAGTTAATGCAATTAAGGAACTGAATACATTTATTTACTTTTGAATTACTTTGACCAGTAGTTTCTCAGAAATTATCTAGCGAAATATTTGACCAAATGTAAACATGGCCTTTATCACCAACTAAGCAGAAAACAGTGATACTAAAATTACCATGCTACCTTTTCAGCATTCATAATATTTCATCCATGAGCATTTAAATCATCAAAGATTTCACTTCACTTATAAGACGATCCTGGAGTTTAAATGACAATCATTGTAGTTATAATACAGAAGAAGAGCAGAATCTTTACAAGCTAAGAAGTTTTCTATCCCTATGAGAGTCTTAGCTTTGCTCAGAGGCCTGTATACAGACCACTTACCCAATCTATCTTGCAAATGCTCATCTCAGTGATAAAAAGAATCAGGCAAGAGTGTACAAACATATAACTCATTTCCCATATAATGAGGAAGCTAAAGCCACAAGTGATTCAGTTACTTGTCACACACATTTGCTGACATTTCACTTTCAGAATATCCTATATAGTACAATAACAGTAGTTATAATTTCTTGAGCACCTATTATATGCTATTATAAACTATTTCATTAAAATCTACCCTACAAAGGAAGAATTATTGTCTTTGTTTCTAAAGATGAGCAAACTTGTTATAAAAAGAGAAAATTCGGGGTTGAGAAGAGAGAAGACTGATACAGTGAAAAATTGAAAAGACAGGTC
Source organism: Macaca mulatta (assembly GCF_049350105.2). NCBI lineage: Eukaryota > Metazoa > Chordata > Mammalia > Primates > Cercopithecidae > Macaca > Macaca mulatta. The sequence goes on from NC_133406.1 coordinate 173,871,322, forward strand.
AAAAGCAAGTTGCTATGATTCAGTCTCCAGAATTCCTATAAATCAAGAAAGCTGAGTAAAAAACACCAGGGCCTTAAAACTGTCACTGATCTGTTAGGAAAGGGTGGCCAAGTCTCAGTGTGACCAGTGTGGTTTTGCTGTCCTTGGATATAAGGTTATTGAGGACGAGGTAAAGCTCTTTGGCCCTGGAAATGGAGGAAGGGGGTGGAAAACACATGTTGTCCTGAAGACTTTGCCCCTTGTCGGCTGAGCTAGGGATGCTGATAAGGGCTATCTGAGTGTTTTAATTGAAAAGCATCTAAGTTACCCAAGCTCTCCAAGCTGTTGCTACACAAGCGGGCAGGAGGTAAGAGTAACAGAGGGTCAGTGAAATTAAATAATTTGCTTAAGGTCATGCAGCTAATAAGAAACAGAGCCAGATTCCAGCCCATATCAGTTGTACACTTTCCCACTATGCCAAAACAGAGGTTCAGAATTAATATCTAGCATCATATCATTAATTTGTACTAAGTAGATTTGAATAATTGGGAAATCCTCAATTATATAAAACAATTTTAAAGAAATACATTTGCTGAGTTTAATAGCAAAATAAGTTGTCGTAGGTCTGTGATAATTTCTTAGAGAACCTGCTTTAAAAAATATCCAAGAAAGCTTTGCCAATCAAATGCTTACACAGGGATGGAATTCTTAAATGCTCAAGGCTTCTTGAGCATTCTTCAGTCTCGTATTTGACTTGACATTTGTTCCCGCATATTTTTTACAAGCAAAACTTTTTTCACAAGAAAAAAGTAGACGTAATCTTCAATTTGACCCCTGTCATAGGGATTGCAAACCAAAATGTCCAGGGGCCATGGTCACATATGAAGTCTTCTTCAGTAAACATTAAGGAAACAATTGGCTGATGATAGACACTAAAGGCTGGGACTGCAATCTAGAATGATGCCTGGTCAACAACACCTTTTTAAAAACTGGGGATGGTTGTGGTGGTCGAGGTAGTGGAGTGGCACTGCATAACAAAACTAAAGAGTCTATAGATGACTAAAGGGTCACTCATCACAGCCCTGTTATAGTGATTAAATATTTAGAGTTCATAAGATCCAAATTAATGTGATATATTTTCTTTCTTTCTTTTTTTTTACTTTTGCAAATAATAATTTAAGGGTCTATATAATATTTTGGTAAGCAAAACCCTTTTGAGTGATATTTGATTCTATGTATAAGACCAATATGTTAATACATGTATACAACTTTTGCACATATGCGTAAGAACTTGGCAACATAACTGCCTAAAAATGCAACAAAAGCTGTAACTATGACACCAGTCATATTTACAAACAAACTGGCAAGATATTGGCACATAATTCCTAATTTCCGATGGAAGAACCTTGAAAAATAAACTGGCTCAACGTGCGCAATCAAAACACGGAGGGAAACTGAAGCAAGAATTTGAATTAAGAGACTTTTTCCATTCCCTCATGGTTTGCACAGTCTTGTATGGCAGATGGATGAATGAAGAAACACAAATAGATATGTCATTATTAACTGTAGTAAGTGCCACAAAGGAAAAGAACAGTGTACCTTTAGAGAGAATAACAAGAGGACAGAATTTATTAGGTTGGCGCAAAAGTAATTGTGATTTTTGTCATTTAAAAGTAATGGTAGAAACTGCAATTACTTTTGCACCAAACTACTAGTTTAGGGCTGGTTGGTGGGGGTCTGGGGAGGAGAATGGGATAGTGTCAGAGGCAGAGTAGAGCTGAGACTAAAGGATGAGTTGGAGTCAGGTGAAGAAGGTTGAAATAGTATTCCAGGCAGAGGAAACGTACTAAAAGCCGTGTTGTGGGAAAGGACTCAGCCTGTTTCTGAGATTGACAGGTCTTGCTGGAGCTAAAAGGATTCTGAGGCAGGATGGTGGGAGATGAGAACAGAGAGGCAGACAAGGTAAATAACTCAAGGCCTCAAAGGCAATGGTAACACGTTTAGATTCTGGGACAAGGGTAATACGAAGCCACCAGGGAGTTGTGAACGAAGATGACCTGATTTACTCATAAAAGACCACCTGGCTGCTAAAATGTACTGGAGACGGGCAAGATTGGATTCAGGGAGAGAAGAAGGCAATTGCAGTGCTACGGGGAAAAGACAGTGGTCACTTGGACAAGGGAGGTGGCAGTTAAGAGAAAAGTGGCCACTTCAGACAGAGCTTTGTAGATGACCATCAGGACTTCATGATGGAGAAGCTGTCAAGAAGACTCCTTTCAGCTCATTCACTGCAAATAATTAACTTGTATAATTGACCATTTTAATAGCATGCATGCATGTGGGTTTGTGTGACTGTGCATATGCATAATAAAGACATCAAATTCAGGTTTAATAGCTAGAAAATGTGAAAATTATATTTATATAAACAGATTTGCAAAAGTTTATTTTATGTCATACATGTAAAGTTCCATCAAAGCAATGATCATTATAATGAAATTGTATTAAATATTAAACCTGTATTTGATGTCTTTATTATGCATCTGCACATGCACAATCACACCTACACACACAATTGATTTAAAGAGAAAGCCAGGCGCGGTGGCTCAAGGCTGCAATCCTAGCACTTTGGGAGGCTGAGGCGGGCAGATCACTTGAGGTCAGGAGTTTGAGACCAGCCTGGCCAACATGGCGAAACCCCATCTCTACTAAAAATACAAAAATTAGCCAGGCGTGGTGGTGGGCACCTGTAATCTCAGCTACTTGGGAGGCTGAGGCAGGAGAACCACTTGAACCAAGGAGGCTGAGGTTGCAGTGAGCTGAGATGGTGCCACTGCACTCCAGCCTAGGCAACAGAGTGAGACTCCATCTCAAAAATAAAATAAAATGAAATAAAATAAAAATAAAAAGATGCTCATACAATGAAAGGATTTTATTCTTGTTATTTGGCTCATTTCCCGCCATTGTCATCCACTGTCTGTTGATAATGAGTAAAACAGACAATGAATAAACTGTTGCTGATACAGATGTTCTTACTCTGTCTCTCTAACCACTTGAGATAGTCGGCCATTAAAACATGTATATGCATATGCAGTCACACACATACACAATCACCCACAACAAATTTTGATAGCTGGCAGATTCCATGTTTGAATCTACAAATATATCTGAGTGGTGGTAATTTCACTATAGTGCGACTCTCTTGCTAAGATATATCCCTCATCTAAGTACAAAGTACTAAGCCACATATATCTCTGAAAAATTTATGCAAAATCATATTTACCAGCAGAGAAGTTGGGGATTTGGCAGGACGTGTTCTAACCTGCTGAAATTTACCACCCGAAAAGTCAGAGCAGCTGGGGATGGGTTGTTGGCAAAGTGTCTGGTGATGCCAGCAGGAAATGACAACACCATTTCTCCAGTAATCTTAACGATACATCTGGCATATCAAAACACAGAGAGGAAAGAGAGAGAAAACCGATGTCAATACACTGAATCAAACTGAATCAAAACAGCTGTGAAAAACAATTTATGAGGCAATGTTAAACAGCAGAAGAGGTGCAGAAGAGATAAACGGTATTTTCTTACAATTCCATTAAAAAATACTTTAACTTCCATTTTAGGTTCAGGGGTACATGTGCAGGTTTGTTATATAGGTAAACACATGACTTGGGGATTTGGTGTACAGATTATTTTGTCACCTGGGTGCTAAGCATAGTACTTGCCAGGTTTTTTTTTTTTGCGAACCTTTCTCTTTTCCCAGCCTCCTCCCCCAAGCAGGCCCCAGTTTCTGTCGTTCCCCTCTTTCTGTCCACGTGTTCTCATTATTTAGCTCCCACTTATAAGTAAGAACATGAGGTGTTCGTTTTTCTGTTCCTGTGTTGGTTTGGGAAGGATAATGGCCTTCAGTTCCATCCATGTTCCTGCAAAGGACATGATCTCATTCTTTTTTATGGCTGTGTAGTGTTCCATGGTGTACATATAACACATTTTCTTTATCTAGTCTACCACTGGTGGCCATTTAGGTTGATTCTGTGTCTTAGCTATTGTGAATAGTTCTGCAATGAACATACCAATGCATGTGTCTTGATGATAGAATGATTTATATTTCTTTGGGAATATAACCAGTAATAGGATCTTTGGGTCGAAGGGTAGTTCTGTTTTTAGCCCTTTGAGGAATCACCACACTACTTTCTACTATGGTTGAATTAATTTACACTCTCACCAGCAGTGTATCATTTCTAACTTATCTGAGAACTAAATGGTCAACACTTATTTTACAAAGTGACTATTTTGTTTTATATGTTTTGAAATGTAAGAAGAAAAGCACGGCTTTTCTCTTTCTGTAGAAGTCTATAGCTTCGCCTCATGAATAGAATCCTCTGCTCTGGTGGTTCTCCCTCACTTTGATTTCTGAATCTTTGGCAGCATATTTCAAGATAGTAAACTGTACAATGTCATCACATTATTTCTTGGGACTTGTCCTAGTTCTTCGAGTAACATGAGTAATGCCTTTAGCATGTTCTTTTATGTACTCATGAGGTAAAGTTTTTGCCTGCATGTAACTAGTTCTTCGTTCCATTAATTTGTCTATTTGTTAAAAATTGTAAAATCAGTCAGATAAGTTAACACAATGGGATGATAGTGTGGAAGGAAAAATAATTCTTTGTTTTTTAAAAAAAGACTTTGTGAAGATATAATTGATATATAATAAACTGAACTTATTTATAGTGTAAAACTCCATGAGATTATATGATGTAAAATCATCATACAATTAAGAAAATGAACATTTCCATCATCCCTGAAAGCTTCCTTATGCTTTTTTGTAATCCCTTTTTGTAATCTCTCCCACTGCTTCCTTTCCCTGTCCCTAGGCAAGAGTTAATATGCTTCCGGTCACTATACCTTCTTTTGCAATTTCTAGAATTTTATATAACAGAATTGTAAGGTGTGTGATTTTTTGTTTCTTTCACTCCACATAATTATTTTGAGATTTGTCCATGTAGTTGTGTGCACTAATAGTTCATTTCGTTTCGTGGCTGTGTAGTGTATGGATATACCACAGTTTTAAAAAATACGTTCACCTACTGAAGAACATCTGGGTTCTTTCCAGTTTTTGCCAATTACAAATAAAGGTGCAATGGATACATGTGTACAGGTATGAGTATGAATATACCCTGTCATTTCTCTTGGTCAGTACATAGGAGGAGAGTCACTAGCTCACACAACAGGTGTGGGCTCTCAAATTCATTGCCTCTGCGTTCCAATTCACCCTTTACTAACTGCGCTGAGAAAATTAATGGACTTTTGTTATATTTTCTCTTTGCCTGCAGGAACCATGCTTAGTTTTGTCAGTAGAGGGCGCTAGAGAGACACTGCAGGAGAAAGGGGTTTTCCTTCTCCCTTCCAGCGTGCTTGCAAATGCTTGCTCTTGCAATGCACAAGGCTTATGTAGTGCCAGGCTGTTGCAGAGCAAGAGGTTGTGTGTGGTTCCTGCAGTGCATGTAGTGTCCCCAGAGTGTGAGTTTTGCAAGTCATTTAGCTCTAACTGTTTTCTAAAGTGGAAAATACAGCTGTGCATGAGGGTTTTAGTTATTCCACACTCTCACCAACACTTGGTAGAATTGAGAATTTAAATCTTAGCCATTCTCATAGATGAGTAGTAGTATCTTCTTGTTGTTTTAATTTGCACTTGCATAATGGTTAAGGATCATAAGCATCTTTTATGTGCTTGCCATCAGTTATCTTCTTTGGCAAAGTGTCTGCTTAAACTGTCTGCCAAGTTTTTAAATAGAGTTGTTTGTTCTCTTATTGAATGTTAAGGTTTCTTTACACATTCTGGGCATTTCAGTTGTCAGATATATAATTTGCAGCCCAGTCTGTGGCTTGTTTTGTTTTTTCTTTCTCTTAAAAACACATTTGAAGAGCAGAAGTTTCTAATTCATCAATTTATTCTTTTATGGGTTATATCTAATCCAGTCATTCTTTTGATGTCTTATTTAAGAAGTCTTTGCCAAACCCAAGGTCACGAAAATTTCATTTATATTTTCTTTTTCCTTTCTGAGACAAGGTCTTTCTCTGTCACCCAGACTAGAGTGCAGGGTGCAAGCATAGCTCACTGCAGCCTCAAACTCCTGGCCTCAAGCAATCCTCCTACCTTGGCCTCCCAAAGTGCTGGAATTACAGGCATGAGCCACTGCAACTGGCTCACTTATATTTTCTTCTAGAAGTTTAAAAAAAATCTTTGATTTTACATTTAGCTTCATTACCCATTTTCACCTATTTGAGTCTTACAATGTATATAATGTCAAGTATGGATCTCAGTTCATTTTGTGTGTCTGTGGATATAAATATCCAGTTGTTTCAGCCATTTTCTGAAGAATATTTTTTTCTTCAGAGAAGATTAAAACCATTTTCTGAGAAGACTGTCCTTTCTCCACCGAATTACTTTGAAAATTTTGTTGAAATCTAATTGTCCTTATCTGTGTGAGTCTATTTCTGGATTCACGATTCATTCTGTTCTATAGATCTATTTGGTCTATTTTTTAAGCCAATATCGCACTGTCTTGATTACACTAGCTTTATAATACTTATGAAATCAAGTGATGTTCTCTAACTTTGTTCCTTTTCATAGTTGTTTGGGCTATGGTAGGCCCTTTGAATTTCCACATGAGATTTATAATCACTGCGTCAATGTCTAAATAAAATCAATTCCTTGCCTCTCCGTTCCAATTCACCCTTTACTAACTGCGCTGAGAAAATTAATGGACCTTTTGTTATGTTTTCTCTTTGCCTGCAGGAACCATGCTTAGTTTTGTCAGTAGAGGGCGCTAGAGAGACACTGCAGGATAAAGGGGTTTTCCTTCTCCCTTCCAGCCTGCTTGCAAATGCACGCTCTTGCAATGCACAAGGCTTATGTAGTGCCAGGCTGTTGCAGAGCAAGAGGTTGTGTGTGGTTCCTGCAGTGCATGTAGTGTCCCCAGAGTGTGCGTTTTGCAAGTCATTTAGCACTGCCAGTGCCTGGTAGCACAGACAGCTTCCCTGTCATCTGACTCATGGAGTACAACTGGCTGGGCTGCCACAATGCTCAGATCTTGCAATGCAGATGGATTCTTTTCCAGCCTCCTGCCATGTTCATGCCTTCTCCACTGCCATCTTCTGCAGTGCATGGTGGCGGCAGCACCCACCGACCTTAGCTTCCCCTGGCACTTCCCTTGGCCAGTTTTGTAGTAGAATGCCTCAGTGAAACACCTCCCTATGAGCAGCTGGAAGTCAGCTGGGCTCTCCTTATGCTAGGCCTGAAAACTCTCAAAGAAGTAAGCTGGAGCAATCATAGGGCGCAACTCCTCTCTTAGGGATCACTGCCTTCGCCTGAGGTCCAGTGTCTTGCAAGTCATTGTTTTATATATTTTGCTCATTTTTAAGCTGTTTGAGGTAGAAGGGTAAACTGGTCTGTTATTCTACCTTGGCTAAAGCAGAAATTTCAAGAAGCTCATTCTTCTTTGGGAAACAGTAAATACTTAAAGTGAGTGAGCTTCTTTATGATTTCCTCCAATGTCTCCACAGTTGACTCTTATAGTACTTCACCTCTCAGTTCAGGTATGTACTTTCTAGGGAAATTGATGTTAATAAATGAAAACTTTGCTCACATTGTAGCATGGGGTCTCCACATTGTCCCATAGTCACCTTGTATATTGTGTAACTCTAATTGATGAAACACACCTGGTTCAGGTGAGGAGCTCTCTGGCATACATTCAAAATAGCTTAAATGAGGAACTGCTATAGCCTTGTATGTTTAAGGCTGGGTTTGGGGCAGAGACGGGGAGCAGATGAGCTTCTTAAAGATGCCATGTGAGCCTCCTTCACTCAGGTGTTAAATCCATAACTTTGTAGTGCTCTGAATGAGATTTTTGGTTTCTGGAAGTCTGCATCTCCATCTTTCCTGGAGAACACTGCTGACCTCCCAGTTTGGGAGCAAGCTGCTGCCTTCCTTCTCTACCTTTTAGATCCATTAACCCTGTTTGTATACTAGTGCCAAATTGGTTCTGAGCCTTGACTTCCCCTCAAGCTGAGTCTACTCTTGATATTTGTCCATATGTGGACATGGAGAATATTGTTTGGCAGCTATTAGAAAACTATTAGAGCACTTATAAAATTAGATTTCAGCACCTACCATCACTCAGTATATTGTTATTAGCAGTGGTGGCTCAATTATTTTTTAACTGGTAGGGAATTTTCTCAGTTTTCTTTCCAGGTTGCTCAAAATGAGATCTAAACGGTGTCTTGGTAGGAGATAAAGTTTCTGTTTTGAAAGCAAGTCAGACAGGGGAGGAGGTGGCATTTATGACAGGCATCTGCCTATTCACTCCTAACTATGCAAGTTGTTATTATTATTTTTTCCAGTGGGGTGTTAATTTAAAAATGAGCAAAATAGCCTCTGCTTTCAAAGGGCTTAGTGTCGGGTAGAAGGTGGGAGAGGTAGTCCACGTAGCCCTGTGTAAGAAGTACTGAAGCCTCAGTTACGTTTCGGCATCACAATTGTCAGAGCCAGAACTTTTGCTGACTTAATAACCCATCCAGTGTCTAAATTGACCTGAAATGTTCTATAAACAAATGGAATATTTTCTATACTCACTAAATAATTTTATTTTTAACTTAAGGATTGTTCCTACCAGTATGCAAGGTGGCTACATTTCATGTGAGTTTGGATGTGGAAATAATGCGAGATGGAAATATGAATAGATGCTTACTTCATGAATAAAATAAGAAATCATGTGAATCCTCATAAATGAAATATTTGTCAAAAAATGGCAAAACTTCAAAGTCAACCAGCCAAGTGACTTATACACTGGATTTTCCCTAGTGCCATGGGCAGCACCCATTCGCTGGTCACAGAAACACTGGCCAGTTTTGTTCAGGGAATGTGTGAGGTCATCAGAGATGCATCTCTCTCATAAAATGTGATTTATATGTACTGCTCACTAAACTCCCAGATCTCTTTCTCAGTGTACATCTTTGTAGATGTAGCTTCTCTTCTTTTCTTTACAATTCCCTTTCTTTGGCTTATGTACTGCTTTTCATATTATGAGACTAAGTTCAAAAGAAGGCCTTTCCAAAACATTTCTTAATATCCTTTCCATTTAGCCTTCCTTGGTTTTTCCTTTCTCTGGGTTTGCTTGGAGTGGGTACAAATCTTTTTCTAGAAAACTGCGTTGCAGTTTTGTGCACATCTTATTTACTATTGTGAAGGCAAGTTCTGTGTCATAGGTTCTGGGAAGGCAATGGTGCATAACGCGGAACTCAGAGTAAGAACTCAGTGTTTAAAATATAAATTTATACATTTACATATTTATTTATAGGGTGCCTACACAATAAACCAGGCACAATGTAATGTGCTAGAATTGGCAGTGACAAATTGGACAAATGGTCCTTGTGCAAACCTCTAGTTTAAACAGGAAGACATATACTGAATAAATAATTAAAATGTGACGATAAAAGAAGGATAAGAGACAGCTGAGAAACCTAAGCTTTTCCAGGGAATTAGAGAGTTAATCTCTGACCCTTATTTTTAAGCACCAAGGTTCTTTAAAAAGAAACTAACAGTGGGAGATGTGTTTCCCCAATCAATAGCAAAGGTCAAGGAATTCGCTGCCAGTGAGCTACTGAGAAAGTCTTACATGTCAGAATACCTGTTACAGGTGCTCCGAATATTTAGAGTATAACTATATTTAAATGGGTTACATATCATAGTATATAATAATTAAGATAGTAGATTTCTGTTCCCAGTGGATGGTCTGAGAACAAATGGCTTTGATGCAGGATGACAGGGAACTATAGACAAAATCAAATCCAAATGCCTTTGCTGCATCATTTCTCTCTTTGGTACCTTGGTTGGCATTATTTCCACCTGGTGATAGAACTTGAGTTATTTCCTTGAAAGTGAATAATAAAGGAAGAGCAATTAACATGGTGCTGAAGATGCAATTAAATATATGAGTGTCACTTCATGATTCATTTATATTTATAAGTTACTCATTTATAAGTTTCTGATTTCAAAATTTTAATGAAATATATTGGATCTCCCACCTACCAGCATACAGGACATCCTACAACTATTTGTGGCAATAAAATTGAAAACAGATATACATCCACAAGTCAAAGGCTCAGTTAATTTAGAAGGGTCACTAATATTAATTTGGCTCAAGTGCCATGTCATTGGAATGCCAAGGCTGCAGACACCAGGCTTACAGGTGCAGACCACCCTACACACCTGTCATAGTGTATTGGGAAACTGAACCAGGGTGAAAACTCTGGCTTATATTGTGACAGGCTGACAGGGGATAGGCTGCTATACCACTTACTGGAATTAAGAAATATGTTATTAAGGGCTTCTTGACTCCCATTGCACCATAGTTACATGTGTTCTATGGTGCACTTTTTATTATATTTATGCACAAGTCCTATTTTGCATATGAGCTGTCTTTATTACCAATATGCCTCCTGTCTAGCACAATGGCAGGTACATAGTAGCCATTTTGTAAATGTTAGGAGAGTAATTCAATTTAACTTGTTCAGCAAATATGCCTTGTCCTGTTTAGCTGAGGACACAACAGTGAACCAAACAGGCAAAATCCAGCTCTCATGGTGTTTACATTCTAGTAAGGAAGAAGACAAATAATGGACAACAACAACAAAAAAGATGTTAAGAGAGAAGGGCTATGGAGACAGAGAATGTGAGGTAAAGAGGAAGAAAATGTTGACGGGGTGGGGAGCTCTGTTATTATTTTATACAGAATGGACAGGGAAGGTCTCTTTGATAAATTTACTGAAGAATCATGAAGGGAAGGAGGGGACAAGTCACTCAGAACCTAGGAGAAGAACCTAGGAGAGAAAGCATCTGAAGGCAGAAAGTGCAGCAAATGAAAACTCCTGAGGTGCGGATGGGTTGGGGTGATGGAAGAGAGATGCCAGGAGGCCATGTGGCTAGACTGGAGTGAATATGGAGGTGAGGGTTGGAGGCATGGTCAGGGATAAGGAAAGGAGTGATGGAGATGGGATCAGAGAAACAGCCACTGGGGTGAGGCTGGGGGAGTCTCCAAGGGCAGATCATGGAGGGTCTCGTAAGAGTATTATGAAGCATTTTGTTTTTACTTTGAACAAGATAGGAGGATTTTGAGCAGAAGAGTGACATGTATGTTGAGACTTTGTAGGGGTGCAAAAGTGGAAGAAGGGAGACCAATTAGGTCTCCCTGAATAAATTAGTGGATGAACGAATGAAAGCCAATTAGGAAGCAGACAAAGATGAATTCATTCTTGTGGATCCCCAGTGGTTTTCACTTAGGTATACACTTTCACTCCACACTCCTGACTACTCTAATTTTTAAAAAGGGCATTTCTGGCCAGGCACAGTGGCTCACACCTGTAATCCTAGCTCTTTGGGAGGCCAAGGTGGGCAGATCGTTTGAGCCCTGGAGTTCAAGACCAGCCTGGGCAACATGACAAAACCCTGTCTCTACAAAAAATACAAAAATTAGCCAGGTGTGGTGGCGTGTGCCTATAGTCCCAGCAACTCAGAAGGTTGAAGTGGGAGAATTGCCTGAGACTGGGAGGTTGAGGCTGCAGTGAGCTGTGATTGTGCCATTGTGTTTCAGCCTCGGTGACAAAGTGAGACTCCATCTCAAAAAATAAATAAAAACATAGAAGGGTGTTTCTGTCTGCTTTTCTCAATTCAGGCCAACCTGATTTTCTAAGGTATGGTCAGTAGTCAGTGGTAAGTATTTCTTAGAACTGGAATAACAGAAAATTATGCAAATCCTTTATCCAAAGAAGATTCTACAGAACAAATATGTATGAATAAAGCATATCTACAGCTAACGCTCATGGTGTCTACTTGCTTTAACAGTTCAGACGTATGCTCTATAAGAGGTAGCTTGTAATTTCTATTGATACAGGGATGTGGCAAATGGCTTTTCTGTTTTGAGGATGAAGGAGAAAAGACATGGAAAATCCAGAGTCCACAGTGTTTGTTTCTCTATAATATTCTGGGCATAGAATGAAACCTAGATGTTTAAAGAGACATGAAGTTGATAGATCCTAGCGGCTGGCTAGTACACTTAAAGGTGGAGTGACTAATTATATTAGTTTTCCAGTATAATATTGTTAGATTTCGAGTTTTAGATTTCTATATACACATTGACTTTTTCTTCTCCGGTTTTTAAAATTGTATTTATTTTTCTGAAACAGGGTGTTGCTCTGTCACCCAGACTGGAGTGCAGTGGTGTGATCATGGCTCACTGCTGCCTCTGCCTCCCAGGCTCAAGTGACCCTCCCACCTCAACTTCCCAAGTAACTGGGACTGCAGGTGTGCACCACCACACTCAGACAATTTTTGTATTTTTTGCAGAGCCAGGATCTCCCTATGTTGCCAGGGGTGGTCTCGAACCCTTGGCCTCAGCAATCCTTCTGCCTTAGCCTCCCAAAGTGCTGGGATTACATGTGTGAGCCACCATGTCTGGTCTCCAGTTCTTATGTCATAGATATTAAGTTTTTCCAAGCCCTAGTCTTTGTAAGTAAAAAAACTAAGAGCAGTTCTTTCCTCACGTAGGCGTTCCCTTTATTGATCATATTCAGACCTGGAATTACATTAATGACACTATTGAAACTAAGTCTGACTTAGTTGTTTAGTTTTCGGTGTAGATCACTAATCACTTTTAATCTTTTTTTGGATTACAAATCCCTTTGTTAAGTGATAAATGTTATAGACCCTTTCTATAGAATAATGCACATGTGCACACACATAAAATACACAATATAATTTGAGGGAAACCATCGATTTTCTGAATCCTATCTATGGAATTCCTTAGCAAGAGGTCAAATATTTAATTATATAAATGTATGCATTCAGACCAAGTCCATTGTCAGTATGTACATGTATAAGTGAAATCAGGCTCATGTAAATAGAAGGTGGTGAACTCTCCCTAGAATTTTTACTTTGCTCTGATTATAGTTTTTTTCTTTCTCTTTCATTTTTGGCCAGTTTTTCCTTACTTAATAAGGGTCACAGAAAATTTGTTCCCTTGATACTTTGAGTGTTTTGGGAAGGTGTTTTTTCTTTCATGTTCTCATTCCAGTGAACCATCGTTTTAATTTATACGTGGGTGATTCCCATCCAGGAAAGATTAAGACAATAAAAGACATGATCTGTACTTTTACTCTTGTGAGACAATAAAATTCCTCATTGTTGACAGACTGGGTTAGAGTTTTCTGTTACTTGCAACCAAAGCAGAATCAAAGATTTCTAGGTTTCTAGAGTAAGTTATCTAGAACCAAAACGGAATCAAAGGTTTCTAGAGTAAATTCTCTTGATACATTTTAAAAAGCATGAAATCAATATTCCTAATGACATTTTCACCTCTATTGTAGCTGTGCCACCTACTATTGCTAACTGAATTATTTTTTGCATGGACCAAGTATCAGGCTTACTTGCTTGGATCAGCTCCTTTGAAGTAGGCATTGACTGTTTCTGTAAATGCTGCTGCAACAGGGAGAGTGTCCTGGGCTCCCATGGTTAGGGGGCTGGGTCCCCTGGAAGAACCTGCATGAAATGAAAAGTTTTCATTTATTATGAAATTAAGAGACACTTTAGTATATGTGAAATTAAAAGCCCATTAAAGGATTAAGGAATAAAATCTACCCCTTAATGTTAAAAAAATGTTCTAAGAACCATAACTCTGTATATTCAACATAGAGCTCAAGTATTTAAAAGGAAATATTTGGCTAGTTTACAGACAAACACACTTGAAATTAATTCAATTACGTATTTTGGCACAGAAAAGAAAATCCAAGCAGAACAAAGTCATAGGGGTTTTCAAATGTTTTGCATAAAACATAAGGCAGTATTTGCATGACAGTTTGTACAGCAGGTGGTTAATAAAGACAATTATTAGTTTCCTATTTGAGCATTCAGTTCAATCAATTGCCCATACTAAAAACTTTTTTTCATTTCTTCATTTTGAAGAGCAGCCAAGTGGTATCACATTACCCATTTTTTTTCCTGGATTATTTCCATTTCAAAAAGCCCAGTTACTCTCAGACCAAGTAAGCTCAAGTTTACATGTCCAAAAACATACACAACCAAAATATACACATTGACTTAGCACAAGACATAAATGCACTAATTCACACTATTAAAAATAACGCCAGCTCTCATATCTGTTGAACACCTGCTATACACAGGTGTTCATGCAGACATGGGCAAGGCATGTCTGTACGAACATGGGTGCCTTGCATGAATAATCTCATTCAAATTCCACATTGGCCTTGTGGGATAGGTATGATTATTCCCATTTTATAGCAGAGGAAACGGAAGCTCCATGTAAGTGACTTGCCTAAGATAATATAGTTAGTTAAATGGCAAAACAAAAATTCAAACCTAGGTGTATCTCCCTATGGAACTCATGTTTTTCCCACCATACCATGCAGTGTTCTAAATGAAACATTTTTCTGTATCATTTTACTGTAACCTGTAGCTTCTGAAAGCATCAACATTTAAGATTATTGTTTTTGTTATTGATCTGTGGGCATGGTATTGAGCAGTAAAGTTTTGGTAATTATTACATAAAGTATTTAATTATGTCACATACGCACTGCTTCCCCTTCCTGCCAAACAAAATGCATTTACTCCTCCCCACTCCCAGCATGGACTATATACTTTGGTGTTAGGCTTGTTTTCTTTCACCTTCAATAACTTTTGTCCTCTTCTCCAGGTCTGAAAACAATCTACCATTCGTACACCTCCCTCCTCAATAAAGCTTTCCTTGATCACTCTAGTTCATGCTAGCCTCTTTTCTGTCTCCTCTTGGCTTTCAATATCTTGGACTTGGCAATTGACAATTAATTTAACAAACAGTTATCTAATATCTAATATCTACTATGTATCAGGTATTATGGTAGGTGTTGGGGATTCAAAAACACATGGTCTTTGCCCTCAATGAGTTACAGTTCAATGTACTGATGTCATCAGCAGCAGCATTGTGATCATCAACATCATCAACAGTCACCAATCTTAATTACCTCCATTAACATTATTTGTTGCACACTTACTGTTTTATATATATTACCTATGTAAATGTATGAAGTAAGTATTGTCTTCATTTTACAGTTTGATGGAACCAAGGCTCAAAGAGTTTATACAACTTGTTCAGTCCTGCACAGCTGGTATGCATAAAGTTTAAGATTGGCACTGGGGTATGTATGAGTTCAAAGCTTAGACTCTGAGGACATTATTATTTTGCCTTCTTAGTACGCAATTATGTACCAAGTGGGCAATTACAGACTCACTGGGTGAGTCTGAAGTTGGAGTATGCATGGCTAAGTCTTTGCTGCCCATGGAGCCCTACATTTTAAAAGGGAGTTACAATGGCATTAGCTTCTTTAATGAGACCTTGACAGTCCCTAAAACCCAGCCTGGATGATATTGGCCTTCCACTAAATACGTGTTGAATTATCCACGGGTGGGTCTCAGAAAAGTAAGGTTTAAGCACATTTATAAACAATAAAGGCACAATAAACACAGGCCATTATTTTGTAATGGTGTTGTTCAGTTTAGTTGCTCTTAGTTGTTAGTTCAAATGTTTATTGAGCGACTACCAGTTTCTGGAGAAGAATGGCTTCTCTAACTGTTGGTTAAAACTAGGCCACAGTGGTAAGAGGGCTGGACTGTTACCACTCTATCAGGGTCATTGCTACTACGTGATTGAAACTTAGCATTTGGTGAGGAGGATAGATAAATCTACAAGCAAATGGAGTGATTTGATAAATTCTTTAAAAAAATGAGCAAAGCTCTATGAAAGCACTTAATGATGCTTGTATAGGTCTGAGGAAGAAGATGATCTTACAAAGAGTAGAAGGAAGGAGGTCTACCTTGTATCTACGTGTGGAGCTGAGCAGACACATTTAAGAAACCACAGCAAGTGTGGTACTGTTTGTGTGTGTATGTGAGTGTGGTGGGTATTGAAGGGTGACATGTGGAAGCAGATGAGGCTTGGGGAGTTAGCAATTAGGTCATGAAGAGTTTTATATAAACATTTAGGAAAATTTGTCTTTATAGCCATTAAAATCCTAATTCCTTTTTGATAATCTAATACAAATCTAAGAATACTTTTCAGAGCAAATCACACACATATATATCATATTTATTATTTAAAGTAGCATTATAAATTTCCTGAGGTTCTTGGGGTTCTGGAACTTGGGTTAGAACACCCTGAATGGAAGATGGGAGGCCTCTGAAGTATTTGAAACAATGGACGTCAGTTTAGAGCACGCTAGCTATGTAAATGTATGAAGTAAGTATTGTCTTCATTTTACAGTTTGATGGAACCAAGGCTCAAAGTGTGATGCATAGTTTAGTGAAGGAGACGATAATGTAGATGAGGAGATTTCTTAGGAAAAAAGATAAAAATGAGGAGAGAAGCAGATGCTAGTATATAAAGGGAATGTCATCATCATAATATTTTTCAATTCTGCAAAGCATTTAATAGTCTTCTAGGATAGTCTTATGAATAAAATAGTAAAAGTTGTATGGATCATAGTCTTGCCAAGCGAATTGACAATTAGATAAATCACAGTATCCAATGAGCATGAATCAGTAGCTATACATCCATTGCGAAGGAACTGTCTAGTGGATTATCTCAGAGACTGGTCCCTAGTTTGGGCTCTTTAGTGGCTTGGATAAAACTGAATAAAGTGCTCAGAAATGGCACATTGTAGTGGCTAAGAGCATGGGATTTAGCATCAGACATACCTGGGATTGAGTCCTGTCTCTGACACTTGTTATCTAAATGATCTTTGGCAGGGATGATGTCATGATACCCACTTTGTAGGCCTGTTCTGAGGATAAAATGAGGCAAAGCATTTAGCATCGCGCTTGAACCACAGTAAGCACTCAGTAATGATTAGCTACTTTTATGATGATCATCATGGCAGATTCATTAAAAGAGCTAAAATTTTTCTTATAATTTTGAGGTACTGAACTGGAACTTATAAGAAAAATATCAGCAGAAACAAATGTAAAATTCTTATATATCAAGGTTTAAAATTAATGAAACAATTGTGGTTTGGTGAAAACTTGCTTGGTAGAAGAATACGTGAACAAAAGCACCTGGAGGTTTTAGTTGATCATCAATTTTCTATTGTTGAGTTCTAAACCTCTTGCCTAGCTTGGGCTATATCAAAGGACAAGTAAGAGACACATCACTAGAAATGACGGTTGTAGTGCTTTTTGTTTGCTTGTGTGCTTTGTTTTAAAGCTCACAGATGGCAATTGGAACACAAGTCAAAGACCACACTCTTCAGTGTAATGATACACAAGGCCATCTGTGGCATGATCAAAACCCATTTCTCCTTACCTACCTCCCCCCACGTCCCCCAACAACACATCCTCTAGCTATGATAACTTCTGGGCACTATAGTCCTTATTGTAGAACTGATCAGTGATGCCAGGGAAGGAGAAACACACAAAACAACAAACATTTACAAAGAACTTTCTTATCTTTAAGGATACAAAATTTATAACCCTAATTTCTTCACATCCATATACATTGCAATTGATATGCCATTTTGTGTTTTACTTTTTCCCACTTACAATATTTTTTATTGCTATTTAGTCTACATATCATTTTCTGCAACTATTTGTTATTCTACAAACATTGTCCAAATGTTGAACCACTTCTAGATAGCAATCTAAATCCATCTTTGTTTAAATTGGTATTGTTTTCCTTTTTTAATTTCCTTAAGATGTAATGTATTCCTACAAAGTAGAATGACCAAATCAAAAGGCAGATCAATGTTTAATTGACAAGAATACCAGGTATTTTGCATAAAGATTATACTCAGTGAAAATGATATGAGTAATAAATGAATGCTTTCATTCCCCCATAGCACCTCAGAGAGTTTTTGTTTAGTAGCATTATTGGAAAACAGGGCTAAAACCAGAAAAGTGTCCAAGATAATGAGAAATTCAAGCCTTATGGCCTAAGAGGACTAAGAGGGGCCTGGAAACTGTTTTCTAATAACTGAAATAATATTAACAGACAGCGACTCTGGAGACCAGAGTTCAAGGCTATAGATCTGCAAGTTAATAGCTCTGTGGTCTTGGGGAAATCTCTTAAACTTAGGTTCCCTCGATCATGAAATGAAGGCAATAGACTGCATAGTGTCTTTGTTTTAAGATCCTATGATTTTAAGTCGTCTATAGGCATTTAAAATTTTTACAGTAAGAATAACTTTCTAACAGAAAAATAAACTGCCCTGGAAACAGCATACCCTCACTGGAGATTTGGATGGCTCTGTCGTATTTACTGAGACACTACCATGTACAAGATAGTGGTGAGGACATAAATATGTAGTCTTTCAGGAAAAAAGACATAAACATATGGAAAACTAAATAACAATAATGTATGCAAACAAGAGGTTAGGTAAGATGATGGTTCAAGTGACATCACTATGGGATTAGTTCACTGCAAGACTAATTACTAAATGAGTGGTATAGCAGATGCTATTAGTTGATTTAATAAAGGAAACCTGGACTCTAGAGTCATATAGACTTCGGTGTGAATCCTGGCTCTTTGGCTTACCATCTGTATGTCGAGGGACAATGTATTTAAGTCTCTCTGTAATCAGTTTCCTCATCTTTAAAATGGTATAAAGATAGTGTCAATGTTAAAGGCTCATGGTGAACATCAAACAGCATAACATTTGTGAAATACTTAACATGGTATGTACTTGAAAACATATGACTAATGTTATTGTTTTTGTTGCTGTCATTTTTGTCAGGATGAACTTTACTGAGGTTGTTGAATTAGAATTGGTTCTTTGAAGTTAAGTAGGTTTCTAGGCAGAAACAAAGGGAGATACAAAACAAATAGAATTCTTCACTGAGCATGGAGTTAGCGCAGAATTCTTTCAGCTTCCTTCCGTCACTAAAATTCTATCATATAATCTGTGCATGTGTGCCTAATTTTTCACATATCACATAGGTAGCTATTATATTGATTTCAGTGGCTTGATAATAATACTTGTGTCAATAGGAGATAAAGTTGGTTGAATGCATGTTTATTTTATTCAAAAAAACAAATTGATTATTTGAATAATCATAATTAATTTATTAAAATGTGAGTTCTTGTAATAATTAGACATTGTGCTAGGTGCCGAAGGATACACAGAAATGTATGAGGCATATCCTTCCCTCTATGGAGTTTATTGTATAAAAGAGGATTATAATATTAACTACAAATGAAACACTGTATGAAGTTAGAGAACAGTCTAATATTGTAATTATTGTATTATTGTTGTTAATAATAATTTACCAAGAATTCAATTGGAGGCAGTATTTATTGACATGGTTTTTTTGTCTGTCCTTCAATAACATCAAAAATCAAACACTAACGTGGCTTTATGTGCTTTGTACACTGGAGTGTACACAGGTTAGGTATAATTATCTCTAGCCCAAAGTAACCCTGCTGGTAAGTGGTGAAGCTGAAATTCAATCTTAGGTTTTCTGGCTCTCTTAATGGTAATTGTAGCAGCAATGAAAATTTCTATCTCTTACTGCATACCAACCACTATTCAAAGGACTTTACTTATATTAATTACTAATCCTGGTAATAAGGTAAGTTTATGAGCGCTCTAAGTACCATTCTTGCCCTTGTTTTACAGATGAGAAAATGGTTTCAAGTCATTCAATAGCCTTGCCATCGTCACCTGGCAAGTAAACAATCAAAACAGAACTGTGATGCAAACCAAGCACTGCCTGACTCCGGATGCCACCATCCTCCCTACCTGGCTCAAGGAGCATAGAAGTCAGGAGAGAGTTATCTTAGGAACCTGATTATGTATTTGTGGTACCCCCAGAAGGATGAGTTGCTGCCATTAGCCTCTGGACCTCCAACAGAAAAGCATCTCCAGAGTACTGGGAAGTAATTGACATGCACGCTTTGAGGGGGTTCTGAGGAACGGAAGAGGGCACAGAGAATCGCCAGTGTGTGACTGTGTGTTTTCTGAAAGGCAGTTTTCTGTGACTCTCATTACCAAGCAAGGTCACACAGATATACACATGTAGACAGGCTGAGGCTAAAAATAATTTAAATTCTTAATAGCAGCATGACTTCTGACATCTTTAAAAGATGAGGTCCTTAATTTATGAAAGCATTTCATGGGAAGACAAATGAAAAATGAACGTGGGGAAGGAGAACAGATTGTATATGTAAGTGTTTAAAGAAGAGGAAGAGAGTTTTTAGAAGAGAAATAAAAAATTAGAAAAAAAAGAGGAAAGAGAAAAAAAGCAAAATGCACAGGTACAGAAATTAAATACAAGTATAAGGTTTTCTTTTATAAATAAAGGAGCGTTTGCCTCCTGAGTTTAATCAAGGTGCCTCCTATGCACTTCTGCCAATCATGTGCAGTGAGCAAGCCTGCATTCGGGCAGGCCAGTCTCCTCTTCCTGTGCACTTTCTCCATTTTCCATATAATCTCGTTCACTTTGCAATGTCGAAGTTTAGCACTTTCTCTCATCAAAGCCAGCTCATGAAGACAACGTATTTTCAGTTTTACATTTAGTATGAATTTATGTCAAACTAGTGGCTCCCTTGGGGGTATTGTGGCATTTTCACAAAATTAACAATAAATGGTAATATCTATTATGTAATGTATTCATACTCTGTGCAATAATTCACGTGTGTTATCTTCCTTAATTTGCACCACCATCTCACCAAGTAGGTGCTATTTCAAACAACTGTTTCTTATAGGAAAGCTAGAGTGCTTAAGTAACCTGCTCAAATTCAGATAACAAATGCCTGCAATAAGGAGTCTAGGATGGCGTCAGAGGGTGTGGGCTTCAGTCTTGACTGTGCTTCTTCAATATTTGACCTGAGATGGTCAATGATTCTAGCTTCACCTCTGTTAAATTGGGACAATAATACCAGTGCTCCCAATCTTATCCAAATGCAGGAAGGATCTGCACCACTAATGCCAGATGCCAAGACAGCTGCATATTTTACCTTCTGTTCATCTGAGGTTGGAAACAGTCACCCCGAAAACACAATCTGAAGCATGGACAGCAGGAGAGAGTGGTCTGATTTGTTTACCGACTGTCCCCATTTTGCAGGCTATCAGGCCAAACAACCACCCACCCTACCAGATCTGCTGCAGGCAGGGGGCAAATGACCCTTATGCCCAGGGATGACAATACAGGGATATAACCAACAGATGGAGACATCAGAAAGCCTCAGAGTGCATAGAAGAGAGACAATGCTCCAGAAGATATATGAAGTAGCAAAGAGTGAAAATTAGACTAGTTTTTTCTTTAAAAGCTGATTGTATTAGTTAGAATTAGGAAAAAGATAAATGAGACCCAACTGTATAATAATTTATAGAATATGTTATATATAATGCAGGGACAAAGAGAAAGAATGTTGGAAAGAGATTGGATTAATTCTGAATCTGGGTTTTACCCTTACTCTGTGACCCTGAAAAATTACCTGACCTCTCTGAGTTTCAGCTTCATCATATTGTAAAATGAAGAGAGTACCTTTTGCAGACATTCGGAGGATTAAATATGATGATACAGGATGTTCTATGTTCTTGTTATTTGAGGATAGTCAATAACAGAGAAGTCATTTAACAATTAAGGTACTTAAAATGGATACTAAAATTTCATAGTACATAATGACAGACAGGTTTGATTGAGATTCTAACCTGTCATAAATTAAACTTGTGAAACGATCTTTTATTAACAAAGTTTAAGCTACATTAATAATTGAGTTCTTAGAATGAATAAAAATAATTTGTGTTGATATTTTTGGGAAGGGTATATTTTTCTGATAAAATTGTATTACAGCTTTACACATCACCCAAGATTTAGGTTTGGCTTTGATTCATGATCATCAATAGAGCATTATTGCAGAATTAATTGAGAGTTTTATACATTATTCTAAGAGTCTCTCAGTTTCTCGTCTTTGTTTTGAAGTGGCTCGGATGTAAGCTTATGCTTTTCCCTCTTTTTTAGTAATTAATAGTTTTAATTTCTGTTAAATTCTAAACTGACAATGACTTTGGGTGTGATGAAAAGCTTTACATCACCAGTTTCATAGACTTCATGGAATCCTATATCCTTTCTAAGACTGGCAATTTCACTTGCAATAAATATGCACTGTATTTGCGTGGTATATCCATTGTTTATATGATCAGATGTCTACGGGAAAACTTATTGGGTTCTGCATTCATGTAATGGGTGGGGATGGACACCAGTGTTAATTTGGGAAAAAGTGTATTAGAATGAGGACTAAGATTATAAGTAAATAGTTTCATGTTGCTGTGGTCTTTGCTTGTCTTCAGAATCTAGTAACTGCAAGGTAACCAAGAGTGAACACTGGGACAAAGAGTTTCATTAGTTTGTGTAAATTACAGTACCTGGCACACAGTAAAAACTCAATAACTTGGCAGCCATTATCATTAGCAGTGAAGAAGAATTTGCCTCACAGTCATGACATGTAACATACTGTTTCAGGCTCTCCTCAGCACCAGATGCATTTAGTAAATGAGGAAAGCATAAAAAGAAAAGTAGAAATTCTTTCTATATAGTTCAGTAGAAAGAACTGTATCATGAGAGCTTAACTTGAAAAGGTAAGTATGCTCCTGTGACATTGTAAATCTTAGCTGAAGTGAAGTTACTTGTTTATCATAGCAAAAACTTTTCAAAAATGTTTAGGATAGATTTGGGAGAAAAGAAATCAAAATAAAGTTATCACATACAATTTTTTAATTTTTTTCCCTTTTCTCTAAATCTTGGAATATTATGATTGTAGTTGGCTTAGATTATATAAAATATTATATAAAATATATGATATATAAAATATATCTTATATGTGTGTAAATTGTGTGTGTACATGCTGCATATAAATATCTATCTCTATATAATATTTTCTTGAGTGTTTTGATACTCTTATACCATCACCTAATCTAATTGATAATAATGCTACCATGAGAACTAAAAGAACATATACTTTCTGAATTCTGGGGATTGTGCTAAATGTTCCACACGCATTTCCTTATTAAATCCTCACACTTTTAAGAAAGATGTATTGTTATCCCCATTTTACAGCTGACAAACTGAAGCTTAAAAACGTCAAGAAGCTTCTGTAAGTGCTGCCTTGGCTTCTCCTGTCCCGAGTAGCATCAATTGACCTGCTGAGTGAGAATACAAAGGAAAAAGGGCAAACCTCAAAAGGGGAGGAACAATATTATCGAGTACTTGCTATGAGCTAGATACTGTCTTTTATGCTTTACACACAGTGCATCATTTAATTATGACTACAACCAGGTGTCCAGATAGGCATTACTACGTATTACAGATCAAGAAACTGAGTCCGAGAGGAGAGAAGCATTTACCCATGTTTTTGCAGCCAGTAAATGGTGGAGTCAGAATTCAAATCTAGATTCACTTGACTCCACACTTTTCCATATAAGAGCCCCATAGGCCTCGTCCTCACCCACAGTGGCACTGGGTGAGTTATCCTTGCTACATACTTTTCAGAATGCTGCATATTCTCCTTCATGAAAATGAGGAAAGTGTACTTAAGAAAGTCAGTTCTCCAACGAGAACACATGGACTCAGGCAGAGGAACAACACGCATTGGGGCCTGTTGGGGGCGGGAGGTTGGGGAGGGATAACATTAGGAGAAATACCTAATGTAGATGACGGGTTGATGGGTGCAGCAAAACACCATGGCACATGTGTACCTATGTAACAAACATGCATGTTCTGCTCATGTATCCCAGAACTTAAAGTATAACAGTTAAAATAAAAAAGAAATTCGAATGATTAATAAACATGCTTGGATGCCCTAAATAAATAAATAAATAAATAAGAAAGTCAGTTCTCATAGAGTAGAATTAAGAGTACGGGATTTCTGAGTACGTAAATAGGATTAGAGTTATTTCCAGTCTTCCTCCTCATAAATCTCTGCTCACTTGCCCTGGTTATATATATATTTCATGTGCATATATATTTTTTCACTTTTCAAATTCTGCTCAGTCCAGAAACATACAATCAATTGACACTTTTCTCCATGTTTGGTAGAGAATTTGTCTTCAACCTGGGTCTTTGCCTAGAGCACCTAAACTGTCATCCAAAATTAATGCCCACTTGAATTAACTTCCTAAAATGTTTGACTCAGAAAATGAGAAAATTATACTTTCTTCTTATTATTGAAGTCAGAACAAGTGTATTCAACAAAAAAACTACTGTTAAATATGAACATAAGGCAGAAGACAAAGCCATAATAAAAATGAAAGAAAAGTGAATGTACACTTGTTCAAATTGATTTCCTCAGGTAGTCTAAAAACAGGATTTCCTTTGTCTTAGTATGAAGGCTCATACAGCCAAATTTTAAACACTTTCACATAGACAGCAGTGAGAGTTTGATCAAGCATCGGAAACAGCCAGCTATAGCGTGGTACTATGAAGAATAAGAATAAATATATCAAAAGCTAATTTATGTAAAGCACTTGTATACAATGGCCACTGTGCTGAACACATTACATGCCTCATGTCTTCTAATCTCAAAACATCTATTTGAGATACACTCTTTTAAATTAAACCTTAGTGAAGTTACATAACTTGCTCAAGGTAATTTGCTCTACAGTAAGTAGGGGAGGTGGGACTGAAAACCAGGTCTAACTTCCATTGTATTATTAAACCCTACCCTGTGTTAAAGATGTTCACCCCTACATCCTAGGAAGTTGTGATCCGAGATGTAGCTGCAGGCATAGCATGCCTTCTCAAAGCGGAAGTATCACCCCAAAGGGAGTAAAAATTGGTTCTTTGGGGAAGGTGAAAGAAATCTTACTTGTTAAATATATAAAGCACACAAATATACATATAGCACATGACCAGATGTACAGTACATCTGTGATATTAGAATTCGACTTGGGGAGCAATTAGGGAAAAACAAGGTCTAATAGAGGCTCTCTGGGCAAGGAAAGAGGGATAATGAAAAAAAAGTTTGAGAAGCACTAATCTCAGGCTTAAAAGGGCCAAAGATGTGAACGCCCCTGGACAACTCATCAACTCTCTTGGAAAATTAACAGTCGTCTACCAGACTGTGCAACTGCTGGTGGGAGAAACTGCCACATTCTTTGGAATCTAAGCTACAGGATTTTGAAAGATGAAACGAGTAGGTTATGACTGATATGCATCCTAAAGGGACACTCAGATGCTAAAACTGCATCTGTCAAAAATTTCTTGTTGACTTTCAAGGAAATTGTTTACTTTGCAACAATTTATAAGTAAATTCTGGAAAGCTAATACAGATAAAATTCTGGAATTTTTGATGTGTCACAAAATTAAACCTCAATGCAAAGAGTATAAAGAGGTCAAAGTTATAAACATATGGTATAGAAAAGTCATCACGCCACTATGATATTAACTGTAACTGCTGATGGCCAGAAGTGATTCAGATGTGTCTGCAGATTCTGAATACGAAATAGATTTAGGCTCAGTTTCTGATGGTTATACCGAAGATAGTGGCTTGCATTTGTCTATTATTATTGGTCAGGAAAAAAAATGCTTTTCTACACTTGAAAAAGTTTATTTTGCACCCAAAAACTTGTGAAAACAATGGAGCATATCCCAATGAATGGCTTCTTGGGATCAAGTAAATGCAGCACACATATTTGTGTGTGTATGTGTGTCAGTGTGTGTGTGTATGTGTGTCAGTGTGTGTGTGTGCAGATACATGCAGAGAGGGTTTCATCAAAAATTTTCACCAAAACATCAAAAATGTTATTTCTACTACTCTCTAGATAGTGTGATTTTGGGGTGATATTTACTCTTTTATTTATACTTTCCCATGTTTGAATTTTTAAAAGTAATAATATGCTTAAATTAATGTCATGATCACAATAAAGCCAACTGTGAGCTATTTCTAAATTCTTTGAAGTGTCAAGCGGAATACTAGCATATGTTAAAGTAAAATGATGCATAATTATACACTGTGTGATAATACAAACTATACACGCACACACGCAGACTCACATTCACATGCAAAATCTTAGAACTGAAAAACATCAAAATGATAAAAGCAGTCATCTACAGTTATTTGATTATAGATCTTTTTAAAAATACCTTTCTATTTTTCCAAGTTTTCTGTAATGTGTGTTACTTTGATATTGAGGAAAAAATGTAAGTATATATTGATTATGACTTTGGAATTTTAAATATCATTGAGATTTCTACATTTCTTCTTTATTTCTTTTTTCTTTTGTCATCTTTACATTTATTTATCAAAAAGAAAAGACAATATTTAGATTAAAATATCAAATATTATAGATATTTATTATATTTATTAAAATATTTATTTATAATATATATTATATATAAATATTATCTCTCTATATAAATTATATGATACATATAAATATATATTATGTATAAATATTTTATATTATGTATTTTATAGTATATATATTTTATAGTATAAATATTTATAATATTTTATATATTATATAATATATAGTTTATATCTTATGCATAATATAAAATATATACAAAATTAAAAATATTTGATTAAAATGTGAGATAAAGGTAATGAAGATGAGTAACCAAATTAAAATAAATGGTTTGATAGTAAGAAGCAAATTATAACAAAATAAGTTTCAGATTATACTGAAAACAATAATTCATTAAAAAGAAGAAATACATTGGTGATCCAAAGTAATGAAGAAGTTCTCTTGTTTTGTTTTGTTTTTGTTTTAATATAACTGGAATTCAGAAAAATTTTGTTTTTTATTTATTTTTTAAATTTTACTTTAAGTTCCGGGATACATGTGCAGAATGTGTAGGTTTGTTACATAGGTATACATGTGCCATGGTGGTTTGCTGCACTCATCAACCCGTCATCCAGTTTTTAAGTCCCACGTGCATTAGGTATTTGTCCTAATGCTGTCCCTCTCCTTGCCTCCCAACCCCTGACAGGCCCCGGTGTGTGTTGTTTCCCTCCCTGTGTCCATGTGTTCTGATTGTTCAACTCCCACTTATGAGAACTCTCTTTTATTTCTTGAATGGGTCCTTGCAGTTACAAATTGGATGCTGGTAATTTTGAGCACTACTGAAAGTTATTCCCCCAATGAGACTGATAAATATGATTGGAGAAGCAGGAAGAATGCAGTCTGCCACAGTTTGACTGCCTGAAAGCCTGCTATTTGAGCTGCTAGTTTCATAGTAAATGGGCTGTGTGTAAAGTCCAAAAAAGGCAAAAATCTAAGGAAAGGAGTAACCGACATTAAATAACTCATACTTCCTCTTCCTAGATTCATTTGCCACAGTGATGATTGCAACTTTTCCGAAACATCCTTGAACAATTAATATTACCCTTGGGACACTTCTCCAGAAAAACCTTTCATGTTTTCTCAGGGCATATTTCAATTCTCTGAATCAGATCTTAGGGGAAGTCATGCTGTTATTACACTGAATAGAAGACTAAGAAACACAGTTGTAAATAGCACACACTGCCTGTGTGAATGTGCGTCAGCAAGAAAAGAAGCCCCAAGGCCATATTCACTTGGGTCCTGGTGACTGGGTACAGCAGAGTCAGCAGAAGAGAAGACAAAGTCCACGACATTTTTTGTCTGCTGACAGTCCATGATGTGGCAGAAATGATTACACACACAGTGCAAAATAGTTGAAGACATAAACAGGTTAAAATCTTAAGGACAGTGACTTATGTTAATGCCTTATGTTAATGTCTCCCAGTCAATCTTTGATGTAATAAACGAAACGATTAATATGAAATTCTTAGCACATGCCTAGCACGTATCAAATATACCTTAATACTAATTATTATCTTAGGAAATGATTACTTTTGAATAGTACTTTATAGTTTGCAAAAACCTTATACAAGTAACTGTCTAAAATTTGTTTGGAGTATATGTGGTGCTGATCAAATATATCCACACCAGACACTTAAAAAGGCTTATAAATGGGAGCTTCTTCTGAGTCTTAGTAAAATCTCTTTGAATCACTAGTATACTTTCTTCATTCATTTATGTCAGAGGTTCATAAAAAGAGTATTCTGAAATGGGGTAGGCAGCCGAAGTCTGTGGACAGCTCTTCTTAAAAGACATAATAGGAACAAACTCTATTGAGGTCATCAGCCAGCAATTGCATGTTGAAGGCTCAGAACCATCCAAAGATGAAGCAGTTTCCCCCTGGAATTCTCAGCTTCTCCATTCTTTTCTCAGGAAGTTTGAAATCATTTGTCAAGTCTGCAGAAGTGCTATGATTTACAAATCCTTTAATAAAAGAGAGGGTAAAAGATTTTCTGCCACATCTCCCATCAGTGTTAACACAGAACCCCCAGGAGGACACTGCCATGCAGAACATTAGTCTCAACAAGTCAGCTTTAATAATGGGCTCTAGTGGAGGCAAAGGGTGTACAGCAACGCAGTGGCGTGATGCTTCCAAATCATTGTCTTGCTGCATACCAGCACAGAAAACACTGCTTATCATCTCTGCTGACAAGGAAGGGAGACCACGTAGCAACTCACAGCAGAATCAAATTGTCATATTTTCATGTAGAAGAAGACAAGAATGCTACAACTGAAACTTCTCCAAAGCAGCCAAGAACTAAGTAAAACACAGCCGTGTTACAAGCAAAGGATGCATGAAGTTGGACAACAGTTGCTTATATCTGAGTGCTTTGCATGCACTGTTCTCAGTGTTTAATTTTAATCTTGACCACAACCCTATGAAAGAGGTGCCATTATTACTCCAATTTTCAGAGGAGGAAACTAAGTCTTAGAGAGGTTAAGTAACCTGCCTAAAGTCACACATTGTGCTGAGGTTGTAACTAAGATTTAGAAGGCTTATTCCAGAACTCATGCATAAACACACATACACACACATACACGCACACAGAGTTCTTTTTCTCTTTATATATGTGATATGAAATATCTATGATATGCAATATACCATGTATATTCTATATTTCATATATATCATATATGAAAACATGATATACATCATATATGAAAACATATATATCATACTGTAGATTAGTCATATATTATATATGATACATATCATATGTAAAATATGATATAGCTGACATACTATATATGTATACTATATCAATATGTCAATATATCAATATATCATACATATGGTATAGAATATATGTGATACATATCATATCATATATGACACATATATTCCATATCATATCATATATGATATATATATTCCATATCCTTTTCTCTATTATCTCTATGTGTGTGTGCATGTGTGTGTGTGCATATGTATGTATATGTGTACTGAGAGCAAATGGATATGCGTTAATTATTTCTAATACTAGGATAATACCAAACATAGCTTAGGTTAACATTTACATATCTCATAAGATTTTCTATTAGACTCTAACATAGCAACATGTTATAGTGCTTCAAAGTAGAGTCTATGCAGGTATAATGTTGCTCCCATTTCTTCCATCACCCTAACTACTAGAACATTTTTGCAATTCTACCATTGCCTTTGCTACAGGATGCTTTATATAGGAAGTGCCAAACTCTTCTATTTCTTCTGTTCTTCTATTTCTTGTGAACTACTGGAAGGCAGAAGTTGTATTATTTCACTTCCATAATTCCAGCACAAGGGCTTGTAGCTAAGAAGAGCTCATGGACTGGTTGTGAAGCACTGAATGCAGAAATAAACGAGTGAATATTCTTTAACTTTTCTATTCTGTTACTCATTTTCCTGCTCTGGGGAGCTATTTAACTTACACTTCAGGTTTTAAAATTGTCCACACATAGTAACCCTTCTTTTTGGGGGGCTCAGGACTTTCTGCTATTGTTGTTAGTTCCCCATTTGATTACTCCAGTCAGATGAGAAGTCCTGTTCTAGAATCTACTTTTGCACCCAGGGAAGTGCAGCTGACATGCAGGGTTCCGTTCCTCTATGGGGAGTGAAAGGCTTCAATCTTGAGCAAAGCAAATGCTGCCCAATGTTTATCTATTTTAAACCTATTGGATTGTGTTTTCTTTTGCATGAGAGACATATTCAGAAACAACTGTTTTTTGGACCATTATGGCCATAAGAGGAAGAAACTACATTATCAGTGAGTCTGATAGACACACAAGAAGCTTCTAAGCATAGTCACCCTCAGACACCCATGAGATCACTTTAGAGACCAGGAAGAGACCAGAAATGAGAAACAAATGCATCTTGGATGCAATACCTTCTTGGTGTCTTCCTTTAATTCTTATTTAATTTGATGCAACTTCAAGGCATGGATAATTTAAAACCTTTCCTATGTATAGTACTTTATTAAACAAAAACAATGTATCTTATCTGATTTTCCTAATTATCCTGAGAGGTGGTTATTATGCTTTCCATTTTAAAGATGATAGAACAGAGACTCAGAGACATTAAATATCAAGATCGCATGGTTATTGAGTGACACAACCAAGACCTGAGTAGCATAGTGGTTAGGAACATCAGTTTTGTGACATAATAGTAACTCCCATTTAACGTATTTAACCACTGACTAGCTGTGTTATCAGTAACTCCCCTTTAACGGATTTAACCACCAACTAGCTGTGTAATCTCAGAGAAGTTACCTAAGTGCTCAGAGCTTCTGTTTACTCATCTGTAAAATGTGATTAACAATAGTACCCACTTCCTAGGACTGTTGTGTGAGTGACATGAGCTTGTGGATGTGGAGTAACTAGCTCAGAATGTAGCCCATGTTAAGCGCTCATCAGCGATACATTGCATCAGCATTACTGGCAAAAACAGCAGCACCCCAGATATGCTGAATCCAAGCAAAATGATATTTTCACCAACTAGGTCCTCCTTGCATGGTGACACGCTTGGAACAGAAGGTAACACCTGCTCTCCAGCTTTCCCATCAGTAGAATTCTCACATGAATTCTGTACATTTATGTCCTCCCTAGAAGCCTATTCCTTCCATTTTGGCCTAGGCCTCAGGCCAGAAACAGGGGACACTTTGCTGGCTTTCTGTTCTGTCACTAGCATGACAGTCCTACACTAACCATGAATAAGACAGGACAACTGCCTCAAAGAGCAGGACACCAAGTATAATCAGCATGCTGGTCAATGTCAAAATTTTCAGAACCAAGCAACTAATTTATTATGAAGAGGTAAAGTATACTACTGAAACCCTGGCAGAACTGCCTGATAGAACATTTTGCAGGTTCAGCTCAACTTTAATCTTCTTAACAGGTTTAGGCTATTAAAAAAACTCTCTGTGACCTTCAATTATTTTAATAGAATGAATTTTTCATTTTAGATATACAATACAGTCCACATATAAAAACTCAGAATAGCTAGGGAGCGTGGTTCTAATATTTCTAATGAAGACAGTCTTGTAAAACTGCTTTTAATGTTTCTGTATTGTTTCCCCAACCTGGTCGTACTTAATGCTGTGATTTGCAGAGTGGGTACTTAAACATTTTCCTGTTATAGATTGAAAGGGGCCTTCAGTGGGGAAAGTACTATGTCCCACTTGAGAATAATGTGAATTTGGCATAGCCATTGCTTCCCAGAAAATTGGTCATATCTTCCAATTTTCCTTTCTTTAGTGACTCTCAGATGAATGAATTAGTATTCTTGTGACTGCATGTGAGAAATTTGACCTGTTCATTTCTTGCTTTATTGCTACGTCAGGGTAAGAAAAGTCGAATGCTCTATGGCTATAATTGTGACTTGCCAATTACTAAGCAGGGGTATTTAATAACCTGCTTAAGATGGTCAGACATTTAAAATACCCAAGCGTTTATTTTTTTCACAGAGATAATATAACTCCAAAGAGAAAAAATGTAGCTCCTATTATGTAAATGATTAAGGTCCTTTCAGAAACGTATTTTTCCTCTCTCAGGTCTCATCTGGATAATGAAAAGAACTTGAGTGTCTCCACCTGGGTTAGTGGACTGAGAACAGGAAGAACATGAGGACAGAGGTCTCAGTGGGGTCAAAGGCTGGTTAATAGGTACAAAATTACAACTAGGTAAGAGGACTAACTGTTAGTATTCTATAGCACTGTATGGTAAATATTGAAAACAATAATTTACTGTATATTTCCAAAAAGAGGATTTTGAATGTTCACAACCCCAAAAATGAGAAATATTTGAGATGATGGATATGCTAATTACCCTGATTTGATTATTATACATAATACACATGTATTGAAATATTACTTGGTATCCTATAAATAGGAAAATTATTAGCTGTCAACTAAAAATAAAAGGGAAAAATTAGATGTAGTATCAGGAAATTAGAGAGCTAGAAGGCTAGATTAGGGCAAAACCTTTGTGGTAAGGACTGAATGAGATTATGTAGGTACAGTAGGGTGAGGTGATGGAGCAGAGTGGCCTCTGGATAGGTGGCCAGAGTTTGAATCATTAGTCTCCTTTTTTTTTTTTTGAGATGGAGTTTCACTCTGTTGCCCAGGCTGGAGTGCAGTGACATGATCTTGGCTCACTGCAACTTCCGCCTCCTGGGTTCAAACAACTCTCCTGCCTCAGCCTCCCAAGTAGCTGGGATTATAGGCACATGCTACCATGTCCAGCTAATTTTCGTACTTTTAGTACAGGTGGGGTTTCACCATGTTGGCTGTGCTGGTCTTGAACTCCTGACCTCAGGTGATCCACTCGCCTCGGTCTCCCAAAGTGCTGGAATTACAGGAGTGAGCCACTGTACCCTGCCACTCTGTCTCTTTTGACTGTGTGACCCTGTGAAAGTTACTTACATTACCTGAATCTCAGTTTCTGCATCAGTGAGTTGTGCAGGTGAAATAAGATAATAGATGGAGACTGCTTTACACATGGTAAATTCTCAGATGTTAACTACTCATATTCATTATTATTTTTATTTTATTTTTCATTTTTCAACCTCAAATCCCCCAATTTAAAACTGCAACCCTCACTATACTCTATTCTCCTTTCCTATTTTATTTTTCCTATAGAACTCATTATCATATTCATACTATATATATTTTACTTATTTATCTTTTTATTTTTAACTTTCCACAGTAGAACATAACCTCTGCGGGGACAGGGATTTTTTCTGTTTTGTTCACTAGTGGGGAGTGCCCAGGACAGTGCTAGTATACAGTAGGCAGTCACTTAATATTTGTTGAATGAAAGAATATTGCTTCCTAAAGTCCCTGGTGTACAAAAAGGGTGACAAATTCTTAATTATGAAACAGCTGAAATGAGACTTGCCAGGGGAATGATTTCCAGGGTGTGGCCAGAGGTGTGGAGTACTGAATAAAGTGGAGAGAAAGCTTGTTGGAGCAAAAATCAAGAGGCCCTGGAGCCAGCGTGTGAGACAGGTCACACACATACACTCTATGTCACAGGATGATGCTGGGAAGTGAGGTGGCACAGGGGATGACACGCAAGCTGCCAACACCTCTAACGTAAATGCAGAGGACTGCTCTGCCGTCAACTGTTAACAGCAATAAGGAGTGGAAGAGGGTAGAATTATCAGATGGCTGCTCTCACAATCAGGAAGGCTTTGGAAGTAGCAATAGGGAACTAAGAGAATCCAAACTCTGCCTGCTAGTCCCATGATGAACAATCCACCGAAGACTGAAGAGAGGTCTCCATGGAGAGTTCTACGGAACTGATGGCTCCTAAGAGTCAGGATTTTGTCAGGAAACAGGTGGACAAGTTCATCTGAGAGACTGAAATGTAGAGAAGGATACTGCTAGACATGTGATGTTCCTGGTGGGAATGATGGGGAAAAGACCAGTAAACAACAGCACAGAGCAGTCTGGAGATGAGAGTGTGTGAGATGTCTAAGAGGCTACATGAGCAGACGATAGAGCTGATATTCCCACACGAGGCCACTTAAGAACTTAAGGCAGCAGACTTTTTGTTTGTTTGTTTTTTATCACCACATATGAGATGATTTTGTAGTTTAAAAATCTAACCAAGGAAAAGTGCAGCACATTTCTGGAAACATCTAGATGTTCAAACACTCTAGGGAATTGTTCAAATATCTAGCAGTCCTATCTTCTATTTAATATTTGTCATGAAAATATCTTGCCCTCCCACCTCAGAATACTTGATAGCTTCAATAGGATACAGTCTTTGATGAATTTAAAAAGTCATCACCATTTGGGCCGGGCGCGGTGGCTCACGCCTCTAATCCCAGTACTTTGGGAAGACGAGGCGGTTGGATCATGAGGGCAGGAGATTGAGACAGTCCTGGCTAACACGGTGAAACCCAGTCTCTACTAAAAATACAAAAAATTAGCCGGGCGTGGTGGCTGGCGCCTGTAGTCCCGGGGAGGCTGAGGCAGGAGAATGGCCTGAACCTGGGAGGCGGAGCCCCGGGAGGCTGAGGCAGGAGAATGGCCTGAACCTGGGAGGCGGAGCTTGCAGTGAGCCGAGATCGCGCCACTGCACTCCAGCCTGGGTGACAGAGGGAGACTCCGTCTCAAAAAAAAAAAAAAAAAAAAAAAAAAAAAAAAAAAAAAAAAAATCACCATTTGCAATCTTTACTGAGTTTCCCAACTTAAAATAAATATAATTCTTATTATAAATTCATATTTCAGTGAAGCTGTTTCTAAAAGTAAAACATTCAGAAAAGCACTAGGACTTGTGAATTAGAACCACTAACACTTTTCTATCTCTATTATTAACTTAAATTTGGAAGTGCGAAGCACCTCATGTTATCCTCAAATAAAGTCACAGGCCACTTAGTTGATTGGTTGATCAGTAGCTCAAATATTGACTAAGTGATAATGATATCTAAAGCATTGTAAGAATAAAATGATGAATAAGACAGAATAGGGTTTTGAACACTATAAAAATACTATTTAGAAGTCAATAAATAATAGTTGAAAAGCTATTTGGAACTGATGACTATTTTGATGTGGGAATCTTTCTTCTTCTACATTTCCTGAATGAAGAATTGAAGATAATGATAATTAATATTAATAATAACAAATGCAGGTAAAACCAGAGTGCCCTAAAAGAATATGTTAGAAATCCTATTCAATAAAGCATGTTGAAGGAAAATGTTTTTGCAGTATAAAAATTTAGGCGGGGGCCCTATTTTCAAGGTAAATTAAATTGTCACCATTTCTATGTCATTTTATCATCACAGCAGAAAAATTAAAAAAAATTCTTCTAGGTTTTACTAGCTAAAAATACCCAAGTCTAATGACTGTACATGATGAAAACAAATCTCCATGTAAAAAATATAGCCTTTTTTGCTCAGAGATAGCAAGGCATCGTTTTTTAGCTTCTTCTAAGGCTTCCCTTGATGTGCATTTGAATATACTTTTACCTGCATAAACATTTTTTAGCGAGAGAAACAGTGACACCGACATTCTTGATACAGCTATTCACATATCCTTTCAAGTAGCCTCCTTTATACTTAAACTTGAACAAAGTCCAAGATTAAGATAATACAGTACTAGAGATATCAATTAATTTCTATTAAAACTCTTCTCGCATGACTTCTCTTGGCCCAAGTTGAGATGCTTAAGGAATTTGGATCTCACTAATTAAAATGGCAATGTTACCAAGTTTAAATACCCAGAAATCTACTGACAAATATATTTTCATAAAATGTGATATGTTATTCTATACATTTATTAAATATTTATATTTGATTGATAATATGTATTTTTAAAACAAACAGACAACCAAAAATGTCTTTAGATTGGTTTCTTCAAAAAGGATCTCTCTCTGTCTCTCAAAATAGATCCACAATAAAGCATAAACAATAAGCTGACACATACACTAGCCAAAACAAACAACAAAAAACTGTCAGAGTTTTTTGTTGTTGTTGTCGTTGTTGTTGTTGTTGAGCTCCAGACAATTATTTGAGGGTTGGCAAAGTGCCTTGCTTAATTTCCTAGTTAAAAGAAGGTAAACTACATCATCTGATGTGACCAGATGGAACCAAAGTGCCTTTAAGTATACAGGTATTGCTTTACCTCAAGATTACCAACCTATACAACTGGAGTTTCTTCTTTGGCAACATGCCGATTAGTAAAAAAAAAAAAAAAAAAAAAAAAAAAAATACCTGGGCACTTATTAATTTCGTTTAATTCAAAGAGAAAATTTAGGAGGTCACAAGTTGCGGACTTTGCATCTTGGTTATCACAAAATTAATGGCCCAAGGCAATGAAGGCTTTGACTTCATGTGCAGAAGATACATCCTCTCCTGAAGACTGCTTATTCACCTGTCTTCTGCCGAGGCCAGTTCAAGAAATCAGGATGTCTGCGAAATTTGAAATCAGACCATCTTTCCTAATACTACCCAAGCTTTTTCTGGGTAAGTTCTACCTAAGAACTTCCATCTCTATGACTATCTTGCAAGCAAAATTCATTGTTGAGAGAAAAAAGCCACAACTATACAAACTATTTATGTATATCAGCCATTCTGGTTTTTAAAATTGCATTAAAACACACACTCAAGTTACAAAAATTCTATTTTGTTGCCATGAAACACAAAAACAAGTTCAATATTTAGATTCAATTCTAGAGTGAAATGTGTTTTGGCCAACTTTTGATCCTGGGGTAAATGTAGCTATTTAAAATCCTAGAAAGTAGGATTTTATGTGATAAATTTTTATGTGTAAGATGGCCCATAAATTAAATTACTTAACCTCTTCCCCCACCATTAGTTTAAATGGACCATTTAATCAAATGACTGGCCTGTTAAGATGATTTAGAACTTAAATAGAAAACAGAAGAATGCTTATCCTTAATGCAGAATATAACAAATGATCAAACAGTGAGGTTAGATATTTGACATTACATTTATGTATATTTTCCTTAATCTTCTAAAATGGCAAGTCCAGCAATAGTTGTCCATTTTACTGGAGTTATCTTAATTGCAATTTCAGGAGATGCAGATCAAACTTACTAATATACTCCTTTTTTTCTTTTCCCAATTTTTCTGATCTCTTATGCAGCATTCCTTGTCATAAGAATGTTTTTACATATTTAGATTTTACAATAATAGATGTTGCATCTAAAATATTAATCATCCAAAACAAGTTAAATGCCAATACCAATCAAAAATGTCTTTATATTTGTTGCACTGCATTTGCAAAAGAGTTAGGAAAGAGCCCTGGTTGACAGAGTTAAGTTCCTTGGCCAAAAAAGTGTGTTTTGTTTTGTTTTGTTTTATTTTCAATTGACCTTAGTTCATTAAATAACCAATATTAACTGCAAATTAGCTTGAACTTTTTTAATGTGAAAAAATTGAAGATCATATACAAACCAAATTCATGTAGTATTTCCTTTAGTGTTGAATATTTTCTAAGTAGCCATAGCATTTTCATATGGAAAGCGAGACCAGAACTTTTGAAGAGAACTGGGACTTGGAAATGCAAATGAGGAAATAAGGATGAGGAGGAGTATAAATTAGAATCTGGTATGCTATGCACTACTTACCTTCAAAAGTCAAATAAAACTTTCCTCTGTCAAACCAAACGAGGGAAGGCTGTTCATTCTCTGTATGGCCAGGAGTTGAAGCGGGATGGGAAGGGTTAAGGAGAGGGAGAGAGAAGGACACAATGTGAGTTACAGAGCAGGTCATTAATCTCACTATAGGGAAGGGTGGAGGCACTACATGCCATTAGCGTGCAGGAAAAAGGAAAGGCTGGCAATCTACGCTTTTTTTTTTTTTTTTTTTTAAAGTTCAGGAAACAGAAAGCAAAAGCAAAGCTATGGAGGCCTAAAGGAATGGGCATGTGTTGGTGGTCGCTTGATACTTGGTGCTTGTGTGCATGGAGCGGAAGTCTTCCTGGCCATGCAGGGGCGTCAGCATATTTTAACTGCACTAATTTGGGCAAACTGTCATCCAGCAATTGCTGTATCCATTTCATCTTCAATGCCATCCCCTTCTATGTTTCCAAAAAGATAAACTCAGAGTTATGGATTGTAGAAAACATTAGCTTAGGTTTTAAATGACAAAGCATTGCATATCAATATAAATTTCAGGGAAGATGTCACATATCTTCCATCCCCTCCCCTGGAATCACCTTAGGCATCCAGACACAAAACACCCTTTACCTATGTACCAAAGAGAAAACAAGATTACTAATGATGCTCTATTATTTTTAAATTAAAAAGCAGTGACCGGACATGTAATTCTGAGCAGTTAAATTATTCTTTCCTTTGTAAATTCACACAGCAATAGCATCTCACCTTTTTTGAACCTCTTCACTGAGAAACTGTCATGCAACCTGCTGTTTTTTAATATAGTCACTTAAAAAATTTCAGTGGCATGAGTTCCACGAGGAACAGTAAATATACAGGGTACATCTGAGAGGCACTGGACACTCATGAGGTGAGGGGCATGTCCATGAAGTTTATAGCATTCAGATGGATAATGACTTGGATTTTTGGAATCTAGGTCTCTAGAGATCACTTGGCTAGCACCATACCTGCAGGCGTTTCACAGCGCCTTTCAAACGAGGGCAGTTTGTCATAAAAAACATCATCTTCTGACACTACGAACCAAAGAAACATAAACGAATGGAAAACAAAAACACAAATACAAATCCCAAATGAAATCAAGAAGCCCACTTTACTGACTGAAACACAGGAATCATTTTAATGGAAAAAGGAAACAAAACTGAAAACACTGGAATTATGATTACGATATAAAAAAGTGTTTTGCTTATTTTGTGATGATTCTATGAGAGGAAATTAAAATGTAAAAAAAAGCCAGGGTTTAGCATCTGTGAATTTGTCTGAAGTCAGCTCCAGGGAAGAAGTCACGCCCCATCTTCTCAGGGAGTTGCTAAAGGAACTGTCATTAAAAATTGACTTATGCAAGTGTATTTCACTCCAACACAATTCTCAAATGGTCAGACATATGTCCATCAACAAGAATCTCCTGATAGAGCACTGACAGCTCAATAGGATCACTCAGTATGCACCTTCCTCCCATGGGGAAAGTAGATGCTTTTAACATGGCCATAAAAAAGCAACAGTATAAATCCAAGGTCCCTGTATGAACTATCCCATTTCAGCCTCATCAGTATCCAAATTCAATTTGCCTTGCACCTGCCTTTGATAGTTATGGACTGTTAATTTTGAACAGCATTATCATAATTTTATCTTTGTCTATGGTATCCAGCTGTGTCTGAATGTCTTTGTAAATTGGTCACAACATCATGCATGAATTGGTGCTCTGGACTGTAACCAATTCAGCTCTTTCTAAGGTCTCCCTTCTCAGCAACTAACAAGTGCAAGTAATTGGGATTTTGACTCTATGTGATTTTTAAAAAGTACTCAGTGTCACAGGTCTTATGCATACTATTACAACTTTAATAGAAAATGGAATAAAATCTGTACAAAGACCAGTAAGAAAGAAAAATGCAGAGAATGAAATGGATGAGGGTAGAAAAAATATTCCACAAAGAATAATGTTCCTTGGAAAATATTCTATTAGCTTGACTCCATATTTACAATTTAATGATAATATTCCTCATTATCTCTATTGTTATCTCTGTATCTTGAAACGTCAAGGAGCTTGGTTCTTAGAGTAACTTTAAGCAATTTCCCTATCCTCATAATATTAATAGGATTTCCCCCCAAATCATATAGTAGAGGTCCTGTGAGCTTTTACTAATGCAAAAGAACTTACTGTTTTTCATTGATTCTTTTTATTTATTTATTATTTTTAAAAACTGAGATGAGAATCTTGCTGTGTTGCCCAGGCTTGTCCTGAATTCCTGGGGTCAAGTAATCCTCCCATCTCGTTGGGATTACCACCAGATTACCACTGCACACCACCAAACCTGGCTCATTGATTCTAAACTGTGCACTTTTTCACATTCTAACCTGTCTGAAATAATTAATGTAATAAAAAAGCATTTTATGTTAGCTCAACCAGTAGTTTTTCTCCCCTTTCTCAGTTGTATATAAAATAATGGTACATTTTTCAATCGAGGGTGTCAATTCAGTAAAAGGCAGTTGTATAGGAGCTCTTCCTTATGCGAGTGTGACAATACACAAAAAGTCCTATTTTCAGCTGTGGCATCAGACTTGCTATTGTGTAATCACAGCTGTCATGAGACATTTCATATCCAAAGTCATTTAGGGGCATTTTCTTACATGAATTGCTGTGTAGAAGGTTTAGACTTGCTCTTAAAACTTTAGTTCTTGAATTACTTTAGATTTGCCCCAATTTTGGCTCAAGTACCATAGGAAATGTCAAAAAAAGTATTGTGGTGGGAGGGAAATGTTGAGCTATCAACCTCAGAGAATTTGCTGCTGAAATTCTCTACCTCCCTCACACCATTTGACTACATTAAGTTGACATTCCAAGTCAGTCGTGATCAGGCCCTTTGGTGTTAAACAGCCGAAGCGCATCCTCTCCGGAGAGGAAGAGCAGTGCACAGGAAGCCTGGGGACAGTCAGTCTTGACAATATATTTACTTCAGAGAAAAGTGGCTGTCAGGTGACCCACAGCAGGTGAAAAGACAGAGCAGGAGGGTGAGGAATTCAGCAGGAAGATGGACACCAAATAAACACAACAAAATCAAACAGATTAAATCAGTATGCTCCTTAGTAATAAAGCGATGTGACTATTGTCTTACATGGCTATATATATTTTTTAAACCCGCTCCGGTTCATCTTGAAAGAACCCATACTAGATGTGTTAAGAATCAAAGTTTCTGGCCAGGATTTGAGATTTCTGCGGCAGAGAGTATAGAAACACACTGTACAAATATGCACAAAGTTCAAATTCTCTCTTTTTTTTTTTTTTTTTTGAGACGGAGTCTCGCTCTTACCTAGGCTAGAACATGCAGTAGCATGATCTCGGCTCACTGCAACCTCCGCCTCCCGAGTTCAAGGGATTCTCCTGCCTCAGCCTCCCGAGTGGCTGGGACTACAGGTGCCCGCCACCACACCCGGCTAATTTTTGTATTTTTAGTAGAGATGGGGTTTCACTATGTTGGCCAGGCTGGTTGAACTCCTGACCTCGTGATTCGCCTTCCTCGGCCTCCCAAAGTGTTGGGATTACAGGCATGAGCCACTGCGCTTGGCCAGTTCAAATTCTTTGTGTGTGCTGTTTTCTCTATGAATCACAGTGCATTGAAAGAACATGTTACAGGTTTATCTGAGGTCACTTGGGGCCAGGTTTCTGAGTGACAGTTTACTCTTTCCTCTCTGACCAACAAGGCAAATCACATGAAGGAGGTGAAACAACTCATCTTGAAAAAGAGTGACAGTGTGGGGAATGGCTTATAGCAATCAAGAAGTATTAAGGGGATAGAATTTTAAAAAAAGTTACAGAAACAAACAAACAAACAAAACAGAGGGAAATGAGTTACTAGGCATTGAAAGATAGGAAGCCCTAAATTGCCCCAATTGATGTTGCAGACAGGAACAAACTTGGCTACATAAATAATGTTTAATATCTGTCTGTTGCTAACTCACATGAAACTAGGTAGCTGGCTCTATTTTCACCAAACTTGAAAGGTTCTTTTGGGAGGATCTGATTAAAAATATAAAGCATGTGATGTAGTTTAAATTCCCTTTGGGGGACTTAAGAGGCACACCTTAACTTATTTCTCTGGGAAAATAGGCAGTTCTTTCTCCAGAAGGGCTTCAGACTTTGATCAAGCTACTTCTCACATAGGCAACTGTGCATTCTACTCTTCCAAGAGTAGCAGAAGGAACTTATTTAGCTTTAGTTAACCATTCTCCCAAGCAGTGTGGGATGGGCCAAGTGGTTTACACTATGGAAGAGCCGGAGGGGAGTTCCGACAACAAAGGAAGACAGTGGGGAATGGGAATCCCATGGGAAAAATGGAATGGGAAAGCCCTAGGTGGGAGACACCATGCAAAAATGAGAGAGGCAACAGGACCTTGTCTCCTGCTGGGAGGTGGAAAAAGAGAGAGACCAGCTTTGGAAAGGGGAATGATGCTCCAGGCAAAATGAAGCATTGAAACCTTGGAAAACCATCCAGCTGAACAGCCATTCTCAACTCTTCATTTTCATCACAGCATAAGGAAAGAGGCATAAAGGCATTTCCTGAAAATGCCACCAACGACTTATTTCTCTGGGAAAATTGACCACACATCACTGAAAAGCACTAGAAAAAAAAATGTCGAAAAGTTTGCTCAGGTCTCACAATGCCGATGTTTATACCATTTGTCAACATAAGGACACCCAAAAATGATGAAGAAATGAAAGCTTCAAGAAAATACAGGTTCTAAATTTTGTGATTTCTGATGTGGTACATGGTTGGAATTTAAGCAAACATTTCCCCTCAAAGGAGACATTTTTATTTAAGAAATAATATCTAAATTACAAGACCTTCCTTGGCGATTTCTTCCTTATTTTTTGAATAGCTCTGTATGGAACAGCATAAGAAAATTCCTGCAAAACACAGGCGTTAATGTTCTTGTATTTGTTTATTTGCTTAGGTAAAGCACTCTGCCTCCTTTGCTGAGAAGGTGGTTTTAAAAGAAGAGTCAGGTAATAGTAGCAAAACACACAGCAAAACAATTTCAACCAGAAACACAGGGCCTTGGGGATTTCAGACAATTAAAAATAGCCAGTCAAAACCACAAACGGATTAAAAGAGAGGAGAGAATTTTTACCAACTGTGGGAGTGGTGGCTGCGCTCAAGGAATTGGTTGACGATATTGAAGAAGTGCTTTCAGCCCGCGCTAAGGGTGCTATTGGAGGAGGGCTGGAAGAATGAATGGGAGGGCTAAAAGGTCTGGACTGTAAGGAGAAGAAAAGAGATGAAAAGTTAGATACACAGGTTGCAGCATTTTTGTTCCATATTGTTAATGTCTCCCAGCCCCAGATACGACAACTTAGGTTTTTAAAGAATAGACGACACCATTTTTACACTGTAATTAATTATATCTATACGAGAGTTTGTGGAATTGAGCTGGAGAAACGATAAACCATAATATGCTAAACCTGAGCTTAGAGAAGCTGGGATCTGTGACACGGTCAGTGGGTCTGTTTCAGCACCGAACTCACATGCCCTCAGGGACTCAGCAGGTAACACAGAGTGAGAGTTCATACTCATCTAAAGCTAACAAAATACAAAAATACTGTACTGTGCTAGCTCAGCCAAATACTATGGACATCATTTGTTTGTGACTCCTGTGTGCAAATGCCAAAGAAATCTACCTCTGCCACAAGTCTCTCTTAATTGTTCACACAGAATGTTTTCCACTCCTCAGCCTTAAAACACACGGCAAGAAACTTCTGCAACAAATTCCCCAAGCCACCACTCCTTCACTGTATATTCACATAGTGTGCCTACTATGAATAAGTCATCTGCATTCTGGGATCAGAAACCAGGATTTGCCCTCTCTTGGAGTTTTCTAATATCAGACAAATATTGTGAAACAGCTCTCTTTCTAAAGGATTTAGTGCTATTGAATGTTACTATCATCATTTGCATCTAACCCACTGTAGCAGAGATGAGGGCCCAAGCATACCATGCCTGTCATTTTAGACCTTGGCTTGAAAGATGGCAGAAATTTGAGGAGGGTTGAAATGTACACTCATACCACAGTGACTGTCTTTCAGATGCCACCTGTCAAGGTTGTTTGTACAAGTTCTCTAAACGCTTAGACCTGAAGGCATTTGGAGCTTCTGTTTGTCATTCTCACTGTTTCTGAGCAAGTCAGAGCAGAAGGGAACATACCACATCTCCAACTCCAGGCTTGCCTGGTGGTAGCTTTGGCCGGGATGGAGGCCGGGGAGGGGGTGGAGGTGGAGTGGT
This sequence comes from Macaca mulatta, assembly GCF_049350105.2. Classification (NCBI taxonomy): domain Eukaryota; kingdom Metazoa; phylum Chordata; class Mammalia; order Primates; family Cercopithecidae; genus Macaca; species Macaca mulatta. The sequence continues at coordinate 173,915,109 of NC_133406.1, forward strand.
ACTGCTGCAAGGAACCAAAGGAGTGGCTGGTCGAGCAGGGGATGATGCACCTGAAAAACAAGCTGGTATTAAAAATGGCTGGAAACACAGGGGGCCAAAGTGCTGTTATCACAGTACAATGCCAGTCCCGGACACATTTATTTATTTATTTATTTATTTTTGCCTTGGCAGTTACTACACTAAACACTGTAGCATTTTGTTTTTTCTCTTTTTTTTCTTAATAAAGAAAAAAAATTACTCAGTTCCACTACGGGTGATGGCAGAAGCTCATTGCCTTTTGTTGTCATGTGACACCCAGGGAAAGGTAAATCCTTTTATTGCTCTGTGACAGAAGGTAAGGTCTTAAGACTCTTGGCTGCGTGGTACGTGCCTTTCATTATCATCATATACACACTAAACACATAATAAATTCTCTTGCATTTTGCATGTATTTAGAATTTGTTTATGTCCAAGATGAAAATGGGGGTTAGAACTTGAAGGAAGATGAATGATTTTTTCCACTTTAGGCTTTTCTTCTTCAAATGTGATTAAGAGAATTATGCTTTTGACTGTAGTTAAACTATGAGCGCCAACTTTATTAATGTACCCAAACACTGGATGGTAAGCAAAAGACAAAATACAAGAAAATAAATTAGATGTTGCATGAATACTTTGTATTTAGAATCTTAATAACAGAAATGCACTGAATTTAGAGGATTTTATTTTGTGAAGGAGGCTGCTTGGGAATCTGTCAATGCAGAGTTTGCCCACGATGATTTTTGAAAGAGCCTCTTGGATTTACTTTTCTGGCTGTCAATGACAAGCGCATGAAACACAGAAGACACACAGAGGCTGGCATGCACATCAGTCAGCACACCAGTGGGGTCTCTGGATTCAGGAATCTGCCTAACTTCAGTCCTATGTCTGAGATACACAGGGAAACTTTACTAAAAACCTTTAAAAAGTCAAATCAATGTTCAAACCGTTCTTGTTCAGAAAAGTTCCGACTGCTCCTGAGGTTTTTGTCACTTCCGTTAGAAACACAGGTCTCAAATCATCCCAAGAAAATTCTAAGAAATCCTGCCCTGGGAAAATATCCACACTTCATCCCCCATACCTGCCACCCCCTCACCACCTCCCAAACAACACACCACAAAACTGGGCTCTCTGGAGAGTTTTTATATCAGCATCTCAGTCTCCAAATTCTCAGACTCTCAAAAGCTTTGAAGTTGAGCAGCAAAACCTATCATTTCAGAAATCTGCTGTGTTTTAAGAGAGTCCCTGGGGGATTAAACCTTGTGCCTTTTGTTTAAATAATCTGAAATCCTGAGTGTGTTTCTCTGTGTTGTTTATTCTATGTGTAATCACATTAGTGTGAAACCTACTAATTATTACCCCCGCTCCCTCTCTATCTCCACCTTCCTCTACCACTACCACCTGTATTCTTACTTTTTTTCTCTACTGGGCCAGGGTCTATGCTAAGCACTTTACACGTATTACCTTATTCCCCTGACAAGCTTTGGAGGTAGGTACTGTTAGGCATCTATGCAGAATCTGAAGCTCAGAGATGTTCAGTAACTTGCCTAAGGTCATGTAGCTAAAACTGTGTATGTACCTCCGAAGCTCACGCCTTTAAATGCAATCTCTTATAGCTTGAGATGGACTGTGGTGGAGAGTCCCACATTTTGCATAAAGTCTGTTCTTATTTTTGCTTGGCTTGCACATCTCTCTCTCAATATAGATGTTTTTAGTCTTTGGCTAATCTTCTCTTTAAAAAAAGGTATGTTTTGACAGGCCCCACTACAAAGTTTTCTTTTGATTATTGTGTTAGTAGATTTACACCCAGGATATTTTCAGAAGACAGAAGCAACAGCATAGAGATCAATAAATCTTTAAACAGTGAAGCCTCAGAACTTTTTTTTTTTTTGGTGGTGATGGAGGAGGAGGTGTTCTATTTAGCTTTGTGAAAACCATGCCATAGGAAAGGCCCAAAATGTCTATCTGTAGGTCTGTTTCCAAGAAATAGTCTTTTGAATAATTCTAAAAAAAAGCCCACTCTTTATCCTTTTCCTACATGTTCCAGAACAAAAAAAAATTTTAAACTCCTTTCAGTGATGCCTGGGAAAGTACTAAGGAGCCACCACCAAGGCAGTGTGGAATACTGAAAAACACTGGATGAAGAACCAGATGATTTGAGTTCTGGCCCTGCTGGCCTGAAACCTCAGCTTCCTTGTTTTAAGAGACATTGTTTCTACCTTACAAGGTATTTGTAACAAATAAAATTGAAAATGCTTATGAAAATGTTGACTATATAAAATGCTACACAAATAGAAAGTAGTAGATACTGGTGATGATGATTAAGATTGTGTTTTTTGATACAAATACAACTAAAAAGTTAAAAAAAAGTTGTTCATTGAAAAGTTAATTGTTTTCCTTTATGGATGCCCCATTGAAATCACTTTTTTCCGTACTGAATTGAAGTAATTGATTTGTTTTGCAGCTAGAAGGACAAGGATATTTCAGTTAAAACCCTGCTTGACCAAACCCTGAGGCTTAGCAGAGGATATTCAGGGCCTGAGGGGTATTTCACAATTGAACTAAGGCTTCACATACTTTTGTGAAATTACTCAACTGTTTCACATTTTATTAGTGTAGATGGCTATCATTTGCACATCTCTATCCTCACTCTTCAATTTTGAAATGCATTTTCATTTCCCCCTTAAAAAGTGTTTATTTCCAGAACAATGCTGGAAAATGATTTGGACAGCACCACTGTTTAAGGTTTAACTTTAAAACCCCCCAAAACACTGAGTTTTGTGAGTTAAAAAAGGTTGGCAACCATTGACATGCTCTCAATCCATTCGTTGTTCTCAAGCTGGTTTAATCAATTTCTTTGGCAACCCCCAAAGACCACGTATCTACCGCTTCCACTTTCATTTCTTTTTTTATGTGTGTGTTGGGCTGGAGCAGTGGAAGCAGCTGGAAGACATGGTCAAGGCACAGTCTGTGGAATCCAACAGATCTGGGGCCGTATCCTGGCTCTGCTACTTACTAGCTTTGTGATTACAGCTAAGTTACCTTTTTGAGCTTCAGTTTCCTAATCCACAAAATGAGGCTAATAGTTCGTGCTGTTGCTGGGAGAATCAAGTGAGTTAAAACATATGCACTTTGAAATATGTGAAGAACTAAACAACCTTTCCCAAGTTGTGTTTCTTACACCATAATTATACCATTTCTTTGAACAAACCATTAAATATGTATGTAAATGATTATAGGCTATGTTTCCCTCTTTGATGACTAACACATTAAAAGCCCTGAAACATTACTAATAGAGCTTTCTGCAATGGTGAAAATATTCTAGAACTGTCTAATAAGATAGTTGCTAGCCACATATAGCCACTGAGCACTTGAATTGTGGCTGCTGTATCTAAAGAATGAACTTTTTGTATTAATGTTAAGCAACTATAATTATAATTAAAATAACCCCATGTGGCTAGGCACTACTGTATTGGACATTGCTGCTCTAAAAGACTTGTGGTTAGGAAATATATTCAGTTAATTCAACCCCAGGTAGCTCAGACTAATTTGTTTGTTGACTTGTGTGTTTGCATATAACATCTTTAGTTTACAAAGTTGGAAAATGTTGCACTGAACATTCTTTCTTTACTTACTCCTTTCTTTCCCTGGCCCTCAAACTTGGTGCAAGCCAACAAAACTCTTTTCCCCCCGGCCTCTGGCACACAACCCCCATGGGAGAAGAGATAGCCTTTGCCAAGAACCAGCGTCTGCATTCCAGTAAAGTGCTGTTCTGGCCAAAATAGGTATTTATAACTTTTGCCATAAGGAAATTGAAGTTATTGGAGCAAATTCTTAACTTCCAACTGCTTTTCAACAGCAGGTGCCTCTTCTGATTCACAAGGTTATCAGTACTGTCTATACTTGGTCAGTGACAGTCACCTTGCTGTAGATAACATTTTAAAAGTGAGTGCATAATGGTATACAATTAAATATGCTTCAAGAAGTGCAAGAAAGTTAGTTTCATCAGGCCTGATGTTATAAAAAGCAGGTAGTGAGAAGCATTGCTAATCTTTAAAACATGAGGCCATACCCTATTGTTTCAATGTTAAATTTATATTTCTTCCAGCTTGTAAATGTTCCATCAATAAAAGATTAAGCAGCAAATAAACTGGGACTTAATTAAGGAGATCATGCTGCAGAGTTTTATTTATTCACACGCTTCAGTAACCCAGTTCAATCTTTTACTTAGAAATCCAATCTTTTAATACCAGTAAAGTCAAGCTTTTTCCAGCTCAATTATTAAGATCAAGAGTCTTTACTGGTGACATTTTAAAATAATTTCAAATACGGGTATGGAAGCTAAACATTAAAATCACAACAAAACTCTCAAAAATTCCAGAAAGAAAACAAAAGTTCCTTTCTTCCTAATTAGATTAGTGATAAATTCAATTGGACAAATATCTTCGAGAGCTTTATGAAAGGTGTTAGATGAAACACAGATGAATTACCAAAGCCACCTGTCCTCTCTACTCCTGATAAAGGTGTTTCCTTTGAGGACAGCATTGTGGCCTACCCTTGGAGGGAGGTGGGTATTCTTTAAATGTCCTTTCAGGAGTCTGAGAGCCTGGCTTAGGAGAGCTGCATAGAAAATAAAAGTACACACCCCTCTTTTATAATGGACAACTAACGTCTTTGGGTTTGTGGTTTGGAGGATTTACATAGTCATTCTTTATTACCTTTACAGGTAGATAAGGAGCTTTGTATCTCCCCAAAGACCTAAAAGAACAATAGAGGAATGGAGATGGATGCTGTAACCCTCTAGAATTAGAGGAGCACAGACCGAGTACATTTTGAGAGAAGACTTTAGGTGATCTTGTTGATGACACTGTGCAGTGTAGATGGGTGTCAGTAGTCAAATAAGTTTGGAATATTTATAACCAAACCTTACAAAAGTGCCTGGAGACCACACTGGTTAACAACATAGGCTCCAGATCAGAGAAACCTGAGTATGAATCCAGTTCATTGCCTCCAGCCTGTAAACTTGGGCAAATTACTTGACATCTCTGAGCCTCAGTTTTCCCATCTGTAAAATGAGAAAGATAACAGTATCTACCACATGGTGGTGTTGTATGAAATAATGCACAAAAAGCATTTAGGGCCAAAAAGCATTTAGGGCTGGGCACGGTGGCTCATGCCTATAATCCCAGCACTTTGGGAGGCTGAGGCAGGTGGGTCACTTGAGGCCAGGAGTTCAAGACTAGACTGGCCAATATGGTGAAACTCTGTCTGTACTGAAAACCCTGTCTCCACTGAAAAAAGTAGCTGGGCCTGGTGGCACGCACCTATAATCCCAACTACGCAGGAGGCTAAGGGAGGAAAATCGCTTGAACCCAGGAGGCGGAGGTTACAGTGAGCTGAGATGGTGCCACTGCACTCCAGCCTGGGCATCAGAGCAAGACCTTGTCTGAAAAAAAAAAAAAAAAAAAAAGAAAAGAAAAAGAAAAGAAACAAACAAACAAACAGTGTGGTGCCCAGGACAAGAAACTGTAGTTTCTATTATTTGCAAAATAAAGGCTCCCAAAGGTCTTATGGTAAAAATACTTGCTGACTTTGAATAGTTTTCCTTTTGGGAGGAAGAGGACCTGGAGGCATACACACCTAAAAATATAAAACACTGGTTTTGTGTGCAGTACAGGTGAACTCCTAGCCCTCTTCTTGATCACCATGGACTCTGTCACTTTAAGCACAGAAGAATTTGCAAGCACAGAGCAAGTACTGCAAGACCTCATTGAAAGAGGCAGTGATGATGACTGAATATTAGAATTTCTCTCTTACTAGATTTAAGTACCTTTCACTTTATTGCTTCTTTCACAGCAAATGAAAAACAAATACATGGCACCCCCTGAAGGCCCCTAAACTGAACCCACATGCACAGGAAGGAAAGCACTGGGGGGTGTTGTCAGACAAATTTGGGCAAGAGTGGAATAAGTGATATGGGGGAAGATGCATTTGAAAATCTTGATATTGCTTTAGTATGCATGGTAGGTGTTACCATAATTAAAACACACAAAATGAAGCTTCAAATAAGGAAAAAAAATAAAATTCAATGTCAGAATTGGCATAGAGTCCATCACCTGTCACCACACTTAGAGTTGACCTCATAGCCTGATGAGTGTGTCAACTGGTGAGAACAGAGAACAAGTTTGTCTTCAGTGACAGCTTGATGAGATTACAGATGCAATATATGTATCTCTCTTTTTTTTTTCCTTTTGCCTTTTCCTAAAATCTCCTTTTCAAACCTTACATCTTTTTAAAGAAATTAGAGGGGTTAACGTGGTTCTTCCACAACCAAAAAAGAAAAGAAAAAAATTGGAAAAAAAAAGAAAAGAAACCCACCCGCCTCCTCCTGCCTACATACACACACAACACACTGGCCCACAAAACCTAGTGTCCTTGTGGGGGCATCCGACAAGGAAATCAGACATTTAACATGAAACCCACTCTATGTGAAATCTGTCTTCCTAGAACTTTCCTGAATTCCAAACAATGGCATGACAGCTTTGTTTTAGAAATCAAGACCTCTTAACTGCACGGTAGACGGCAGGGCACACCTAAGGGCTGAGAGTGCAAGGCAGGACACATCCACAGACTTGGACCATGACTGTGAGCATCTACCATCTGATGGACTAGGACATGCTGCAGGGCCACAGGACACCCAGACCGGAGGAGCGAGGGCTGAAGCTCTGAAGCCAGCTGCCAGGCAGGAGGAGGGTGTTGCTCACACTGCAGCAGCCATGGCCATTCCCCGGCACAAGAAGCACACTCAAGCGTAAGACATACCACTGGTGGTCCCCGTACCAGGGCCCGAGCCAGGTCCGGGGGACGAAACCACAGTCCTGTAGGTGGGTGGTGGTGGGGGAGGTGGAGTTGCTCTTTGTCCCAACCCAAAATCTTTAGGAGATGAGATTGTTTCTAAGTAATCATCTTTAATGAAGGTCTGCTCAGCGACTTTCTTCTGGACTTCTTCTAAATTGAGCGGCGATGGTACATTGCGAGGAGGCCCGGGAGGCCCTGGGGGGCCCATGGGACCTGGGGGGCCGAGAGGGCCTGGAGCTGGGGAGTCAGCTGGGTTGTCTGGTGTAGCTGGTGGGGACACCACTTTTTCCCTTGGAGTCAACTCCGGAGTAACATGTTCCGGGGACGTATCAGAAAAATGGACCCACTTTTCTTCAGCATTAACAGCAACAGACTTGGGGGACAATACTGGCCCAAAAATGCTGTCCAAGTCATTGATGGATGGTAGTTTTTCAATTTTGATCTCTGTGGCTGACTGGTCATTTCCTGTGGTTAAAGTAGTTGATTTTAAACTTTAATTGACTTATTATTTGTGTGGGGATTGAGGGAGGGAGTCAAAGACTGGAAAATACATTGCTGTGTGAGGTGCCTCAGTGGGCGTACTTCATGATGTAAAAATATCTTTATTGGATTAGGAGCCTAAGGTGAGGGGAAAGATCCCCCCTCCATAAAGTGAGCATCATATTTTTATGCTATTATTTACTCTTTTTCGCAAGCTGAGCACAAGCCAGCTACTTTGACCATCATGTAAAATGCCGTGCATGATACTGCTCTCAAAGGCTCCTCACAGGTGCACAAAGTATGATCATTTTGAGAAGTTAGTGTCAGATTCACAGAGAAGTACACGCTCTGGGACTGCAAATTCCAAAAGCAAGGTCCCTTCTGAAAATCTGACCTACTAAAATATACATCACACAACATAAAAAGAATTGAGAAGTGAAAGCTGGCCTCATATTTTATTAAGATTGTCTACTCTCGTATATTAAATCAAGACTTTGGTGAAACTGATTATAATATTTGTTAATTTAAAAAAGTGATCACATCATATTTAGCTGTGTATCCTCAACCTTAAAAAACACCAGAAACACAGTGCAAAGATTAAGAAGATATCACCACAAAGATACTTACAAACACAGATATACACACCCCACACACAATACACACATAGATTATTGAGGAGGCATTTGCTACTTATTAGAACTGTCACATATATACCTGCTTAATCGGGAAGAAAATAATTTTAAAAATTTTAAGTAATTTATTTTCTCATTAAGTCTAACCTGTCAACATCATAGGCATAACTGTGATATTTATCTATAGGATGTCATGATACCGAAAAGTCTCTGTTTTGCTAAAATATTAGCATAAGCTATTCCTTCTAATTCATAGCAATAATAAGAGAAAAAATTAAAAACGGTCTTCTACAGCTCTGTATGAAGAACTGCACTTTTAAAAAACTGAGATTATTCACATTACAAATTGTTACCTAAACAACTGGAAGGCATGAGCAGAAGTCACTTTACCTTTATATAACTTTTGGACTATATGAGCCATCTTAGTATTTCTATATTTCTAGTTTGAAAGGAATTAACTTTCAAGGTTCCAAGCTGTAGATAAATGGGGAAGCATTTTGCATGGTCCACAATATTTATAATCTTGTGCTAGTAGGTATATTTATATCTAACACAATTTGTGGAAATACAAGGGGCCAAAATGTCTTGAACCTGCAAACATCTTTACTTACGAAGCTCTGGATGACTCTCTATTGGGTTTGAGTCAATATAAATTTCATAAATGACTACATCTTGCTTTTGCTTTTGTTGATGAATGCCCTACTCTGCAGCTATCAAACTCACCAGGCTGCATAAATAGCAAAAGATGAAGCTGCAATAGAATTCCGAAGGTGATAAACAACCACATTCTAAGGGCCCAGGCACATAAAACAGCCATTACTACTTTTGACTTGCTAGTCTAGTAAGACTTGGCAGACTATAAGTTGTATGAATACATAGTATTGATTTTAATAGATGGTAAAGATATGCCTTAAGCATTATCTGTCTACAGGCATGTAGCAATTCCTTGCCGTATTTCATAGTCTTCACATATCTCTTTGCCATGGGATAATAAATACTTGAATGACCACTGGAAAAAGAATTTCCCCACCACCAGTATACTGCACACCCTAGGAACCATTTTATGTCTTCATAGACTAGATAGTTTCAGTCTTAGCAAAATTGTCTTGAAAAAATACCAATTGTGCTTTGAGATTATGAATTTGTAAATCATTAAAATGAGATCCAATGAAGTGAGGGGTTAATTAAACAATGACTTTCCATATTGAGTTTTTTTTTTCTTTCATTTTACAAAATGGCCCTCATTCAACAAAATTATACCAAGGAAAAATTAACTGAGAAATTATTACTATTTTTTTGTGTGAAACCTGGAAGTGGTGCTTTAAAATAAATCTGCATAAGAAATTCTAACAGAAGCAAAACTAAATGTCAACATTGTAATGTTTTTGTGTAGCCTACAGTTTTCAACACATCAAGGGCATGTTCATCCAGGGCCACTTCTCTGTTTGACACGTCATCCCAGAACTGAAAAAATAAAAGCGTACCTGGTCCAATTGTTAAAGGGGATCCTGTTCGGGGTGGGGTAGCTGGTACATTTTTTGGAGGCAGTGGTGGAGGTGCTGCAAAGAGATAAGAAATCAAGTATCATTGGTCATGTTCTTCCTAAGCTATACAACACACTTTAAATAAGCAGCATTTGGGCTTTCAGTTATATTCCTGCTATTGGAAATGGAATAGCAATCAATGGTCTATTTGTTTAAACTTCGAAGCCAAAGAACTGAAGCAGAACCCATTCAGATTCTTCCATTTTATGAGAACAAGAGAATGTCAAAAGAATGTTGGACATTAATAATAATATCACCATTTTATTCATTTAAATATGATTCAACACACAAACCTCAAGCGACAACTATGTCCTACCTCCTGTACTAGGAACTAGGGTCATAGGGTTGAATAAAAATAGCCTCTGGCCTCAAGGGATTTATGACTGACTGAATGAACTCATGTTAGCTGACAGTTACAGTCGAGGGTTTGATAATGGAAATAACAGGTTGGGTGGGGGCTCCTGTGAGGGGTTTTTAATCCAGTCAGGATCTTGGTGTCCGGATTGAGTTGGGAAAGATTTCTCAAAATTATATTTCTTAAATTTTAGTACATTTTTTAAAGTTAGAAGCAAACTAACTCCTTGGGTCAAGGAAGAATGAACAGATTCCTTTGACAAAAATTACAGCCAAAACAAGTATCATGGTCCCTACGAAGAGATTCACCCTTCTGAGTTGGACTTGTCAACTTTCTGTGCAAAGTTTGAAATTACTGTTTCAATGGGTTCATTTCTTCTTCCTCTTTCTTTCAGTGTATGTTTTCTTGTCACTGGCCCTATTTGGTAGATTCAAAGAGTTCACACTAATTCAATAGGCCATCCCAAAGTTTAGCTGTGAATCTGAATGCCGTCCACTCTCTCATAACCTAAACGCAGAGGGAGGCAGGTGGGCACATGGCTGGGGAGTGCTTGCTGGTGCCTTCCACTTGACTAAATTAGGAAGAAGCTTTTCATGTCATTCCTCCCTCCTCCTCCCCTTCCCGTACTTTATTTATTATTTTTAGGTAGCATCCTGTTCTTCCACACAATAAGTATGACTAACAACTCTCATCCTAAAGCCTAGGAATATGTGGTTCTTAATCTTAGTTATGAGCTTCTGAAAACTACACCTCTAGTGAATCATATTTTCCCACAGAAGTTAACAGTCAATCAGGGGCTCTGCTCCTGATTAAGGATCTCTGCCAAAAATCAAGGTCATAATCAACAAAATACGATAAAAACAAATAAAATACTATAAAAGCCTACTAAGCTAAAATAGAAAACATATGCTGCAACTACAAAATGAGCAGAATGGTACAATGCACATCAATTAAACAACAGTCTGCATGGTGCTAAGTGCAACCACAGCACTTAAGACTCACAACTCTGAAATACCAATAGTTAAAACCAATACATCATCCCCATAAACAATTCACTTACTTTCTTGGCATTTAGGAAAGGGTTTTCTAGGGATCACTTGTATAGCTCAGGTCTGTAAAGAAAGCTTTTCAAAGAAGTTACAGCTTTTTCACTGGTTTTGTTTTGCAGGGAAAAGCATTCAAAATCATGCCACTGTGGTTCAAATATTTTAAAAATATGTTTTTCATGGCCGGGCGCGGTGGCTCACGCCTGTAATCCCAGCACTTTGGGAGGCCGAGGCGGGCGGATCACAAGGTCAGGAGATTGAGACCACGGTGAAACCCCGTTTCTACTAAAAATACAAAAAAAAAATTAGCCGGGCGCAGTGGCGGGCGCCTGTAGTCCCAGCTACTCAGGAGGCTGAGGCAGGAGAATGGCGTGAACCCGGGAGGCGGAGCTTGCAGTGAGCCGAGATTGCGCCACTGCACTCCAGCCTGGGTGACAGAGCGAGACTCTGTCTCAAAAAAAAAAAAAAAAAAAAAAAAAAAAAAAAAATATATATATATATATATATATATATATATATATATATATGTTTTTCAAAGTTCAGAAGTTTTTAAAAAATTGTTGATAATGATGTTTTTCCTATCCTGTTTAATGAGAGAAACATCTTTGGAAAGGCTAGATCACATGGCTTTATAGCAATAATATTTCCAACAAACAACCTCTCAGCCTTTGATTATGAATCCCCTCGGTTAATTCTCAGGATCATGTTTAGGCACCAAGGTGCAAGCTCTGGAGATACTGAACTGGAAAAAGTATTAGTTGGTCTGTATGTGAGCCCAAAGGAGCAAAAATACCCTCTGCATCTCCCTCCTCCCAAAACGCATCTTTTTGAAATCCAGTTCTCCAAAGAGTGCCTTCCACAGGCGGCATGCTTCAGAGGCAGTATACTGAAAAGGGAATTCAATAAATCTGTAAGAAGGGTGGCTTTGCCTGATGAACCATCCATTCAGTCCAAATAGCCCAACCCATCACCGGTGAAGGGCTATCTAGATCTTCAGGACCTCCTTTCCCAGCCACCTGGGTCATGCTGGAAGAAGCCAGACCGATGGCAACTTTCACATACATTTACTCTGATCTACTGTCTCAGCTTCTGTCTACCATATAGCCTCAGTTCTCTTGTTCCCCAATTGTCACTCTTTTCTATCAATGTGTTCTTTCTGTCCCGTGTAGCCTCAGTTGTTCTATAGGATGAGCAGAGACCATATCAGACTTGTTCACCTCTGTGTTATATGATAGCTTAATGCCCGGAACGCAGTAGTTTCTTTAGCTCACTTGCTTCTTATTCTTACATATATACAATGAATAAATGAATGAATAAGCATGTGGGATTTCAGAAAAGGCTATGACTCAAGGTTAATAATTTGCTTTATTGTATTATTTTCTTCCTGTCTTCATAAGCTGCCCTGAGTTCTTTAACTTGAAAGTCTGTTAGAATAACATCTCTTCTTAATATTATTCAGTTCTAACGTTGCTTACGTAGACTTTCTAAGAGTTGCCTATGCATGTTTCACTATGCAGACAGACAGTAAAATGAGTCACTTATTTTTCCAGACAGAGCAGACACGTAACTTACTTCCAGTGGGAAAAGGCCTTGTTAACTTTGGCGACTCCATGCTTGGATTAATTGGTTGGCCTGAACCCCATATCTCAGGCTGGTCTAAAAGAACTGGAAACAAAAAAGAAGATTTCCCAGGGAGAATTAAAAAAAATCCCCATACTTTAGAACTTAAAATTTCAATTTCAATTCGAGCTTTACAAAATTATTTTCCTCTTGTCTCAGTACTAAAACATTAATTTAGGAATGTGCTGCTCCTTATTCTTTTCAAGCAGAGAATAGAAATAGGAGTGTGGTGAGAGTGTGGGTGGGAGGAGTATCTGTGTGTGTGCATATAGCTACATAAAAACTTTCAGAGCAGAATCTGCATTTTCTTCCTGGGTGGTCACTTAAGGACATTCTGAGTATCAGTACATGTACTGGCTCTGTTTCAGGTACCCATTTGAAAATCCAGACATTAACCCCATGAACACTTGTTTTGTTGTAAGTTCGTTTATTTAAAGCCTCCTATGAATATGCTTCAAAACCGAAATGCCTGCATTCTATGCAGTGGTTCCTATCCTTGAAGGGTTCTACAGGGTTTTTACATAAACCTTTTACAGCATCATAAAAAGAAATTAAAAACGCTTGGTGAATATGTTAAAAGAACCAGAAAAATGAGTGCTTAGACGTTTAACATAGGGCAATTAGGTTTTGGGCCTAAGGACACTGAATTTAACATTTCTTCTCTTTCTTTCTGCTTTCTGTTCTGATTTTTAAAAATAGCTATGACAATGCAAATAGTTAGTGCTTCTCAGCCCCTATCCTGTGGCAGGGACTATGCAAGTACTCCTGTCATTCATTATGTCGTCTAGGACAGGATGAGAAGTCAGTTGGATGCGGTTTGAATCTATCCTCTGCACTGACTGTAGGACCTTGGCAAGTTGCTTAACCTCTCTGCGCTGCCTTCCTTTAGTGTAAAGTGGAGATAATAAAAGCAACCTTAGGGAGTTATGAAGAGAATTAACAGATGAAAGATATATTAATATAGTATATATAAAATGTATATAAAACACATATCACAAGGCCAGCAGCTATTACTATCTATTCGAATACTCACACCACCACCATGTGGTTGAGACCAGTACCACTTGTGGGAGAGGAAACTAATGATTGGAGTGGTTTAATGAAGTGTCCATGGTAAAAACAGAAGAGCTAAGATCTGATGCAGCAGACCTAACTCTAAAATACATATTTTTTTCCCCAGACCATTTCAACTAGTGATAGAAAAATCTTTCTAGGCCAGGCACGGTGGCTCACAGCTGTAATCCCAGCACTTTGGGAGGCTGAGGTGGGAGGGTTACTTGAGTCCAGGAGTTCGAGACCAGCTGGGCAACATGGTGAGACCCAGTCTTTACAAAAAGTACAAAAATTAGTCAGGTGGGGTGGCATGTGCCTGTGATCCCAGCTACTCGGGGGGCTGAGGCAGGAGGATCGCTGTGGGAGGTCGAGGCTGCATTGAGCTAAGAACTTGCCACTATATTCCAGCCTGGGTGACAGTGAGATCCTGTCAAAAAAAAAAAAAAAAAAAAAGGAAAACAGAAAGAAAAAGATAAATCGATCTAATGAAGAATGAGTAGATACGAAAGGGAAGTGTGGGTATTGAAAAAGCTAGTGTGTCTGGTGCAAAGGCAGGAACTTTACAGAAGTTCAGGGGCTGAAATCATCTAAAGAACAATTGGAACAATTGAGGCCACAATCACAGACAGGTCTAGGTAGGTATCTCCTCTCCACCACAGGCCTCAGAGGTGGTCTTCGCTCTGTTTAACATGAACGCAAACATTCTCCAAAGATATGAAGCAGCATTTTCTTCATGAATTCAATGTGGAGCACAGCTTTGATTTTTAAAGAATGATTTCTATTCTTTATATAAAGTTTCCATATAGTTATGGGATTCCTTAAACGGGCAGATTTAGGTGCAACCAATCAAATCCCCTCTCCAGTAACCATACAATATGTCATTAAAAGTGAGACTGATAGTAGATGAGTTAATAAGGAAACTGATAGCCTCACTGCAAGGCCACTTTTACATAGGGATTCTAAGTTATGGGCATTTATATCACTAAAGGAGTACTTAGAAATGTTCTTTGTACATTTTCCTAACAAAATCATTGAAAATATTCAGGTGTGGCTGACTGATGGCTGTCTCCCAGAATTCATTCTCCAGTTCTTCTATAGTAACAGAATTTTAGCTGGCTACATGGCACCCAATTCTCTCCAGTGGGGTTTGGCAGGAAGTGATCTGTGTCTCTTCTAGTTTTGCTCTTAGAATAGTTAGCAGTGAGTTCCAGTGGTCCTCACCCCACTTCCTCTCTTCTGAATGGGAGAGGAGGAGAGCTACAGCAGCCACCTTGGAGCCAGAGATAACAGTAACATTTTAAAGAGAGCAGAGCTACTTTACCAGTCCTATATCGTTTACTTCTAGACTGTTAACATGAAAGAGTAATAAGATTCCATCTTGTTTAATTTATTGTACTTGAGGTCTCTTTGTTAATGTAGCTTATTCTACCCATTATGCTTCTAATTCTTGCCATCTTTAACACTTAAGACCTTCACCAATAGATCCTAGAAAGATAATATGTTATTATACATTTACCATGGTGCCCCTAAGTCAAATAATTTTTATAAAAACTTTCTATGTTACCAAACATAGCTACTGGAGATACATGCATTAGACGTAAACACATTTCGGGAATAGATAAGATGCATTTTATAGAGAGTTGATTTTATATCAGTAAAGTACACAGTATTTACAGCCATCCAAAGACATGGTTAATTTTAAAAAGTTAAATCTTTAACTCTAGGAATAAATATTTACTAGGTAAACTAAAAAATAATGGCAAAAATAAAGATATTCCTTCAGTAGCGTTTTCTTTTTCTTTTTTTTTTTGAGGTAGGGTCTTGCTCTGCTGCTCAGCTGGAGTGCAATGGTGTGATCACAGCTCCCTGCAGCCTTGACTTCCTGGGCTTAAGTGAACCACCCACCTCAGCCTCCCAAGGAACTGGGCCTACAGGCATACACCACCATGCCCAGCTAATTAAAATTTTTTTTTTGTAGAGATGGGGTCTCCATATGTTGTCCAGGCTGGTCTCGAACTCCTGGGCTCAAACAATCCTATCTCAGCATCCCAAAGTGTTGGGATTGAAGGAGCGAGCCACCACGCCTGGCCTTGTTTCTAAGTTTCTAAATGATTCAAGGTCATTCCTGGGTCTTCAGGCAGCAAACAATGACTGTTGTGAGCAATCCAACTGAAGCCTTCATTATGAGGTGGGAAAGAGCAAATGTGGTCAGGGAGGCTAGATCCCAACGACAGTGGCAATGACGGGTGTATGAAGGTCTGTCTCCATTTGTGATTCTGTTGATACCTCAAATGATGATGGTCTGGTTCCCAGAGTGTTTACTCTGTGACAGGGATTTGTGTAGATTTGCAGTAATTTTTACTGACTTCTTTTGAAGAATGAGCTTGTTAGTAATGTTTCAAATCCTAAAATAATACAGATTTGCAAACTAAACTTCTGTTCTTGACAGCACACCTATATTGAAACTTTTCTTTCCCATGAAGATAATATATTTAAAATATACCTCAAAGTACATACATTTTATCTAGAAAAGCTGTACTTCAATAAAAGAAAAAACAAATCTATAATATATGGAGTTTCTTTTCCTACCTTCTGTCTTCTGTTCATCAAAAGCTGATTCTAGTGGTGGGCCAAAGAGAGGAGCAAGGGCCGTAGTGTCATCAGGAGGCTTTTTGCTAAATCACACACATTAAGGCAAAATACAGAGAAAGGGCTCAAAAATTAATACTCAAAAAGATATACAAACTTTCAAATATTTTTCTCAGTAAAACAAGTGTGTGTGTGCACTAGTGTATACAAGCCCCGTTAGGACCAGAAAGTATTTTATAAGGATGTCAGATGTATTATGGGACAAAAGAATTCATAGAAGGTGAGATCCTTAGTTCTCAGTGGAGAACTGAGGTGCTCATCCAATAGAAATAAGTTGAAGGAGAATAACTCTTTCAAAGCATCCTGATTCTCTATACCTAGAAGAGATAATACTAGAGCTGAGTTTACTGCAAAGCACCTTTCTCTAAGACCTCAAGTACCATTTATATTTGATTTCACCACATCTCTGTGTTGTAGTCAATGCAGTTTATAATTAGTGAAAGTCAAGCATAGGGATATTAGGTAAAAAGCCACCGAGAAGTTTCATCCTCTAATAGACTAGTTGTAACCTCCTAATACCCCAATACAGTAAATCTCAGAAAGAGAAGTATTATGAAATCAGGGGAAAACAGGAGGATAAGTTAAACTTGCATCCTTTCTCTTAATTATTACTCCAGACTGATTATTAAGAAAATGATGCATAATTATCTTCATTTCTTCTCCAAATCTGATTCCCCTCATTGATCCCAATGAGGTCTATATGGTATGGTAAGGGGCAAGGGGTGAAGAGGAGAGGGGAGAGGTTGGAGGAGGATAAAGATTGAAAATAATTCAGCTTTTAAATAGAAATAGCAGTCTTTTTATAAAACAATGCCCATTTGCACAATACTTACCTAACCCACAGAATACACTGTAAAATACAATGCTTTGCCAAAAATTAAAAACAGATAGGAAGATTCCTTTGGTGGGTGGCAGGTGGAATGCATCATGAGATGGTATCCAACTAAAAAGGCTTATTTTTGTAGGGCAATATAATAATATTGAAGATCAGCATTCCAGACACCAAAAGACCTCTTTAGAGAGAACTTTAGCTGTGCCATCAGGAAGGGGCCTGCACATTCTGATAGACAGTTACTTCAGATAAGTGCAGAATATTTCCCTAAAGGTCTCCCTTGGGCAGCACTTTTCAAAAATAATAACATATTTGACCATGATATGGATATACGGACTGACATATTTTGGTAGAGCCTTTGTTAATGGGAGCTGAGAGTTTAGCTCAAAGGAGATTTGCTTGATTGTTAAAAGTTCATGATGCCTTGCATAAAACACAACTAATGTCTTTCACACTCACCTTATAAGTTCTGGAGTTGGTGTGGAGCGCCTGGGTCTTGCCACTTCTTCACCTGATGCACAGGACAAAGGAACTTTTTAGACATATTTTTACCATTCCCTGATATGTCTTATAACCTACATTTGGAAACACTTAGAGATTTAAGTCCCATCAATAAGCAACTCAGTATGAAAACTTTGCAAAACAAACCTTCTCTCCTGGCAATGCAACAGCCATATATTAGGCATATGTAGTGGTGTTTTCTCTGGCATTTGTAAAACCTCATTAACTAAGGAACTTCCGTGACAAGCCATCAAATAGAAGATCTGGATAGTGCAGCACTTAGTGAAAGAGCACACCATTCTTGGAATGTCTGCTGCCTTGACTGGTTCTGCTTTCCAATGAAGAGAATACTAAGCCAGGCCATATGTGTAGGACATGAATCCAGCATTCTCTGCCTGTTCTTTTCTTAAAATGCCAAGAAAATGTTGTATCTTTAACTATGACACATGAATTTAGAATTTCCTAGGATGTGTTGTATGCAGCAGAGGAGAATTGTGCCCTATGTGTATTATAACCTATATCATATCGCTTTGGTTGACCAAAATTTTCATATCAAATAACACAAGAATGGGTAAGTTGCTTCTACTTTCAGTTCCTTCTGCCCGCCTGTTCTTCCCACCCCCAGCAACAAATACACACTTGATTAAATTCATTTCTAAAGTTAAATAATACAGCAAGAGTTGACAAATATAGAAAGAAAATAGCAATGCTTTTCCAAAAACATATTTATTTTCAGAACTTAAACATTAACCACTCAGAACCCACAGGGGCCCTCTATCATTACAAGAATTCTTTGCTGTAAAAGTAAAAAATTTGTAAGTCTTAAAAATTAAGCCCAGGAATGCATAATTCATATGCATATATACTCCAAGATCCAAGGAACTGTTCTTTCTTTTAAATCATACGCTATTTCTGGTAGCTAAGATATACTTACTGGATAAGTTCCTTTTAATTGCACCCTAGAATTAGAAATAGACACTATAAGGTTTAAGACCACATATATGTTATGTACAATATGTATTATTTCTGTCATTGCAATTAAACTGAACTCAAATAAATGCAGATAGGGAAATGAAATTTTTCTCAGAACCGCATTTAAGTAGGAAATTGTAGGTATACACACAGAAATCAGTTTTTTTTATTTCATTCAAAGATTATAGAGAGGAGGGAAGGGTAAATCATAAGTCTTCTGAACAAGAAAAACCCCTTACCTGGGTAGATTTGGTAAATTAAATTCAAATATTGAATAGGCCATTAAAAAAAACCTCTTAAACTCTAGTAGATAAGAAAGTAAATCGAAGTTTGGCATATGTTTGATGCTTAAAAATTACAGAGTGTATTTAGGAGTAGTGCATGCTCCTTGTCAGGTGGGGTCCCCAGGTTGCTAATGGAAACAGTCATCAGTTTACAAATGTGATTTTAACAGGTATAGGTGGCAAGTGTAAAAGGCAAGGGAAACTTGAGCCATCTGCCATTGAATGAACTGTTTTATTCAGAAAGTCAGGGAATTCCACCCTATGCACTCATCCTCCCAATTTATTTCACTTGCCGGCCACTAGGCCCATCGATTCGTGAATTGGAAGTAATGTCTTGTGTTCAAGACATCGTGATATTATTGGAATACAAACAGCCCTGGCAGGAATAATCTGAGCACCTCATCTCCAGTTTTTATAATGCCTTAGCATAAACTTATTTAGATAGTAGAAGGATTGATTAGATAAAAAGTTTTGATTAAAAACCAGAAGTTGTGAAAAGTTCTCAGCATGGATGCCACCAGAAAAGTAGACCACGAGGATGGCTGCATCGTGGGGTAGAGCATGGCTTGGGATGCCTGCCATAGGAGAATGACAGGGGCAGAGTTGAGGACAGGGAAAGCCGAAGTACATATAAGAAAGCATTCCAAAAGGTGAGACCATGAACACATTTGTTGGATGGCCACCAAACACATTTTTTTCCTCTTTTTAATTTTAGTGAAGGCTCAATTTGGTGGTCACGGATACATTTTCTTCTCTCAAAGTATAACATTAACAGCTTAGGACAAGATTTAGCGCCTCTGTAATCGACCTATAAGAAGCTTCTTTCCCTTGTTCCTAAGGCTGCATCAGCATTTTTTGTCCAATTTTGAACCCATTTATGCTAAAGGAGCAGTTTCAATCTGAACAAGGATCCATTTGATGCTTTCTCAGTCTCTCAAACTACATTTTCTGGCTTGTTTTGTCTAATAATGTGATCTGTTTTTCTCTACTAAGTGTGCCATATAGAGAATTACTACATTATTTATAAATACTTTCTAATAAATATGGCCACGTAAATCTGCCGAGGACATTATGGAAGTTTGGATACAGGTTTACTTTTGGAAAAGAAGGCTCTGTAGACAGAAATGATTAGATAACAGAAATAATTAGATAACAGATGTTTTTCTGGGTTATGAACTGTCAGATAGAATTTCATTAATAAGATCTGAAGGGAAAAAAGAGGGCCTTTAGTTCCAAGCACTCAATCACAAGATTAATAAATAGCATTGAGGGAACACAGCCCACCTAGTACTGTGAGGCCTAAAACCCAGGAGGTCCCAGAGACTGTATTGAAGACCTCTTTGTCCCTCTGTCCTACTCCTTCAAATGTTAATATCCATGAAACCAAGAAAGGTACAGAGCTCCTTTTGTAGTCATCAATTCCCAGGGGTGTCAATTCATTCCTCAGATATTCACAGTTGAAAGGCACTAAAGAAGAAGCCCCTGTAACATTTTTATTAAATAGTCTTCACGAATGAACAATCCCAAGTTAAGTGCAACCAAGACATGGCAGAAGTATTCAAGAAAACTCTATTGTTTAGAAATTAGGAAGAACAAAGCTAGTATCAATTTAGAAAGCAACAAATGTTTGAAAAATCAGCAGCAAGTCAGCAGCAACAGAAAAGAAAGTCCTGCTGTCTGCTGGATGGGCATACAGGTCTCTGATGACCTTAATGTTGCAGCATGACATATTTAGAAAAAGACTGAGGTGATGTTGACCACACAAACCACATTCAGGAAAAAAAGCCCATTGGATTCAAAAACCTCCCCTTGTCAAGTGACTGTATTTTCCCCCTTTCAATGCTTGTTTGTTGTTATATGTATGTCGTGAATAAATTTCCTCACTTTGAATAACTGAATTCACTCTTTTCATAATCTGTGATGTCACTTAACAGCTGGGTTGGAATCATCCATAGATTAGCGGTCTCTGCAGATACCGTCTTTCAATGGCATTAGCTATGTAGTTTAGCAGAGAACCACCAACTGGTCACCTGGGGCAGGGTATTTGCATCAAATAATAATTGACTAATTGGATTGGCACAGGCCTAGGGATATTTCAGAGAGGCTGTTTTCAGTTCCATTTCCTCTCTTAAGGGACTGACCAGGTAAATGAGTATCATTTCAAACATAACAAAGACCCTTCTTTTTGTTGCTTTAAATTCATGATACTCTTCAGCCGGGCGCGGTGGCTCATGCCTGTAATCCCAGCACTTTGGGAGGTCAAGGCGGGTGGATCATGAGGTCAGGAGATTAAGATCATCCCGGCTAACACGATGAAACCCCGTCTCTACTAAAAATACAAAAAATTAGCTGGGTGTGGTGGTGGGTGCCTGTAATCCCAGCCACTCGGGAGGCTGAGGCAGGAGAATTGCTTGAACTCGAGAGGCGGAGGGTGCAGTGAGCAGAGATCGTGCCACTGCACTCCAGCCTGGGTGACAGAGTGAGATCCATCACAGAAAAAAAAAAAAAAAATTTCATGATACTTTTCAACTTGAGGAAAATGACAGTTTCCATTTTGAACAATACAAATTAATATTGGTCTACCCTCCCAAATTTTGTCTTCTGTGATGAAATTTATTTAGAATTATGTGATAGCCTAGGAATAATGACTTGAAAGTGTGTCTCCCTCTCCCAAGATGGAAATTATAATGATGTATCAGCATATTCTGATCATTGTAAGTTATGTTGCAGGAACATATTTTGAATTCAGGCTTAAAAACAATGATAGCTTAAAAATGGTGTCCTTACATTCTTAATAGTTTTATTATTCTTTATTATCTCTTTGCTATCAACTTCTATGGTACTTTCTGGTGAACTAGGCCTTTTATGTACACACACACACACACACACACACATACACACACACATTCCATATATTTTCCAAATTTAGTACTAGGAGTTGAGATTCCCATGTATTAGTTTAGTTAGTTATGGGAAAGTGCTCTGACAATTCTAAAATATGCCCTTGGTACTTAAGAGGGTCAGAGGCTTTCAATCAGTAAACCTGTTTCATCTGCCTCACTCACACTGGGTTATCATAAATTTAATGGGAAACCAACCTGGCCACCTTGCCTTGGCAGCAATTTTCTCTATACATGTTTAAGGTAAAAATGTTGAGAGTTCTTACCGGGCTGCGCCTCTGTGATCAGCAAAAAGGAAGAGAGAACAGACACCTAGTCAGAGAATGATGGATCAGTCAAAAGTCTTGGGTAATAGAAAACTTCATAAGCAGCTAACCAAACATACACTCCAGAGAATCAGGCCAAAGGAAGACAGGCAGTCCTAGTGTTTAGGGCTTATTTAAACCACAGGAGGCATTGGAGAACCTTAAAGAGAGGATATCCGTTGTACAATACAGCTTTGCTAAGGTGGATATGTAAGTTTTAGTTATGTGTACGTAAGAACAAGGCAGAAACATACAAGAAAACTTTACTAACAATGTTTAATGTCTTGCCATAGAAGTTTTTCTCTAGAAAGTTTGAGGAGGGGGTACTTAGAGAATAGAGAAGTAAACTGTTTCCCTACAGAGCAGGATGTTAGCAAATATAGACAATAATGCATTTTTCACGTAGTTAGGGTACAAAAAGAGCTTACAAAAAACCAGAGGCAGGATTTAGAGAGCACTTTTCCTTGTCTGGAATTTTTCTTTGGTGTTCTATGGAAGGTGTGCTTATAAGGATACTTTTGTGTTGAACGTTCTTGGCCTAGTGATTTGGGCGGCCTCTACCAATGTCATGTCAATGATGAGAATGTGATGGGAAAGATGAGGAGGCCCTCACAAACATAGTTGGGAATGACGAAAACTGTCCAGCAGCAACAGAACCCTGGTGGACCACATGACCTTAGAAAACACAAAATCAATGTGCAAAAATCACAAGCATTCCTATACACCAATAACAGACAAACAGAGAGACAAATCATGAGTGAACTCCCATTCACAATTGCTACAAAGAGAATAAAATACCTAGGAATCAAACTTACAATGGATGTGAAGGACCTCTTCAAGGAGAACTACAAACCACTGTTCAACAAAATAAAAGAGGACACAAACAAGTGGAAGAACATTCCATGCTCATGAATAGGAAGAATCAATATCGTGAAAATGGCCATACTGCCCAAGGTAATTTATAGATCCAATGCCATTCCCATCAAGCTACCAATGACTTTCTTCACAAAATTGGAATAAAACTACTTTAAAGTTCATATGGAACCAAAAAAGAGCCCTCATTGCCAAGACAATCATAAGTAAAAAGAACAAAGCTGGAGGCATCACACTGCCTGACTTCAAACTATACTACAAGGCTACAGTAACCAAAACAGTACAGTACTGGTACCAAAACAGAGATATAGACCAATGGAACAGAACAGAGCCCTCAGAAATAACACCACACATCTACAACCATCTAATCTTTAACAGACCTGACAAAAGCAAGCAATGGGGAAAGGATTCCCTATTTAATAAATGGTGCTGAGAAAACTGGCTAGCCATATGTAGAAAGCTGAAACTGGATCCTTTCCTTACAACTTATATAAAAATTAATTCAAGATGGATTAAAGACTTAAATGTTAGACCTAACACCATAAAAACCCTAGAAGAAAACCTAGGCAATACCATTCAGGACATAGGCATGGGCAAGGACTTCATGACTAAAACACCAAAAGCAATAGCAACAAAAACCAAAATAGATAAATGGGATCTAATTAAACTAAACAGCTTCTGCACAGGAAAAGAAACTACCATCAGAGTGAACAGCAACCTACAGAACGGGAGAAAATTTTTGCAATCTACCCATCTGACAAAGGGCTAACATCCAGAATCTACAAAGCACTTACACAAATTTACAAGAAAAAATCAAACAACCCCATCAAAAAGTGGGCAAAGGATATGAACAGACACTTCTCAAAATAAGACATTTATGCAGCCAACAGACACATGAAAAAAATGCTCATCATCACTGGTCATCACAGAAATGCAAATCAAAACCACAATGAGATACCATCTCACACCTGTTAGAATGGCAATCATTAAAAAGTCAGGAAACAACAGATGCTGGAGAGGATGTGGAGAAATATGAACACTTTTACACTGTTGGTGGGAGTGTAAATTAGTTCAACCATTGTGGAAGACAGTGTGGCAATTCCTCAAGGATCTAGAACTAGAAATATCATTTGACCCAGCGATCCCATTACTGGATATATACCCAAAGGATTATAAATCATGCGACTATAAAGACACATGCACACGTACGTTTATTGCGGCACCATTCACAATAGCAAAGACTTGGAACCAATGCAAATGTCCATCAATGATAGACTGCATTAAGAAAATGTGGCACATATACACCACAGAATACTATGCAGCCATAAAAAAGGATGAGTTCATGTCCTTTGTGGGGACATGGATGAAGCTGGAAACCATTCTGAGCAAACTATCTCAAGGACAGAAAACCAAACACTGCATGTTCTCACTCGTAGGTGGGAATTGAACAATGAGAACACTTGGACACAGGGTGGGGAACATCACACACCAGGGCCTGTCATGGGGTAGGGGGAGGGGGGAAGGATAGAATTAGGAGAAATACTTAATGTAAATGACGAGTTAATGGGTGCAGCAACCAGCATGGCACCATGTATACATATGTAACAAACCTGCACGTTGTGCAAATGTACCCTAGAACTTAAAGTATGATAAAAACAACAACAACAACAACAACAACAACAACAACAAACACAACAAGCAAATGTATGACTTCTTCCTTTCGCTTTTCAAATCTTGATTATGGCTGCTATCAATTTATTACAACAATCTCTGATAGCTCTGCCTCTTTAGGAGCTTTCTGATGTTACACGAGTGACTAGGATGTGAGTGGGGAAAGAGCTGTTCGTCAGTTTCCCTTTCAATATATGGGCTAATGCATGGAGTCACCAGAAGCTACCTCCCAAAACCAAAATGAGGAGCACAAACACAAAGAAAGTTAGGAGTTTGTTCAAATGTAGAGGATATTCTTTCTAGAGCATAGATAGGAAGCAAAACTTGTAGCTTTTTACATCTGGGTAGGCCTCCATGGATATCTAGTCCAACTGGCTACATGCTATAGAGAGGAAGGTGAGGCTCTGAGATACACAGCTAGTAAGCAGGTAGAACCAGACAGAATTCAGATCCCCTGTTTCTCATTTTCTCATTCCTTCTATGATGCCAAGCATAGCATTGTTGAATGACTCCAAAAGCAGCGAGTCATTGTGATTAACATCCAGGAGTGGTTATTTTTCAGACAAGCTTATAAGTAGCTAGGATTCTAGACATATTATTCTAGACAATTTACTTGTAATATTACAGACTTTATTATTTGCCTTATTTTCCAGGTACTGCTACCTATTGAGTCCACCTTTCTTATAAACCTGCCTGGATGCACCTTAAATAAAATTGTAAAAAAAAAGGCCACATGAATACTTGTTTCTGGGCTTAAATTATCTTATTGACTAATCCATACTGTGTTTTGAGAAAAATTCAAACACTTTTATAAATGAAACTTTAGACTTTATTATTCTTTAGTGACCAAATTAAAAAGTTCTTTTGTGTAGAAAGAAGTATGGGAATTTCATGACAAACAATTCACTTTTAAAATATAGCAATTAGAGGACTAAAAGTGGCCCAAGATAAAATTGTGAGAAATATGCAAAATAGAATCTAGATTGCAAGCATTCAGAGGCAAAACCTTACATACAAGACACTTTATTATTAAGGCAGGTGCAAGAGTAATTGTGGTTTTTTGCCATTACTTTTAATTTAAGGTTATACAGAATACTTTTTCAAAATAATTTCAAATATATTAATCTACCCAAATTGAGTCATATCTTAATTTCCAATGAGTTATAAACCTATATTTTAATCACAAGTTCAAGGTTTAATTTTTTTTCTAGTGAAAGACAACCTTGTAATATAGCATTTTGGAAACTCCATTTGCAAAATGCCTTCAGCAGGGAATAGCTGTTCAAATTCATGTAGTCACAGGCTGATTAAACAGAACCCAAAAGACAGAGCTAGAAGCTGTACAAAGTGCAGACCCAGAAAGCCTCAAGGTCTTTAATTAAGAGCTATCTGAAAGCTTCAAAAGGAAAATAATTCCAGAAGCAAATGGGAGGGCTTTATATATGCCAATTATCACCACTGAAGAGCAAAAATTGGCTTAGGCTATGCCAGATAAGGACAGAAAAATTATTATCAGCCAGGACGGAAGGGTCTTTGCCTGTTCAAAATTTTGCTTTACCCTTTCTCCCATCATTTCCCAAGAATGTCAAAGCCTTTAGTGTTCTATTTTTTGTTTACCAATATACAGAATTTTCTTCAAAGGCAGAAGAAAACTAATTTAGTATCTGGTCTTGATATATTCTATAAGCTGAGAGATCTACGTCCAAAGTTGCAAACCCAAATGCTTGCAGGAGTAAAAAGTTGGTGGGGGATGGGGAGGGGGTGCTGGGAGTCAGGCACATACACATTATGAGATTCTGGAAAACTGGCCACTATTCAGTGCACCCCATGTGCGCCACGTGAGAATGTGGGCTTAGTCCTGCCAGGACTTCAGAGAGATGATGAGCATCCAGATTTTTTTTTTTTTAATTTGAAATGTTCTAGTTTTGAAATGTGGGCTGAAATTGTTTTTAACTGCACAACCAAACAAAACACCTATTCAGTTGTTCAGAATCTGCAGGAGGTTAATTCACCTCTGATTGCAGCCATTTGTATCATACATAATAAGCACTCAGTAAATTCTATCTGCTGTTATTACTGCTTCATTTCTATGTCTGATTACTCAGAGACTTTGCAAGTGGTCTGCTTGTTTTCTGAACAAATTTCCTTCATTCCTAATTAAATACTGTGTTCACTACCTAGATTTCTCTTGGTCTTCCAATGTGGAAAACATTTTATTTTCCCTTCTACTTTTATTTTGGTGTTCAACTTAGAGATAACTCTTATTTTATATGTTGAGGCTATTTTCAAAGTGGATAAACACTGCTAATCTATGATTTTGTCACTGGAATGAAGATCGAGAATGTGGTATATTTCTAAAATTTATATAATTTTCAAAATGAATATATCTACCTAAAAGAAAATACTGCAGCCTACATCCTCAGTCTTCACACTGTTCTTATATGACATGGCAGTTCTGTTTTATTATCTTTTATATAACAGAGTTAACTTAAATTCAGTTAACTATGATACCTTCATCTTAGTCAATGTGAATAAAGTGTTTTAATATGTTTATCATTTACAACTAACCAAACAATCTATCCCCCTTGTCACATTCATTAAATAACCCAGATTTTGAAGTTTTATGGCATCCTAATTTGCTAAATTTAGTGCTATAGGGAAACAAAGTTGAGAATGGGCAATTAACTACAAAGCACTAAACAAATATGATTTTTCTATAGCCTCATTTTAGTAAATTGAGTGATTAATGTTAGAGAATTTTCTAGGAAAGAATTAGAATATATGATCACTACATTTATTACTAAGATTCTTACGAGGATTCCTACTTGTTTTTAAATGCTTTAGGGTGAAGACAAACTATTTGGCAAGCATCAATTTGCCACGCTATTGTAGGTGTTT
Source organism: Macaca mulatta (assembly GCF_049350105.2). Classification (NCBI taxonomy): domain Eukaryota; kingdom Metazoa; phylum Chordata; class Mammalia; order Primates; family Cercopithecidae; genus Macaca; species Macaca mulatta. The sequence continues at coordinate 173,942,597 of NC_133406.1, forward strand.
ATCTGTATTTAAACTTCGGTCGACTACAGATTACAAGTTAAATTACAGCGACTGTCTATTATATTCAATCAGACATATTTGAGATGATCTTCTAAAATTTCATTTGGGAAGAGAAACGAAGAACCTGCTAGTCAATAAAATGACCAGGCCGAGGAATCAAGATGGACATTTCCAAAGAAAAATTAGGTGAGGGAGTGACAGGGGGAAATTCTTGCAGTTAAAATTAATGAAACTAATGAAAAAGAGAGAAGTTTTAAAGCACCATAGACAAAATTCAGGCCACACAGTCCTGTGGATATTTGAAGTGGCCAAATTTGGTTAATTCAGAAAAACATTCAGGGTCCACAAGAATAAATGAAATTGGAAACTGCCACAGAACAGGCGATGCATGGTTGATTTTGAATTACTCAGAAGCGGGCCATTTAGCTTAGTAATAATCATAATTGTAGCTCCTTATGTTATTTTTGGAAACCTAAAGAGTGGGGCTCATATTTTGAGACATTTTAATGTTTTGGTCTCATATTTTTGTCCTTCCTGTGTCTCTCTTCCGCCTCCCTCCTATCCTATGGCTTTTCTGTAAGCACAGTATGCTGTATGTGGTGGAGTGGCTGCCAGGATTTGGTCAGTGGGAAGGATGAGAGGTGAAAGCACTTACTGCACCACGCACCTAGGTGCGTTAACAACAAACCAACCACTTGGTGCTATGAACATGGAACATAATATTTTCCTATTTTCCAGCAGAGAGGTCACCTCTGTCAGCCATGCATCAGTATCCTGAGAACATGTTCCCAACAAACCAGGCAACCAAGAAGAGAACAAACTCATTTTATTTTTTGAGATCTGTTCCTTGTGTTGCTCTAAAATAAAACGATGTAGGTACATCGTATCAGACTTGTGTTGCCACTAAAAATCACCCACTGCTACTAAAAATTAACATCCAGGAGGTAATTTGCATTTTATAAAGATCCTCTTTTCCAGTCTCTGACAATTCCAGGAGGGAATATTTGGATTTACTAAAACAAAAACAAAATAAAACCCCCCAGCTTCCCTACAACTCCCCATTCCCAGGCCAGCTTCATAGGCATTCCAGATGCTACTATGTTGTACACTAATCAAAAATTAACTTAAAAAACATTTGCTTAGCTCATGATATGTATATGTAGCTTGACTAATTCCAGTGGAAACTGCAATAAATGAAACTTAGTACCAAAAATATTTGATCATATGGCTGTGATTGAGGCAGAGGTGAATCTTTACAAAATTACCCCAGGGCCCTTAATAACGGGTTTGTAAAATCACTTAGCAACCAACTTCCTTTTTTTTCCCATGTGGCATAATGAGACCTGGTCATGGTTCACAAAGGTTTGTTTTTAAAGTTCAAAACCTTGTTTAGGTGTTAAACACAGTCAGTCATTAGATATGCAGATAATGAAAATAAACAGAATAAATAATGTTTGCCCCAAAAGTGGAAAGGACTTATTTCTTACCGGACTTTTCCTCTAAAAGCGTAGGCATGGGGAGGAAGAATAAAGAGAAAATGAGAGAGGTGAAATGTATTTTCAAGAAGAAACAGGACAAGACTCAGGATAACCTTACTTAAGGCAGCTCTTGAAGGCACTGCTTTTATAAATGCTTCCTGTGGGGGTCTGATATGGTCATTCCTAGGCTGCTGTCTTTGGTTCAAGCTACAGAGGGCATTGGTGTGGACTTCATCTGGGCATCTAAGCACATTCTAAGCTTGCTCCTTCCTTCCTTCCTTCCTTCCTTCCTTCCTTCCTTCCTTCCTTCCTTCCTTCCATGTTTCCTTCCTTCCTTCCTTCCATGTTTCCTTCCTTCCTTCCTTCCATGTTTCCTTCCTTCCTTCCTTCCATGTTTCCTTCCTTCCTTCCTTCCTTCCTTCTTCCTTCCTTCCTTCCACCCTCCCTCCCTCCTTCTCTCTTTCTTTCTCTTTCTCTTTATTTCTTCTTTCTCTTTCTCTCCTTCCTTCCTTCCTCCTTCCCTCCCTCTCTCTTTTCTTTCTCTTTCTTTCTTTCTTTCTTTCTTTCTTTCTTTCTTTCTTTCTTTCTTTCTTTCTTTCTTTCTTTCCCTTTCTCTTTCTCCTTCCTTCCTTCCTTCCTTTCTTTCTTTCTCTTTCTTTCTTTCTTTCTTTCTTTCTTTCTTTCTTTCTTTCTTTCTTTCTTTCTTTCTTTCTTTCTTTCTTTTTCTTTCTTTCTTTCTTTTCTCTCTTTCCTTTCTCTTTCTTTCTCTTTCTTTCTTTCCTTCTTTCTTTCTTTTTCTCTCTTTCTTTCCTTCTTTCTTTCTTTTTCTCTCTTCCTCTCTTTCTTTTTCTGACAGAGTCTGTCTTGCTCTGTGCCCAGGGAGGAGTGCAGTGGCATAATCATAGCTCGCTGAAACCCTCAATTCCTGTTCTCAAGAGATTCTCCCACCTCAGCCTCCCATGTAGGTAGGACTATAAGCATGTACCACAATTTCTGGCTAATTATTTTTATTTTTGTAAAGATAGGGTCTTGCTATATTGCCCAGGCTAGTCTTGAACTTCTGGGCTCAAGTGATCCCCCCACCTCAGCCTCCCAAAGTTCTGGGATTAGAGGTGTGAACCATCATGCCTGGCCTAATCTTTCTTTTGAATGGTTTACTTTTATCAAACGGATTTGTGGCTTGACAATAAAAAATTATGTTTCATAATATTGAGAGGAGTTGGAAAATACTACTCATGCATTGTAGCCAGGCATGGTCATGAAACGAAAACATGAGACTTTCCAGAAACTCCAGTCTCACCGGGGAACCCAGGACCTATCATCTTCTCCAAGTCACCATGGCTAGAACTGTCAGTTCTTCTTAGATCCCATCCTTGATTTCTCCCTATTCTCCACGTACAATTATGAATTCTTCTCCCTGTGAGTGGTCAATGGCCCCTCAGAATGCCCTCTTACTTCCTCAGCTCCTATCTTAATGAGGCCTTCATTATCCCTCACTGACAGCACATTCGCTTCCTAGCTGAAGGTCCTATTTCCAGCTTCATCTCCTAATCCATCCTTCACACTATCCTCGGAATCATTTTCCAAAAATAGTGAAGTGAATATATCATTCTGCCCTTAAAAAACCTCTTTACTATCCAGAAAATAGAATGCCAACTCCATTCTATGGAATTTAATGCTTTGGTGAAGGGCTGCAGCTTCCCTTCCCACCCTCATCTTCCTCCGTTGACTTTCTATGAAGCCTGCACCTCGCTGCACTCTCCTGGCTCTCTTGGATGTGCCATGCACTTACACGCTTCCCTGTCTTCTTCCCATGCTACCTCTCCCTGTCCCTGAATCAAAATTACTCATTTTTCAAGGTCAGTAACATTTCTTCCATAAGACCTTTCCCAGCTTTGCCTGCCAAAATACATTGCTCCCTTCTCTGGTTTGATTGTGACTCAGTCCTTTTGTTCAAAATAATAAATAAATATTGAAGGCCTTTGTATTTGCCTGACCTTTATTAGCCTCAGGGAACAAAGGTACACATTGCTAGTACATTTCTGCAATTTTTATTTTGTTCTGTATTGTTTAGATGTCTCCACTCGATTATTAACTCACAATAATGGCTATGCATGGATTCTCTCTAGCCCCAAACATAGAGTGAGGCATTCAACACAAGTTTATAAATTCCCTTTATGGGGAGCCATTGTAACATTATACAAATGTTTGAAGTACAATGTCTTTTGAAATAAAAAAAATAAATTGTTCTTTGAAATAAGGCTGAATTATATATGGCACAAGCCATGTGTCCTCAGTTGTAATGGTTCTTTCACCAGCTCCATAAATATTTCAGTTAGCTCCTACTTAACTGTTAATTTCTCTGCCTATTAGTGACCTCAGGTGCTACCCATGTTACAAATGTTCTAAAGAAGTGGCACAGCTTTGTACAACGTTAGTGAAGATTATGTGCTCAGATGTCCAGGGCAGAATTTTCTCCTAGAGCAAAAACTAATGCTTCAGAATAGTTAAGGGCCAAGAAAAGGGCTACATCCTTGTAGTTTTCAGCCCTTGAACTAAAACTCTTATTTATAAGGTAAATTTCTCAGCCTTTTCTAAAATAAAATGCATCTTATTTAATTAAAATCAGAAGAGTAAACGTGAACACACAAATGATAAGGGTTATCCCTCCCCTCCTCCCTACACCTCTCCACTTCAGGCTACCTGATATATCAAACCATCTTGATTTAATACGCTGTTTTGCTATGGCAGCAGCTATCAACACCTAGGATATGACCTCGACCTCTTAGCTTAAAGGTTTCCTCAGAATGTTGAAAAAAAAATAAAAACAAAGATAGGAAAAAACAAATATATATTTGATTTAAAATGAGCTAGTAGCATCAGAGTTTATTTTTAATTATGGAAAAGATAAATAAGAGAAATGGGAAAGAAAGATATCCCTCTGGGCTTACTTGTAAATAGAAATGAGAAGTGAATTTTTTGACAAAATATAAATTTACCTAAAATATAACCATTGAATGGTTACGAAGGACAGGGATTTTTTTTTTTTTTTTTTTTTTTTTGTCCAAAAGCCTAAGAAAACACAATTTCTGACTTACAAGGCTTGTTGAAAGGCGGCTTATCCCATAATCGACAGCTTTCAAGGAACTCATAGACCCCGACCCTCTGTAGCTGGAGGGTCTCTCTCTCTGGCTGTTATTACTCCAAATAACATGGTAAAATGCAAGTATTCATTCAAGTTAGGTTTGTTGCTACCTACATTTTTGCATGAGGGGTTAGAAACCAATTCAAAATTGAATTCTGTTTGAGAGTCAAAGCTAATAGAGGTGAATGAAGAAAATATAAACCAGTTTTGATGATCACTTACATTAAGGTTTTGTGCTCTGATTACATCCCTGCTTGCTGCCCAGCTTAACAAGGAATTGAGCTGTCATGGGAATTTTTGGCATCAGGCATCATAGAGTCGGATCAAGACATAAAATGTCAGGTTGAATCTGTAAGCCTTTTAAGAGTCTGCAATCATTGAACCTGAAAAATAGGATGACTGAATCCTGAATCTTTCTCTTTTTATTTTTGTTTATATGATGTATTTTAAGAGATAGGGTCTAGTTTTATTCCCCAGGCTGAAGTGCAGTGGTGTAATCATAGCTCACTCTAACCTTGAACTCCTGGGTTCAAGCAATCCTTCTGTCTCAGCCTCCTGAGTAGCTGGGATTACAGGTGCATGCCACTGTGCCTGGCTCATTTTATTTTTATTTTATTTTTTGTAAAGACTGGGTCTCGCTATGTTGCTCAGGCTGGTCTCAAACTCCTGGGCTCAAGCAATCCTCCCAGTGTGGCTTCCCAAAGCACTGGAATTATAGGCATGAGCCACTATGCCCAGTCCAAATCTTTATATTTTAATAAATGGGATTCTATTATAAAATAATCACTTTGTCTTGGCTATTTATGACTACTTGGGTATTCACAAGAGGCAAAAGGATTATTCATTTATTAAGCCATTAACAGATATTTATTGAGCACCTAGGAAATACCAGACACTATTCTGGGGATATTAGTGAACAACAGAAAAGGTGATAAAAGCTCCAATGGGTTTACATCTGGTAGTAGAGGAAGGAGAAAGATAATCAGTAATAAACACTGTCATGCATTTTATACAGACGTTTTGGTCAACGATGGACCGCATATACGATGGTGGTCCCATAAGATTATGATAGAGTTGAAAAATTTCTACTGCCTCGTGATGTCATAGTGCGACGCGTTACCCATGCGCTTGTGGTGATGCTGGTGCAAACAAACCTCCTGTGCTGCCAGGATTATTAAGTACATAATACTTGATAATAAATGGCTGTTACTGGTATATGGATTTACTATACTATTTATTGTTATTTTTTGAGTATACTCCTTCCACTTATAAAAAACAAGTTAATTAACTGTAAAACAGCCTTGTGCAGGTCCTTCAGGAAGTATTTCAGAAGAAGGCACTGTCACCTGAGGAGGTGACAGCTCCATGTGTGTTACTGCCCCTGAAGGCCTTCCAGTGGGATAAAAGGTGGAGGCGAAAGACAGTGATGTTGCTGGTCCCGACCCTGTGTAGGTCTAGGCCAATGTTTTTGTTTGTGTCTCAGTTTTTAACTAAAAAGTTTAAGAAGTGAAAAGAAAAAATTTTAATAGAATAAAAGCTTGTAGAATAGAGTATAAAGAAAGGATTTACTTTAAATACTATAAAGAAAGAGTATAAAGTATTTTTGTACAGCTGTACAATGTTTTTGGGTTAAATGTTATAACAAAAGAGTCAATACTTTTTAAAAAGTTTAGAAGTTTACAAAGTAAAAGAGTTATAAGGCTAATTTTATAAATTTAGGGTAGCCTAATTGTACAGTGTTTACAAAGTCTACAGTAGTGTCCAGTCATGTCCTAGGCCTTCACATCCACTCACTGACTCACCCAGAGCAACTATGAGCCCTGCAAACTCCATTCATGGTAAATGCCTTATACAGGTGTACCATTAAAAAAATCTTTCATACCATATTTTTACTGTACTTTTTTATGTTTACATATGTTTAGATTTGGAGATATGATTATGTTACATTTGTCTATGGTATTCAATACAGTAATATGCCATACATATTTGCAGCCTGGGAGCACTAGGTTACACCACACAACCTAGGTGTGTGGTAGGCTGTGCCATCTAGGTTTGTCTAAGTGCATTCTGTGTTGTGCACACAATGATAAAATTGTCTAACACCAATTAAGCAACACATGACTGTGTACTAATTAAATAAGGAAAGTATTTAGTATTTGAGAAGATGACAAATGCAATTTTAAAAAGTAGTGCAAATAAAGGGGTTCAGGAATTCCACGGCAAAGGGTTTCGTGATTTTATATAAGGTGGTCAGGGGAGGCTTCCTTGAGAAAGTGACTGAGCAAATAGTGGCAGTTCGTGAGGGAGGTCACGACACAGCTATCTAGGGGAAGAGGGCTCCCAGGGAGCCAGGGAGGAGTAGAAGGAGAGGGAAGAATGGCAGCTGTTAGTCTAGGGCTGGGGGAATCTTGACAATGAGGCTCTTGAAGACCACCATGGAGATTCTGGCTTTACTCTGCGCCAGTGCGGCTTATTGCTGTTACTTATCAGGAGTTCTGAGGCGTGGACATTTAGTAACTGTTGGTGTTGAGAAGAGGCATGGGTGAAAAAATATCAGAAAATACCTGGTTATGATATGTGCTGCCATTTGTCATTCCTCTTTGGAAACTCATTTTGATTCCCCATGTGCCGTGTTTAAAAAATAATGAAATTAAGATGGGCTTCAAATAGGTTACAAAGTGGAAAGGCGTTTTGGTTGGGCAAAACACACTGAGGTTGGTCCATCCGCCCTCTGTCTCTGTTGCCCGCATCGGGACAGGCAGCTAGGCTGGCAGCCATGGCTCTGCATCTCTTCTGTGCTGGCCACTGTTTCAAGCTGCAGCTCCAAGGTCCATGGGCAGTTAGCGGCTGTCCTTTAGACAGATGTTAAGTTGGAAGGAAATATCACCTTCATTCTGTTTAGAAATGAAATTCTCCCCAGTCTTTGAGGAAAATTTTTTTTGACATAATTAATGTGAGTGATTCATACTCTAAGATTCTTTTTCTAAAACAATAAAAAGTACATTTACTGCTGTAGACTGCTGCCACTAAAATGAAATCTCGTTCAGAGGGCAAAGGGATAGATTTTTTTTTCTTATACTGTTAGCTTATTTATACTATTATTCACATATTTTTAGAAACTCCTTAGTAAAAAAATAAGTATAATTGTATAAGAAAGGTAATCATTGATACGTGACCTTCAAGGTTGAAGACAACTAAGTGACTGAAAACCTCAGGCTTTAGATGAGAAAACGATCTCACTGGATGTGCACTAGGACTCACAGAAAAGAACACATTAATAAACTTTTTAAAAGAACCTACACATTGTAGATGAATAAACAGGAAACAATTACTCTTGTTGTTTACCCATCAAGTAGTGGAAAAAGAAACTTGGTTAAATTGAAGAGGAAAAGATCAAAGGAACTGAGAACCATAAATTTGCTCTGTAAAATAATGCGAGTAACATAAGTTGCATTATAGCAGAGCTAGATACGGCATACATTTTATGTAACGCCCCGTGGTGCATCCGTCCACCCAGACAATCAACAAGTATTTTCTAAGTACCTGCTATGTGTCATTCACTGATGTGGGACCTAGAGAAAATGCGTCCTTAGGGAAAAAGTAGACAACCTACAAACTCTGGGTGCAGGATTAGTTGTTAGAAACCCAACATTCAGTAAACGGTTCACAAAGTAGGCTTCTGTTAAAAACTTACTTTCAAAATTGATTGCTTCTTTACAGAGCACATTCTACCCTGATTATGGCCCTTAGCTAATCAAAATAGTTTTAAATTCTAAATGCTACTAACATATAAAATTAAGGCAGACCTTAAAGATATAAAAGTTAGCCTTTTTTGATTACAATTAACATTATAATGAAAAGCATATAACTCAATAATTTGCTACTTCTACTGAGGCCATCCTAATATTTTATACGATGTGTCAATATTGTGAGTACATAGCCTTATTCAATTAAATTTTGAGTTGGTTACAGAAATTGAGTGTTTGTGATCTCCAACCATAGTGATCATGTTTCCAGAACCCTCAAATCAGGTCAGCTTGCCTGAGACAGTATAACACGATGTAGGAATTGTGTTTATGTAAGAAAAATCTAACCCTTACATTTACTCAGAATGTACAATCAACATTAATTGGAGAAATCATGACAAAGGCACTCCAGGTTGAATAGTGAATATTCATACAGCTCAAGATTTCTTTTTACCAGAGTAAGTGGGCATGAAAGGTGTGGATTTTAAATGTCAGGAAATGGAAGCTACAGAAAAATTCCTAGGAAAAAAAATTAGTAATGAAGGAATGAAAAAACAGTATCAGATACAAAACTAATTCTTCTGCATACAGTACATGATTTATTACAATGTTGAGAAGAAAAAAGAAAGTTTCCACCTGTTTTCCCATCTATCCTCTATAAGTCCTGGAAAAAACAAAAGGTGCATCTCATATGCTAACTCTAGCTGATTTTGGTCCAGCTGCCTGCAGGTCTGTCTAGAGGGGCTGGCTTCTCAGCCTGTATCTGGGATTTAGTGGCAATATCTGTTGAAGATTTGGGGATGGGGTGGCAGTTTATATGCCCCATGTTTGATACCCCTGGTCTAGACCAATCAAAATCACGTTTACCCTACGAAGCTTTCCTTGATGAGTAGAACACAAGCTGAACTTCTGCCTTCTAATTCCCTGCATAAGAGTTCTGGGCTGAGTGCCTTGCACCAGAATGCATGCAATCTTTAGCCTCTCCTTGCACTGTGCACTGTTTCTACCAGGAGAGAATGCTGGTGTGTAGGAGACTGGAGCTCACCTCCTCCACTGATGACTCTTTGTTTTCACTGAACTCAATGGGGTTCTGAACCTTCTGCCAAAGTGAGGACAGGAAAGGGGGTGGTGTTACCAAGCAGCAGCAAATTCATGGATTTTGCTCTCTGGCAGGCTAATTTGGGGGTGGAAGGGTGGGTGGGCCACATGGAACAGGCAAACAACACCAGACTGTCTCCAGTTCAAAGCTATTTCCCCCTCCTCATATTTTTTTGGTTAAATAGTTATGCGTTGCAAATCTCCAGGATGAAGATTAAACTAATTGTTCCTTCATGGCTCAATGTCAGAGTCTTTATTTCACTGTATCACTTACTTTCCAGAGGAAGGGAGAAGGCACTAGCCTACATGCCAGGGCAGGTCGGCTCCTGCTCTCACATCATTTCTCTCAACCCTTGTGACTTTGCTCAAGTCCTCCCTCACTATTTTTATTTTCCTTCTGCTTCCTACAAGTCTCTGAACTTAAGGAAAAGGAAAGCAAAGCTGAGAATGTGATTGATATTTAATGGCGCCTCTTCTGGGAGACAGCACTGAACTTGGTATTCTATAATATTTTCTCCTGTCATGAGAAGGTAGACACATTTTTTCCCATTTTACAGACATGGCATCTGAAGCTCAGAGTTAAGGAACTTGCCTATAGTCACATAGATAATAAGATACATACTCAAAAGCCTGTGTTCATTCTATTTATCCTTGTCTCTTGAACTTTCTGTGCCGGTTTCTCTGTAAAATGGGCTATCAACTACCTCCCAGATGGCTTAATAGTGCTGCTGCTCATTTCATCCTTTTGATCATGACTGGGCATTTATAAAACACATAGCATTATTATAATGTGCCATTGACATAAAAAGTGCTTGCCGATTGATTAATTGATTAGGGGAACTGAAATAAATGAGTCATATAAAAACAACATCATTCCTTAACATTGAAAACAAAAGTGCATACAATCTGGATATATAATCAGATAATTTCAATAAATGAGAAATCACGTGTCACACAGCAGCGTTTAAGCCTGACCTGCCAAGGTATCAACTCAACCTCGCTCTCCTGTCACATGGTACAATATATGAAGTGCTGTACTGTAGAAGAGAGTCTGTGTGGATGGACTCACTGGGGAGAAAGTCTATGAGGTGGGCCCTTTGTGCTGGGATCTATATCCTTCCAAAGGTTTTTTTCATGTGAGCATTCAGAAATTGTATGTAAAATAGTTTGAATGAGCTAGAGAACTTTTTTTCTAGAAACAGAGCCAATAGCTTTCATCAAAACTAGTATAATATAGTGGTTAAGAGTTCTCAATTAGAAACTGAACTTTCTGGGTTTAAATCCCAGCAACTTCACTTACTAGCTGTGATGCCTCGAGTGAGTTAATAAATCCCTGAATGTCTCAATTTTCTCATCTGTAAAGTGGGGATAATAATAGTACTGATCTCACAGGGTTGCTGGGAGGATGAATGAATTCTTGTATGTGAAGCATCTGACACAGAATTTGTGTTCAAAGCTGCCACTACCAAATTCATGACCATGACAAGTTCTCAAAGTCATCAATGATCTTAAAGATGACTTTGGTATTCTATTGTTATTCTGATTAATAATAGCTATTATTTACTAAGCACTTCTTTTAGACCTTACATAAATTTCCTTAGAAAGTACTAAGCACCTTATATGCATTATTTCCTTAATTCTTACAAATATCCTATGAAGTGGGCAGTATTATTAATCTTATTTTACACTCGATTAAGCCTTGACTGAGGCTTAAAGAGTTAAGTAATTTGCTCGGGGCTACATGGATAATAAAGGCAAAGCCAGAATGACTTACTCTAGAGCACAATTTCTTAATCAGTAAGGAACAAAATCCTTGTAGTTAAAAGACACCTTCTCAAGATAAGCCAGAAGGGATTATTGGCTCACCAAAAACCAAAAATAAAGGAATCCATGGCAGCATAAAAGATCACATCAAGGATTAAACCATGGCATTTGTCTTCTCACCTCCACAAAAGCCATGGGAGCCACAGGTTTTAAGGTACCTGGTGAGCACAGCACATATGCAGATATGTCAGACAGTGCTCCGGGTGGGATTTGGAAGGAATGGAGATGTCCATATCTGAGATCCTAGGAAGGGTGAGCAAGCCAGAAGACCTGGAAATGGAGGCCAGAGGAATGTGGACTGCAGAAGACCACATCTTCAATCAGGAAACTGAAGTGAAGACAGGCAAGGGCTTGAACCACAAGAAACATTTCAGCTTCTGGTTGCTGCTAGATGTTGTTTTCTCAGACTGTTCAATATTTCTGGTATTAGCTCTCAGTGCCTGCTGCATGGAGGGTGCTCAACATATATTTGGTGAAATGATTTGAAGGGGGAGTTAGAAACAAAGTCAATTATCCATGATGCACAATGAAGTGTGCCATTGTGAATGTTAGCCTTCAATAGGTCTCCCAAAGAGTACCATATGTATGCAGGGGATGTTGGTGGTACTCAAAACAATTTAGGGATGCTTCCTTCTGGAATTATCTGTAAAACCAGTTCATAGGCATCACAAAAATTAACACACTTTCCCAACTTGATGCTTAGGGTAATTAATGGGTAATTAATTACTGGTCTTGGTTCTAAATTACTTTTGGAAATTTGAGTTACTTATTACTTTTTTTTTTTTTTTTTGTGAGATGGAGTCTCGCTTTGTCGCCCAGGCTGGAGTGCAGTGGCCGGATCTCAGCTCACTGCAAGCTCTGCCTCCCAGGTTTACGCCATTCTCCTGCCTCAGCCTCCCGAGTAGCTGGGACTACAGGTGTCCGCCACCTCGCCTGGCTAGTTTTTTGTATTTTTTTTTTTCACTATTAATGATATTCTTTAAAATGTGCTCTAGCATCTATAGCAATGAGACAATCTTTACATGTAGCTTCTATTATAAGTACTTGACATACATTAAATCATTCAACCCTCAAAATAGCCCAATGAAGTAGGTATGGGAGTCACCCCATTAATAGATGAAGAAACCAAGGCACTGGGTTTGCAACATACCAAACCTCATTAACTAAAAGGAGGTAGAATCCACTTGTTTGAGTAATTGGGACATCATTGGAATAAGTCTCATTTCTATTTCCCTCAAATTCTCTTAAAGGGAATTGTATCCAATTCAATTCAATTCAATTGTATGTTGAATTCTGACTTTTGTGTGTGTGTGCGTGTGTCTGTGTATGTGTGTGTGAAGGCATATTTCCTTATAATTCATTCCTGCACTGATTATTTTATTTAGCCTTCTTCAAAAAATTACTTTACTCTTTAAGAACAAAGCCATTTCTTGTATGATATAATGGAGGTTTGCTTCTACCCTAAATGTAGGGAGTGCGGTGTAAAGCAAGCAAACTACTATTCGTGTTGCACCTGTCTCTATCTCCTCCTTTAGGGAGAGTGGTCTTTACACTGCACTAGCAGAAAGAGATGACCGTGGCAACAACCACCCTGTAAGGTAGCTGTTTGTTCCATTTCAGACAGAAAGAAACCGAGACTTTCACAGAGGTTTAAGTACCTTACCTAAGCAGTACTGCTAGCAAGAGGCTGAGGTCAGGGCTGTCACTTTTCCCACTGTACCTCAGTTCCTTCAGGGGGTATATACAAAGTTTCTATTTGTGTTTAAAGAAAATCAACCACAATTGTCCAAAATGGAGAAAACTAACTTAAAAGTAGTTCCTCTAAAAGGCGGATCAGATTTGGCTCAGAATTAAAGTCTGATACAGGCAAGAGAACTCCAAGCTGCTTTAACTGAATTCTAACCTCGAGATGTAGATACATTCTAATCCAGGACACGAAAACACAGAATGCTCTTAGGTTAGGAGGCTGAACATGGGGAAGCAGAGCATGACCCTTGAAAAAGGAGAAGTGTTTTTTAAAAAAGAATCCAGGTTAAGTAATGAAGAAACAAACAATTGCAGAGTACCAATTACACATCATGTACTGTTATTAGGATCTTCTGCACAAAAAGTCCTTAAGGATTCTTATCATCCTTCCTTTACAGTGGCAGAAATGGGGGATCAGAACAGTTATGGGGCTTGTCTAAGGTTACACAGGCAGAAAGTGGTCGACTTGGGCTGGGACCCAGGACAATCTGAATCCATGTGACATGTGCTTTCTGTTACTACACACCTGCTTGTGATTAATCCAAAATTCTAGAACAAAATATTTAAACAGATGGCCAGAAAGCACTTGGAAAAGAAGGTGATAACCCTAGGTGCAAGCGCAAAGAAACAGGGCAAACTGAACCTATCACTCTCCCTGATAGGGTTTCCTGGCCTGGTAGATCCAGGCAAGGCCATAGACACCCCAGATCTCTCAAATGCAGTAATGTTTTGAAAAAAATGAATGAAAATATGTGCCCAGGATTAGGGCACAGTTAGGAGAATCATTGTGTGGTGAACAAAGGAGGCTGAAGGGTATTATTAGTGGATGGTTGTAAAACTGGAAGGTGGTGACATGCCACGGTTCTCTGTCCTTGGCCTGGTCCCATTCACGTATTTGTTCACTCACTCACTCACTCACTCACTCACTCACAAGCATTAATTGAATGGCAATGATATACTAGGGCTTACGTCAAGAACAGGGAATTTGGGATGGACACCAAAATGTGCCACGCAGAATCTTCTTCAGAAGGGTTCCTTGCACCAGCTGCTGGAAGGGCTATCGGCAGCCTTCAGTTGTCAGCACCTCAGGATCTGCCTCAACTGCAGAGTGCTACCTAACCCAAGGGCATGCCCCTTCCTAGTGTGGCCCACATCAGAGCACTGATTGATTGAGCAGTATCAAGGTTATTCATCTTAGCCAAACTCACACTAACTCTGAAGGCTCCTACTAGTTCCCGAGTTTCCCTGGGATCAGCACAGCCTGTTGTTGGTTGTGTAAAAAAGCTCAACTTCTCCCTCTGCCCACCCCACACCACAGGTATTAAGTCCAAGGTCACTCCTTAATAAACATCCTGCACACTAATCTTGGAGTTGGAGTCATTCTGCTTCATGGAAAACTCACTGGTAAAAGAAGGGGCTTTATCCTTTGTTCATCCTTTAAAGAGTACAACTATAATCAAGGACAAAAACTATTTGGTTTAATAAAAGGAAGATTTTTCTTTCAACAGTGGAACAGTCTGCCTCAAAAAACAGTGAACCTGCATAAGCAGAGGGACACTGTACTGTTGTTGGAGTGTCTCTGTTCACCCTGCTGTTAGCTAACAAGCAGCACAGTATCACTAGTATTTATAAATTAGTGATTAGAAAATTATTTTAGAACATTCTGGATTCAATAGGCACTGGAAATAATTTTAAACATGTATGGGAAGAAATCCCATTTCCTAATGAACTCCCTGAAATAATTTGAGATTACTTAATTCTAACCTTAAGATGCAGATACAATATAATTCAGGACAGAGTGGCAGAAACTAACTGTCAAAGTCCACCAATGGCCATTTGTTCTTTTGTCTTTTACTAATAAAACCCTGAATGTTAGCTGGCTACATGTTTATCTAGCAAAACACTACATTTTCCAGACTCCCTTGCAGCGAATGTGTCCATGTGATTAAACTGTGGTAGTGGGATCTGGGTGGTAGTGATGCGTGCAACTTCTGAGTTAAACTCTTAAAGAAAACCTCTTTCTTTTTATTTCTTCTTTCCTCCATCCCAAGGCTGGTACATGGAAGTACTTGTGGTGGTAAGGCAGCAGTGCCGCTCTAGGAAAGGGGAAGCAATAATGCAGAAAATTCCTGGGTTTTTGAGTGACCACTGGAGTAAGACTCTTTTACCTCTGGACTGCCTATCAGCTTTGACTTTTATGTGGGAGAGAAAGAAACCACCTATTTAGTTTAAGCCATTATTATTTTGGTCTCTGTTAAAAACAGCTTAGCAAATATTCTAACTTACACAGATACCAAATCAACATCTCAAACCTGAGTGATGTTCATTCTTTGCCCTGTAAGCATGGTATCTTATCAGCAGACTGGAACGTGGTAAGAATAAGAACTATTACCTTTACCTGTGAGTTAACTCTTGTATTATCCTTCTGCCTTTTTGGTGTTCTGCCCCACATTATATTTTATTTCTATATAAAAATCAAGGGCTAAGGTAAAATCTGGACTACAATTATGTTTATTTGTCTAACTATACAGTAGGATTGTTGCCAGCAATTAAAATCTTGATTTGTCTTGCTGCTGAGACTTTGTCTTGAGAAGTAATTTTCAGATAAGTTTATATTGTATATACACATAATTATATGATTCTTTCATTTCTCCCATTTCATTCATTAATTTGACTGTCCAATATATATAGCAAAACTATTCAAGTAAAAAAAAGACCAATTCATGATAAAAGAGAACAAATTAGTTATAGTTCATGGATACATATTAACAAATAAATGAAAAGAATAAGTGAGGCACAACTTTATCTTAAAAACTTCAAAAGAAACATAAATCAGAAGTCCAACGTAAATCATTGTTATGAATAATTTATTATTTGACATTTTCTCATTTCTATTAATGTGATGATTTATGCTTTTGTAGTATAAAAACCATAGCTTAAATAAAACATTCTGATATATCATTAACTGGTGTAGACCCTATTTCTTTTTTAGTACCTGAAGAAAATATAGATATATAATTGTCTGCTCTTTGGGCTGGAAACATGTAAAGTCCAAAATCATTGTCATTTTTATCATGGCACCAGCTGGATTTCAGGTTATTTCTACTTATCTGGCTCTGGAGAGGAAGTGCTACATATGTCATTTATAAAATATATGTACATGATTGGGCGCGGTGGCTCATGCCTGTAATCCTGGCACTTTGGGAGGCCGAGATGGACGGATCACCTGAGGTCAGGAGTTCGAGACCAGCCTGCCAATGTGGTGAAACATTGTCTCTACTGAAAATACAAAAAGTAGCCAGGCATGGTGGTGAATGCTTGTAATAACATCTACTCGGGAGGCTGAGGCTGGAGAATCGCTTGAACCCGGGAGGTGGAGGTTGCAGTGAGCAGAGATTGTACCATTGCTCTCCAGCCTGAGCAACAGAACAAGACTTTGTCTAAACAACAACAACAACAACAACAACACCACTATCTATATCTATATCTATCCGTATCTACCCATGGGTTATCAAGGAGAGGGCAAGGATTCTAAAGCCAAGAATATGTTTTCAGTTACAACCTCTCTTTAAACTTATGTGCATCCAGAAACATGCTCACTCTTTCCTAAAGTAATGATAACAGCTTACTCTTCCACACCAAGTATAAAAAATTATAAATATTTAGGAATCACAGGAATAGGAGATCCAGGTTCTCACATCATAGAGAACAAAGTGGAGGTGTGGGTGCTGGGAACGGGAGCTGAGGGTCCCTTGGTCTGTGGTGTTGTTGATTTGCAGAAACAGAGTAACTCCGAGGTCACTCTCTCTGGGTGTCTCCATCTAGTTTTCACTCTGCTTCCCTTAACACTTTTTCTTCAGAATCTTAACCACACCATGTCAATATATTTCCTTAAAAACAGATGTTGAAAAGAGCTCAGAGTAAACCACCACTTTTTGCTGCATCCTCAGCAATGTATCTGGCTGGAGGAATAGCTACCAGGTAACTTAGCCATGCATATTCTATTCAACAGAGGGAATCTCTTCTTTCCTGGATTCAGCTACATTCCGGCAAACATCCACTATGTTTCTGGGACTCTGCCAGTACATTTGCTTTCACATAAATTTCTTCACTTAATCCTCTGAACTTGCCTTCTTTTACTTACCCCCGGTAGCTTCCAAAGGGCCAGTTTATTATACAGAGAATAAACTCAGAGAAGTGAATAAAATAAACTGCACAGACATGGCTATAAACTGGTTTTAGACACTTAAGGAGATTTTTAGTAAAAAATATTATTCAGTAAGTGAAAAATAATTTGAAAGATGCCACTGAAAAGTGAAAGAGTGTGCATTTAAAATACCACCATTACTAGAACTCACAGGCCAATATGTAACTATAAAATCTGTACCTTCCATTGCAGAAGGAAAAGAAAACTAATACATTTCATGCTTCCCTTTTCAAGAAGACATCTTAAAGTAGCAGGGGAGTGTATGATTAAAAATTGCTTTAAATATTGTTTACTGTGGTTAGTTACTCTTAGCAATCATTTTGGTTGTCACCAACAGCAGCGATCAAGTCCGTTATAAGCATTAAACACTAAAGAAAGCATCATGATAGACATTTTTCATGCCAGTGAGGCAAAAGTTTATTCTCAAAAGATGGATGATTACAACTCATTTAGAAAGGTTAGTTGAGATGTTTCCTGAAGCATCTTGAAAATGGTTCAGCGTTTATTAACTGCCCTGTTCAAGGGGAATGCTGTACAGAGATCTCATCTCTCTAAAGAAGATGCCAAGAACATATTAGCTGCCAGTTTGAGAGCCTTCATCTGTTCCTCACAACCATTTTTAGAAAACAATGGTGGCATTTATCAAACAGAGAAAAGACTGTAAATGTTGGAACCCAGAATTCAGCAATTAAAGACATTTAGTAGCTGGGAATTGGGGAATGGAAGTGCAAATTGTGCAAAAATACCTCTTTTTTAACCCCAAGTCTTAGTTTGTCTACAGGAAAATACCTATTTGTATAATATAAATAGAACAATTACTCATATCTGAGGTACCTTAAAGATAAGATTATTTAAGTCAACTTGATAATACAATAGAATGAAGGATATAAGTCTTAAGTTCGATTTAGACCATGATTTTGATTAATTTTTGGTTTTAGAGCATAGCAATACAAAAAATAACCAGTTTCCTTCCATGTATTTTCACGTGGTGTATCATAGAAAAGGAAACTAAGATGGGTTTTTAAAAATCACTGTTAGCAAATCTGTGAACTTCATGTTGTTTCTAGTTGCTAAGTCTGCATTAGAGATAAGTCTGGATAATCTTTATTATTTTTTCTTTTTAAAATGCTTGCAGGAAAATAAGTCAAAAGAAAATGTGGTTCCATGTGTTTTTCACCATTTTGAAAAGCACAAGGACTGCAATATAAAATAAGTACAACTTTCTCAAGCTAGAATGAGCTTGTTAAGGTCTATAGAATTCATTACATGGTGACCATATGCAGGCTTCAATTTAAGGAGTTTCTGATTGACTTAATGCATACAGGCAGAACATAGCTCTGTTCAATCTCACTAAAGTTCAACACACACACACACAACACTCACCACTGGTGATGGGGAAAGTGCGATGTTGCCTATTGATGCCTTCAATTCATCTACAGTTGCAGCATTCTTAAGAATGTCTTTAGATTGCAATGGTTTAATCTTGATATTAAATTTCTTATGTGATTCTTCTTCTTCTTCCGATTCACTCGAAGAATAAAAGTGCTTTCCTTTGGTAGGTAGAACACAGTTAAAGATACATAACTCTTTCTTCTACTGGGAGGCAACCACTCTAAGACAAGAGTGTTTGCATATAGAGACAGCAAAAGTATCCTTAGATGGCAGAAAATCAAAGCAAAACATACAAAAGTAAAGGAGGAAAGGGTTAGAACTTATTCACCTTTCCTCAGAACATGATCAAGGATGGTGAATTTCACGAAGCAATGGTTCCAATATTCTACATTTTTGCAGCGGTCGACCATTTGTTGTGTCATACTCTGCACACACAGACAAGCACATGTGAGCTGACTCATCTACAGAGAGAGGAAGGCTGCTTTACAGATGATCCACGAGGAGTTTTAAATGCATCAGTGTGACATGCTTTGCCCAGGGATGAATTGTAGGGAGAGGACAGCAAGAGCTATTTTCTAGTTGCTATAAATGACAGTCATATCAGGGATTAGCAGACAGCCCAGTACCCACCATTTCCACAGTTGTTTTTTCAGCACATTTTTCTCTTTCTCCTCTCTCTTTTCTATGAATAGATTAAGGCAAAATGCCTGCTTGCTAGAGCTCAGGCTGTTCTCAGTGCTGTTTATTCATCTCTAATATTAGGGATAACAGGACTTGTGAAGATTAGGTTATTTCATTACTTTTGTAAAATCTGAATTTATTTTACTGTTTCTTGAGAGTGAATGAAAATTAGAATAAAAAAATAAAGAAAGGATATAGCCGGGTTCCTCGGGTCTGATGCTATAGCCTTCTTCATCCAGCTCAGGTGAGTTCTATAAAACACAAGTGCATATGAAGTGATTATTATCCTAACAGTGATCAAGAAATTATTTTTTTTCTAGAGTCTTCTATTTAAGCATATAGAAAAGTCTTTTCTTTTAGGAGATGAAGCTTCTAACTTTTGGAAGTGAATTTTGAGCAATATGTTTAGATATTTACTCAAGGACACTTGGAGAGTCCTCCTACTGTGAAAATAAACAAGGAGGAATCAACTGTCAGTGAAAGAAAGCATTCAAACAGAATTTACATTCATTTCCTGTAAGCAAGGACTGTGCTAAGCAACATGGGTGATAAGAAATGCAGATTACTTTTCCTCAGGGAAATTGAAATGTGTTTTGGTAGGTAAAAATTAAAAAGAAAATATAAAACACAAAACACCTGTGTTAGACAGGGTTTAAAGAAGAGGAAATTAGTGAAGTTTAAAAGAATCAGAGAGGTCTTTATGGGTCTTTCAGGACAGACAGGAGAGGGCAGAGTGGGAGCTCCTTCTGGATGGTAAGAAAGAGCCTGTTCAGAGACACCAAGATGGGAGCAGACACTGGGTGACTCAGATGGGGAAACAGAGGGGAAACAGCAACGGTGACATGGCTAGAGAAGAAGCTGCACAGTGGGAGATGGGGAGATGAGACTATGGAGGCCAAGAGGCCAGGGGAAGAGTTTGGACTTGAGGTAGCTACTGCAGCTTCTCAGCTAGGGTGGGGCATACTGAAAGCAGGATCTTAAGGAGTTCTGGAAGTATGTTCCAGGATAGCCTTGGGGCTGAAGAATTGGAGAAAGAAAAACTAATTCAAAACATGTGCATCCATTCAGGCAAGATGTGCTAAGGACATGGATCGAGTTACGGTGGGATGGGATAACTCAAGGATATTTGAAAGGATGGATTGTTGGTTCTTGGTAACAGATCAGTCATAGGAGAAAAAGCAGAGGGAAGGTTAAAGAGGAATCCAAGATTTCTACCCTCAAATTGTGGGAGAGTGCTGGTACTCCAAGTTGAACTAATTCTAACAGCAGACAACTAACATTTTTTTGGAAAGAAGCAGAAAACATAAAAAGGCAGTTTGTACTGTTGGGATTAGAATGATAGCATTTGGATTCTTACTACATGGTAAGCATTGTGACCCATACTTTACCTCACTGAACCACACAACAAACATATGTGAAAAGAATTATCCCATTTATCAAGGGGGGAAATAAGATAAATCAGACACCATTTCTCAAGGAAACACACCCAGCAAATGTCAGACCTAGGTTTTGACCCCAGCTGTTTCAGACTATACCCTATGTCCTAGAGGGGAGGAAGATGAAGCATTTGTAGGTGGCCCTGTTGAAGTTGAGGTTGTAGGTCCGTCCGTGGGAGAAGGCAGAGTTGGAGAGTTAGTTTGGGAGTTAATAAAGCAGTAAAAGTGCCATAACCATGGAGAGAGAAGAGGGTCTACATACCAAGGAAAAAAATCCCATTAAACAAATTCATTTTTATTGTCTATATTTAAGATATACAACATGTTTTGATATGCATATACATAGTAAAATGACTACTACAGTTAAATTTACATTTCTGTTACCTTCTATGGTTGCCCTTTTTATGTGTGTGTGTATGATAAGAGCACCTAAACCGTTAGCAAATGTTTAGTACTTTAGATATCTAGACTTCATCTCACCTTACTGCAAATTTGTACTCTTTGAGCTACTTCTTCCATTTCCTTTCTCTTTTTGTCCCTGCTGACTACTTTTCTACTGTTTCTATGTATTTAACTTCTTTTTCTTTTCTTTCTTTCTTTTTCTTTTTTTTTGAGACAAAGTCTCTGTTTCGCTCAGGCTGGAGTGCAGTGGTGCGATCTCAGCTCACTGCAACGTCCGCCTCCCGGGTTCAAGCGATTCTCCTGCATCAGCCTCCCATATTTGACTTCTTTTTAGATTCTGCATATAAGCAAGATCATACAGTTTTTTTCTTTCTGTGTCTGAAACTCACCATTTTTTTGAGCATTTATTGTGGTCTTCCTCTTTTCCTCCTTCTTCAGTTCTCAGAGGTGCTTTTTTTTTTTTTTTTTTTTAAATACAAGTGTATTGAGGTCACTTACCTGCTAAAAACTGCTCCTGGCTTCTCACTGCATTTAGAATAAAAGCCAAGTGCCTCTGTGTAGCCAATAAGACCCAGCAGGGCTGGCTCCTGCCCCTCTCTCTAGCCTCGCATTTGTAATTATCTTCCACTGATCCCCTCTCAGCCACATGTTCTCTCCTTCCCAATGTTTGTGATTTGGGTGCTGCAAGCACTGTCTCATTTCAGAGACCTCATCAATGCTGTTCCCTCTGCCTGCAATTCTCTTCCCTCAAATGTTCAGCCAGTTAGCCTCTATGTATATGTTAGGCCTTTGCTCAGAGGTCACATCCTCCCTGAAGCCTTTCCTGCCAAAATCAGGTTGACTTACCTCTATTCTCAAAACTTCTAAGAAGTAGGACCAGGGCTGAAACACCCAGATTTAATATTAGAAAAGCATTTTTTGAGCAAATACTACAGGCTAGGCAGGTTACTGAAATGTTTTGCAAATAATTAGCTCATTGAATCCTTGCAACAATGACACGCGGTCATTGACTTCTTTTTTGCTACTCAGCAAATAACTTCTCCAAGGGCACACACAGCTGATACGTGTAGGGGCTACATCAGGGGTGTCCAATCTTTTGGCTTCCCTAGGCCACACTGGAAGAAGAAAAATTATCTTGGGTCACACATAAAATACACTAACGTTAACAATAGCTGATCAGCTAAAATAAATAAATAAATCACAAAAAATCTCATAAAGTTAGACAAGCTTGCACAAGATCTTAAACTCAGTTCTGACAGACTTTATTGCTCTTAGCCCCATCCTAACTAGGCTAGGCACTTCCTAATGACATGATGAGTATTTCACTTATTTCTAAGTCCTATTATAAGAATACCTCAACTCATTTTTAAGCTGTAAAATACTTAATAAAGAGAAACAATCTTCTGATACTCACATATCTTTCCCAATCAATTTCCGCATAAAATCCATTTGGTGCCCCATTGCTTTTCTTCTGTAATAAAGTTGAAAATGAATTTAGAAGGAAAATATTTGAATAAAAACAAAGGAACAAAGAACATTGAACTCTTATCTGCATTTAGCAAGAGCTATCAAAATCCAGCACTGGAAAGACATATTAGAGCAGCTTATTAAGGAGCCACATTTATGTAACGGAATGGTAAATCTAGCTGCCGTGACACTGCATAAAAAAGCCTACGTACTTATTTCACAAAAGATTGTAGGATACTGAGGCACAGGGATATTAATGATGAACTGTTCAAATTTTATTCAATTACTGAAGAATTAGCAGCACCTTTATTATAATTGAATCCTCTAAACCTACAGGAGATATAGCCGTGTATATATGTATTTTAAATGGAAACATTTTTACATATAGCCCTGTATATATGTATTTTAAATGGAAACATTTTTACCTCCATGCTGCTATTATATACAATTAGTTACAACATATCCAAAGAGTACTCATCCAAGTCATTAAATAATCTTTTAGCATTTTAGCCCTGACTCAATTTTTTTGTAACTACTCCCTTGATAAAACATAGAGGAAGTCAGCTCCACATCAGTTCATTCAGCTCCTAGTTATTAAAAATAATTTTTTAAAGGACTTTTCTTATCAAATTTTAAAAATAGAATTTGAGGATTAATGGTGGATTTTTGTCATTCGTGTGATCTGTGCCTCCGTGAGCACGTATCATTGCAAGTTGACTGGATGTCAGTACTACTCTCTTCTGATTATCTTAAAGTTTTCTTTGTCCCCTAGTACAACCATGACACATGGCTACAAGCACTTGAGCAAAGATGTGGCATCACCCAAACAGATATTGCCAAGATTTTCTATGTCTTGTGAGCAAAGGACAAACACAAATCAGGTTGGTAATGGAGGGTTCATTCAACATTCTTATATTTAGCACATGGGACAAGGGTATGTCACTGCGCATAGCAGATCTCAGAACAACACACATCAAACGGTGATGCATGAGGCTTGGACACAGGACCTCTAATTTTGCAATAACAAATAAAGGCCACTTGAACTGCAATGTAAACAACTAATACCCAATTTGACAAATAGGTGGAGAAATAAGCTTTTTATGTGTGCACATAGGATCACTAGATAACCCAGAATCATCATCATCATTGAATAACAGTGAATGTTGACTAGGCATTCTATGGAATAGCAGGGCTTTGGCAAGGGTAAATAATGCACAAGAAATAGATAATGTGCTCATGCCCTCTGCCTTCCAATACACTACCACGGCACTAGAATTTACAATGATAAGAACTGGGCCATGCCTTGCCTCCACAGACCAGCATCCATGGACATAAGGTCTGTGACCATCTCCCTCTCTGTCCCACTCCTGACATAGATTATTTGTATGCAGACTACATCATTTTAATCTTCTCACATAATTGCCTTCATTGAATTAGTGCTTCGGTGGTATTTCTTCTACTTTGAACAAAGGTCTTTGTAAAACCTGTCATATCAACTCTGCCTGCGTATACCCTACAAAGCTACTGTTGAGAACTGGTCCATTACATAATGTGACACTTAATACAAATGATTCTCTCACTTGGGTGTAAACAGGGCTCCTATTTTCTCTTTATCATATTTACTTTCTCTTTTAATTCCTGCTTTACCAATCTGTTTGTATATGACTTCTTTGCAAAGTGCTCCACTCCTTCTTAGAAAGCATATATAACAAACAAGTTCAATATAGACATTTAATTTATATTGATAGGAGATCAAAAGGACTAAGCAGATTCCAGAGAAGTAAACTCATGAATTTTGTGATCTAGGATTGTTATCCAAAACCACAGATTAGATAAATTACTGAGTTCAAAATTTTCAAAGTTCTACAGTTTGCTTCCATGATAATCTCATCTTTGTAACTAAGGCCCTTAAAAACCAAGATGGCTTATATGTTCAGCTAAACAGTTTATATATATATATATACACACACACACACACACACACATTTGTTTGTGTGTATGTATGTATGTGTGTACATATACATACACACATATATACATACACATGCATATATATAAATAAACATACACAGATACCTACACACACACACAGATAAATATATATATATGTATATTTGTTTTTCTTTCTTTCCTGACAACATATATCTAATATTGTAGAAAGAAAGGTGAGTTCTAAATCTGACGATCTAGGCAGAGTGAAAATTTCCCAGTTTGCATGAAAACCAAAGGAAAGGGAAGCAAAACTTGTAGAAATTTTTTCTTCAAAAATAGGGACACTTTAACAACAAATACTAAAAACCAACAACAAATCATAACAATACATTATTTTTCGTAGATATTCAACACACACATGCACACACACACACACACACACACACACACACACACGGCTTTATTAGAGGAATTTGGTCTCAGTTATGCCAGTGGATTACTACAAATATCTTTGGTTTTCCAAGTGGAAATTATCAAGTTAAAGCTAAGTCAGAGCCTGGATGGAATTCTTCTGGCCTAAACCCAAGAAAAAAACAATTCTTTGTTGGTTTAACCATTGAGAAAGGTGCAACTGTAGTACTAGTAATAGTGAAGATAATGAGTCTACTGATTTTCAAATGGAAAACTTTCAAGAAGAAGAAGCAAGGAAGAATATCAGTTACGTGGGGAAACACCACTTAAAAACCAGGCTTAATAGTGAAAGAAGTATCAGTTATTTACCAACATATAAACAATGATTTTTCTCTTAGAATTGTAATTATATAGATTTTTACCTCTTCCTTTTATTTTGTATGTTTTAAAATTCAAAAATCCTACCTTTAGCATAAGTAACTTTTATAACTTAAATATGACTATTATTTAAAGATAATTGAGGCTCACAGTGATGCTAATCATGTCTTCATAGGTATTTTACTTTGGTTAGCATATATTATCTGTTTTTATATAATATGATGGGCTAAATAGATAAATATAGTGACAGTTATGTTCAATCATACACTCATCAAAGTTCTCAATTTCCATTGGGAATGCCTCTGGTTTTCAAGGTCAGTTCATGGCCAGGTAATGATCCTTGGGTGGGGCATGTTAAAGGTACATGATATACTGCCTAAATATTATCTTTTCTCCACTGAGGTAGACTTGACTCACTTTGTAATTAATTCTATAGAACAGCACTGCCCAATAGAAATATCTGTGAAGAGGGCAATGTTCTACCTGTGTGCTATCCATGATGGCAGCCACTAGCCACAAGTGGCTATGGAGTACTTGAAATGTGTCAAGTGCAACCGAGGAACTGAATTTTAATTAAATAGTCACATGTGGCTACCATAATGTACAATACAGCTATGGGTACCACAGAGTTTGGGCTAGGGTCTGCATCCCTGACTCCATGTTCTTTGGTCAAATACACTGGTTCCTACAGATCAAGTTTCTGCCAAATTCCTGATGTTATTGAGATAGTGCTTATCCTAAGAAATGACTCCCCAGTTTATGTGGCGATATTTCCATTATAGCCAAAGGCTTCTTTGTAGATAGTAGATTCTTTTTAAAATTTGAATTCCTGTCCTTTGTCGATGAAACAGGAAACACACATCTTTTATGTGTGATTACTCTTTAAAAGTACATTCAGATGTCAGTCCATAAAGTCTGTATGGTTAATTTAAAAATTGGCCCCAGATATTCAAGAAGTAATTTGGAAATACCTAAGAGTTTTCTCAAATGGAGTAAATGAAAACTACTGTGTTTTCCAAATTTTAAATTGGGATTTTACTCACTGTTTTTAATAACCCTTTGGAAATTTTAAACTAAAATCTGTTTCCTTACCGAAACTTTTTTTCCTCCTTCACGCGCACACTCTGCTTTGCTATTGTAGGGTGGTTCGTGTGGGCTGGGCTGCTGGAATTGATTGTTTTCATGTAGAAAAAAGTGGTTAAAAGATCTGCTTGTTCTTCAAGACACATATAAAGAATTACATGGAGTCAGCAAACATACCATAGAAGAAACCATCTCTAGGCCAAATCATACGGCCTACCAATCTTGGCAGGGTTCCTTAAGCAAAGAGTGGACTTTGGGGCCCATAATGAGGCTCTATTCAGCAGGCCAGCTTGGTTAGGCCAAGAGAAGAAGGGAGGAGGAAGAAGATGTGTCCCAGGCACTAGGGACCATGTGGATCTATTTCTTATTACACGTAGAGAACAGGCACAAGGACACACAAGAAGAGACGGAATAAAAATGTTTGTATTTCTAACCTAAGTGGGAAAAGTTCAGTTTAGCCTGGATCAAAGCCTTCCTGCGGGTCACCAATACATACAGCACACACAGCTGACAGCTCCAAATCTGTGCCCTTTCCTGCACACCTGTTCAGGGTGATAAAAAATGACCTTTGCACAGCAAGGGCTATGACCCTGATGCTCCAAGTTTATGTGTGGAGGGAAACTGGAACTGCTTAGAAAAAAGTTAGTTTGCCCTGCACAAATTAGAGTTTGTGTCTAGGTTAGGATGCATCGTCACACTTGGACACCATGACAGACAGCTCTGCCAGTGACGGGTACATTCAGCCAGTGGGGAGCAAGGCCCACCTTCATGCATGCAGCCCTGCCGCGAAGCCTCTATAGGTTAAACCTCAGAAGCATTGTCACCAGAGATGAGCTTCGTTGGATTTTGAGAAACTGGCATTAAATAAACAACAGTACATTAAAGTTTATGTTCACCAAGTAGTTTATCAACATTAGGTAGGTGCACCACCACCTGTAGTTTGTGGAACTACATTAATGAAACCACACATTTCAACACTTGACATTCAAAAGGCAACAATTTGAAAGCTATATCAGTTAAGCGAAAGTGGACTGGGTCTATAGAAACAAGGGCTGAAGAAATCATTCTGAGTTTGAAGGAAAATCAGGTTGGTATCTCTGAGAACTGAATGCAGATAGAAACTCAGATAGCACTGGTTTCTAAGATTCAGTGACCATAGTAAACGTGGAAGGCTTGGAGAACATTTCTAAATAGTAAAACCAGCAGCTGGCTAATAATGTCCAATTACCTATAAAGCCTGTTTCTGAGGAAGTGCATTTATTTTGAATGTAGCCTTTTCCGGAACAGGTCTGTGTTATTTTCTAAGAAGTCAAAATTAACTAATTTATCTTTCCTAATAATCACGATCAGTGATATTTATGGCATTTCTAATTAAGTAACCAAGTGGGCACGACTGCTAATAAAGAACTTCATATGATTTGGAATGGTGAAGGACTTGGGGAACTCAGGCATGAAGCCCTGCCCTGGGGGGATGCATCCCCAGAATGACTGCTGGGTTCATTAATGCAGCACATACTCATCATTGCCTGCCACGTGTCAGCTGCTGTACCAGGTACCAGGGTGCACATTCTACCAGAGATTTAAACTGGTGCTGTTCAGAACACAGAGAATAGTGAGGCAGCAAGGGGCCTTAGAGACAATGAGCAGGGGTTCGGAGAAAGAAAATGAGGACAAGACTGAGAGTGGCACAGGTAGAGAAGCAAGAAACAGCAATCCAGTCTGGGAGCAGCGAGGATAGGAAGCAGAGTAGCTAACAGAGTTTGCAAAGGTCAGAGGGGACCAGAGAACCCAGGGAGGGGACCAAGCCAGAAGCAAAGAAGAGACACAGAAGCAGAGAGTACCTGAGACAGAGTTAACGAGAGGGCTCTGAGCCAGAAGCAAGAGGTGAGGAGAAGCTGAGTCTTCTGGGTCTTTTTTTTCCCCTGCTGAATAGAGCCTTGATTATAGTGTTACCCAATGTCTGATCAATTTCAGTCTATTTTCTTAACATTTCATGGTGAGAACCACACGAAAGCAAAAGGCACCCCAAAGCTAAGAACCTTGAGTCAAGTGTGGAAGAAAAATTCCTGCTATAGCTGCAATTAACACCCCAGTTTAGGTATAATATTGTGAAGGGTGATTTAAGAAATTTTTTAACCATCAGGTTTATTTTAGTTCCCACTCCAGCCCAATGAGCCTAATGTAAGTCCATTTTTTTTTTCAGTAACAGCTGTTCTTTTGAACCTTCTGAATAGGCATCTGATTTAGATTTGAAGGAAGTCATTTTAGGAGTCGGTGCAGACTCCCATAAGCGCAACTCGGATAAATCTAAGCCCATGCACCACGGACTTCTTTAAAAAGCAAGAATTCTGGCGGCCAGCAAGGAGTCACAGCTAACTGTTAGATCTAAACCCAGTGGACACTTTTTCCTCTTTCAGACTGTAAATTCAGGCTTAAGTGGTTTTCAAGACCATCTCCTACTTTTGAATTTAATATAGAAAATGTATCTGCAGCACAACTACTAAAGGGGAAAAGCTTCTTTCAATTTTCTTGGATCTCAGCTTCATTACAACTTTGTGGCCTCTGTCGGAGAAAAACATTCTCCCATAATGAACTTTTGCATCATTAAATTGGAAATGAAATAACAGTTGATGGGAGCAGCCCCTGCATGAACTGTCTGGCTTGCGACCCACCATCTGTTGGCCTGCCTGCTCTGGGGCAGGGTTTTAGGTAAATGCCATAAATAAATCTAGCTTGACCAAGACTACATTTATGTCCCATGCAATTAATATAGAAAATTACAATAGTAAGAGGTCTAAAAAGTCATTCAAGGTATTTTTTTCCATACAGGAAAAAAAAATGGGGCTTTGAGAAATTTAAACACAGCATATATTGACACAAACTCAGTAAAAATGGTTATTTAAATACTTACAATTCCATCTCTATCTGGTGAACCTCTGTAACAAAAAGAAATTGATAGCTATTATGCTAAGGAATCATTCTTGCCACATAGACTAAAGTACAGCAGTAAGAACCATTAACCACTACCCTCCCCTTCCCCAGCATTCCTGCCCTGGTAAACCTGGCTAATGAAAACTAAATCAAAACAAATTGGTTGAGTGATATTTAAGTGTGGGGTATGTGTATGTGGGAAGGAAATTCTCATTAAAAAGCTGGAGCCCAAAGCCACAAGTGGGTAGGGTAGTGCCTTGGTTCATTTTTGAGAGGAGAGTTTATTAAAGAGACTCCACTCTAGCTGGCTCCATTTAAAACTATCATGAGGCAAGTAAACCAATGTGCTGTCTCACCTGTGTATTTTTAAGAGATGGGGTCTTGCTATATTGCCCAGGCTGGAGTGCAGTGGCTATTCACAGGCACAATCAAAAGCATACTTCAGCCTTGAACTGCTGGGCTCCAGTGAACCTCTGCGCCAGCCTCCTGAGAAGCTGGGATTGCAGGAGAGAATCACTGACCCCAGCCCTTATATCTTTGCTTCTGTGAATGGTCCTGAATTGCCTCCTACATGAGAAAGCTTCTGTGGTATTTTTCAACTTTATTTTGAGAATTGGTACTTTCCTCCGTATTTCTATGTTTACTTCTCCTTCCATTATAGAAGAGCAGGAAATGGAGAACAACATTTTGCTAAATGGCTCCTTCTGATGACTAAAGCCCAGGGCAGCTATTCTATGGTGGCACCATGCTGCAGTAGTCAAGAGCAAGGGCTTTTGAGTAAGATGAAGCTGGGTGTCCAAATAGCTCTGTGACCTTGAACACTTAACTTCTCTAAGCCAGTTTAAATAAGGTAATATAGAGAGAACTTACAACAGTTCCTGACACATGGTATTCAAAACTGTGAGTTGCTTATAATTCCTTTTCTCTTCCAAGATATCTCTTCACTAGAAACACGAAACTGCCCACTTGCAGCCACACTGGACGTTAAAGTATTAGGGGTATTTTGGAAAACTGGATTAGAGGAGCAGACGGAGAAACTAGAAGGTAGCCACTGTAATTTTGTAACTTCCCATTTTAATTCAGTTTTTAAGAGGCAAAAAATACAGGGATACTTATTACGCTTGGAAAGGGACCTGCATTATTTGGAAGAAAACCTTAATAAGTGCTTAAGGTGAACTGTGATATCTTGAGGAGTTTGGTGTGGGGTTGGAATCATTCTTCAGAAGGTGCAATCAGGTAAGAGAATTATTGCTTAATGGCAGGGAGCCAGTGAGAAAAGAGAGAGAGAGGGAGAGAGAGAGCAATGCAGAGAGTTGGTGGGATGCCATCTAGACTCCAAGGTGTGATTCCCTTTCCCCACCAACATCCCTTCAGAATTAGCGGAATATTCTACTTGGATTATAATACACTTGACAGAGTGCATATTTTTCATAACTAGTGAGTTCTGTGTCCACAGAGATGCAAAGGTGAATCAGTGATAGAGGGGCAAGAAACAGAGAACATCCTAATATTGAAAGACCATGGGAATTGACAGAAATCTTGAGACTTTTGGACATTACTTGGATGTGGAAATTAACCAGTTTGAAAAAATTCTATTTAAAATAGAACGATAGGAAGAATCTTAGCTGACAAAAGTACTTGTAATGAGCCAGGCGATTGGTTAGGACCAAAGGATAAAAATAATGAAAACATATTCATCACAGAGAGAATGAAACAGGTGAGTAAATCCAGTAGGTTATCATGGTCATAGTAAGCCCAGGCTAGTAGGAGAGCAATGAGAATAGGTACCAATTCATACTCATCAAAGCCAATTCTCTTTTTTATATCTATATACTTAGTCTGCCTGTCTCTCTCTCTCTTTCTTTCTTTCTTTCTTTCTTTCTTTCTTTCTTTCTTTCTTTCTTTCTTTCTTTCTTTCTTTCTCTTTCTCTCTCTTTCTTTCTTTCTTTCTTTCTCTCTCTTTCTTTCTTTCATTCTATCTTTCTTTTTTTCTTTTCTTTCTTTCTTTCTTTTTTCTCCCTCTCTCTCTCCCTGCCTCCCTCCCTCCCTCCCTTCCTTCCTTCCTTCCTTCCTTCCTTCCTTCCTTCCTTCCTTCCTTCCTTCCTTCCTCTCTCTCTCTCTTTCGAGATGGAGTTTTGCTCTTGTCACCCAGGCTGGTGTGTAATGGCACAATCTCAGCTCATTGTGATGTCTGCCTCCCAGGTTCAAGTGATTCTCCTGGCTCAGCCTTCCAAGTAGCTGAGATTATAGGCATGCGTCACTACGCCCAGCTAATTTTTATTTTTAGTAGAGAAGCGGTTTCACCATGTTGACTAGGTTGGTCTCGAACTCCTGACCTCAGATAATCCACCTACCTCAGCTTTCCAAAGTACTGGAATTACAGGTGTGAGCCATGGTGCCTGGCCAATATACTGAGTATTTCTTATTAGGACTTCAACTTACTAGGACTTAAGGTCTCTATATATGAGTATTTCTTACTAGGACTCCAACCTTACTAACGGAGCTGGGAGAGAGGTGATTGCATCAACTTTTGGGTAGGATGTGTTCAGAGGCACTGATCCATGTGGGGATGCCTTTGGGAACCGCAGGCAATAGATGCGGCAAAAGCTCGGAGATTGGCCTGGCTGTGGTGTTGCCCACTGTGGATCCAGGTACAAGGTCCTATCAGTAGGGGATCTTAAAGGGGAGGCACTTGACCTCATACTTATTGCAGCTGTTGGGATGGTCTTTCACAATTTTTAATCAGAGAAACTGTGATTGTACATAGTGGCACTGGAGTCCTATTCTGATCCTTCGTCTTCTCTACTAATGGAAATGTGGCTCATGTGTCCAATGCAGTCAGTGAGCATGGTGGCTAAGGGCACCGGCTCCAGTGCCAGACTGCCTGGGATCAACCAGTGTCAATTTCCTAGCTGCAGAAGCTTGGGCAAATTACTTCACCCCTTTTTTTCTTGGTTTCTTTATCTATAAAATAGCCAGCATAACAGTATATACCCCATAGGGCTATTAGAGGATTCAGTGGACTAACAAAAGAGAAGAACCTGAAACAGTCCCTAGAACATAGTAAATGCTCATTAAATGTTTTCTAGAATAATAATTTTTATACACTATAACCCAGGATAGGGAGTGAAGAGATTTTAGCAGCCTCAGACAGTTGGGCATGTGTTCTAATTTCACTTTCTAACCCCCTGAGGTTTTATATTGTATTTTAAAATAATTTTTTTCTTTTTCATGGCAGACTTATTGTATTTGCTGACTTCTATTTTAAAAAGAATCATCTACCATGGACTTTTGGGATCTATTTTTTAAAGTTTCAGTTGCCTTTTGTAACTACTGTCTTTTTTTTTTTTTTTTTAACCCTCCTATTTGTCTGGGTTTTAGTTCTACCCATTGATATTTTTTCTTTTTGGTGATGAAAGCACAGACACTGGATTTTAGACTAGAATATGGACTCCAAGTCTTAGTTTCTGAGTAGCCTTCAGAAAATTACTTAACCTCCTTTGGCACTGATATTTCTCTTTAAAATTGACGTATTGCTGCTAACGTTATTTAATTACTAGGAAGACTAAAAAGGATATCAGCGCAACATATGCCCTGCACAGGGCCTGCCACTTAGCACAAGCTCTCTCCCTTCCCCTACCAGCTGCTGCAATGATGATCAAATCAGGAAACTCTGGTCATAAGCCCACTGTACATCTAAGGAGGTTCAATCAGCTGAAGTTGGTTCTGGTGTCTACCCTAGCAGGTTGCTGAGCAACCCATAGTGAGTTGTAGCAGCCCTGAAAAACAGTTTGCATCAACAAGGTTTCAATGATCACAGACAAACATAAGCATTTACTAAAGCTGAAGGGACAGCAAATTGCTAGAGCGCTTTCCCAACCCCTTTGCATTTATGATTTCTTTTCCGAGAATGATATGTGATCAAATTACAGAGTTCATGAAAGCATTAGGGAGTTCATGAAAAGCAAAGGCTTATACTAAACATACTAAACAGCTTGTTCTTTGACCATTACTGATGGTGGAACCAGCTTCAGCTATTTTGCTATCACATAAGTAATTTGGGACTCTCAAATGACAAGAAGTTAACGAAGGATACTTGGGATTCTTTAAACAAATGTCTTATTAGAGTACCTCAGAGAGATATTTGGCCTCTACCCATAGCTGCGAGGAATAACTCAGTTATTTTAATAACTTCAGAAATGGTGATGGAAGAGTAGTGCTTTGGCTACATGTAAATTAGTGCAGCCTGCCCTGGAGAGATTGTTCAACCTCTTCTCTCTCAAGAAAGCTTTTTCCTTTTTAACTTTCCTCGCATGCCAGAAATCTCCGGTTTGGTCAGTTACAGACATTGTCTTCCTTCAGAAATGGATTTAGTTTCTGTTAACGATGTTCTCCTGAGATCCATCGAATAGTGTCCCACACAACACCTGGCACTACGAATCCTATAATGCCTTCCCTTATATGACTCACATAGTGTCTGGCCCTTTAGGGAAATTCGATTCCATTTAGTGTAAATTTCTTTGTTGTTGTTTACAGGTGTGGAAAATGAGGCCCAGCAAAGTAAAGGGTAATTCCCAAAGCCATGGAGTTTGGGCCGTGCTGGGACTACAGCCCAGGTCTTCTGATCTAGTGAAGGCATCAGCACATATTCTGGGTGGTTAATGATTAGAAAATGGCAAACTTCTTAAGAAACAATGTAATTTATATAATCCTCAGAAAAATATTCCTAACTTAGTTATTTAGAAAAATTTGCAGGACAACAGTAAATGTAATATCCATGAAATCAATAGTTACAAAAGAAAATGAAAAAAGAAAATATAAGAACTTAATATTTGGCATCTAGACAAAAAATAACTTCGTCCCCCCAATCCTTTACACTCTTTGGCTTAAAAAACTTTCAAGGTTTCAAGGTGGCCCACTGCCTATGGAAGTAGCCCACACACCTCAGCCTGGTACTTAAGGCCCTTCCTATCTGGTCCTGGTCTCCTTTCCAGCCTTGCCTTCAATTATCACCTTTACCTGTAACTCCCAAGTAGACAAACTGCCCCATTTGTCATGTCAATAAATGCCTAGTGGACTTTTCTACCTTTCTGCTTTTGCTTTTGTTGTTCCCTTTGCATGAAATACACATCCTCATCTTCTTGAAGGCCAAACTCAAGTCTCCTCCCCTACCCTGAAGCATCACTGATCATCAATCCAAATATGAGATTTTTCACCCTCAAATTCCCATGAAATCCCATCTTAGTTGCTTGTAAGGAACTTACACATATTAATTTGTGTCAGTAATAATAAGAGTACCAGTAGCTGCCATTTGCTGAGCATTTACTAAGTATTAGGTACCATATGAGTCATTTCAAATATGTTACCTCATTAGTTGTATAAACAATACTTTAATTTGTGTAGTAGATATTTTGTCTCATGAATCATAAATTCTTAAAGGACAAAGGCTCAGGGAAATACTCAGGATCTTGTGATAAAATTTATGCATGATAAAAATATACAGAATGAAAAGCTAAAGGCGAGAATAAATGTGGCTTTCTTCATTTTCACCTATGCCCATACAACTATTGCTGTTCCCTTTTTCTAACTTTCTTTCAGAGATTCTAGCCAAATGAGGGGTATAATGGGTTCAATTCTGATGTACAGCAAACTACATCAGATCTGCATTTCTACCTGGTCACAACCATCTGCAGCTGTGCTCTCCCTATACTGGTCGTGGGATGGAGTCTCAAGTTCCTGGCCAGTGGACTTCACGTATATAAGTTACCTGCTTGGCTCCAAAAGTCTACTGAAATTTTGTGTCAGAGCCAAATACTTCTGCAGGAGAATTCAAGATGGTCAAATACGTGGAAGGAAGTTAGTGGAATGAAACTGTTATGTCATTGGACATTTTCAGGGTCTATCAGTGTCTGTGGGCAACTAATTCTCTTGGATATGATCACTTAAATATGTAAAAGCATCCCCACAGTTGTTTCTGGCTTTTGTTTCTTATTCACTGCTAAATATCCAATCATTCCTGAATTCTGTTGGTTGATTTACAATTCGGCTTGTACAAAATCTTGGCATCTCAAGTAAGAGCTTTGAGATGTTATGTAGTCTACATTTCTGTTTCTGGCTAGGTCTAATCTATCCAAACAGGTGTTTTGTTATTTCTTTAGTTCAGATCATAGGCTCAACTCTATATGTGGAAATGAATTCTTTTTATCCTTCATAAAATTAACAGTCACATTTTCCGCCTCCTGAGACTGCTGGGAAGTGTAATGATTTAAAAAGAAAAGAAAGAAACACATGATTAAAAATTGAACATGTGATGAAAAATTTTTACCTTTTTAGCATAAATCTAAGAACTGTTTATATTGAATAATTACAATTTACTCAGAAATGGGGAAAGCAAATAGTACACAATATCTGAGAAAACTGTGTGGCAATCTTATATTGACTGTGACAAGAGCATCTCTTATGCAAATAGCTTCTTCGAGGAGGCAGACTCCTAAAGTACATACGTAGAATCAGTGTCCTTTTCTTTCTTCCGTATTCCAAAGGCCTTCCTTGTACGTTTTTTCAATCCTGTGGGAAAACAGCAAAGGATCAAAAACTCAGCAACATTCAAGTGAACATATTTTGAAAGTTGTAACACACCAGTTAGACTTGAATGTTTAGAAAGCAATGAAGTTTCTGAAGTTGTATGTATAGGTATGTGTGTTTGCATATTCATATGACTCATTAATACATTTTTCAATAGTTATCTATCAAGGACTTCACACCATAAGTTCTTAGCACTATAAGCAACACAAGGATGCATGGGTATAGAAAAGATTGTAAGATTTTCTTAGACTACTGTTATTCATCACCCATATTGGGGTTCTGCCAAGAAGTCAAATCACAGATTTAGAAGAATAGCCATTTTCAGGTTAGACATATTCTTTAGACTGGGATAATGCCAAGACAGAGATCATGTGACCCATGCCAAGAGAACTGCACAGATCTGACACATCTCTGTGTCCCGTATTCCCATCTTATCTTTTACTACCTTCTCCAGTCTGTGGCTGCACTGAATTATGAACCATTCTCTGAACACACCCCAAAATTTGCACTCCTGTATTTCTTTCTTTCTTGTGTGGTCCTTACTTGTGATTGAAATGCTTTCCCTATTTTGTGGACATTTAGAGTTTCACTTCATCCTTTAAGGCCCAAGACAAATGCCACTCCTTCTGTAGGGCCTCTTAATCCTGGAGGCGTAAGACACTGATTATTCTGTGTTCCCCCCCCAAAATGTTGCTCTTATATGTAGGATATATCAAATGGTATCACCTATTAGTTTCTGTGTCAGTTTCCCTAGTAGACTGTGATCCTTTCTTGAACAAAGGCCAAGGCTCCCTCATTTTTAAGTCCAGATAATATTTGTGATTTAAAATGTCTTCCAGGAAGCACCATTCAAGCAGCACTAGCTAAGAAAGCCCTTTTCTTCCATCCTGACAAGCCAAGTACAGTCTTGGTTCTTTTCTACTCATCCTGTCAAAGCTGTTTGGGTTTCCCACCCCCTACATGATCCATAGTTACAGACATGCCTTCTGCGTCTGTTAGTGAGTATTATTCAAATAAATTAAATGTTTATGTATTCAAACCTTAGACTTGTTATTGGTGGTTTGGAAAGTCTTCTTGAGAAATTGGAGCTGAGAGAGTCACTGATATTTCAGATTTGTTTGGTACTGCCAGGTGGAACAAAGGGAAAAACAATGACAGAATCAGTGAGTTGATGATACGTTTTTCCAAAACATGTGAGTCAGCCCAAACCACTCAGATTATCTGAGTCATTCATTATCTGCCTCTTAGGATACTACTCAAATACAATCTTCAAAATGTCTCTGTTCCATCTAATTTTGTATTTTAATAGTCATCCATTTAAGACATTTAGGTCTTTAAAATGTCAATTTTTTAAAAACTCCTCCCACATAAAACTATTTTCCGTTACTTACCACATGATGAGTTTATAGGAAAACATATTGACATTTAAAACTACCCACCCATAATATTTAGAAACATCTTCTCCCCTTTTATTTTTTATTTTGTTTATTAAAAATTTCTTTCTCACCTCTAAATGTCTTATTCCCTTATAAGGACAAAGTATCATAGTTACATAATCATCAGTCTATCCCTACAATTTTCCTTGGGTTTCAAGTCTCCTAATTGGCTTTTCTTTGCTTCTGATTTAGCTTTGAGCTCACAATGAATGCCATATTCAGCAATCACCACTGGTTTTTACAGGACTATAAAACCAATGCTATTATCATCTCAGGGTTTCAAGTGTGTTATTTCCTGTAACTTGACCTATGAGATAAAAAATAGCATGCCTTACCAAATATATCAGAAAATATACACACATTCCAGTACTCTTTGTATTAAATTGGTAACAGAATGGGAAATAGTAGTTTTCCATAGACCCTGTGCTGGTTTTGACCACCAAGTTTGGACAACAGCCAACATGAACTAGGTCATGAACATCATGAGTTGTCCACTTCCCAGCGAAAAAAAAATGCACCGAATCAGGATCCAGGAGGCAAAGAGTCCATTCCCAGCATCAGTTCTAATTGCATAGCTTAATATAAGTTACATTACCTTTATGTTTCAGCCTCTCAGCCTATAACAAATCAGCCAATGATAAGAGACAAAAGAATCTGCATATCTTCACAAAATGCCATGCCTATATCTGTAGCTTTACTTTCACTGGAAATCATGTTTTTAACACATGAAATACACTTATACATAGAATGTAAATAGGAATACACCAAAGATGTGAAATTCTAGAAAAAAATGCGCTAATCAAATTGTTGAATAAGAAAAAAATGTTGGGCCAGGCTCAGTGGCTCATGCTTGTAATCCCAGCCCTTTGGGAGACTGAGGCAGGTGAATCACTTGAGGTCAGGAGTTCGAGACCAGCCTGGCCAACATGGTGAAACCCCGTCTCTACTAAAAACACAAAAAATTAACCTGGTGTGGGAGCACACACCTGTAGTCCCAGCTACTTTGGAGGCTGAGGTGGGAGAATTGCTTGAACCTGGGAGGCAGAGGTTGCAGTGAGCCAAGATCATGCCATTGCACTCCAGCCTGGGTGACAGAGTGAGACTTAATCTCAAAAAAAACCAAACAAAACAAAAAAAAAAGGTTGAAAATATTTTACTTCTTCAAAAGTGGAAAGGTTTAAGAAGTTTACAAAAAATATGAAGGAAACTGAAAGACTAAAGCAAATGAAGTTATGAAAGTCAGTTTTTCATACCTTAATGAATCTTTTAGAAGATCCAAGGAGAAAACAATCGCAACAACTGCGTTAAAATTGAGTGAAGAGAGGTGTGCTCATGTCTTTTGAGAATTCATCAAAAAATACTGAAACTCTTCAACAGAGAGCAACAATAGTCAAGGATCTTACAGGAATAACAAATTTAAGACACTATGTTCAATAATCTGATAAGTTTTAAAAACACTATATCCAATGATTCTCCACTTCAGGTAGTTACAATTACAGTATAATTACCTCTGGGGTGGAGCATAAATTTTTTATCAATTATTTTTTTACCAAAAATGGGAGGGCAAAAACTAAGTGTCCTTTAAGAAATGCAATGACTTTTCTCTTGCCAACATCAAAACAAAGTCATCTAAAGGGAAAGAATTTTACTGTCTTGATAATCCGGGGTTAGAATGGTTCTCTCCCAAGCTATGGAATTGAGAACACTTTCCTATGTGAATCCAAAACTGCTGTAATTCATCAGCCACACTGTGTGTCTGTCCTATGCCCCTAACTTCTCCACCGAATTCAGATTTCTTTAGCTTCTTTTGGTGTTGTGGGAAACAACCACAGACACACACACACACACACACACACACAAATTAAGTATAAATGGATTTTTAAAAGGTTGAAAACTTATTTCAAACTAGGCAGCCCGGTTATAATGTTACCAGACAAATGCCATCAATATCTTACCAGATAAGATAAATAAAGCAATATACGTAGAAATAGATAATAGTGATAGTGTCAAAAATACAGAATGGGAAGAAGTTTTGTCATTAGAATACTATCAGCTACCACTGCTGAGGTCCTGCCTATTGCCCAGGCACTGGTTGCATATGTTGCCTCATTTAAATCTCTTACAAACTTTGTGAAAAAGTAGGTGGTATTTTTCCCTAAAGTAGTGAGTCTGAGAGTTTGCCTAAGTTAAGTTTTATTATCTTCATCCCCAGTGAGGAAACAGGAGGCTACTCTTACTCCAGTACTCCCCAGAATGTTGGGGTTATTCAGGGCTTTGTCCTAGGGACTTCTACATCTTTTTCTGAGCGTGATGTCATCCACCAATGTGGTTTCATTCATCATATGTATGCAGAAAAATCCTGAATTTATAGGTGAGACCCAGCACAATCTCATGAACTTCTGAATACAGAGTACTTCTCATACTCAGGCTCCTACAGAGACACCAGATTTCTTCAAAAACCTTCAGACTCTGCTTATAATACATATGTAATAAAAGCTGTAAAGATATGCCCAT
This sequence comes from Macaca mulatta, assembly GCF_049350105.2. Lineage (NCBI taxonomy): Eukaryota > Metazoa > Chordata > Mammalia > Primates > Cercopithecidae > Macaca > Macaca mulatta. Next base: position 173,982,489 of record NC_133406.1, read on the forward strand.
TTAGTTTCTAATTATCTTGTGAATGAAATTCCTTTTAAAATGAAATAGCTCTCCATCAACAGATAAATGGATAAGCAAAATGTGGCCTAGCCATGCAATGGAATACTATTCAGCCATAAAAAGGAATAAAGTACTGATACAGGCTACAATATGAATGAACCTTGAAAATACTATGCTAAATGAAGGGAGTCAAATGCAAAGAGCCACATATTGCATTATTTCATTTATATGAAATTTCCAGAGTAGGCAAATTGATTAATACAGAAAGCCGATTGGAGGTTGAGAGAGGCTGAGTGAACGGGGAAAGGGGAGTGGCTGCTTAATGAGTACAGGTTTCCTTTTGGGGTGATATAAAGTTCTGGAACTTGATGGTGGTTATGTTGCACGACATTGAGAATGTACTAAATGCCACTGAGATTTACACTCTAAAATGGTCAAAATGGAAAATTTTATTTTGTTTGTATTTTACCATGATAAAAAAGAAATGGAATAGTTCAAGCCTGATTATTCTGTGACAAGGGAGGACAAGGAGGGGAATAAGTGGGGAAGAAAAGAAAGAAACAAGGCAGATTGGCTTAAAAGTTTGTGGCACATGTTACTGCTTTTGTTTTTGTTTTGTTTTGCCAAAAAAGTTGTCAAATATTTAGTAAAGAAATCAATACAGTCACGAATTCCTGTTCATAGTAACCTTCAGTATCAAGAAAGTAATATTTCCATGAGAATTTACAACAGGACATCCAGCTTTTCTTGCTCATGTGTCAGATGTTTGCAAAACAGCTTTTCATAAGCAAATGCATTTTTGTCATGATGCTTGCTCCTTTGATCTGTTCTCCTAAAATCACAATATTATATTAGTCCCACTAGATGGTGAACTCCATGAAGTCAGCAGCTCCATCCATGCGGGCATCTTGTTTATTTTCACCTCCCCATGTCGCATGAAAAGAACATTCTTTAAAATCATTTGTGCAATTGTATTAAAAGAGAGGCACTATTTCTCAATCCCCTTTTCAAACTGCAAATAAGGCCCCATTGGAAGCTTATGAAGGCAGTTTGTTAGGGCAAAACCTCTATTTTAAAATGAAACAGAAAAACGTGCATAAATACTGTTTCATGAAACTCTTGGCCAAATTGGATGGTGATATAAAATACATTTTTTATGTGATATGGTTTGGCTCTATGTCCCTACTCAAGTCACATCTGGAATTGTAATCCCCACATGTCAAGGGAGGGACCTGGTGGGAGGTGATTGGATCATGGGGGCAATTTCCCCCATGCTAATGAGGGAGTTCTCACGAGAGCTTATGCTTTAAGTGTGGCACATTCCCCCTCCTCTCTCTCTCTCTCTCTCTCTCTCTCCCCCCCCCATCTACTGCCATGTAAGATGGACCTTGCTTCCCTTTCGCCTTCCACCATGATTGTAAGTTTCCTGAGGCCTCCCCAGCCATGTGGAACTGTGAGTCAATTAAACCCCCTTTTCTTTATAAATTACCCAGTCTTGGGTAGTATTTTTATAACAGTGTCAGAACGGCTAGTACATTATGATAGACTGCAGGTCAAAAACAGTTTGAACATCATTTTTTAAAAAAACTTTTAAAAAATAACTCTCTTAATTTGAAACAAAAATTAGTGTGTTTACTGGTGTTTTTTTCTGAAGCTTCCCTAAACTAACTAAAAAAAAAGCCCATGAAGTACCTTAGAATGTCCTGACTTTTAAAGTATACAGACCTGCAGGTGAAGAAGAAACTGTACAGCAGAAAAAATAAACTATCTTTATCCATTTTCTTTTCTCCTGAGTACAACTGATAGGAATTGTAGGGATTCATTAAATAAACATCAAATTTTGAATTTGAGCCACTTTTAAATTTTACACTGAAAGGAGAATTGTTTAGAGGAAGGCTTTAAAAAAAAGGAAACTTGGACTCTATACTAATTTTAGGTAAAACATCAAAGTCTGATACTCCAAAGAACCTACAGAGTTTTTGCTTGTTTAGTTTTATTTCTATTTTATTTTATTTTTAAAACATACCCGAAATATTTTTGTCCATAAAAATGATGACTGTTTCTGTAGATTGCCAAGTGGAGGTCACACTCCTGGAGCTGAGTCCCAAACAGATGACACAGAAGTGTTTGCATTCTGTAGGCAGAAACTGAGGACCAAACTGCTGGCCTTAACCCGCGATGCTGTCTCCTAGAAGTGTAAGTGGAGAGTCCTGCCAATAACCCCTCCTTTCTCTCCTTGTCCTGTATTCCTGCCACTCCATTGCTAGCTGGTAACAGAACAACATGGAGAGGCGCCAAATATAGAATGGTCACCTTCTTAACAGCATCTTAGCAGAAATGGACTTACCACCCAAGCTAACTTAAAGGGACTGGGGTGGGAAGAGAGGTGGGGCAGGTACAAACCAGAAAAGAGTCAAAGACAAAGCCAGGTTCTAATATTGGGGCAGGCAGAACCTGCGGGAGAGGGTGTTCTGTCTTAGAAAGCACTTCTTTTTTGCCCACCTTCCTTACTCACCTCATAGTCTAGATGCACATTGCTTTCTCTAAAAGCTCTTTATGGTGGTGTTAGAACCTCCATATAAACGTACTGCCTTTAAAACTGTTGAAAAGGCACCACTTTTGGAGATCATATTCCTAGGGTGCATTTGCTCCTCCTGCCTCCCATCACTCACTGTGCTTTTAAACAGAGCTTGGACAAGACAATGACTAGGAACAAAGCCAGCTCTAGGAGTGATCTAGAGCTCTGGAGAAGAAGAGGAGCTCTAAGAAGAGGAGATATGTTGGCAATGACCGTGCTTTAGGATCAATATGTAGAACCCAGTTAATAGTGGAATGCGATCTGTTCCTCACATATCTCCCCCAGAAGCATGCAAATCACGCTTCCAAAAACTGAAGTAGGGTGACAGGGTGGAAGGGAGCAAAATATGTGACCTTACTCAGAATCCAAAGATCTGGGTTTGAAACCCAGTTTGACTGCCTTCCAGCAACATTGATAGAGAGTCTAAGAGATACTGTGGTACTTTCCATATAAGATTCGTGTTTTCACAAGATAGGAGGTTTGGAGAGACAATCTTAATTCTCTCTGTAATCACTAGGGGTGAGGGAAAGGCAACTCTTGTTTACTGAGAACCTTGCATGTGCCAGACACTGTGCCAAACACTTTAAAGCAGACCAATTCTTTCAACAACCTGAGAAGGTATTACTAACTCCCTGTCTTTGGATTAAGAAACAGACTCAAAGTGAGTAAGTTTCTCTTTCACAGTCACTAAACAAATGAGTAACAAGGCCAAGATGTTGAGCTAGGTCTGTTTGGCTCCAGAGTCAAGCAACTTCTTTCAGAGTGGTCATGATGATTATTGCAGTACCTAGTGCACAGAAGACATGTCATCAATGTTTGTTTAACAATTTCTTTAAAAGCTGCTTGGTGTTTATATAACCATTTTTTTAAAAAGCCAATGACTTTTATTGATGTTTGAAATCTACATTCCATTGGTGTCCAACTTTTTGATATTTATTTGTGTATATAGATGTATTAGGGAAGGAGGAGAAGGAGCCCCAAACTATACCAGATGCACCAATCTGAATACACAGGCCTTCGTCCAGAGAGCAGACTCAGAGTGAGGGATGTGCTGAGACCTCATTACATTTTAGGTGGGAAATGTGCACAATGATACAATAAAAACTCAATTTAGCCCAAAACATATATCATAAAAAATTAATAGACATAATGTACTGAGTACTTGTGATGTTTCAGGGAATTTATCAGGAACTTTCTTATCTCAGTCCAACACAATTTAATGAGATGGGAGCTATTGTCATATTGATTCTATATCATGGCACATGAGAAGCACCTGATGCCAGGTCGCACAGGTGATAAATAGCAGAACACATTTTAAAACACCCTCTGCCTGACTCCAGAGTTCAGGCTCCTCATGACTTTGGAATATCTTTTGTTACTCATCACAATTCATTTTATCCTCTTATTAAAAACAAAAAACCAAGAATGTGATTTTTTGTTTGAAAAACTGGAGAGAGATTTTTAGGCAAGTTAGGCTGCACATTTCTTATACACAAAGGCGGTATTTTGCAAGTTTAAATCTTTATATGCTGCCCAGTGAACATAAAGAGACCCAATAAATATTTGCTAAATGGATTATTTCTATAATAAATATAAATTTTCAGCTTGAGTCTTCATTAACTTGGAGGGTTACTCAAAGGTGAATCACATGTAATGGAATTACTTATTTTCTGCAGGAACCCAGGCCAAATATTTGGTCTCAGTAATAAAAAACAGGCAAATTTAATTGCCCTGGGCACAATGCCGCATATTGACAGCAACTCTAGACTGGCTATATCTTTTCATTATGATGCTCACTGTATTTCTGTCAGAAAAGATTAAGGCGCTTTGTGTATCAGCTTTCCCTCTAGGTTTTAAATATAGTCACTGTAATCCAATTCAGATTCTTTGTTATCAGAAATTCTTACAGAAAGACATAAAACCAGTTAAGATGGAGGCCAGTTGGTCCAATGATTTTTTTATGATATTTCTGATTTCCCATGCATAGACTGCTGCCTAGGGTAGAAGAGATGCTTCATAAAGGCAAGTGCCAGGAAGTAGAAAATGTAGAGTTCAGTGTCTAGCAGTACCTGGTGCAAGGTAGTCATTCAGTAAATGTTTACAAGCCGTTCTACATATTTGCAATTCTTTTTTTTTTTTTTTTTTTTGAGATGGAGTCTCGCTCTGTCGCCCTGGCTAGAGTGCAGTGGCATGATCATCTTGGCTCACTGCCAGCTCCACCTCCCGGGTTCATGCCATTGTCCTGCCTCAGCCTCCCTGTTCAAAGTTGGTCAGCATGTGGTTTTGGTATGATTGCTTCACCTACATTTTTACTTGACTTAAAGGAAATCCAGGTAATCTCTGTACTTAGTATGCACAAAACCTCTCTACAATACCTCATCATTCTGAGCTGAGCACTGAACCTTTTGGGAGAAATCTTAAGGACACACGCCATTAGCAATGAATTGCAAAAGGGTCTGATATAAATGACAACTTGAAGTTCAGATTTGATATATAAAAAATCATGCTGAAACACTGAAATGAGGATTTCTAGAGGGCAATTATGAACTTCAAGGTGCTAAAATTGACTTTTAAAAAAAGAAATATTTGTTCTTTTGGTAACATAGAAGAAAATGTTAAAGAAGATGGTCATGAAATAGGTTTGCTACAAAGGGACTTGGTGTTTGCTGTGCCAATATTAATGTAATGATGAAGTTGAATATAATTGGGAAGAATTTTAAGCAGGTGGTCAACTTCTGTTAAGCTATAAGAATAGTACAAAGATCCACAGGAAGTATACATAGTTGTAAAGTATGAGCTTTGAGATCAGAAAGATCTCAAACGTCATCTTCACTCCTTCCTAGGACAAGTTTCTTGACCTCTCTGAGTCTCAGTTTTCTCAGCTATCTATCATAAAAGGTTTTTGTAAGGTTTAAATAAGTGTAAAAACCCAGTACAACACCTAAAATATATTGTGCATCACTTTATGCAGATTTTTCTGCTTTTCTGGGAATTTTGATAGTTATAAAACAACTAGAAATCAGCTCTTTTAACAGATCACATAAAAGAAACTAAATGATACAGAAGCCTCATAACTCTATTCCTTTAGAAATAAAAATATGACATCAGAATTTGAAAATAATCAAAATTTCAAAACCTCAAGCTTTTCTTGGTTAGAGCAATAATAACAAAACCAAACTCAGTCTCAAGAAATGTCACTGACTAACATCTATCATAAAAGGTAAGTGGGGATTAAAACACTCACAACAAGAAAAATAACTCTCTCATGCAGCAGGAAAATACAGCATTGATGAAGCCTTCTCTTTGTGCAAGTCTGTTACAAACTTCGATTGATCGGTTGGTCTTTCCAGTGTGATCTGAAAGTAGGTCAGTGCTCCTTCTACTTGGGTTAGGGATATCACAGAATTTGGAGTTTCCTGCCCAGCCTATTTGGGAGACACACAAGTTTTGCATGAAGGAGAATACTTTAAACACTAGGTAAATTAATTTGACCTGTTCCCTTAGAACCTTGATCTGTAAAAATGTTACTTTCTTTTTCTCTCCTTCATTTTCTCCTACTACAGTCATTTATTTTCTTCACATCCTTCTATCTCCAGTCCCTCCCTGGCCTGACAATGACTTGTAGAAAGCATTTAAATTAATGGTCCTGCTCAGATAGACTTTTTAGGCATAAAGAGAAAAATTCAATTGAATTGTAATTCACCAAACCAAATGAGGTTTAAAAAACCCTCCATTTTCCACAAGAAAATAAATTCAAAAGAAAATGAACTGGATAATACCAGAAATGCTTTTCTATATGCCCTTTCCCTTTTATATTTCATTCAGGAAATAGGGGGCCAGTCCTTCCGTAAAATCTATAAATTCTTATTACATGTATCATTTGATCGCTCAACTTAACTTATTCAAAGGTCAATTTAAAAAGGAAGCTGGTGGATGTGCGCAGTGGCTCACACCTGTAATTCCATCACTTTGGGAGGCTGAGGCAGGCAGATCACCTGAGGTCAGGGGTTCAAGAACAGCTTGGCCAAAACAGTGAAACCCCATCTCTACTAAAAATAGAAAATCAGCCAGGAGTGGGGCGCATGCCTGTAATCCCAGCTACTCAGGATGCTGAGGCAGAAGAATAGTTTGAAACTGAGAGATGGAGGTTGCAGTGAGCCAAGTTGACACCATTGCACTCCAGCCTGGGCAACAAGAGCAAAACTCCATTTTTAGGGTTGGGGGGAAGCCCGGGGGTGGAGGCTCATGCCTGTAATCCCAGCACTTTAGGAGGCCCAGGTGGGTGGATCACCTGAGGTCAGGAGTTCGAGACCAGCCTGACCAACATGGAGAAACTCTGTCTCTACTAAAAAAAAAAATACAAAATTAGCCGTGCGTGGTGGTGCATGCCTGTAATCCCAGCTACTCGGGAGGCTGAGGCAGGAGAATCACTGGAATCTGGGAGCCAGAGGTTGTGGTGAGCTGAGATCATGCCATTGCACTCCAGCCTGGGCAACAAGAGTGAAACTCCATCTCAAAATGGAAAAAAAAAAAAAAAAGCTGGAACATATCCCCCATTAGAATTCTTCTGGTTTAATTCTAACCTACTCTGTGGAGGCAGAGAGGTAGATAAAGTAGGAGATTACATGATACTGCCCTTTCTATACACCACAGGCTATTAGCCAACTTTATTTAATAAGGATCTATGAAGTCTACTTCTAAAAAGGAATATAAATGGTTTAAAAAGTTAAAATTATAGATATAAATATGAAGTTATTTTTGAAAAAAATCAGCCATCAGATAAACACACATAGAAATAAAAGGTTTTAAAGTAAAATAAATGTGCAGTATATGCTCTAAGTTCTTTGGAGAGGCCTTAAAGGCTACCAGGATGCATGTAGAGTGATCCTGTTTGTAAGATTTATAATAATAATGACCATTGATCTATTTATCCATCTGTCCTCCATCTATCCATCTTTTGGCTGTAAATCACAATAGGTAACAGAAATTCACTGTCGTGAAATTCATCCTGTTGGATCACATAAATCCATCAAGTTACAGTGAACACCTGATCTCCCTTAGTCTTTCCTCAAGTCAACTCTCTTGGAAAGTTAACCCTTGGCAGGCTTGCAGATTTATTAAGCCATTCCCTCAGAATTTTAGAGTAAACAATCATGTCATTATTCTCTGTCTTTACGTACAGATCTTCTATTTCAAACAGTTAAATACATATTTGTTGCTCTACTAATGATTCTCAGATCCTAGGTCCTCATATTCACCTCGCAAGAATGGAATGATAATTTTTCTCATCACTGGTCAGTATTTTCTTCACCAGTTGTCCAGTATTGGGCACGGATGTAACTCCAGAATTTCATTCAATGCTTAGAGTCATCCAAGCTCTGGAGTATTTGGCATCACTATCAGAAGATTTCTTCATCTTCTCATTCAGTGGTCAGTAGAAAAGGAACCTATTCAGTATCTGTCACGTGCCAGAGACTTTTCTAGACTAGAGATACAACATCTAATATTACCCTCTGATTATGTGCAATCAGAGACCAGTTACTAAAACCCTGAAACACTCTTTCCATTTGGTCACTGTTACCCACTTTAGTTATCTACTCATCGAAGGGGCATATATGCATTATTGCGTGGTGTTTGAGGTGAAGAGTGACATGAGGTGAGGTTGCCAGGAGTCAATCATGCAAGTTTTAGAAAGTCAAGTTAAAGACCTTAGATTTTAGGCTGGGTGCAGTGGCTCATGCCTGTAATCCCAGCACTTTGGGAGGCTGAGGTGGGCACATTGCTTGAGCTCATGACTTGGAGACCAGCCTGGCCAACATGGCAAAACCCCATCTCTACTAAAAATACAAAAAATAGCTGGGCGTAGTGGTATGCACCTGTAACCCCAACTACTTGGGAGGCTTAGGTGGGAGTATCCCTTGAGCCCAAGAAGCAGAGGTTGCAATGAGTTGAGATTGCACCACTGCACTCCATCATGGGTGACAGAGTGAGACTCTGACTCAGAAACAAAACAAAACAAAACACACAAAAACTTAAATTCTAAGTGGAATGGGCAGTCGTTGAAAGTCCTAAAGAGGTAGACAAAGTAGGACAGGAAAGTGACATCCTCTGATTTTTTTCCCTATCAGCAATGTCTATTACCTAGTGCCAGAAAACTTTAGTGCAATAGTAATTAATTTCTATAATACTCACTATGATAAGCTAAATAAATAGAGTGTTTTCTACAACACCAAAAGACAAAATTATATTGAGTATTGTTTTAGTGTTAAAAGTGCTATGCTGTATACTTGTTTAAAAGCTAGCATTTAAATTATTGTCTGTATTTGAGTTATGAAATGCAAACTCTCCCTAACTAGAATATTTAATTTACCAGAACAGCTGAATACCTGAACAGTTAACTCTTAGAAATGTTCTAGTTTTGACAGTAATAAGCCAATTCTGAGTTTTTAGCACTTCAGAGTTTTCCAGTTGTGACAATATTTACATATTTACATATACCAACGTTGACAATCTTAATTGGGATTTAAACTAATTTAGAGCCTTCTTTTTTAAACCTCCATAATTCCTGAACTCAAACCCTCACAGAGTTTTGTTACATTGCCAGTCAGACATGACATCAGATTTTAGCTTTACCACTAACTGTGTAATGTCAAAAAAAAAATCATTTAATCTCTCAAGAATTCAGTTTCTATGCCTTCTTCACACGATTATCGTATTAAATGAGAAAATGCGTTTGGATATATACATAAAGTGCTACCCAAGCAAAAATTAATATCATTTATTGATATAATTATTATTACCATTTCAGTTGAGAGTTGAGAAATAGTAAACTGTCATAGTATACATCATATAAAAGTAAAGAGTCCAACCCATTTCAAATGGTAAGGTCTTTCTCTTCCTTTGTTAATACAGAAAGGGGAGGAAAATCCACATCTCTTCGCAAATCATCTAACAGTGTGCTTTCTGACTCCTTCTGTTATAGTTTGGGTGTTTGTCTTCCATATCTCATGTTGACATTTGATCCCTCATGTTGGAAGTGGTGCCTAGTGGAAAGTGTTTGGGTCATGGGAGAGGATCCCTCATGAATGATTTGGTATCATTCTCAAAGCAGTGAATGAGTTTTCAAGCTGTTAATTTCTATGAGAGCTGGTTGTTAAAAAGAACCTGGCACCTCCTCCCCTCCTCTCTATTGCTTTCTCTCGCCATGTGACCTCTGCACACACTGGCTTCATTTCATCTTCTGCCAGGAGTGTAAGCAGCCTGAGGTCCTCACCGGAAGCAGATGCTGGTGCCATGCTTCTTGTGCAGCTTGCAGAACCGAAAGGCAAATAAACCTTCTTTTCCTTCTAAACTACCCAGTCTCAGGTATTTCCTTATAGCAACACAAGTGGACTAGGACACCTTCTGTTGAATAACATTGACTCTAAGATTCTGTAACATCTTATTTAATTTTCAGTAATCTATTAAGACAATCCAGTGTTCACATGAGGCATGTATAAACTGAAGCTGAATCCATCATCTTCCTCCCCAGCCAGTTCTTTTGCCAGGGTTCCCTCTCCAAGTAAACTGGTGCCATCATCCTCCAAGATGCTCCATCCAGAAACCTGACAAGTATCTTTGATTTTTCCTTTCCACATCCAAACCAGCAGGGAGTGCTGTTAGGTTTCTTTCTTGTATCTATCCAATCTGTTCACATGGGCTTCTCCCATTGCATGAAGCTATCACCTTTGAGACATGGCCTCCAAGATTGCCATGGAAAAGGAAGAGAATGTGAGGATGTCACCTCAGATACTTTACCACTTCAGCCAGGAAGAGACAGAATTGTGCTTATATACTGTTGGCCAGCAGGAGTTTGGCTTATGGACCATGTGGCCTCACCTACATGTGAGACACTGGAAACAAAGTCCCTGGCTGTGAAGTCACTCCCCAGCAACAGCTCTGCATATGCAGAAGAGAAGCTTGGCTCTTTGGAAGTCAACTAGCTGTTGTTTTCAAACCCTGTTATCCCTTCTCTGCAGCCCTGAGCTCTAGTCCCACATAATTAACTGGCTCTGCCATTTACTCCTGATGTTACTATGAATAAACTTATACTTCTCTCAGCCTCAGCATCCATATCCACAAAATGGATCTTATCTCACAGGTTAATTATGAAGACTAAATAAATCATGCATTCAGAAACTTAGCAAAATCAATCACTTATCACAATAAATACTTTGGTTTTTTAATTTTTATTTTTTATTCTCATAGGTTTTTGGGGAACAGGTGGTGTTTGTTTACATGAATAAATTCTTTAGTGTTGATTTCTGAGATTTTGGTGCATCCATCACCCAAGTAGTATACACTGTACCCAATTTGTAGCCCTTTATCCCTCACCCCCTCCCACCCTTTCCCACCGAGTTTCCAAAGTCCATTGCATCATTCTTACACTTTTGCATCATTGTAGCTTAGCTCCCACTAATAAGTAAGAGTATACAATGTTTGATTTTCCATTCCTGAGTTACTTTACTTAGAATAATGGTCTCCAGTTCCATCCAGGTAACTGCGAATGCCATTATTTAATTCTTTTATGTGCAATAAATATTTTTGGGAAATTGAATATGAATGTAACATTTGACCCCGGGATAATCCTTAAAATTGATGGAATTAAAAAATATATATATACTATGACTTACTGAATTACTTTTTTCCCCTAAAGCTGCTGGTTGTTCCTGTTCTTGTATGGTGACTTTTACTGAAGGATTAGAAAGAGGCGATGATGAGACACAATTAATGAGTAGCTAAATTACATAACATCAGGGAAGAGATGAATGTCTGGTTCGGTAAGATAAGCAAAACTGAATTCCAAAGAAATTCAAACAATAGGCACACAGCCACACAGAAAATTTTAGACGAGCCTGGTCTCAAACTTTCATCCCTTTACTTCAGTTTAGTATGCTTTACCAAGTTGCTTCATTAGATATGAGTGGGTATATACGTGTAATAAATAACTATATATAATCACATAGAAAAGTAAATGTTGATATCTTCACCTAGAGAGAACACAAACTCATACCTAGTTTCTGTAGTACTCTAGCATATAGAGTAGTTTTAGTTTTTTTGAGTATGGTTTTTGTATCTACTTCTACACTAAATATATCTATTTACTTTCTAAATGTCTGGAACAGTGCAGTGAACCCTATTTGGCTGAATAGCGTTACCTGAAAATCTGACTCACATTTCCAGTGACGCTAATAACTTTTTAGTTGAAATTTGGCTTAGCATTTTGATTAAATTTTCTGTTAAGTGCTCTAAAAAGACTTTCAACTGATGAGATTATAACTTCAAAGGCAGAAGGAAAGTAAAGGGTGACTTTAATAACGATGAAAAAAAAAAAAAGCCCAGAATAAGATATCATTAGAAACAGGGTCTGTAGAAAAGCCAAGGTCCAAATGCCAAATCTGAATGAAGCTAATTTTGTGGTGCTCTCCACAAATGTATTTTGTTTTTTTCTAAAATAGTCACATTTACAAGATAAATTGTATACTGAATTCAAAAGTTTGCTAGCATCCTAGTCAGGTTGGCTCAGATATTTCTCCTCTGAAACTCAGTTGAAACCAGAGGCTAGCTCTAGTCCCTTCTGTTGAGTTGCTAGCCATCTAAATACATCCACACATCTTGTTCACTTCTACCATTTGGCTTAAGTGGTGCAAACCTCTGTGATTTCAGCAGAATTCAATCTGTTAGGAAGTCACCAGAACACAGAACTCCTTAGCTGGTGTGGCATTAGGACCTGGTCTGCTATATTTCTCCAGTTTTATCTGTCACTGTAACTCTAAGCACTCCACTCTGAAACCAAACGAAAGTTATTTCTATTCCCTAAACAAGTCTGCACATTTGTGGTCTACGTATTTGCTTCTGTTTGGATGACTCTCTCTTTGGATGATCTTGTCTTCAAACTGGCCACAGAAACCTTCCCCTTCTCAAGCTGGTTCAGAAATGCCTCACTACACCTGCTGGAAGTTGGATTTCAAAATGGATATTTTTCCCTTTCTTCCAAATTTCACTTAAGACTTCATTATAAAACTTACCGAATTTTGCCTCATATTACAGTTTACATTGTCTTTCTTCTTTTAGATTTTAAGCCAATTGAAGGCATTCGTCTTATCTCATTCATCTTGTGCCCATTGGTGATCCTAGTTCAGTGTCCTGACTGCAGATGGAACATTCACTATGCTGAGAAGAGGGCTCCAAGCCAAGCAAAGGCTCAAGTATCAAAAGTGACCTTCATCCCTGTGGGATATAAGTGACCAAACCAGGAGCTCTTAAATTAAGTCTTCTTCCATTACTGAGGAAAAACAAAAACAAAAACAAAAACCCTCGACTAAATACTTATTTGCTCATCTACACTTGTAAAAGAGCATGTGTCATAAATACCACGAACACCCTAAAAATACAGCAAAGTAAATGAAGAAGTGGAAGGAAAAGTGAGATTAAGGCATGGCGAGTCCATACAACACTGAAGAGACCCTCACACTCTCACTCAATGCCTCCTCCCTCCTGTTTTAAGGTTAATCTCCTTTTCCATACTAGAAAAACAGCAGAAAATCAGAATGAGCCAAGGGGGCAAAGTTAAACATAAGTATTAATGGGAGCTGCCAGAGGGGAAATGAAACATCATATACTTCAGAAAACCAGAGAGCTTTTATCTTCACGCCAGCAGCCCGAAGCAGAGCAACAGTGTCTGGTAGCTCTGCTGAATTATAGCACAGCATGTTAATTGATATTCTAAACAATGATCAATGTGAAAAATGCTTTTTAAATGGTTTTAAATAGTTACAAAAATGTAACTTTTCATCATCAAAATATAGGTTAAATTAGGTGTAATTGCTTAAGAAACGTATTAGTAAGAATATATATACATATATTACAGATTAGAAATATCATCAGATATGAGGTTGTTAAAGGATACATCTTAATCTCCCAGAAAATGAGATTCTGTAAAATAAGAAGAGCTAACTATAAGCTAGTATTTATTAAATGCCTGCCATGTACTTTTCATGCATTATCACATGAAACTCACAGCACTACACTGTGGAGTGGGTATAATCATCTCCACTTTGCAGATGAGGAAGACCTCTCTGAGAAGTCCTGCAATTTGCCAACATGGCATGGATAGAAAGTGATGAGCCTGAGTCACATTCGGGCTCATGGAAACCCAAGGCCAGTATTCTTGCCCCATTTTCACGCTGTCTGGATGGGTGGATGAGGAGTGGGCATGTGGGGTACACAATGCCTTGACTATGTACACACTGAACTCAGCTCACACACTCTTTGGTGATTCTCCTAATGCTTCCCCTTTTTTCCTCTCCCAGCACTCCTGGGAACATCTGCTCTATCTGGTCTGTTCTCTCTGGTCCACTCAGTTTTCTTGCTAGCGTTGTTATAGAGAAAGAGATTTAAATGAAGAGAGAAAACAAAAAGCAATAACAAGAACTGTCAAGGATGGCAAACGGGAACCAAATATCCCCTTTCCACCAAGTGCTTGCTTTTTAAGTAGGCTTCACCTCTAAAGCATATGAAAAGGTAAGTTGTCAGGCATCTTTGTGGAGGGTGTCCCCTGGTGGAGGGGGGTGGGGCATTACCCTAGACCTTTCAGGGAATCCCCTGTTACAGAATATATCCAGCCAAATAATCAGAGGGCAAGGGGGAAAGCAGTACTGTTTCTATCTCTGAATTGTTAGTTTTAATTTTAGTGACAGAGTACAGTGATGACTTCTGGCTTTTCTCTTCAAATACTTTCAGCCATCAATTTCCAGCCAAACCCACCCCACCACCATGGTGCAAGCACGTCTCATCAGCAATTAAGAAATAACTTTGAATGTCCACTTGAATTCTGTTATTGAGGATCAAATGTAGTAAAATTCCTATTACAACATAGTACAGTTCACAGAAACTGTGCATGGCTCCAATCCCTTTTTCTTCAGGGTATGTCTTTTAAGATTCTATAAAAACATATTCATGAACATGGTATGATAAGTCTTACACCACATAGCAGTGACTCTTAATCTCTTTTTGGTCACAAACTCCAGTGAGAATCTAACAAAAGTTATAAATCCGCTCATAAAATACAGGCAAGAACATATCTACCAATCCATGTATAACATTCCCGGGAGTTTACAGGCTGCCTAAATGTATCTGCAAACCCCAATTTAAGTCCCCCACTCTGTAGGAACTCAATATATATAGTTTTTGCATTAATGTGTAAAAACAGTGAATGATAAATTATCTTGGCAGAGACAACCCAGCTATGCTGAGCATTATGATGACTCTTTGTCAGATACTAAATGAGTTGCTTAACACCTTGGAAGGAATCAGAGCCTGAGTCAGGCTTAGAATACACAGTATCTGTCCCTGGTCTCATGATGATGGATGCTGTGAATTACAGTCAATCAGTCAAGTCCTCTGTCATGTCTGCCTCATGGAGCCTTCCTATTTTTCCTCTGGCTGGTCTACTCATCCATCTGTTTCTATTACACAGCCACAGTGCTTTTGCTGGCCCCGCAGCTTTCAAAGCTGAATAGAAGGAGAAAAAAACCCAAACCAGTTATTTAAGAAGCAGAAATAGAAATAAAGAGCTTGGTCATTACCAATGATGATAAAGGAAAAAACAGACATAGTTCCTACTGTGTGATAATTATTTCATACAATGCTAAACCCCCTCACATACCTTATCTTGTTTAATCCTTAAATCAATCCTGATGGGTAGGTATTATCCATGCACACTTTTTACATGTGGGTAGCAAGAGGTTCTGAGAGATTAACTGACTCATGTAAGATCCCATGGTGAATAAACAGCACTAATATTTAAATATATTTGAGCTTGACTACAGGCCTAGTATTTTTTCCTACTACATAATGCCTATTTTTTAAAAATCTGAGACTTAAGTTCATGCTTCCTATATTTTGAAATTATCTATGTCTGAGAGATCTCAGATCTTCCCCAGATGAAAAGATGTGCATGGAGGGAGGAATAAAGGTGACTTATACCTTCCATAACACTCAGGTGAATTCCAACATTGAGGTTAGGTGGTCTTGGCTGAACCACAAAGCAATCGAAACCTTACCTGGAGAACTGGGCCTCAGTCCGGGAGCGTTCAGACTCACACTGCCTTTTCTCTCAAGACATGGCTAATTGAACCACAGACATAATCAGTGGTATTGAGCAATAATTCCTAAACATTGTATCCGCTTTCCATTCACCCTCAGACACCAAATTAGCCTTCACCTGCATGTCCTCTGGATCAAAAATAAAAACCTTGATGAACTGTCATGACAAAAGTGCCAGCTTGTTTTGGGCTATAAAGGGGTCGTGAGTCATTGTTTGGGCTGTATTTGTTAAGGGCCCTGAGACACACTAGATAGCACAGTAGTTTTGTGACATCCGGACTGTTTGCCTCCTCTCGTATACCTTTAAAACACAGTTTGCTATAATGACTGTGGCATCAATCTCCTTAATTCAAGTATCCATGTTAAAAAGAAAGCCACATCACAATTCATTAGGAAGATGACTTGGGGGTGTCACATTTCTCTTTTCTGCCTTGACAATTGCCCGTTTATACATTTTTTAATGTCTCTACTCTTTAAGGGAGGTACCTGGTGTAAGGTAAGGAGCTTTATCTGGGAATTACTGCCATAGAGCAATTGCCTGCTCACATGAAAAGCCTTTAATGTTTACTCAGAGGATGTCTCCCAAAGTCATACACAGAAGGATGAAATGGATGCTGTGTATGAAGAACTGAAAACATTTGCTATTTGTAAATAACACTAAATAAGAAGAAGACAGTGACAGAAGATGGGGCTAAAGGGTCAGGTCATGGGGGTCCCTTTGTTCCATGGAAGTGGTTTGGACTTCATTCTGAAAGTTACTGGATGCAAATGTAACGTTTTAGTGAAATATTTATGGGGTTAGATTTGTACGTATCAGGGAAGATGAAGTGAAGAGCAAAGACTAGACATAAGGAGACCAGTTTAGAGAACGTGGTGACAATTTAGTCAAAATATGATGGGAGCCCTAAAAGAGGAAGTTGCTCTAGAAATGGAGTAGAAAAATAGTGAATTAAAGAATTATTTAGGAGATAAAGTAGGAAAACCTAAGTGAATGATTGGATATTGGGTTGAGGGAGTGGAAAAAACTCAAAATGATTCACAGTCAGAAGTAAGGGGCTACAGGTTGACCAGGGAAGGCTGAAATGTCTCTGACTGTACAAACTACCGGTGAAACCACTGCTGATCCAATGCAGTAACTCACATTTTTACACAGTGGTGATAGTTTGTGAATTGAATGTTCATTACATTACATATTTCATTATCCCAACCATCCTATGAGATAAGCATTATTTTGTCTATTTACCATTGGATGAGAAAACGGGTTGAGAGAAAGTTAAATGGACTTGGTCAAGGTCACAAAACAAAGCAATGGTAGAGTGAGGGCTCAGACACAAGTTTATACAGCTAAATGTAGAAAACAACTTCTTTTTAAGTGAAACAATATAAATTGTCCATTTTGACTATTTTGGTATTTTCATGTTATTTGACTTGGCAGTATGCTATGTTGTTTCTCTGTGGAGGAATCTCATTGTCTGAGACAACTACGATGGAAATGCTTTTTCATTCATTATTTCGGCATCTTTCTTTTGCTGGTGCATTCTAGTGGTTTCTTGCATGGAATATTTTGCTACATTATAAGATGAAACTCAGAACTCTGGTAATAAATCCAAGGGGTGAGAAGTCAAGTAACTTCTTTGATCAGTAGAAACATGTCCTTCCTTCCCCAGCACTTTTTCTTCTTAAATATCTCATCATATTTAGCATACCTTAGAGGTATTTTTCCAAAGACAGATCCTACCTATTTCACCAGGTTACCATGAAAGTAAAATAAGATAACACATATAATGGGGATTCATAAACTATAATGTGCTGCCCAACACATTTTTCTGTGTTGTTATTCTCTGATCAGTTATGGAATAAAAGGAAAGAAGACAAAAAACTATAGTCAATATCCTCTGGACTCCTTTCCAATTCTTAGTATATTCCCTCCATTAGCACATTCCAAAGTTCATCTGAGATTGATAAAGCAGCTAGCTGTTGATTATATCTAGCTATTGAAAATGAAAAGAAAATACTCCATAGCAACTTTTGTTATTAAGATATTGGGGGAAAGTTGGAAAGTGATTGTTTAGACATAGGTCTATCAAAGATAATAATCTTAACCATACTTAGCATTGGTCTCTTTTTCTCACTAATTTATTCTTCCATTCTAGACCTTGCTTTAAGCATTTTACTTAAAAATATTAGCCTTTCTACCCTGAATATTTATATTAAGCTTTTAATCAAGTGTCTCTCAATGTGTTTCATAGCTCTCAGTGTGTTTCCAGCACACCGTGTGGTCTGTGTGATTGGTTCTAGATTTTTATTTCTGATGCTCTATCAGAGGCAGTACAAGTTAATATTCTAATTCTAGTCCTTTAGTTTCAGTTAAAAAATTTCTTTATAATATATCAAACAATTGAGAAAGCATTGTTTGCTAATTTTTAAAATGAAAATTTAACTTGGTGGATCACTAACCACAGACACTGTCCAAATTCTGTCACTCAGAAAGTATGGGATTTGATATATAATTCTTACACAGGAAGTGATTTCTATATAAACCCTAGTACACATCTAATGTTTATTAAATAAAAATCTCTACTTGGTAAGCACCATGAAAGATTTGAAATACTTTTTTTTTTCATAAATAGCCTGAGAAACCATTATTACTTTGTCCTCAAAAACTGAACATTCTATTTCTTTCTCTTTTTCCAAGCAAATGCTTGTCAAAAAGCATTAGCTTAACATTTATCATCTATTTTAGGACTGATTCATTTAGGCTTCACCTACTTGCAGGATATATAAGGTGAACTTTCTCATATCTTTCTCCAGATATACATTTGTAAGGCAGAGAAAACAAGCACACAAACAAATCCCATTGCTTGCCACGGGTAATAACTAGAGCAGAGAACGTTATTTTCTTTCAGAGAGGCCAAAGTTTTAATTGAGGGCTTCATTTTCTAATATTTCTAAAAATTTATGTAAAACATTCTTACTAAGTTCTGGTAAACTTCTGGTATTACCATGAGCTAAATGTGCAAACTTATTACAAAAAAAGAATCTCTGTTTGTAGACATCCAGTTATTATTAGTAATTTTCAAGGTGAGCCAGGAGACAGCATGAGATATACCTTTACATTGGTATTTTGCACCTGTAGAGCTCTTGACTGCTTCGGGGCTTTTATGTACAGTATTTCATTTGTTCTCCATAACAATCATGGCAGGGAGGCAGATCTCATGACCGTTCTCTAGAAGAAGTTCCCGGGGTTCAGAAAGCCCAAATCAGAGGTTTCCAGTCATGGTCACATGTGGATGATGCAGGGAGCTTTTAAAATGTTCATATCTCCATTGTAATTCTGGGATTGAGGCCCAGGAATTTATACATTGAAAAGGTCTCCAGGTGATTCTGATGCAACTGCTTCATGGCTCAGTATTTGGGAAGCTCAGGTCATATGGGTCGAGTTTCAGGTCTCTCAAATCCTATGACAAGGTTCTTTCTGTCACCCACCCAAGCTTTGAATCTTTCAGATCTATTATTTGGACTTTAAATTTGGATCTATTTGGACTTTCAAGCTGTTCTAGTAGAAAATCCCTGGGGTCTGAGAGGCCAATATTCTGCTTTCTCCAGATCACTGATTCTCAGCTTAATGAGGTCTCCCCTATGTACACCTGAAGTTAGCAGCTCCTTGGTCTGTATGTAAAGGAATTAGGCAGATATATTTGGGACATTGCATCAGAAAGGTGGAGTCTACAGAGAAAGGGATCCATGTACTAATTTAGGGATATTGCTTTACTAGTCTGTTATTAGGAAAAGCTTTCTGAATCAGAATGAAAGTTGAACTAAATTAGTATTTTTTCAAACTGCAGGCAACAACTCATTAATCGGTCAGGAAATCAATTTACAGGGTCTTGACAAGCATTCTAAAAATGAAATTGAATGTGGTAAAATGTAGGCCTCCTTATATACAGGAAGAATATGTATTTTGGTTTATTTCTGCTTTTTTTGTAAAGTACTTCACTTTTGATTTTTATATGTGTATCTGTATTCTGGGTTCAGTGGAACATGTTTTCATTACTGTGGGGGATAAGTAAAGAAATTTTGAAAACAATGGACTAGATCATTTAGCTTTCTTCTCATTATAGATTGTTAGGATTCTATTCTTTTCTCTCTCACACACACATGCACACACTCAAAAACAAACAACCCCTCCCCAACTCTGATAAAAATAATGGACAGAGAAAATTATACATTTTCTGAAGCACTATAAAGGTTGCTTTTAGCAGAATCTTTTTACTTCTTTTGAGTAGGACTAGCATGTGTGTACTGGAAAGCCAAGCACTACAATCTGTGTTCATATGGAGAAGTCATTTTCACTGGTAGGAAAAGGGTTGAGCACTAAATCACCACAAATTTTCAAAAACAAGTCTAAATTAGTAAGGTTTTACAATATAAACTGGGTTTACTAAACACCATCCCAGGAGATCCTTCCTGTTTTTGGTATCTTACCTGTTCCAAGCTACTCTACACACTATTGGTGGAGTGAGTTTTCAAATTTGCAAACCTAATCACGTCACGCCCCCACCTAAAATCGGCACATTTTCTGGTAAAATCCACAGGCTTGCAAGGCCTAGGAGACCACTTATCATCATGACCTAACCTACCCACTGGCTTTACTGGCTGCTCTCCCTCTGACACTTCATAGTCCAGTAACATTCAACCACTTGCATCCTTTCTAACGGTGCACTGTTTCAGCCTCTCGTTTCTAAGCACACTCCTCTCTGCTCTGAATTCCCTTTCTCAACATGTTCACTCAGCAAAACTCCTACTTGAGCTTTGGGATAAAACATAATCATTGCCTTCTCTGTGAACGTTGCCTTGTTAGTATCCTCTAGGTGGAACTTTTTACTCTTTCCTTGCTACAACCATCAGAACTTATAAATGTGTTATTATGGCAACTACCATGGGTGTGACTTTTCATTGACATGACTTCCATTTCTAGGAGGGGTTCTCTGCGCTAGTTCCCCTTTGATTCTCTAGTTTCTAGCGGAATGGTAGAATAAATGAAAGCTATTCAAATTGAAAAAAGATTCGACCTTGGATAAAAATTTTTGTTTAAATGTGAGCCATAATAACACAACTTATGTAATGAATTTCGTTAAAAAATTAAATTTCTATAAACTTATTGAAATGAACCCAAAGGCACAAAGGCTGACTGTTTAACATGCTGTTCATAAGGCTGCATGTTAAATGCCACTGAACAAAGGCAAAGCAAAAACTCACTGAGCCCGAGAAAGCTGTGTCTTAAATACCCATTACAATGGAGACCAATGTGTCAAATCTTGTAAAGGTTCTATCAGCATTCATTGGACCTTGGGTTTTAATACTGCCCACCCCTCTGGGTCACAAAGATGGTATCAGGGATCATTTCTGTGAAGACTGAAGGGAAAACCCAGACTCTCTTTAGTGTTCAATTGGAGTTCATCAGGTTGAAAATAGATCCCAAGTGTCCAATTCCCTGAAAGGCAGGATCAGCCATTTAGCCACAGGAAACCCGAGGAGAGGGTAATATTCTCTATAAGACCTCAGAGTCTCCTTGGTTACAGGAGCCTAAAGTTGTTTTAATATTGTTTTAGCATTTATTTAGCCTGAACAAAAATCCTCACTCACAGTATTGTGTACATTTTCCTCACATACTCAAAATCTAGTGGGGCAGCTACTAAGGCAGCATAAATACACTTGTAGTTAAATAAGATGTGTAGCATGGAAGTCTATCTTTTCATACTGTACATTCAGACTGACAAGAGAGGAGGCGCATGAGGGTTTGGAGAGAGAGTACGGCTTTGTAAAAGGGATTCTCCTGGGAGGAGAATCAGGACACCAGGATTTTGTTTGTTTTATTTCTGCCTCTGACTTGCTGTGAATTTTTAGGCATGTCACTTAGCCCCTGTAGCCCCAGTCACCTACCAGTGGTGTAGATTTGGGCAAGTCACTAAAACCGTGTAAATCTCAATTTCTTCAAGTACAAAATTAGGCTGATTATACCTATCTTATGGGATTTTATCAGGAGTAAATGAAATAACATGATGAAATATGTTCCCCTATGCCCTAGGGCAAAGGTTCCCAAATTCACTTGATGTTTAAGTAACATTTTCATAAAACAGAAATACCTAACAGTTTCATTCATCAAGCAGTTAGGTTCGAATAACTTGAGCATTTCTGTCCTTAATAACTTAGTAGTTGTTTGAAAAAATGCACAGAAATTGAAAGAAAAATAACAACTGAATTGTATTTATAACTAACCATAATTATTTACTAATGAGGGGTATGTTGCTTGTTGAGCCCTGGGTAGAACACTGCCTTCTTCATTTCACATTCTACATTTTTTTGTACATTTTTGTACATTTTTTCTACATTTGGGGCTGTGCTTGCATTTCATCCCAGTAAACCTCTAAAACTCAGCTTTGCAAGGATATGACGTCATCTAAAGGAATGTGGCATGGTTTTATGGTTTTGATCTGTGTCCCTGCCCAAATCTGATGTTCAGTTGTAATCCCCAGTGTTGGAGATGGAGCCTGGTGGGAGGTGATTGGATCGTGGGATCGGAGTTCCTGTGAATGGTTTAGCACCATCCCTTTGGTGATGTTCTGGTGATACTGAGTTATTATGGAATCTGGTTGTTCAAAAGTGTGTAACACCTCCCCGCCACTTTTCGTCCTCCTGGTTGGCTGTGTCAAGTGCTGGCTCCCTTTCACATTCAGCCACGATTGTACATGTACTGTAGAATGTACATCCGCACGTACATTCTACATCTACATGTACATTCAGAAGATGCTGCCGTGATTCCTGTACAGTCTGCAGAACCGTGGGCCAACTAAATCTCTTTTCTTTATAAACTACTCAGTCTCAGGGATTTCTTTATAGCAACATGAGAACAAACTAATACATGCGACCAGAGGTTGAAAGTGTGAAGTACCTTAAGCTCATTCAGCATCTGACAGATATCACTTCGTTTTCCTTGGAAATGTAAAGCATTCCAAAGTTAAAATTTAAATTTGGTACACAGTTTGGAAACTGTGGCTCTAGTAAACAGTAGGTACTCAGGGGCTCTGAAGTAGATGAATTATCTCTTTCAGGTAAACCATTCTATGATTTGTTAGTTTTTATTGCTTTCCTTATACTACTAGTCTGGATAGAGTACATGTAAAGAAAATCAATTAAAATCACCCATTTCTGTTGTTTCTGGATTAAAAGACCCGTTTACTATCAAATCAAGTAACTAGTGTCAGCATCTAGATACTGATCATCTTTGACATTTAAGGTTGCTACTTTAATTATTGCAAAAGGGACAAATGTCTTTTTAAAAATATACACTTGCCCAAGAGAACTTACTTTTCTCCATGCCGGCCAGTTGTGTTCCTTTTCTGCTTGAACTATACAGGACTTTAAAATCTGTTCACAGTTTACCAGCTGTATATGGAACTACTTTTTCAGGAATGTTGTATTTTAATGCAAAATCACTCAATTTGTAGACTTTTTATTTATGCAAGCTAAAAATATTCAGCAAGCATATGAATCTTGCTTAGAAGAAGTGAAACTGGGAAAGGAAACAAAATGTTAATGCATAAAATCCTGTTTACGTGGCATGGACAGGGGATAGAGTACTCTAGAAAGTCCCATGCTCTGAGAAGGAGAATTAGTACATAAATGCTGACCCGGGGGCTCCATCTTGTGTCAATGGCAACTTACTGTTAATGGCTACCTTGAGTGTGCGTTGAGAAGGATTCTGAGGAAGTAAGATCTTCAGAAAATTCTGTGCGATGATCAATCAATGATGTCTGTCTTAGACTGGAGAATCAGGGCTAAGTGGAAACATACTTGCTGCATGTTTGCTGTCTCTGGCTGAAAATATATAGTACTGCAGAATACTCCCCCTACCTCTCATTTTTAAGGGGACAAAAGCACCAGATCTCACTTTTGCTTAGTTATTTGATCATTTCATATTAAAACAGAAAATAAAACAAATAGCTATAAACTAACATTCTGTCAAGTTTTAAATAAGGTGCTCAGGCTGATAGAATGTTGGATAAACAGTTTTCTGTTATAGAAAACCAGATACTGCATTTTCTCACTCATAAGTGGAAACTAAATGAAGAGAACTGATGAACACAAAGAAAGGAACAACAGACATTGGGGCCTACTTCAGGGTGGAGGTTGGGAGGAGGGAGAGAAGCAGAAAAGATAACTATTGGGTACTAGGCTTAGTACCTGGTTGATGAAATAATCTGTACGAACCCCTGTAATATGAGTTTACCTATACAGCAAACCTGCACATGTACTAAAGGAATTTTTTAAACCAGTTTTCTGTTTTAATATTGATAAGTCAAGCCAGATTAGGGAGTAAATACATCTTTGGGGACTGTCTTCAAAGTAAAAATATTATGAAATTTTAAGAATACAGCTACCTATTTGAAAATATTTGAGTAGCAGTCTTTCCTATTCTGAAGGAATAATTCCCTTTATTTGATACTTAATTGCAATAGATGCAATTGCAATCCTTGAAATGCTCATTGCAGATCTTTTTAAAAATCTTTTGAGATAATTGTAGTGTAAGAAATAACAGACCCCACATACCCTTCACCCATTTTTGTATTACAGTATTAACATCTTGTATAATTACGGTACAATATCACAATCCGGAAATTGACATTGATGCTTAGAGTGGCAGAAGACAGTCAAATGCCTAGGCTGATAGGGGCAGGTTCCCAGTGGAACCCCACCTCCAAGCGGAAATCAGTTCAAAGCCTGAAAGCCAAGCTGCAAGTTAAATCCTTGGACCAGATTGAGAACTTGTCTTCCCCTTTGGTTTGGTTTCCTCTGATTTGTTTCCACCTTTCACCTATTTTACATATACCTACCCTTTCCTAATTGGTTTGTCTACACTGTTGTGCCCATCTGAGTGGTATCTTTGCTTTATGTTTTTTGCATACTCACAAACTAATCAGCACACACTCCCCATTCTGAGCCCATAAAAGGCCCCAGACCCAGCCACACAGGGGACTTTCCTGCCTTCTGGTAGGGGAACCACTCCACCCATCCTGCATTCCCTCTCCGCTGAGAGCTGTTCCATCACTCAGTAAAATTCTTTTCGGCCCTCTTCATACTTCAATGTCCGCATATCCTCATTCTTCTTGGGCATGGAACAAGAGCTCAGGAACTGCTGAATGTAGGTACAAGCTATAACATTGGTTAGCTGGGGCATGCCAGCTGGCTTGCAAAGTGACTGAGAAGAAAAATCCTGCATCGATACAATACACCCACCTTATTCAGATTTCAGCAGTTTTATATGCACTTGTGTAGGTTTGGATTTTAAATGTGATTTTATAACACATGTAGATTCTTTTGCTCACTACCATAGTCAAGCTACAGAACAGTTCTATTACAAGGATTCCTTGTGCTGCCCTTAAATAGTCACAGCCACCTTCCTCCTCCCCCTCTTCAAACCACTGGAAGCTACTAATCTCTCTTCCATCTCTCTAATTTTGTCATTTCAAGAATATGAACAAATGGACTTATACAGTATGTATCATTTTGAGATTCGTCTTTTCAACACAGCACAATGCCCTTGAGATCCATCCAGTTTGTTGTGTGCATCTGTATTTCATTCCTTTTATCACTAAGCAATATTCCATAATACAGGTTCCATATTATGGCTTGTTTAATTAATCACTCTTACTGCACATTTTATGAAGAGGTTAGAAAAGCTAGTAAATGGAAATAAAAGCACAAGCTCCCTTACATGCACAAAACCTGAGAGTGGAACTCAGGAGTTCACCAATATAACTTTTATCTTTATCTGCTCATATTTTGTGAGGTTGCGGAAGGTTTGAAAGTTATCACCCTTAGCATGGTGAAAACTTGATTAATAGAAACAGCACACTGATGAGAAATAATGTGCTTTCAGCTCTAAGTAGGGACTGATGATTTCATTGTGGCCTATTCCACGGATCACAAGATACATTTTACTCCCAGTAAAAACTATGAGCCATTGGTAGTGGCTGACTAGAGGACAGTGATGAGAAGAATTCGGAGGGTGAGTTCAGGCTTAGCAGAGACAGAACCCAGTTGATGCTTGATGTCCGCCATAGGCACTGGCAAAGATATTGCCACTTCTGTGCCAGCTGTTTGTTAACAGTAGTGTTAACAGAGCTAAAGAAAGGTCACACCAGCTGAAAAGTCAATGACCAGCACGAAGTGTATGAAAACAGTATTTAGAAAAACAACCTGATGGCTCACGCTTGTAATCCCAGCACTTTGGGAAGCCGAGGCGGGCGGATCACGAGGTCAGGAGATCGAGATCACGGTGGAAACCCGTCTCTACTAAAAATACAAAAAATAGCCGGGTGTGGTGGCGGGCGCCAGTAGTCCCAGCTACTCTGATAGGCTGAGGCAGGGGAATGGCGTGAACCCGGGAGGCGGAGCTTGCAGTGAGCCGAGATCGCGCCACAGAATTCCAGCCTAGGCGACATAGCCAGACACCGTCTCAAAGAAAAAGAAAAAAAAAAAAAGAAAGAAAAAAGAAAAACAAACCTGATAAATGTATCTTTGGCATTGTTCAGGTGAGGAGCTCCCAGTAAACAGCATGTCCCTGGCAAATTTTTCTTTGTAGTGTGAAAGGATGGCTCCAGCCAGGAACTCCTTCATTACAATCTCCTGATTCCTTTTTAGTCTGAATCCACACACATGCAGGAAACATCTCATTCTGAGAGAGAAAGCACTCACCAAAGGAGTTAAAATATTTTCTTCTCCTAATATTTGAGTGTTTAGAAAGTGACAAGGAGAGTGTTAATGCATTTTCTATACATTACCTCATTAAGTCTCCCACAATCTTGTGAGGTTGGGTCCTATCATTATCCCCATGTATAGATGAGGACTGAGGACTTGAGAAATTCAGCACACCACCCAAGCTAGGAGAGGGATGCCCTCGCTGTGCGTCTCCACTGCCTGCCTTTCTCCTTGGCCTTTTCTTTCTTAGTACAAGTTAATAAACCGGAGTTTATTTTACATTCAAATCTTTATATACAAATCTCTGGTGAGTCTGGGTCGCACGACTGCTCCCACATTCCCAGAGCCTGCTCATCTCTAAGCACTGGCAAAACCAAGTACCTGGATGTCCAAGCCTAAGGACCAGACCTGGGAAATGGAGACCCAAGTGAGTTTTCTGAAACCACTTCGCTTAGTTGTGAACCAACCTTCCTAAACCACACTCTTCTTCATCACACTAACAAACCACCGAACAGACCTCATCACAAATGATAAAACTACTGAAAAAAAGTTACATTTACACGGTAAGAAAGTAAGTAAATGTTAATAACAATATGTCTAATAGTTGAATTGGAGCAATTTCCCAAGGAGACCTACAAGGAAATACAAAGAAATAATTTGGGGGACTAAATAAGTGTTAGAAATTTTAGATAGGTACACACCTTTACATTTCAGTGAAAAAAAAGTTTCTATTTTTTCCTTTCACATAGCTGTTGATTCCCATTGGAATACCCTATGAACAACCTTTGTTCTCACTTCTAGATTTTATGGCTACAAAAATATTTTAAAATTTCTAAATGTATACTCACTTTCCACTTTATAACTTTAAGTTGTGAAGAAAGAAAAGCACACTCTTGTTACTGGGTAACCATAATAATAGTTTTATTTCATTTCTCGTAGTAGTATTCATTAAGAAACATTCAATGCTAATCAGAATATGTATTCTATTCTTTAAGAATATTATTAGATAAATATTATTTAAAATTTTGGAATCTCTTAATCTTATTTAGAAAAAGAGGAAATATAACAGATTTTTTTAAAAAGAAAAACTTGGCAAGTTACAGAGCAAATGAGGACCAGAAATGGGTCTGTTTTTATATCTTTTTTAGAGACAGGGTCCTGCTCTGTTGCCCAGGCTGGGATGCATGGAGATCATGGCCCACTGCAGCCTCCACTTCCTGGGCTCAAGCAATCCTCCCATCTCAGCCTCCTGAGTAGCTGGAATTACAGGCATGAGCTGCTGTGCCTGCTGAGCTGGGTCTCTTTTTAGCTGGGTCTCTTTTTGACCTATCAAGTGAAATTCATTGTGCCTTATAGCTCATCCCAGTATTTCATGTTTTCTAAATGACTAGAAGAGACCCTTACAAGAGAGCTATGTGTCAAATCAGCCACATGTTGTAGTAAGTGCTATGAGACAACTGATGATCAATCAATGTGAAAGGCAAACAGAACTGTAGAACAACAGGGAGTCTTATTCATTGCTAGTAGAAATGCAAAGTGATACAGCCACTTTAGAAGACTATCTAGCAGTTTCTTATAAAATTAAACATACTCTTACTGAATGATCCAGCAACTGTGCTCCTTGGTAATTAGTAAAATGTGTTGAAAACTCTGTCCACACAAAAACTTGCACACTGATGTTTATAGCAGCTATATTTATATTTGCCCAAACTTGGAAACAACCATGATGTCCTTCAGTAGGTGAATAAATGAATAATCCATTGTACATTCAGACCATGGAATATTATTCAGTGCTAAAAAGAAATGAGCTATCAAGCCATGAAAACACATGGAATAAGCTTGAGTGTATGTTACTAATTGAAAGAAACCAATCTGAAAAGGCTACATAGGCCAGGCGCGATGGCTCACGCCTGCAATTTCAGCACTTTGGGAGGCAAAGGCGGGAGGATTGCTTGAGTCCAGGAGTTCAAGATCAGCCTGGGCAATGTGGTAAAACCCTTTCTAAAAAAAAAAAAAAAGAAAGAGAGAGAGAGAGAGAGAGAAAGAAAGAAAGAGAGAGAGAGAGAAAGAAAGAGAGAGAGAGAGAAAGAGAAGCCTACATACATACTGTATGATTCTAACTATATGACATCGTAGAAAAAGCAAAACTATGAAGAAAATAGGAAGATGAGTGGTTCCAGGGGTTAGGGTCAGGGAAGGAAGTCAGAGCACAGATCTTTCAGGACAGTGAAACTATTCTGTATGATTCTATAATGGTGAATATGTGCTGTTACACATTTGTCCAAACCTATAAAATGTGCACCACTAAGAGTCAATCCTAATGTAAACTATGAACTTTGAGGGAGAATGATCTGTCTACATAGGTTTATAAATTGTAACAAAGTTATCACTCTAATGGAGAATGCTGATAATGGGGGAGGCTATGTATGTGTAGGGGCAGGGGATATATGGGAAATCGCTGTACTTCATGCTCAATTTTGCTGTGAACTTAAAAGTTCTCTAAAAAGTCTATTAAAAAGAAAAAATACAGTAAGCAGGACTGGAAAAAGAAGGAACTTTATCAAAACAGGGATGAGAAAGAATCTGTGTTCATCACCTAGATCATTCTAACAGGCTTATGTTGAGGCTAAGAATCAGATCTTTGGCCTAAACAAGGTACAATTATCTGAGAAAATTTTATTGTTGATAATTGAATCAAGATACTTTGTAAGGAGGAATATGGCATTATTGGGGAAATGGTTTGATAAGATACTTCCAGACCAAATTCAGAATGTGTAGAAAGGCTGTAGATAGAGGGAAGGGTCAAAGACCTCTTCTCACTCCTGCAGTAAGATGGTCAATGCTCAACTGTAGAGAAAATTCAATGAACACAGAAGATGTCAAGTTTACTGTGGGTGCATGATATAAAAACATCTCCATTGCCTTAAAAAATTTACATTGATGACTAATATGGAGGTGTTGGTAAGAGTGCATTTTTTGTTGGGGCAGTTTGTAAAGGAGGACAAGTGAGCCACTGACAACTGGGCTACAGAAAGAAAACGTATTTCTCATTTTAAGAAATTCTGGGCCGGGCGCGGTGGCTCAAGCCTGTAATCCCAGCACTTTGGGAGGCCGAGGTGGGTGGATCACGAGGTCAGGAGATCGAGACTATCCTGGCTAACATGGTGAAACCCCGTCTCTACTAAAAATACAAAAAACTAGCCGGGCGTGGTGGCGGGCACCTGTAATCTCAGCTACTTGGGAGGCTGAGGCGGGAGAATGGCGTGAACCCGGGAGGCGGAGCTTGCAGTGAGCCAAGATCACGCCACTGCACTCCAGCCTGGGAGACACAGCGAGACTCCGTCTCAAAAAAAAAAAAAAAAAAAGAAATTCTGATATATGCCAGGTGCAGTGGATCGGGTCTGTAATCACAGAACTTTGGGAGGTTGCAGGGGGCGGATCACTTGAGTCCAGCCTGGGCAACTAAGGACACCTCATTTCTACAAAACATTGAAAAATTAGCCAAGCGTGGTGGAGCATACCTTTTCAGATTGGCCTCTTTCACTTAGTAATATGCACTTCAGCTTCCTCTATATATTTTCCTGACTTGATAGCTCATTTCTTTTTAGCACTGAATAATATTCTATGGTCTAGATGTATAAGGTTTATTCATTGACCTACTAAGGACATCATGGTTGCTTCCAAGTTTTGGCAAGCTACTTGGAGGCTGAGGCAGAAGAATCCCTTGAGCCCAGGAAGTCAAGGTGGCAGTGAGCTAGGATCACACCACTGCACCCCAGGCTGGGCCACATCTCTGTAAAAAGTAAAAATAAAAAGCAAAATAAAATAAATTCTGATATACAGAACCCACACTTATACAACCAATAATTAGACAAAAATTATTTTCTAACATGTTGTCCAATTTCATAGAGTTTACTAAAGGACTCCCTTAATCAAACAAACAGATGTAGGTAGATTCTAATTGTTCCTAGGAATGCACAAGAAAAATATACATTAAAAAAACGCTTGTTTTTATCTCCAAAGTGAGTAGGATTATCCAGTGGACCACATACACATTTGCTTGTCCTACTAAAAATAGGAAACAATATTAAAAAATGACATTTCTCAAAATGAGTATGAAAAAATTTGAAATTTGCTAGCCTCTCTTATCCTTATGTGACTGAATGACATCATTTTGATTTTGAATTAGACATAGTGGTTGTAGGGGATGCCAAAATCCCTTTAGTACCTAGAGTCACTTGAGGTCTCAGTCTAATCCTGCCCCAAGGAATTTAACACCTCCATGGGACAACTCACACACAGGGAACAAAGGGAGAATCTGCAGCATTCTATCATCATGTGACAATTGTGTGTCACTATCTATAAATGCAACACAAATTTCACAAGACAATGGATAATAGTTTTATTGAAGGGATGAGACTTAAGCCAGGCCAAAATGATGGAGTAGAATCTTGATAGTAAGAAAAAATTTGAGATTTGTATAGGCGATGGAGGGTTTAAATAGCCAGATACTTCCATGACTCCTGAATATGATTCCTTAAGAAAAAAAAAATCTTTACTTAAAGAAAATATCTTAGGAATATGCTGTCAAACACTCTCATTGTTGAGAGTTCAGGGCTTGGAGGTAATTACATATAAAGAAATGTGGCATCAGGAGAGTGTTTTTCACAGGCATTTGGGTTTTTATCACAGGCATTGTTTGGAAGCTGGTTGGTGGGGAGGCATAAAGTCCCATCACAAGCTCAAGAGCCCCTGGGAAAATCCATTCTTCCGGAATTTATGGCCCAGAAAAGCCAATAGTTTGAATTTGCTTCAAGGACTCTTGCCCTTCTAGTCCAGTGTTTAGGGAATTTGTTTTATTTGTTTTTGAGAAAATAAGATAAATTGGGATTAAGAACAGAATTTCTTTTTTGTGTGTGTGCCCAAATTACTTAAGAAAACCAAGTCTAAAATAGGCACGTCTTAGCCTCTTCAGCAAACATTTAATTGATTCATTCTTTTTCCATTCAGTCATGAGAAATTTCTGAATCCTTCACCTTCTCTTTACCCCAACTCCAATAAAAAAAAAAGACTCTATCAAGAAAAAGTTACCATGTAGGTATTAGGAATCTAAGTGGAAGAAAGAATAATGATGACATATTCAGATGCTAAACAGAACACAATATATAATTTAACATTGATTAAAACAGGCCCATGTTTTACTGTTGGAGAAAATTTAAGAAAAAATAAGA
Organism: Macaca mulatta; assembly: GCF_049350105.2. NCBI lineage: Eukaryota > Metazoa > Chordata > Mammalia > Primates > Cercopithecidae > Macaca > Macaca mulatta. The sequence goes on from NC_133406.1 coordinate 174,014,205, forward strand.
GTTCTGTTTTTGTTTCTTGTGCTAAGTAGATAACTTTTGTCTTTTCTTATCACATTTCTACCAAATTTTACCTTTAAAATTCTCAAACCAAGGAGGCAGCATGTTTGCCTTACGTAAAACCTGAAATTCAAATGCTACTGCTACTAATGAAGTTTTGGATCCTTCTATGAAGATATTCAACTGAGAATATATTGCTAATGGTCTGCAAAGAATAAGACACAAACTAAATGTGAAACCAAAAGGGTAGTAAGAATGAAGAATGTAAATAGGACATCATCAAGGTTAACTGCACTTAGAGCTTTACAGATCACAGGTCTGGAGTGAAATTTTAAAAAATGCAGAAAAAGACACTAACTAGAAAGAGTGAAAAATTAACTTCTTCAATTAATTATTATTTCTTTTATTTTGCTGTAAAACTCAAATTACTATAGAAAAATTTTAGACTGACTATATTAGACTATATTAGACTGACTACATCTCTGCCTTGGAACACATTGACTCAAATAGTGACAAATGTTACATATGCACAAATCTGTCTTTGATAGAACATTGAAACACTGCTGCTCTACTTTTCTTCCACAGTCCAGTGAAGTAGGGGTGGTTCTAATATATTCTTGTTTTGCAGGTAGAGATGCTGAAGGAAAATGAGGGCAAGTATTTTCCCAGAGATACTACAGTGGGTCAGGGGCAACTTGGGTGATAGGCAGCAGCAGTATTTGCCTTAATACTTTCATGTTTTTAAGGAGACAAATATATATGCAGCTATTCCATTTTCTTTAGTTAGTGATCATAAAAGATGATCTGGCAATCTCCTGAATCAAAGAATAAAACATGGCTCCATTGGAAGTTTAATAAGTGAAATTATTACAAAGAAGATCTAAATAACAAACAGATCATATTTCCATAAATACTTCAGCAGATTTCGTTTTTGAGTTCAAGAGCTAATATTGTAATTCAGATGAAGTAATACCCCAATGATTTTGTTGTTGTTGCTCTTCTTGTTATTGTCTTGTTTAATGAAAAGAAGATCAAAGAGCAAAAAGTGCAAGTAATAGAGGTTCCAGGTAAAGGTTAAAGGAAGTAGATGCTTTTATTGAGAGAAGATTTAGTATTACCAAGTTTTACAAGGGATTTTTCCTTTCTTTCTCCTCCCTTCCCTTTCTGGCCTTCATCGTCCTTCTCTTTGTGAAGATGATTGACAGAGGATCAAACAAGAAAAAGTGGGCTTATTTAAGGTAGAGGCAATGTGGTTAATTAAATAGGATCTTTGTTCCACTATCAGACGGATGACTCCCCAGAATTTGTTAAGGTAATGCCAGCTAGAATTAGCAGTATCCTAGAATGTTCACATAAGTACTGGGAGTCTAGGAACCTAGTTATACAGGATTAAGCAATAATAAGCCTAATTCCAATCTGTTATGAACAGGGGTTTTCAACATAACAAGAGGCCCAAAAGAAGTCATATAAACACTGCAGGGATTGGGTAAGAAAGTTGATTTATTTCATCTGAATAATACAATCTGAAATAAGAAGCTCAGTGGATGGTTCAATAACAGAAAAGAATCAGTGAACCAGAAGTTAAAATAATAGAAATTACCAAATCTGAAAATAGAGAACATACACCAAGAAAAAAAATGAACAGAGCCTTAAGGACATGTGGGACTATAACAAAAAAGTTATCATTTGGAGTCTCAGAAGGAGAGAAGAAAGAAGGCATAGCTGAAAAAGTAGCTGAATAAATAAAGGCTTAAAATTTTCTACATTTGTCAATAGACACAAACTCACAGATTCAAGAAACTGAGCAAACTCTAAAGAGGATAAACCCAAAGAAATGATACATGTCATGATTGAACTTCTGAAAATTAAATACAGAGAATAAATTCTTAAAAGAAAACAGAAAAAAATGACACCTTAATTGTAGGAAAGAAACACTTCTAATTGACAGTGGATTTCTTATCAGACACTATGGAGACCAGAGAAAAGCGGGACAGTATTTTTTAAGTGGCAAGAAAAGCTAAACAACAACAAAAAACTACTATCAACTCAGAATTTAGAACCCAGTGAGTACATCCCGAAGAAATGAATGAAAATCAAGACATTCTTTGATGAAAGAAAACTAACAATTTATCACCAGCAGACCTGCTCTAAAAAAATAGCTAAAGCGGACTCTTTAAATAGAAGGAAAAAATAAAAGAAGAAAATGTAGAACATTAGGAAGGAAGAAAATAGCACAGTAAACAAAAGTATGGGTAAATATAATGGGCTTTCCATCTTCTCTTGAGCTTTATAAATTATTTGTAGTGGTTTACGCAAAAATTATAATACTTTCTGATGTGGTGCTAAAAGCATATAAAGGAAATATTTAAAACAATTGTATTACAAATTGGGAAGGATTAAAGGGCATAAAGGGAAGTAAGGTTTTATACTTTACCCAAATTGGTAAAATGATGACACCAGTATACAGTAATAAGTTATGTATATATGATGTAATATCTAGAGCAGCCACTAGAAATGCTATACAATGAGATACACTTAAAAACATCATATAATTCTTAAAAAGATGTTCGAGTAACCTTCAGGAAGGCAGGAAAAAGAAAACAGAAATGAGGAAACAGAAAACTAACAAAAATTGCCATAGTTAAATTCTAATCAATTACATTAAGTGTAAGAGGCCTAAATATACCAACTAAACGATAAAGATTGGCCAAGGGGATTTGAAAATATGACCCATCTATATAATGTATACAAGAAACTCACTTCAAATATAATGACCTAGGCAAATTGAAGGTAAAAGATGGGAAAATATATTATGAAGACATTGATCATAGGAAAACAGGAGTAACTTAGTATCAGATAATGTAGACATCAGAACAAGAAAAACTGCTGGAAGCATAAAGCAAAATTATATAATGATAAAAGACACATTAGCAATTCTTAATGTTTAGGCACTAAACGATAGAGTTGCAGAATATGTGAAACAAAAATTGATAGAACTGAAAGAAGAAAAAGACAAATCCACAACTGTAGTTGGAGACCTTAAGACCTCTTTCTCAACAATTGGTAAATCAATTAGACAGAAAATCACTAAGTTATTTTAGCAGAGCACTTGGAGACAGTATTAGACTTGGAACTTCTCTAACATAAACTCTTTCATAAGCATGGAACTTGGTATTCACTGGATTCCTTAGAAAACTCCAAAGCTCTTGGCCTGGCACAGTGGCTCATGCTTGTAATCCCAGCACTTTGGGAGGCTGAGGCAGGTGAATCACCTGAGGTCAGGAGCTCAAGACCAGCCTCGCCAACAGGACGAAACCCTGTTTCTACTGATAAAAAAGAAAACAAAACAAAACCCACAAAAATTAGCCAGGTGTTAAAAAAAAAAAAAAGCCACAAAAAAACTCCAAAGCTCTTTTTAATCTTTCTCAAAATGGCACCGCCCATAGTGGGGGGGCTTAAAGAGTCACCCTGCTTTCTCACGGACTTTAAAATCTGAAGATCCAAAGTTAGCATAACTTGATATCCTAGACCTATTCCATGCAGAGGAAATGTTCTGACGTGTCATAGCACAAAAGGCCTAATAGACATTAAACTGAAGGCAGATACAAAGACAGTGGATCAAAGTCTCAGGAATACAGAGTTCAGCACAAAACAAAGGTAAGATTATAGAAGACTGTCAAAAACAATAAAACAGAACAAAACAAACAAAAACATGGCTAAGAATGCCAGAAGCACCACAGAGAAGGGCACATATGAAATGATCAATAGGGAAAGGCCTCCGGGCAAGGTAGAAAACCATTCTGTGACTGGAGGTAAAGCCACAGAGCAGGAAATAGACCCAGAGGGAAGAAATAATTATGATGATGGAAGAAAACACACATGTGATTGGAACATAGTTCAAGGAAGACTTCCAGGTAGAGATGAATTCAGTTCAAGGGAAAGAGTAAGAATTTACAATGCTTGTTCTTTCTTTTTGTTTTGAGGGAGAGAGGTGTTATACCTAGCTGCCAGTCTACAGTTGTGTGAAACATTTGAGAAGGTCATGAAGAAAGGTCAACACAGCAATAGTGTCAGGAAAACACTAAGCACCAGGAAAGAAATCCCCATATATTCATCTATCATATTTGCTGAATAATACCCAGGAGCACAGAAATTTGCCTACAGGGAAGAAGGTTTTACTTAATTCATATACCTACCACTACCTTAAAGCTGTTCTCTGTTAATTAAACATAATGCATTAACCTGTTAAAATTGTTGTCATGTTTCGGATATTCCTAGATATATACCAATATGGGAATCCTTGAAAATTACAACCTGGTAAGGAAGCTAACATGGTACTGTGTGGACCTAAGTGATTCTAGTTCATGAAAAAAGAAGAAAAAACCCAACTTGTGAACATTTAGATCAGTTTAAATGTACTTGTTTACATTTGGTGTTACTGAGCTTCCTGGAGCTAGAGAAATTTTAACAGGGGCTAGAGGAATTTTAACAGGGGCTACAGAAGAGATATTTGCACTGTTAGCCAATGGAATGGATGACCTCTGAAGTCCTTTCCAACTTAAAGATTCAGAGATTTGTTTGTCTTTAAGGAACATAAAGCTATTTATCTAGGTGTTGGGGAATCCAAACAGCATCTGATAAGCATTTATTATCTTCAAGGGCTATGGCTGATGCTTAATTTAAACTTTATTTCTTTGTAGCATCTATACTAGATACAGGTATTGAAGATACGGAGATTATTGAGATACAATTCATAAATTCAAGAAGCTTACAGTCTAATTGGAAGTAGACACCAAACCAACAATTTCATTTTAATCAGACAAGTCTCTGGTGTCATTTCAAAGATAAATAAAAACAGCAACAACAACAAAACAGGACTCTAAAGATTCTACTTACTAATTTATCTCAAATGCATTTCTTGGGATCACTGGTTTCCTCTTGGAGCTAGACTCTTCAGCAAAAATGTCCCAAGTTTAACCAAGTACAACTTTTAAGTCACCGTAGAGATGAAACATTAACCTTTATGAACCAAAGTTAAAGCCATGCAACAAAAATTTATTGAGCAGCTATTATGTATTGACTACTGTACTAGGAGAGATGACATCGAAGATGAATAACATTCCTCCCTTCATGGGGTTCGTAGCCAGTGATGTAGACAGGAGCAAGCTACGTGAACAAATGCAACACCAAGTGACTAAGGAGTATGCAGAAGAAAGACACTACTAATTGGGATGTAGGAGGGAAATAGATGGGGAATAGGAAGCCTTAACCAAGGATGTAAAATGAAGCACAGCTGAGGCTGCATAAGAGTTTCCTCTTGAGTTTACCTAATGAAAGGGTATTTGGGCTTAGAGGATTGTGCTTGAATGTTTAATCATGAACTGAGGAACTTGTATTTTTATTTATGAAAATACAAATTAGGATCATGAATTTCTGCAAAGGTGAAACCAGCCTTTAAGCAAATAGTTAATACCAGTAGTTGACAAGCATGAGAGTGCATAAGAGCAAACTAAGGAAGTTAGTGCAATGCAGTTATTGGGGCCTACACCCCCAAAATCAGTAGGATGGGGTGAATCTGAATTTATAATAAGCAGTTAAAAATTTTCTAGTGCTAACATTTCATAGACTACACTTTGAGAATATTTTAGATGTATCCCAACTTTCTTACTACGAGGAAAAGAGCTGATGGCTCATCTTTTGTACAATTCCATCTTTCAGTCTCACCAAAACCACTTAAACTTTTCTGACTTACTATTATAGCTGAATTTTCTATGTGTATAGCATAGACATATCTCACTTTCTCCTTGATAAATACTTTGTAGGTGGTATCTAAAAAGCCATGTGTAATTCAGATATTTATCAATCAATTGATGTCAAACACATCAGGGATTTGATATATTTGAAAATGTTATAAATATGTGTGAAATAAAATCATCTAATTTTTGCATAAATCCAAATTTAAGTTGTTTGCTTTAAAAGCAACATATGCCTGTAGATTATATATATATATTTATATATATGTTTTTATATGTATTTTATATTTTTATATATATATATTTTTTCTAGCATAGAGCAACTTGTTGCCACTCTGTTAAACAAAGATCTAAGGATTTAAGAATGAGAATCTGGGGCTAATTTATCTTAACAAAATCCTAAATTATTCAAGGCGGATCATCTTTCTGAAGTACCATGTACTTTGATATACTTATAGGCATATTTGTCTCACATTCTCCTTGATAAATAGTTTTTAGGCAGCATCTAAAAAGCCATGTGTAATTCAGATATTTACGAATCAATTATTTCTAATGTAATTATGATGTTTATTTCATGCACAGATGACTCTGATTACTTCCTACATCTTTGACTGGAAACTGTTAACTCTTTTTCCACTAATATAAATTGGCAAAACACTTTACAAAAAAAAATCATCTTCAGCCACTGAAGTGCACTTTCCTCCCACTTAATCAAAAACTTAGAGCTAAATGGCTTCCCTCAGATCATCCAGAGAGCAATGACTCTCCATTCATATTTGTGGTGTTAAGACCTGACCTGTTTTCATACAAAGTCTCCCTGGAAGGGATGCTGATAGTAAGGTTCTTCTACCTTCATTCACCAGTTCATCTGGCTACTTCCTCTGAGAACAAATACTTCTGAGCAAATATTTTCATTTTCAGAAGCAATGTTATGCAAATAATGTTTTATATTATCTATCCCATTACTATTCTAGTTCACTTAGTCTCATTCAGAATTATGAGCCCTTTTAAAATCAAGATGACCTTTTCCCAAATTTCCAGATAACCCACAACCAACCTCTTTCCCAGCTCTAAAGCGTGGCTGAATGGAAAGTACATTGAGGAGACTATGGAAGACATGGATTCTGACTGATCCTGTTACCGCCACTAACTAAGCAGTCACTTCTTTTTCTGAGGTAAGATACTTAGAATCCATTCTCTTTGTCCCAGAGATATAGTTCAGTGTCTCTCCTTTTCTTTTTGTATAATTTTCCTGATGCCAAAGTAGTTGATTACCTAGCTTTGTTTCTACTAAGACACCAACTGTGGGCCGTGCTATAGCTCTTCAAGGTACACATTGTTCACCAGGCTGCGTTTCATCGTTACAAGCACCCCACACACAGAGTGGAAGAGCCCACGTGGACAGCCAGATTATGCACAGACAACGGATAATTTGTGAAGCGAATTCTAATTAGTGTCCCTTGTGCTTCTTCATTTGTCGAAGTAAAATTTAGTAAAAGTCTCCAGTCCTCTTTTATAATGGTGAATTGTTAAATAAATCAAGACCTAACTCACATTTGATGTCATGTATCATAAACGCAATCACTCTTCAGTGTTCAGCAGGGAACACAAAATAAAACTATTAATTTGGAGTTTTCTCATGAATCATGTATAATAACTCACTTTGAGCTGAGCTGAGGATGTGCCAGGCAAAGCATTTTAAACTTAAGAGAAGGTATGAACTTCAACACATGAATTATTTTTATAGAAATGGATTTAATCATAAATAGTTCTTATTTATTCTTTAAGGCAATATTGGCAGAACCTATTAGGAAATACCTTGTTAAGAGTTATTATGCACAATTAAATGTAATACAAACTATATTTTTTATTAATAACTATAACAATACTAAGATTGAGTTCCTACTATTTACAAGGCACTATTCTATGGGTTTTGTGGAGACATCATAAATACTTTCATTAACAGCATGAGCTAGGGATATTATTACCCTTATTTATACACAAGAAAAGAAAGGTTGAGAACATGCTTGAGTTTGCATAACTAGTAACTGTTCAAGCTAGAATTTAAAAATATACAGTCTGAATGCAGAGTTTGGACTCTTGAACCACTGTACTATGCTGCCTTAAATGAACTAGTTGGCAATTTAAACAGATAGGGTTTATTGGTCTAAAACAGTGAGGTTTAATTATACACTCTCATGTCTTAGAATGTTTCAATAGAGTGAGGTCTTGAGTTTTTGACCACTAAGAAGATAAGTAATTGTGACAAGAAAAAAGTTACAAAATTTCTCCAAATTTTCCGTACATTTTCTTAAGCTCTTGGTATATATGATGGCTTTTCTATAGAGTGCACAGATCCAAACAAATGAAGAAATTAATATGCTTTAGCATAAAACTTAGAAACAGCTGATTCTTAGTTACAATAGCTCATTTTAAAAGTGATGTATGTTTGCTGTTGTGATTTTATACTGTATGAATAAAGTTATATATTCTGCTAGCAAAACTAGAAATTATTTCAGCATTGCATCTGCTTCATAAAAAGTGCTATGTAGTCGTGCATGAATCAAAACATTTATTGAGTACCTACTATGTACCAGATATTGAAGATAAAAATAGTTAAGAATTCTTGTATAATTAAGAAAAACAAATATATAAAGAAATATCTACAATAAATTGTTATATTGGATGTTTTTATTAGTTTATTGATTACAAAGACACTACACTGAATGTTAAAGACATAGTAACAAACAAAATTATTGCTGTATAGGGAAAGATATATGATGTACAAATAAATAATATGTCGTGTTGGATGTAGAGAAGTATTATGAACAGGAAAAAGCAGATTCAGGTAGATAGGGAGTTTTGAGGTAGTGATCGCTATCTTAGGTGGTATGCTCAAGAAAGACCTTTAAGGTGATATCTGAGCAGAGACTATGTAGTTACTATGTAGTTATCAGGGGAAGAGGGTTTCAGGCAAGGATAAGAGTAAGTGCAAAGACCCTAAGACAAGAAAATGCTTAAAGGTACAGGAAACAGCAAAACCCTCATGTGGTTGGAGAGAGGTAGAAGTGGAAATTGGAGTTGTAGTGGGGCCTTAGGTTATATAGGGCCTTGCAGACATACTGGTTAGGAGTCTGGGTCTTTTTCTGAGTGTGATGGAAGCCATTCAAGCATATTAAAAAGATGTGACATGATCTGCCTTAAATTTTAAAAGGATCACCCTGCTTTTCATGCAGTTAATACATAGAAGTGGGGCTAAAATGGGAACAGAGAAGATAATTAGGAGGCTATTAAAATAAACAGCTGTGAGTATATTGTGCCTTAGACCAGGGTGAAAGATTTGGAGAAGGTGAGGAGTGATTATATCTGAGATACATTCTGACAGTAGAGAACATAGAATAGTTGGTGATTGAAAGTGGAATATGAAAAATGGAGAGAAATCAGGAATAAATAGAAAAAAATGTTTGGTTAGAGCAACTGAAATGACAAAGTTGGCATTTGCTAAGATGGGGAAGAGGAGACAATGACCAGTTGTTTTTGGGTGGGATGTTGCCCAGAAAGGTTTTGTGACAACAAATGATGGTTGAGGAAAGTCTTCGTTAGGTATTATAAAGTTAGGAAAGGTGATCCAAGCAGCATGGACAAGGATTATTTCCATTAGTATAGGCACCAGGAGCCAAGGCAAGGGTGGACAAAAAAGTAAGAATATTGTGAGAATTACAAGCAGTCTGTTAGAAGTGAAACAGAACATGTTAAGATTGAACCCTAGTAATGTGGCCTAATGAACTTGGACAATATTCTACAGGTGCCTCGCTACATGCACAGAATTTAGGAAACATGGTCCAGATGCACAGCATTAAAAAACTTTTTCATTTCAAGTCTGCCCTCTGCCACAATCTCATATGGATCTCTTTTTCTATCCTAGGAAATATCTATGTCTATTGTCTTAGGAAACTTTATAAAAACTTCTGATAATAGGCATTCCCGTGTCTACCATCTTATGCCTGTCATCTCAAACCTTAATGGTGTCTCTACAGACACTTAACATGAAGGTCTGGGACAGTGAGAGATTGGTGAGGCTGAGTACATATAACTTTGGGAAGCAGCATGTTGGGTACTGACATGGTAGGATAAGCAGTTACTTCTCTCCACCTTAGCCTCTTAAAAGAAAATTAAAATAAATAGTAACAATAACAAGACTTGGCTACTCCTATCAGTAAATATGTGTGTAATTTTACAGGCCCAAGAATAAATAGAAGTGAAACCACTCTTCTGGATACTTAAAGAGGAAAACACATGGTTGCAGATGTGTCTCTGAATCATCAGTCTCATCTGACTTGTAGATGTACCCCCTAATTCTCTCTGCTTGCTGTTCCAGATATTTGCTTCACTACAAACAAATACCATGTACTTTGGGAGGCAGAGGCAGGCGGATCATCTGAGATCGGGAGTTCAAAACCAGCCGGACCAACATGGAGATACCCCATCTCTACTAAAAATACAAAATTAGTTGGGTGTGGTGGCACATGCCTGTAATCTCAGCTACTCAGGAGACTGAGGCAGGAGAATCCCTTGAATCTGGGAGGTGGAGGTTGTGGTGAGCCGAGATCTCACCGTTGCACTCCAGTCTGGGCCACAAGAGTGAAACTCCATCTCAAACAAAAACAAAAACAAAAACAAAAAACTCTTGAACCAGTGAGTCCGTTTGTACATTTAAGGGCATGGGGATATGTACCGTTTGAAGCTGGGCTCAGTCAGGACTTTGAGTTTCTGAGTCAGTTAATGTCTTTGCCTCAATACCAGCTTGAGAAAAAAGTGGATAAAAACAATTTCTTTACATATCTTGTAGGAGGGATGGGCTATGTGAAATTTCCCTTTATGAAATGCTTCACAAATGGCTAAGCAGGTTAAATATGTAAGGTATTTCATAATATAATTCAAGCTTGTGAGTTAGCATTTCTTATGATTTGATTTTCCTGAGCAGCTTATAAACTCCTCATGGATAGGACCTAATCTTTTCACCCCAGTTCCTACACCCATTGCTCATTAGCCCCACTTGGGAACCTTTTTAAAGTCACAAATTTTCAGTGCTGCAGATATCCTGACTCAGAATCTCCAGGGATGGGCTCAGGAATAGGAGCTCCCCTGTGACTCTGGTGATTGGGGAACTATTATTACATGACATTGGATATTTTCTACCCCCAATAATGCCCAGTACCAGTAGTAATAGGAATGTATTTCTAAAAATTGAAAAAAATTAAAATAAAAATATCTTTGCAAGAGGTAAATTTTTTAAAAAGGTACATCAACTTATAAATAACAATGAGATATTTTGGTTAGAATAGGTTTTAATAGAGCAATGATTCATAGAAACCAACCTTGATGCTAAAATTAAACATCTGGTCTTGAATCCTGACTTCATGTAGAAAGGGAAAGTGATAAAGAAGGGAAGAAAGAAAAATTTCAAAATATAACTATGGTTGAGACTGCTGTCATTGTCCTATTCCTCCTCCTCTTCTTTTTGGGTGTGCAACACACAAACATACACACACACACACACACACACAGAGGACTGCGTTAGTATCACTCTTCTAAACTAATAATTAGCGTATCTATTCCAATTATTAACTATTTGAGCACCTCCTATGTTCAAAGCCCCATTTTACAAAGAAAAACAAATCCCTGGAATCGTGCTTACAAGAGAGAAATAGGATAAATACACTTGTCACTATAATACAAATAAATGAAGGTAACACCCATCATAGTCCCATGGACCTCTTTCCTCTTTGTCCTTCACTTACATGCAACGAGGCCCCGATGTGGTCAGAATAAGAAGTCAGGAAGGATGAAATTAATCAGTTAAGCATCAGGGTTAGATTAGATTAAAAGCAGAGACTGCTTATCAAACCAAGATACAAGCAAATTAAAAGAAATTGTTCAGGGTCAGTCTGTAAACAAACATTCTTTTAAGGAGTTTATATGAAGTAGACCAGATTAATCAAGGAGACCTAAGAATTCATGCTGTAAGCACATGCCATGAACTGAGTTGGAAAGGAAGTCCAGAAGAGAGACCAAGAAGGGCCTTCATGGAGGAACGGATACTTTAAATGAACCTCGAATAATGGGCAAGGCATTTAACAGGCAGAGGTAAGAAAAGGACGATCTCAGTAGCAACTTGCACTTCATCTGGGGCAAAATTCCTTGCCAGCATTTAGCAGGCAGGTAGTTATTCAAGACACTGGGTTCCAATGCACTGAAAGTTGCCTTTTTCAAAAATGAAACAGAACAAAATCAAAAACACCCTGAAGCATCCTCAGCTCTCACTGCTGCAGCTGCATGCCAAGCACCAGGCATGACCCAGCTGAAGCTGCCACCCTGAGCAGGCAGCAGCTCTGCTTGGGAAGGAGGTGGGAGGGAAAATAAGACAATAATTCCCCTTGTCTGATTTGTAATCACTGAAGACTAATCCCCAGATCCACAACTTCAGATGACACATGGCTAATCTGAAAGCATATTCTTTCAAGAGGAGTCTGGCTTGTGGCCAGTACCACTCTTATCTACTCTGAGAGGAGGGATCAGGAAAAAGAGAAGAGCAAAAGGAGAAGGAGAAGAAAAGAAACAAACTGCAAATCTTTCTAGAAAATTTAAACAGACAGATTTCTGGAGCAAAAATATAGAAGGGGTTGATCTGGGAGGTCTTCAGATATGTATTAATATTAAAGGTTGAGGTAATAAGAAAAATGGCTATCAATTCCTTGAGTGTTCACATGTGCATTGGTTTTATTACCTCTTTAAATCCTTGCCATGACCCAGTACTATCATCTCTATTTTGTAGATGAGGACACTGAGGCTTACAAAGGTAAATAACTTGAAGTGTTTCACAAAGCTTTTATGTGGTGGAGCCAGACTTTGAACCCAGGCTGCTGACTCCAGAAGCCCATGCTCCCAGCCCCACATTACAATGTTCAACTACTTGGACTCAGCAACCAGAAGCTACATGGTTACAGTTATTTCAGTTCACAGGACAGGGAAAGATTTTCCTATTTTTTCCTCCTCTTCAGTGATTTTAACTTGATACTACATTAGAACCTCCTTTTCAAGAAGAAAAATGCGAATACTAACACGGTACCTCCTTCTTTGTTAGCAACTTTAAAATAATATTTATCTTTAGGACCACAGAAGGAACCCTCCCAAGTCCCTTCTGCATCTTATTAATGTGAATTCTCATTTTCTGACATCTTGCTGCAATATATAAATAAATATTGGTTTACTTTGGATCTCTCCACCTTCACTCTCAGTGCAGTGCAATGTGTTCCTAGGAAAAAGGGTCCTGCAGACTAGACATTTTGCACGTGGCTCCTAGTGTACTGATGAAACTGCTACTGAAGCCTGGATCTGTTGGAGCCTGAGTCACTGATAACAAAGGCAAATGTTGCCTCTACTTGTCTTTCCAAGACACTCACATGACAGGTGGTTTCTATTTAAGCTTTAAACAGACACACGGCACACATTTTATTTACTTTGAAGTGTGTCAGATTCTAACTGTGAATGGAAAATAAAACCCTTGATATGATATTACCACAAACTATGCATGCACCAGGCATGAATAATTTAGGGTATACAGCGTTAGAAGTAAAGAGGCTTTAGAAGTCTGACTGGACCACTCTCATTTTTCTATTGGTGAAAACTGAACCCCAGTGGGCCGGCAGGACTTTCATGAAGACCCACAATGAGTCACATAGAGAATGTCAATACACATGGGTTTGATAGGTTGTATATTTGCTAAATTTAAATTTGTACCCAGAGTGCTTAGGTTCAATTTTGAGGTTTTTAAAATGGCTACTTTCCAAAACCACGGCAGTTAGAGAGGATTTGGGGATGCATCTACAAGTAAACGTAAGATCCAAGTTGGATCTAAATGTAAGGCTAAGTAAATTTAAGAGTGAAAAGTTGGCCAAATGAAATGGGGTCTTGCAGATGCACATTATCGATGGTAGTTAGGACCTTAATTTATTCTTTCTCCAGCAGTCTTATTGGAAATCCACACAGTACCTAATATAAACCCTCCCATCCTCTTTGCAACGTTTTCTAAATTCCTGGAAGACCCTTCACTGTTATCTCCATGAGCACATATATATGCAAGCCTTCTAAGCAGGACAAAATTATACACCATGTGATCAGGGCTATGGAGATGATGTGCCTTCTACGAGCAACTTTATAAACTGCTCAAAAGACGTCTTAAAAAGTTCTATTGCTCTCAAGTCATATGCTTGCCCACATTTTGACAAAGTATAAGGTTAAATCTATTTTGTAATGGAAGAACATTTAAAAATAATCAACTAGCACCATGGTTTCATAAAAGAAAATAATAGTTTAACACTCCAAAATATCAGAGAGACATAATCTCTAAATAAATGTCTTGAGCAAGCGCAGTTGGCAATCTGACATCAACTATATACACACATATACGTGTGTGTGCATGCACAGACATGCACAGAGACTACGTTGTCTTAATTTTTACCATTTTACTATACATTCAAGCAATCCACAGACAGGCATGTGGAAACAACAGGTATAAGAAAGGGGGAGCCAGTGAATGTTCTGAGAAGGGGAAGCAACAAGAATAGATTTGCTTAAGAAAGATATGTTTGGTGACAAAGGCAGTGAATTAAGGAGAGTGAAGGAACAGGTTGATACCTCCTATGTTCTGCATATAAAGCATATTCTCCTTTCCTTTAATGGATTAAAAACAATCTAATTGTTCTCATAGATGTATACCACATGTGCCTAATTAAACAATGAGAATGTATATAACAGAATTATACTAGGTGATGAATAAAACATGGTAAAGAGTTGGAGATAAGCACCAATAAGTAGGGAGGATGAAGAGGGTGGGGACACCACGACAGAGAATGGTTAACCATTTGCCAAACCAGTTTACTCTCCTTCCTGGATACATAATTAAGTTACTTTTCCAAGAGGCCTTTGCAATTAAGTGTGCCATGCAACACAGTGGAACTTGAGTGGAAGTGATATGGGGTTCTCCCAAGCTGAGAGAGTAGAGAAATAGATATGCCTCTTTCCACTCCCTATCCCCTTCTGCCGGCTGATTGCAGAGGACTCTGAGATCTTAGAGATACAGGGATGAAAAGAACCTGGGTCTCTGAATGACTGCGTGGGAGGCTCCTCACCTACGAGGAATACGTACATTGAATTCTTATGTGAATGAGGAAACAAACAAATGTGCTAATGTGAAGCCACTGTGAGGTTTGGGGCTGTTTGATGGACCAGCCAGCAATACCCTAAAAATACTGTATCCAATTATCATGCCTAAGCTTAAAAATAAACCAGCTTTATTTTTGTTTTTAAATTTAACTTTTACTTTAAATTCAGGGGTACACGTGCAGCTTTGTTACACAGGTAAACTTGTGCCATGGGGGTTTGTTGTACAGATTTTTTTTCACCACCTGGGTATTAAGCCTAGTACTCATTAGTTATTTTTCATGGTCCTCTGTCTCCTCCAACCCTCTCCTCAGTGATAGGCCCCAGTGCACATTGTTCCCCTCTGTGTGTCTATGTGTTCTCATTTAGCTTCCACTTATAATTGAGAGCATATGGTATCTGATTTTCTGTTCCTGCATTACTTTGCTAAGGATAATGGCCTCCAGCTCCATTCAGGTTCCTGCGAAGGACATGATCTCTTTCTTTTTTACGGCTGCATAGTATTCCATGGTGTATACGTACCATGTTTTCTTCATCCAGTCTACCACTGATGGGCATTTAGGTTGATTCCATGTCTTTGCTATTGTGAATAGTGCTGTAGTGAACATATGAGTGCATGTGTCATTATGATAGAATAATCTATATTCCTTTGGGTATATACTCAGTAATGGGATTGCTGGGTTAAATCGTATTTCTGTTTTTAAGTCTTTGAGAAAAGACTGTCTTCCACAATGGTTGAACTAATTTACACTCCCACAAACAGTTTATAAGCATTCCTTTTTCTCTGCAACCTCACTAACATCTGTTATTTTTAGACTTTTTAATAATAGACATTCTGACTGATAAACCAGCTTTATTAAGATATAATTCTTATCCTATAAATGTATAATTCATGATTTTTAGTATATTCACAGACTTGTGCAACCATCACCACTATGTAATTCTGAAGCATTTTTAATACTCCACAAGGAAACCCTACACCCATTGGAAATCTCTCCCCAGTTTCCCCCAACCCTCCCAGTTCCAGGCAACCATTAGTCTACTTTCTGTCTTGATAGATTTGCCTATTCTGGACATTTGCTATAAATGGAATAATGCAATATATCTTTTGTGACTAGGTCCTTTCACTTGACACAATATTTTCAAGGCTTATCCTGTTATGATATGTATCAGTACTTCATTCCTTTTCATTGCTGAATAATATTTCATCTTATATGTATATCGCATTGTACTTGTCTTTCGTTAGTCTATGACTCATGTCAAATTTTTATTCTCTCTGTTGTAGGCCCTTGAAAATATCCTAGCACCACACTGAAGAGGAGATCCTTTTATGTAGGGGATGCATAATCAGTCTTGTGGGTTACATTTTACCAAAAATTATGAACTTAAAATCACTCAGAAAGCTTGAAACTACTATCATAAGTTGATGATACACAAAATCCCTAAGAGTGAAAAAAAAAAAAAAAAGGAAAGTGAATGTTTTCAAGCGTTTGAATTCAAGACTTAAGGACAAAATAATGCATTGCAGCTAAACAGCCTGGGAGCAGCCTCCATAAGGACATATTTCGGGGAGGAACCCAAGAAACTAAACTAAATGTCAACACAAAGCAATTAGGTAGAAATTAGGTATTGCTGGGTCAGGAAAAAAAGTTCATTAAAGCAATCAAGTCTCAGTGTTTTTCTAAAGATAAATCCCAGCTATGCTAAAAATCATTAAATCTTAATGACAGAGTCAATTTGTTGGTGGTGTTTACAAACGAAATACTAGCATATTTCTCTCACCCGGGAGTTTAGAACTGTGATTGTCTTTCCATTTTAGGGAAGTCAAATCTCTGAGATTTACAAGATAGGAGAAAAACACTGCAAGGTGGAAAAATGGTCTTTCTGTATTTCTCTCTCTTTAGGTCATAAGGAGGACATGCACAGAGAAAGGATCCACTCTGCAGGCATTCATTTGACAGGCGATTATCATGCACCTCTTGCTTGTTGGGCACTATGGTGGTGCTGGGAGTACAGAGACAGAGAGACATTGGCTTGATAATTACAACAGAATGTAGTGAATCCTGTAAGCGAGTCATGGAAAAATAAGCAGGTTGAAGAAAATGACTAACTCTGGCTAAGCTGTTTGTTCCAAAGGAAAATATTTTGTGCTGTGACTTTAGGGGTAAGTACATTTGTCACCTGAGAAGAAGGGCAAGGAAATTCTAGACAGTGGGAATGGAATTCACAAAGACTTGGAGTCATGAAAGGGCATATGGTGGGTTTAGGAAAAGGAACGTTATGCAAGGAAGAATCATGGGGAATGTAGAAATAGGTCAAAAACTAGTTTGGGGTCAGTTTATAAAGATACTTGAATGGCAAGCTTATGAGTTTAGATTGTGTTCTGTAGCCAGCAGAGAACCTGCAGATTATTTTTAAGAGTTACATGACTGAATAATTTTAAAATTTTTACTCTTTAAACAAACATGAAGGAGAATAATATAAAAATTACCATATGTACATCAACCACTCAGTTGTCAAGATGAATGATTTTTAAAGCAAATCTTTCACCTCATGTCATTTCTAGATATGTACATATGAATTTGTTCTTATCCAACCACAATCCATTTTCTAAGCTAACTAAATTAAAAATATTTTATCAGCATCATTTAATTAGGTCTACATTGAAATGTCGCATATCTTTTTAATAGTATGTTTGCTCAAATTGGGACCCCAATCACTGTCTCATGTTGCACTAGGTTGTAGTGATTCTTAGAGATCTTAATTTAGAGCACTTTCTCTTCCCCCCACCCTCTTAACATTGTCTTACTGGAGAAACCTGGTGTAATGTCCTAGGACTATTTCATATACTCCATTTGTCTGTTTGCTTCCTTGGTGGTTTCGTTTAACGTTTTCTTCTATCTTTTTTGTTTCCTATAACTGGTAGTTCACTCTCAAAGGCCTAATCCGATTCAACTTTAATTTGTTAAAGGCAGGAATACTTCACAGGTGGTGCTGTGTACTTTATATTGCATCCCATTGGGAGGCACTTATCTGGTTGACTTACCCACAGTTACACTAAGACTTATCATCAGATTTGTTTCCAAGAGGACAATTTTACAAATGCTGTATGAAATGTGGACTATGGTGAAGCTACTTTGGTAGCAGGGAGATCAGGAATTACAGTCTTACAGGGGAGATGAAGTGGATATGACCTGAGACAGGAATAGCAGAGAAACAGAATGACAGACCCAAGCAATAATTCTCAAATTGAATTACTGGAAGACTGGAAATTTACTACAAGTTTAAATGGAGGATGGAGTCATGGTGGGTGAGCAAACGATGAGGACAAAAAGACTATAAGCTCCATGACAGTAGGGAACTACATATGTTTTGCTCAATACTAAATCCTTAGTGCTTAGCACAGTGCTTGGTATACAGTAGGCACTCAGCAAACATTTGCTAAATACATATATAATGAATGATTTGATGGATAGATGGCACTGAAACTTCTAAAATAGAAAACTATTGGGTATCACACTATTAACAAAGATCGAATAGTTGGGGAGAGAATGTGAAACTTCCTTCAAATTTAATTTACCTGCAAGATATTTGTCTATTGACTATTAGTGCCTCAGGAAAATGCTTAACATTGTAAAGTATTTCACACAGTTCACAGCCCAGGAATGTGCAGAAAGACCCAAATGAATCTGAGTGTACTCTTTGGAATGCATACCTGGATTATAGGAATGGAGGAATCAACTTTGCTTTCCCTCTACACCCCCCTTCCAAACCAAACAGGGGAAGTTTCCAAAAGTTCCTACGATGATAATAACGGCAGAATTTATGCATGCACACTGATGGCATTTCACATAGTGAAATTAAGACCATTAAAAATAATAATAGAACAATACCAAAAAATGTTTTATTGAAAAGATCAATAAAACCTATATGCCTCTAGCCAGGCCAACTAAGAAAAAAAGAGAGATGTCACAAATTACTAACATCAAAAATGAAAGAGAGGACATTACTACAGATTCTGTGGACATTAAAAAGATAATTAAGGAATATGATAAACTTCTCTATGCCCACCATTTGATAACCTAAATCAAATGAACCAATTCCTTGAAAGGCATAATCTGTCAAAACTCACATAAAAAGAAACAGACAATTTGAATAAGTCTTTATCTATTATAGAAATTGAATCAATAGTTTATAACTTTTAAAACAGAAAGCACCAGGCCCGGATGGATGCATTGATTAGTCTTACCAAATATTTAGAAAAGAAATTTTTCTAATTTTCTATAACATTTTCCAAAAAATTGAAGAAGGGATATTTACTAACTCATTCATGAGGCCAAAACCAAAAATATTACAAGAAAAGAAAACTACAGACCAATATATCTCGTAAACATAGATATAAAAATTCTCAATAAAGTATTAGCAAATCAAATCCAACAATGTATAAAAAAATTATATACCACAACCAAGTGGGAATTACACCAGATTGGCAATGCTGGTTCAACATTTGAAATATGTTAAATAAATGTAAAACTAAAATAATCCATTACATCAACAGGCTAAAGAAAAAAATCACATTCTTAAATTAGTAGATGCAGAAAAAGCAGCTGAAAAAATCCAACACCCATTTTTGATTTTAAAAAATCTCAGTAAACCAGGAATAGAGGAGAACCACCTCAATTTGATAAAGACTAGCTACAAAAAACCTACAGCTAATAAAGCATTATGCTTAGTGGGGAGAAACTCAAAGCTCTTCTACTAAGATCAGAAACAAAGCAAGGATGTTCTCTATCACTACTCCCTTTCAAAACAAATAAAGGAAATAAAAGAGATACACATTGAAAAGGAAGAAATAAAACTCATTCTCTCTGGGTACTCCATTCTCAAGTTTCACCATTTGGAGACTGTAGCCTCAGGCTTGTGTCCTTCCAGGTATAAACTCGGGAGAAGAGATCAAGTACCTCATCCCATACAATTCTCATAATTCACTCTCATTTAACCAATTTGAATAATACCTGCATTCCTGAGACAACTGCTGATGTCCTTTTATTTTTTTCATAAGCATCATCATTTATTATTCTGATTGGCCAGGCCTGTGCCACATGCTCTGTGCTATATGGGGTAGCAGCCAGTTCCCAAGAGAAATTTTGGATACTATTACTAAAAAATAGTAAATACTCCCTCAATATCTAGTTTATTGAGAGCTATTAACATGAAGGGATGTTGAATTTTATTGAAGGCCTTTTCTGCATCTATTGAGATAATCATGTGGTTTTTGTCATTGGTTCTGCTTATGTGATGGATTACACTTATTGATTTGCATAGGTTGAACCAACCTTGCATCCCAGGGATGAAGCCTTCTTGATCATGGTGGATATCTCAAAATAATAAGAGCTATTTATGACAAACCAATAGCTGATATCATACTGAATGGGCAAAAGGTGGATGCATTCCTGTTGAAAACTGGCAAAGGACAAGGACGTCCTCTCTCACCACTCCTATTCAACACAGTATTGGAAGTTCTAGCCAGGGCAATCAGGCAAGAGAAAGAAATAAAGGATATTCACATAGGAAGAAAATAAGTCAAATTGTTTTTGTTTGCAGATGACATGATTCTATGTTTAGAAAACCCCATCATCTCAGCCCAAAACCTCCTTAAGCTGGCAAGCAACTTCAGCAAAGTCTCAGGATACAAAATCAATGTGCAAAAATCACAAGCATTACTATACACCAACAATAGAAAGCTGAGAGCCAACTCATGAATGAACTCCCATTCACAATTGCTACAAACAGAATAAAAAAACCTAGGAATATAGGAAACAAGGGACGTGAAGGACCTCTTCAAGGAGAACTACAAACCTTTGCTCAAGGGAATCAGAGAGGACACAAACAAATGGAAAAACATTCCATGCTCATGGATAGGAAGAATCAATATTGTGAAAATGGCCATACTACCCAAAGTAATTTATACATTCAATGCCATTCCCATCAAACTACCACTGACGTTCTTCACAGAATTAGAAAAAACTACTTTAAATTTCATATAGAACCAAAAAAGAGTCCATATAGCCAAGACAATCCTAGGCAAAAGGAACAAAGCTGGAGGCATCATGCTACCTGACTTAAAACTATACTACAAGACTACAGTAACGAAAACAGCATGGTGTTCGTACCAAAGCAGACATATAGACCAAGTGAACAGTACAGAGACCTCAGAAATAACACCACACATCTACAACCATCTGATCTTCGACAAACATGACAAAAACAAGCAACGGGGAAATAATTCCCTATTTAATAAATGGTGTTGGGAAAACTGGCTAGCCATATGCAGAAAACTGAAACTGGACCCCTTCCTTACACCTTATACAAAAATTAACTCAAGGTGGATTAAAAACTTAAATGTAAAACCTAAAACCATAAAAACCCTGGAAGAAAACCTAGGCAATACTATTCAGAACATAGGCATGGGCAAAGATTTCATGATGAAAATGCCAAAAGCCATTGCAACAAAAATGAAAATTGAAAAACAGGATCTAATTAAACTAAAGATCTCCTGCACAGCAAAATAAATTATCATCAGTGTGAACAGGCAACCTACAGAATGGGAGAACATTTTTGCAATCTACCCATCTGACAAAGGTCTAATATTCAGAATCTATGAGGAACTTAAACAAATTTACAAGAAAAAACAACCCCATCAAAAAGTGGGCGAAGGATATGTCTTCTCAAAAGAAGACATTTATGTAGCCAACAAACATATGAGAAAAAGTTCATCATCAATGGTCATTAGAGAAATGCAAATCAAAACCATAATGAGATACCATCTCATGCCAGTCAGAATGGTGATTATTAAAACGTCAAGAAACAATAGATGCTGGTGAGGCTGTGGAGAAATAGGAACATGGAACCAACCCAAATGCTCATCAATGATAGACTGGATAAAGAAAATGTCATACATATACTCCACGGAATACTATGCAACCATGAAAAAGAATGAGATCATGTCCTTTGGAGGGACATGGATGAAGCTGGAAGCCATCATCCTAAGCAAACTAACACAGGAACAGAAAACAAAACACTGCATGTTCACACTCATAAGTGAGAGTTGAACAATGAGAACACACGGACACAGGGAGGGGAACATCACACACGGGGCCCTGTTAAGGGGTGGGGGGCAAGGGGAGGGAGAGCATTAGGACAAATACCTAATGCATGTGGGGCTGCAAACCCAGATGACAGGTTAATGGGTGCAGCAAATCACCATGACACATATATACCTAGGTAACAAAACTGCACTTTCTGCACGTGTATCCCAGAACTTAAAGTAGAATAAATAAACAAAAAAGAGTAAATGCATCTGAGGAAGGCAAAAACAATAAAACATTCTATGTTTTATACTATATTTTAATACCTATCATGTTTTCATTATTATCCCCACATGACAGATGAAAAACTAGACCCATCGATTGGTATGGTTAGGACTACAGTTCAGGTCAACACACTCTTAAATGTGTTGTTTAATGTGGGGACTATCTATTGTCTCCAATTAAACTGTAAGTTTCTTAAATGGTGTTATTCCATTGGACTAGATTCTGCTGCATACGAGGATTAATATTCATTACTCAAAAATTAATAGAAAGAACTCTTCCCACAGAAAAAGTGCATTTTTGTCTTGATGGATAAAATAAAAGGTTTTGGAGGCAAATATATAAAAATTCCCTTTTTCAAATTAGTAGTTGTTATTCCTAATGTCTCTGAAACAAAAATGATGGATGGAATAAGAATCAGTGCCTAGGAAAGCTGATGGCCCCTACAGACAACTCTTGCTCATTATTTACATCGATCTTTAAAAGATCTTATGATGCAAATAGCAAATCAACTGACAGACTGTGTTGAGATGGGTTCTTACCAGTAAGGAAACCACCCTGGTATTCCTCTAAAAACAGGATTTACAGTTTCTGGTTGTTCCAGCATATTCTAGCGGAATGATTAATTTCTCCCAATAAAAGTAAGACATTAAGTGAATTTATCTTTCATTCAGTGTAATGGCTAGTTTGGGTTGAATCTAACTGAAGCCATAAGAATCTAAAATATTTTACTTGAAATAAAATTTACTATTAAATGGGCTGGTAAATGAGAATGAGATGACTGCTTACAATTTACACACTTGATTTCAGTATTTCCTGCTCTCTGCTTTCTTCTAGAAATAAAACATGGTAGCACTAATAATGTTTTTCTTGAAAACCTACACTTTCTATTCTACAAGAGTGAAGACAATTCTTATTGTACTCACCACCCAGTGCCAATACATAGTCTAGCACAGGGAAGTGAACAAAAGTGTGTTGAATGAACGTGTAAGCAAATGATTTATTTTAACTTAGAGAAGCGAGAGTCTTCTAGCTTTTGGATTCTACCGTAACCAGCTTTTTCTGGAAATCTAAGCCCAAATTTCAGCAAGTCTTTCCCAACATAACCTCCAATTTTAGAAATCTCTCTCTCTTCAGAGGTACTTTCTGCCCATACCTCTCTCACTTGGAATTTATTTACTGCCTCATCATTTTCATGCATAGTTCTATTGTCCCCAATTAAACTGTAAGTTTCTTGATGCCACAAACCTTGGTTTATCCTTTTTATGTCCCTTACCCCTTAATACAACTCTAACATAATTAAGTTTGAATTTCTATTCATTTCTGATAATGACGACAGTTTTTGTAAAGACATCTCAAAAGTAATATGGTAAGATGTTTCAAACATAAAATAAATGAAAATCAGGCCATCAAAAATAAGAGCCCATGTAAATGAAAGAAAAGGGATAAATTATTTCAGAGTTAGTTACAGTAATATACTTGGACAATAAATTTGGTTACAAGTTTTCTAGCACTAAACTGAAAAGGGAGACACCCAAATTACATGTCAGATGACAATGCATTGGCAGAAATGTTTTTCCCCTGACATGGAACTCAAGTAGAAATTTACTGGGGGAATCACTGAAGCATAAAGCAAACTGGCAGTGGAGTCAGGTGGTCCTGGTTTTATGTCTACCATCTGCCCCCTTCCAGATTGCATGACTTTGGGCAAGGCACTTAAACTCTCCAGACCTCAGTTTTTCTTCATTTGGAAAATGAGGACTGATCATTATAAGCACCACAGGGTTATTGTAAGAAGTGTTACTATTATGCTAGTTACATAACAAAAATACTCACTAGTACTATTGCATGCTTACTATACGCCAGACACGAAGTTGAGGGCTCTAGGTGTAAAATCTCATTTCCCTCTAATTTCCTCCTTGGGAAGGAGGGGACTGAAGTAACTACCCTAAAAGCCCACAGATAGCAGATTGTGTGATTCTTGGTGACCCCTAGATCCAAGTTAATTTCTTTACCTTTGTGTGGACTGGTGAACACCTCCTACCATATTATTTGTAGAAAAAGAATAACTGACGCAGCATGATTTCCTGCTTATATTGTCTGCTCAGGATTACAGGGCATCTTTGGGCTGTATGTGGACCAGTGTAAAGAGGAAATGACAGATGACATAGACACTCTAAGTATCTCAAGAATCACCTGAAATATGTATTTTTCCATGCCTGCTTTGCCTGCTTTGCTTGTGTACATTTGTTTAGATAGGTCAGGTCAAACCACAGCTTCCTCTGACTCGATGTCGCTGAATTTTCCCTGGTTACTGCATACAGTAACATATTGCCTGTCTAATCTCATCTGGTCACTCTGTACTCCAAGGAGATCTTAGTTCCAGATGAGGCGTAAGTCGTGAGAGCACTTTACCATGTTAGTGAATTACAGAAGGGTCAATGGACTGAGTCTGAAGAGAGCTGAGTTCAAGTCCAGGTATGCCACTCCTTAGCCATGGGACATAGGGAAGGCCATTCTGAAATCACCATTGGTAGAGTGAGTCAGCTGAACTAGTTTAGTCATTTCCAAATTGCTTCTTTAGAGATCTGTCTCAGAGACTATTACAGCAGGGTAAGGGGGAGATTAAGATGTTTTCAACTCCTAACTTCAACCTAAGCTGCTCCAATTTTATCAGTTTTTGTTTATTGAATGTTGACTTTAATTTGGTTTAAGAAAGGGCTTCTGATCTGTTGAACTATATGATTGCTAACAGTCTGGGTTTAACAATCTCTGGACACACATCTATTCACTGGCTGCCCTAGACAGGATCTCTGCGTTACAATTTGCCCCTAACAGTAAGGGATAGTAGCTTTCTAAGAGTTAAGGAAGAGACATTCATTTTTCTCTTTGCTAGCTTCTGAAAAGAAGTCAAGTATTTCAAATGATATTCTTTCTCTTCAACTATCACAGGAAGACATTGGTTAGAAGGGAGATCAGATGAACTGGGAAATTATTTACTGCTTCCAGCAAATTAGTTGGGTGGAGGAGGGGGTGGGGGAACAAACTCTTTCTCCCCTTTAGCACTGCTGGGAGGAAGTAAACAAAACATTCCATCCGATGTGATTCAGAATTTCCCAGCTGCTAAGCCAATCAGCCTGCTGGAGAACTCTAAACCACTAGCACTTTCCCAAAACATCATCAAAGCACAGTCTTCTCTCGTGAAGAGACAGGAGCCGAGTGGACCGAGAGCCAGGGTCACAGTCAGGAGATCTGGTAGTTGTGTCTCTTCCCCTTCACCTTGGTGGAATCGGGCAAGTCACTCTCTTCTCTGGTCTTGGTGACCAAATCTGTTAAAGGAAGGCTCTGGACTAGATTTGTGTCTTGAAAGTTTCTTCTTGCTGCAACATGGCATGTTTCTCCAAATAACCCGGGAGTCAGCCAGATGGACAGCTCCAAGTCCTCTGGCTTATGTAACACTTCGCAGTATTAAAGTAGAAGCACCTCCAGTGCCCGCTGTGAGACACACTGACCCTCCCCTATTACCCCAAGGTTTACTGGGTGGGTTATACTCCTCTTAGGCATCTCTTGTTCAGATTGCCTATTTATACCAAATTCTTGATGTTTTGGTTTTCTTCTTGCAGCTGATTTTTTTCTCTTTCTACTTCATACTAATGTTTCCAATAATTCAGGACAATGCCCCTGCCTCCCTGTTTTTTCTTCAATTTCTTATAAATACCACGTGTAAGAGAGTGTGGGTAACAGATTTTAACAACAGCAACAATAAATAGGGAATAACAAAGGATTACATTACAGCAAGGCAGATAACATTTTAAACATTTCTATTCTTAAAAATCACAGGCCATTATTATCACAGAGAACCCTTCACCTTCCAAATCGCCTCGCCCCTCTGTGCATCACCCTGTTGCAGAACCTTGCTCATGCTCCTCCTTCCTGTGTCCCCTCCTGGGCAATTCCTAAATACTTAAAATTTTCCAATTCCTTTTGTAGAGCAATTCAACTTTTTCTTTCCCCTTGATTTTCCTTGGCTCTGCCCCGGGGCTAGTTTTCCACATCTAAGAAAGCCCAAAGTATTTTTGCTAAAGAAAAAACCAAAATAAATAAACAAATTGAGCAAGAAGTTTTGGTCCTAAGCATATTCAGCTGCTGGTGGTAACATATTTTGCCACCCCTCCTTGGTGAATGGAAGGGAACCTATCCAATTAGTCCTCTTTGTCTTTTCTCAGCTTGGTGCTTCCATTGCAGTCTCTATCCCAGTCTTTACTGTTCATATACTCCCTCTTTTGCATCCCCCAGAATTCTTCCCTGCTATCATTTTAATCCCTTCTAAAATTCTATCAGATACAGGATTTCCCCCCTTTAGAGAGAAGAATTTTATCTCCCTGAAACCCTCATCTAGCAAATCTTCTTCTTTTAAAATTTCCTCTAATATCTATTGCATTTGGAAAAATGAAATGAAAGATTAAAACTAGCTGTTGTGCAGAGTCTAGATTAGAAGTTGCCACTCTCCAAAACTGCAAAGGCAGGGACCGTTTCTACCCTGTCTGTCATATACTCTGGCACTCTACTGGGTGCTTAGCACATAGGAGGTGCTCACTAATATATGTCAGTGAATGAAAGCCAGATTTTTTTTTTTTTTTGGCTGAAAGAAACTCCCACAGCTATTTAAACTGATACAGAAGAAATCTTGGATTTGGGAAGTCAAGAGCCGTTAGCATGTATGACTACTGCTATCTGTGACTCAAGATTTTATCAGGAATGGGCAACCAAAGGCAAAATGATGAAAACTGGAAGCAAACTTTAAGCCTGGTGTATTTTAACTGATCTTGTTTGAGGACTTTATTGTAACTTTTCTATAATGCTGAATGTAGAAATGAGTACTAATAAAACATGTGTCTGTTTCAGACATTGGCCTCCCCTTACAATATTTCATTTGAATAAAAGGCCTCTGTGATCTAAAGCAGTACGAATGTCATTTGAAGACTATGACATGGTGATATGTGAGGCGCAAGAGAGTCCGGCAGGTGGGACTGAGTGTCTTCCTCACTTGTGCCATGAACATAGTATTTTACTTTGCATCCTACCACAAGCACCCTGTTTTAGCAAGCTTCTATAAAGCAGGTACTACTCATGAGACAATTAACGTCTTAATTCTGTTCAGTTAAATATGAAAGTGCTCTGTAGACTCTATTTTCGATTGAATACTTATTAGTACCCTTTTAAACATATCTCCTCATTTTCTCAAGTTCTGCTATGTTCTATGGATCACAATCTCTGACTTCCCACACATTTTTTGACAGAGAGTAGATTTTTTACCATGCTTATTGACCAAACTGAGGAAAGGGAACAAGGCATAGTGGAAAGATTGTAAACAAGTCATTTAATATCATAGTCTATATATGTGCATATCAAAAGTAGCATAAAGTTAAGCATGCGAGAGTCAAGCTGACTGAGTTCCAGTCTCAATAGTGCCACTACCAAACAAAGTGAATGTCACTGGGCAATTTAATTGATCTTTCTGTCCTTCAGTTTTTGTCATCTGTAAAAGGAGAAAAATCATATTTCTGTGACTTGTTTTGAGGCTTCAATGACATAATGCCTGTTTGGTAGCCAGAACAGTGTCTGGCACATAGTAGGCACTCCATTAATGTTAGCTATTATGAGTTAATAATAGTTGCAATACTATATAATCTTTCAGGGGTGTTTGGGAGATTAGAGAAAATATGTGTAAATAGAGGTGCTACTTCAAAAAAGAAGGCATGTAAAAATATAAACGTGTTAACACTTACAATGGGCTTACTCTGTGCTAAGTGCACTTTTCTTTATATTCACGCTTAACATTCACAAAGGCCAAGAGAGGTAGATGCTATTCTTATCCTCATTTCACAGAAAAGGAAACCAAAGCATAAAGCTTAAGAACTTGCCTAAGGTCACGCAGTTAGTGGCATAACTGAGATTTAAGCTGGGTAGTTGGGCTTCAGAGTCTGTGTTTTTGTCCACCATGTTGTCCTCCTTTTTTTTTAAGTAACATTTATTAGTAAATGTTTGTTAGTAAATGAGGAAAAAGTTTCACTCAATGTGTCTCTTGTTATAGGAATTTATATCAAGAAATAAATTCTCTTAACACACTTTTAAAAGTAGTTTTTGGCAGTTCAGTGGGTCTCCCAGGAATGTTATTAAGAAACCTGGTTGTTTTTTAATTGCTTATGGTAAAATTTATCCATAATTGCTTACTGCAAAATTTATCTAGTGTCTAAACAGAGGAAACCCGTCGTACAATGCTGGCAAAAATCAATCATGAGATTTCAAGGGCTGGATCAATAAAGTGTTGGGCATCAGAGTTCCCTCTCTTTAGGGATAAAGTACAAGGATAGAGTGCGGAACTAATGAGGGTGGGCCTGAAAAACGTACAGTATTTCAATTAAGTCAACAACAAAATCAACTGGGTACTTATTTCTGCCCTACATTGTAATTATGCGTCAATGATTAGCTTCCCGGTAGAAAGCTGCAGTGAAGGTTATTTTTTCACAGCCAAACCAAACAAATTAGAGGTCAGGGAGGAAAAATTCAATGACACAAAGAGAAGGGTTTGAGCCTCCAGACCTCTCTGCTGCAGATCTGTGATGAGATGGTGCATTGCTCTTCTTGAAATAAAGCTCCTTTGCTGGGGAGTGGATGTGAGTAGACATATACACTATGTTGGTCATTTGCCAACTTAGTACCTATTCTCTCTCCCCTCAGCTATGACAAATTTCCTCTTTCCAACATAATTTGGACATATTTCAGATATTCATTCCTCTTAATATTTATGTGTTTAAAGGAACATTGACCCCCCTCTTCCCTGGCTCCAGCTAGTGGACTCTGATTATCTTCATTAAGCTAAGCCAATCGCAGTCATCCATCCCCCTGGCTAAATAACTGGGTTGGAAACAGACCAGCGACATGAGGTGTGAGATGTTTCCTTGGGGCTTCTGGGAAATGTGTCTGGGTTCTAAACAGAGACACCAGAGACATTTCTTTTCTGCCTCTGGACATTGTTTTATCTGAAAGTGATGTCCCTCACAGTCACAGCCATTTCTGAAGGCAGAGGATGGCAGAGTAGAGAAACGAAAGCCCAGGTCTTTAATGACATTGTGGAGCCATGTACTCTACTGCTCCTCAAGCTTGCTTTTGACTCTGTCTGCTCTTTCAGTTGCATAAAATAACAAATGTCCTCCTTGCCTAAGGCAGTTTGAGTTACAGTTTTCTCTTCCTCGAAGCACTAAACATTCTAAGTCATAGCATTCATGCATGTGCTTAAGTAGGCGTGTGTCGGTATTTGTATTTATAAGATAGGTTAAGCCAGGCTACTTATAGGAAAAGTCGTAGCTCCATAAGTCAGGATAAAGCAGGAATTCAGGATCTGCTCAAATATCTGAAAAATGGCAAACCTGTCAGCTTACTACCCAAAGTATGAACCAATAGCATCAGCCTCCCCTATAGTCCTGTTAGAAATTCAGAATCACACACCCCACCCCTGACTTTCTGCATCAGAATATACATTAAACAAGATTGGTACATGTTTTCTGCACACACAGAAGTTGAAGAAGCATTTTCCAAGGATGCTTGAGCCCTGGAAGGGAAGCAGGAGAAAGGGGCCCAGCAGTACACGGTTCCTAAGGATCTCCTGAGGAGCTCTCAAGTGTGCTTAGCATCTTTCTCCTTTCCCTCACCACCAGATGAAAGGAAGGGCCTGGAAGTCATTTACACCTGCTAGCCCCTCTTTGGGTTCCCTCCTCTTAAAATTTTTCTCTTTGATTCTTCGAAACCAAATTACAACTCCTGCATGGTAGGATTCTAGAATTATTAATCTGGAACCCAAGTGACAAAGAATGCCTCTCTCTGATAAAATGGATGCTGTAGAAGGTTTTTTTTTTTTTTTCCCTAAACAAAAAGAACTACACACCCACAAAACCAGACATTATTTGTGAATTCAACTTGAAGAGAGAAAAGACCAACTGAAGGCTAAGCTAACCCACAACTGCCCATTTAGCACAGTGAGGTTATTAGACTATATAATATAGTCTAATTCTGTGACTTGTTTTGAGGCTTCAATAAGATAATGCCTGTTTGGTAGCCGGAACAGTGTCTGGCACATACTAGGTGCCCAGTTAATTATTAATTAATGATATTTGCAAAACCACATAATCTTTCAGGGTTGTTTAGTATTATATATTTTCAGTATTATATACTATATAATACAATATATAGTCTAATATACTCACTGTGCTAGATGGGCAGTTGTTGGTTAGCTTAGTCTTCAGATTACATAGCCAGGCAGGACTGGCTGCAAAGTCTGTGGGGCTTGGTGCAAAATGAAAATGCAGGGCTCCTTGCTCAGAAATTATTACAAATTTTAAGAAGGTGATGGAAGAGTACTAAACCAAGTGTAGGACCCCTCTAAGCCTGGGCCCTTATGTGCAGATTACAGACCCATGAAGCCAGCCCAGCTCTCAGGGTAAAATGAGCAGGACAGAGATAAATGCCATTGTCTCCAATTTTGGAAAACCTGGAATCAAGAGAAATTGTCATTGGAACAGGTCTATAACTGCTTCATGGTGAATAAGAATCTGTGATAAAACCACTCATACTATATATCATTTATTCATTCACGCCTACCACATGGAAGGCATACTGATAGTTTCCCAGAAGCAAGTTTTTTAAAAAAAGTATTTCCCATTCCCCATCCTCACAGAGCTCATGTTTCAGGAGGCAAACTGACATGCAAACAGGCCTATCATATAAGGTATCTGATTGTTACAATGGAAGAATTCAATAAGTATTAAGTATTTAAAATGGAATCACAAATCCACAAAGTGTAAATGTCTTCTTTAGATTAGAACATTTCCATTTCTAACAAAAGTTAATTTCAGGTTTGGCACAATTCAGAAATTAGGCCAAGAAATAGACTGTTTTTGGTAACAAAAGGCGAGTTTCTTGTTGGGACATTATTTTGCCTAATGGAAATTTTGCCTAGCCTGTGCTTACCTATTTCTCTCCACATGAAATCTGATCATTATTCCTCCTTTTCGTTACCTACTCCTTCTTACACATTTATCCCAATCTGGTTGCCAGAGGTGTGCAGACCAAATGAAGCGACCCAGTTCCCTGATGTATTTGGAGAATGCTTGGTATATTCTGTCTGAGAGACCCAAACGTGTGTAGGAGAGGATAGAGAGATCTGAATTTAATGTCAGGCTCAAGTTAAAGGGAAGAAAACAGGCAGCTTACTTTAGACCTTCCAAAGCCCAGCAATACTGAGCAATTTTCACATTTTCAAGCACCAAATCCAGTTAACTTTTTGCAGAAAATTCTGATTCAGGCTGCATTTGATTAGAGCACTTGATTTATTAGCAATGCCTGCTCTGAGTGTGGAATGGGAAAATTTCAAAAGCCTTGTGTCACAATCATTTGTACAAAAATCTAAAGCTATTTCACTGATTCAGAAATAGAGTTCACCCTTGACATTTGGACAAGAATTCCTAAATTATAATTACTACTCTAGAGAATGACAGACCTGTTCAGATGTGAATGCTGGGCACTCAGCTAGATATATTCTCTAACTGACCCTACCTAAACCTCTGCATTCCTAAGTGGATGATTCATAGTCACATCTCAGGACACCTACAAATTACTCCTTGTTGTGATTCTAAAGTGCATTGTACAAATACAAAAAATCTGAATGTTAAACTTGTAAATATCAAGGTACTACTATAATTGTTGTCAAGCAAGAACTCAGAAAACATAATTTAACCAGGCTGACATTCTCTTAAATAACTGGCATTCACTAACCAAGAGCTGCGCTTTTCTAAGCGAAAAGCTTTCAAGTAGAGCAAAAATATTAAGGTTGAATAACCAACAGGGGGACAGTTTGGGATGTTTTGTTTTACAGATCATTTTAGCCATGATGGGTTCACTCACCCTTTAAAGAATACTTTCTGATCTCCACGCTCATTTGAACAGGGTCCAGTTGGCGTCAGAAGTAGGGCACCTTGCACAAATCATCCCATGACTTGTAAGTGGGGGTGGGGGATTCTGGAGCCTTGGTTTTTGAGGGTACCAGTGACACATATCCAAGGCCATGCTTTGCAAGAAAGCCGGGCACACAGCCTGCCCTCCTCCAGCTCCATTGCAAGCCTGGAAGCAAGCCTGCACACGCTTTTGTGAATTTGAACCTACATCAAGTTGAGCCAACTCAATCAGTGGGGAAATACAAATGCCCACTTCATTTTCATTCAGTTGATCAGAGGCTTGCAGTGAAGAGCTGCCTAGGACAGCTTGCCAGAGAAGCTCCAGGAAGTAGGGCTTCCTTAAAGAAGGCACATCCTGCCGTTAGCCTTGTGGCATTTCAGAGGGCCCGAGAATTCAAAGGAAAAAGGGAGAGTTCCAGCTAGGGTGAGGCTGTTATCACTGAGGGCCAAAACACAAGAGCAGACCTATTTATAAGCAGCCAGGAGAGCATCTTACCAGGGATTATGAATAAGCAAGAGCTGAATCTAAAGAACTGTCCATTCCTAATAAGATGATTATATTATGCTCCATTGACCAGAGAGGCTGACTTAGGAGCTATTTTTGTTTGTTTGTTTGTTTTAGTCTTGGCATTACTCTTGTGAAATACTCAATATTTTCCTGTATTTTGCAGTGATGTGAGAGGCAGCATAGTATAATGCTAATGATTACACATCTGTAGCCAGAATCGCTGGGTTCAAATCCTGGCTTAACCATGTTCTAGCTTTCTTACCTTAAGCAAGTCACTTAACCTCTCTGAATCTCAGTTTTCACATCAATAAATTGGGGATAATTTAGCACTTACATCACACTGTTGTAAGTATAATGAGTAAAGTACGGATAAAGGACTTGGAACTGGGCCTGATACATAGGTAGTGCTTTTTTTCTCCTCCACCCTGTAAGAGATATGGCCATAGCTAAGATTCATCCAGTTCAACACCTTCTTATAGTTTCATTGATTTTGATCTTCCTTAAATGGATGAAAACAAAGCAATTCCCTGAAATTAAAAGACCGTATAGCTGCTAAACTGATGCCATTGGGTTTAGAAAATTCTGAAGTGAATTGGGCTAAATTAGTCAAAGAAACCTTTGTGGAAGGGAGTCATTTGTTAATTCAATCAACATTTACTAAGCTGTTATTATGAGCCTGGGATTGTACTAGTGTTTGGGATACATCCCTCTTGATGAACAAGAGGGACAGCACTCTTTTCTGTACTTGGGCTGGGTCTTGAAAGATTTGGAAGAATTAGATGAACAGAGTTGCAGAAAACAGTACTGGTAAATGTTCAGATATAAGATAAACGTGGTGGACATGGGAGAACAGAAAGTTTATTTTGGGTGGGTTCTGTTTATTGAAACCCAGAGAACTTGATAACACAAGTGATGGAGAAGGAAAAATGGAGGTTTCAGATGCGAGCAAGAAGTGAGCACTATGTATATGAAGAGGGCACACATGAAGAACTAGGAGGCAAGTTGGGTAGAGTCTGGGAATATGTGCAGCCTGAAATCTATTTCAGGATTCCGGGAGTATCATAATATTCAGATTTACAGTGGTGGTGACAGAAACAGGGAAGAAAAATACAGAGAGGCATTCTGAATAGAGCACTGATAGTACTTGGTGACTGAACTTATGAGATAAAGGAGAAAGAAGAATGAAAGATGATTTAATGTTCTCCTAACTAGTTGAGATGATTTAAACATTAACCTGGCTCCAGATAGAGAATCTCTAAGGTTACTCAGTTGAAAGATAATCACTTTTATAGACGCATTGTATAGATGAGTGCCTTATCAAAACAATATGTCAAAAAATGGGTAGCAAAGTTGGAACGGTATTTCCAATTTGTGACTCTTTCTACTAATACTCTACTACAGATTGAGTATTCCTTATCCAAAATGCTTGGGACCCAGAAGTGTTTTAGATTCTGAATTTTTTCAGATTTTTGAGTATTTGCATATGCCTTATGAGGTATCCTGGGGATGAGACCCAAGTCTAAACACAAAATCCATTTATGTTTTGTATACATACCTTATAAACATAGCCTGAAGGTAATTTTATACACATTTTAAATAATCTTATCCATGAAACAAAGTTTTCATTGCATTTTGATTGTGGCCTATTATACGAGGTTAGGTGTGGACTTTTCCACTTATGGTATCATGTTACTGCTCAAAAATTTTCACATTTTGCAGCATTTTGGATTTCAGATTTTCTAGGATTAGGGATGCTCAACGTGTTATACCAAGGGAAAGGTTACAGTAGCATGGATAACATATAGGCAGACTCAAAATTGCATTATTTGCATTGGCTAAGGGCTTATTCTGTCTGAACCTTGGAGAAAGCATCTAATCTCAAAAGATTGTAAAAAGCAAAGAAAAAGATCCTTAACTCAGTAGAGCTCAGTGGTGTTGGGTTCCTTCCTGTCTATACTTGATCTCAACCTCATTTAGACTCTGTGGAGCATCTTGTTCTGAAATTGTATTGACTTGTGGGTGGAGGAAACACACATTAAGCAACTACCATAAGATAATTCTTGGAGCTGTATTAGATTCCTTAGAGGATTTGCTCAGTGGTAATGGAACAAAGTATGTTTGGTTGGTACAGGAGACAGGATAATGTAAGCTGTAATGTGATTCAGTGAGAGAGTCGCAGACAACTGCAGCATAAAACAAGCAGCAATGAGTAAATGAGGCCTGTCCAGACACATCCTGCTGGACACTCAGAAAGTGACCACTGGCAACGGTGTTTCTAAACTTGGATGCCAACTCAAGAGTGCCAGAATGTCAGAGCTCGAAGGGAACGCCAACATCATTGTGGCAAACCTATCATTTTACAGATGAAGTCACTGAGGCCAAGAGAGGGTAGTGTAGGAAGGAGGATGCACAGCAAAGTGAAGGGAGCAGCACTATGCGGTGATGAAGAGCATAGGTATTGAGGTATTGAAATCCTGTAGATCTTAGTCAAATTATTTCACTTCCTTGGCCTCATTTTTTTCTTTTTTCTTTTTTTTTTAGACTGGAGTCTTGCTCTGTCGCACAGGCTGGAGTGTAGTGGTGCGATCTTGGCTCACTGCAACCTCCACCTCCCAGGTTCAAGCAATTCTCCGGCCTCAGCCTCCCGAGTAGCTGGGACTACAGGTGCTCACCACCACACCCGGCTATTTTTGTATTTTTAGTAGAGGCGGGGTTTCACCATGTTGGCCAGGTTGGTCTCAAACTTCTGACCTCAAGTGATCCACCCACCTTAGCCTCCCAAAGTGCTGGGATTATAGGCGTGAACCACCATGCCTGGCCGTTGGCCTCATTTTTGATGACTTTATTTTTAAGATGAAAAAAAAAATGCCATCTATAACAAGAGGCAGTGAGCATAAATTAAATGCTTCATGAAATGTTTCATATGCAACTGGCTTTGAGGGTCATTTTGAATTCTTCTTTACTGTCTCTGCTCCCCGCATGCACATAAAGTTATCATCTATTCCCCAGTGCCTGACTGTTGTGGTGCAAGTGAACAGGAAGCCACCATTTCCCCAGCTTTCTGCCTACCCTCTGAAGACTGCAAGACTCAGGTCAACCGTGACCCAAACATGGAGCTATCACCCCAGCATTGTGCATAAGGGCAGCTGGGAGTTGGAGAGATGGGAATTCCAAGAGTTAAGACAAAAACAAAACTTGGCTGATGTGTTGGTCTCTGAGGTCCCAATGGCAGTCAGCCAGCTCACTTTGCTGTGGACAAGGGGAGCTTGAAAATGAGGGAATGAGAAACACCTTAATGGGAAAACTTATTTGCTTTTTCTTCCTGAAGGAAGGGTTTTCCTTTATAGTGATTGAAGTAATTTTCTCTCTCACCCAAATAATGGGACTTCCTGATGTAAATTACCTCTTATCATGGAAATGTAAACAACAAAAAAGAAGATTAATTAGGTGAGCAATTATTATGTGCCAACCACTAAGCTATGTACTTTACATATGGTAACTTATTTATTCCTCAAAATAAACTGCATGAGATAGGTATTGATTTTAAAGCTGAGAAAAGAGAAAGTAGAGGCATAGAGAAGAGAAGTAAATTAGCCAAGATAGTGGAGCAGTAAGTGAAATTGGGTTAAGGTGTAAACTCAAGCAGCCTAGCTCAAAAGGCTGCTGTCTTATCGATGCTTTGCTGCTCCGTAAACTTGCCTGTCTGAGGGAAGAACGAAGGCAGAGACCACAGAACAGGAGGAACCCAGGAAGAAGCAGCAGCACTATGCCAACCAGGCAAGAGAGCAGAAGGAAAGAGGGAGCAGTGTGATGGCGCAAATGAGCACACAGTGCAGAAAAAAAAGGTGAGGTGGAAGCACCAAGGGTAGCATAACCCTAGAAACTGTGTTGTTAAATGAATTTTCTGAAGTCTGTAAAGACTCTTTAAGATACATAACAAATAGCCAACAAAGTGGGCAGGTCCAAGAACTCAGAGGACGTGATGAGAAGTGGACAAGCGGCTCCGCATGAAGTCTCCCCTCATGACAAGGGACAAGAACCTCTCCAACTCAGCTTTCTTAACAAGCCCATCATGACGTCTGGTGGTAAACGCAATGCTTCAGCGATCACACCAGCTAGGACTCAGTGGTCCCATCCTGCTCTGCTACTCCCTACCCGTGCATGTGATCTTGAGCCTCAGTTTCCTCATCTATCAAATGGGATTAAGACTACTCCTCATAGCAGAATGGTGAGAGATAGGTGATCCACCATTTATATAGCCCCTCACTCAGAGCCTGGTACACTGATAAGTTGTCCAGAATAATTAATAATGGATGTTATTACTACTAACCTTGGGTCATCTTCTATGAGTTAATTTCATCTCAGAATCTACAATCTTGGACTTTTGCATACGTTGGAGTCAGGTGCCTTATATATGGCATTCACCTATGAAATTGGTTTTCATGCTCTGACTAAAGAACTTATGATGATAACAAGAAACACAACATGCAAGTAAAAAGGCAACACCTAAGAGCAGTATTTGTATTTACTGCAGAGCAAACAGCATAAATACTCTATTTCAGGTCTATAAGTAACTTGGAGAGGACTGGCATGTTTTTACATATTTCTAAAATGTATGTCTTATTATAGTTATTGAGAGTTGAGCATCTGTTAAGAATGTTAAAATCAAAAGAAGTGTTAAACTTTAACTACAATGAAAGTATTAATATAAAATTGGGAACTATAACCTTTTCCAAACCACAAAGTCATAATGACTATATTTTTTATATTAAACAAAAGTCAACTGATGATTTAATTGCCTTTGAAATGCTAAAAAATTTAAATTCTATTACAACTGAAAGTAGGAGATGTGCCTAATAGATTGTTAAGCAAAAGGTGGAAATAGATATTGCATTCTAACATAGGAGAATTGCTTTAAGTGCTGAAAACAGCATTGCAAATTTCCCTGAAACATCCAACATCATTCATTAAAGTTTGCTTTAACATACAATGCCACAGAAAACTAAAATATGAGAAACTACAAACCAATCTGATTTAAAATAACCAGAACAAAGACATCCTTAATAATAGTTTTGTTAGCTCTATCATCATTTGCTGATGTACCATTAATATGGTGAGTTATAAACTCTCTGAGCCTCAGTTTTCTCATCTATGTAATAAGGACAGTAGGTAAGCATGCTATAATAATCTTAGTTATTATCACTATCAATTGCTGTGGTGCGGAGAATGCCATTGTTCTGCCCCATATGGGAATACAGTAAGTTTAAATCCTCAAAGGTAAAAATTAAGAGACAATATTTCTTAGTGTTTCACAATATAACTTTGAGAATCAGATAGATCAGTGTTCAAGTCTGTGGTCATACCACCTTGAACATGCCTGATCTTGTTAGATGAATTCAAGTCCTAAATATTTAGGCAAGTCATAAACTCTCTGAACTTCAGTTTTCTCATCTGTGTAATAGAAATAATTATCTTAGTACCAACCTTATGAAATTCTTGTGAATGTTAAATGAGATAAATGTTTATAGATATTTTAGGAACAACTTCCGGCATGTTGCAGGAGCTCAAGAAATGATAGCTATTTTTATGTTAGTAAATCTGAACATGACTCGAATATTTCCTCCTCTTGTGGGAGGGGCAGTGGTAACAGCTGTATATACTTGTTAAGAGAAATTATGGAACGCTTCTTGGATAACGTTATTCTCAGTCTTTTTTTATTATGCAATATCCAGAGATCTAGGGCTGTTCTGGGGTAGCTGGGTTTTGGTAAGTTACAGGGCAACTATCTTTTGGTAAGGTCTAATTAGAGAATGGGAAGAAAAGGAAAGGAGAACTAAAGCCAGTTATGAGAAACTTTAATAGAAGAGGTGATTCAGGGCTATTGGCTATTAAGAGCTCTTCCTCTCACCAATCTACTAGGAAAATCAAGGGTTCGCCATACATAGGTTTACGTAACACATATGCACTGACAATATAAAAAATAAAAAATAAACCATAATTTCACAGCCTTTGGTGTGGAGAAACGATGAAGTCTGAGGATTAGATTTATGGCCTACCAGTGGTGAACAAGAAAGACTTTCTCAAGAATAATGAGAAGGAATATCTCCCAGGCTCATAATTCAGCCAGAGCAGGTGCTTATAGAGCAGAGTAGGTATAGCAATGAGCTCTTAAAAAGAACTCAAAGATACTGGGAGGGACTCTTCTTTTCTTTTGGAAAATTCCCTAAAAGATTCCTGCTTCCTTCTGGAACAACGGAGCGACAGGGCAGTTGTGATGTTAGGTTTGGATGACACCTATTTAGGAGATGGAGCAGTAAGATCAGAGGTCTTCTAAAGATTCTGGGGAGTCAGTGTATGGATGGAAACCAAAATATGAGTGTGTAGCCCTAGAAACTGCTCAGATACCTGGTCAAAAACTAGGTAAGCTGGCAGGGGTCGGGAAGCACAGATGTAGGGCACATCTAGGCAAGTGACCAAGAATATCGTAAAAAGACATTTTGGTATTATCTTATAGCAAGTTCTGGGGAAGTTTACTGAATCAAGGATATGCACAAGCATGGGGGTGCTGATAATATTAACAATGCCAACCACACTATAATAATAAGGATAACATGAGCAACTGACTGTAAAAGTAACAGGAAGTATGTTTGACTCTACACACACATAGTGTCATTTAATGCTTGCCACTTTGACTCACTCTCACAAGGTTAGGTCCTTATTTAAAAAGCTCTTCAAGAATCCCATTCAATGCTTCCTTCACATAACTTTGCTCACTTATAATCATATAATTATCTGTGTTATTTTAATGTCATTGTCACTAAACTGTAAGCTCCACAATGTCTGTTTCATAAGGTTTGCTCACTATGTACATCTAGTACCTAGCACAATATTTGAAACCTCAATAAATACTTGCTGACAAGCTTGTAATTTGTGATAGTTTAAAAGGAAAAAAAGAAAAAAGAGAAAGGAGGAAGCAAGGAAAACAGGAGGAAGGGAAGGGAAGGGAAAGGAAGGGAAGGAAGGAAGGAAGGAAGGAAGAAAGGAAGGAAGGAAGGAAGGAAGGAAGGAAGGAAGGAAGGAAGGAAGGAAGGAAGGAAGGAAGGAAGGAGCTTGAAGCTCAGGCTTGCCCAGGGGCGCATAGCCAGCAAGTCTCAGAGTCAGGATCTGAATCCAAGTAATTTTTAACTTTCAAGCCTGTGCATTTAGCTGCTATATTATGTAAGAAATTATAAAAGAAAACCAGAGGCCTGTTCCTGTCCCAAAGGAAACTAGACCAGGAGCAATTCCCACGTACAGGAAGCCTTGCATATATTTTCCTCTTGGGTAAAAATGCAATTTAGGGCATAGTAAGTTTTGGCACCTGCAGGTAGGAAGAGAGGGCTATAGAATTGGAGAAGCGCACAGGTGAATCTAGTTAAGGCAGACTGTAGGTATCTCAGTAGATGACATTCAGAGAGAACACAAAAGGTTTTAATGGAAACATTTGGAGAGAAAAATGAAGCATGGAGAGGTCAACCTCTGTCAACAGTAAGATCTCTTAAGTATTTCTATCTTTCTGATCTGGCCTAGAGAGAAAAAGCCTCAGTGATGAAAGCCAGACTAATAAACTAACTGATTCAGTATCAGAACAGCTATCAAATAATTGAAGTGCTTCAAAGATATTTAAAGATAAATACATTAAAAAAGTGCACGATACCCTTGGATCTCCAATATCTTCATCTTTTTCAGTTGTCAGCATGTCTTTGAAAAAGCCTAATGCCAGAACTATTTGGGTTAGAGTTTATTCAATAGCTAAATTAAACCTTCACTTTGAGCCTACAGACCTCAATAGTGATGGTGCCAATGAGTGGCTTGGGGAAGGGCACCACCATCCCTTCCAATCTCCATCAGCTTTCCCGCAAATAAACATAAAATTTAAATAAAATCAGAATATTTATTACTCACACACAGATTCAAGATAATCACTCTTCCACTTCCTCAAAAAAAAAAAAAAAAAGCTATAATGCCATCTGAAGCTACTAAAGTCCATCTGACAACACAAGTAATTGTCTAAAGATGCAAGAAAAAGCATGACCTTCTCCTTCACCCTCTCCAGTGGCTTTTCCTTGCTTCAGGATCCATTCCAGATCCACCTCCACTGCTCACAAAGCCCTGCCTGATGTGAATCTCCTGTTCTTCTCTCCTGCCTCTGTTCCCTTCCTCACTGGTCTCCGGCCATGCAGGCTTCCCTCTTATCCTTGAGTTCACCAAGGCCCAGGCACATCACCCTGCTGTTTTCACTCCTGAAATGCTGTTCCAGAGCTTCACAGGTCACAAGGTATAGGGGTCTCAGTTCAAGTGCCCCTTCTCAGAAAAACCTTCCCTTACCACCGAAAGTAGCCTTTACCACCACCCCTCCCATTCTCCACCACATGATTCTATTTTGCCTCTTTCACTGATTTTAACGTAATCTGAGATGATCTTGTTCATTCATTTGGTTTGTTAATCTTGTGTCCTCATACTTGAACTCAGGTTCCATGACAGCAAGGTCTGTATGTGTCTTGCTCACCTGTGTCTCACACCTAGATGCCTGGCTAGCTCATCGCCTTGCACTGTCACTACAACACTTCCTATGTGTCTTAGTCAAAAGTTGATCAAGAGTGTGACGAGCTCTGTTCTTCATTGTGCCAACTTGAACTGGGCTGCCATGAAGACAGAAGATAGCAGGAAACTCAAGAGAAGAAATCCAGATGAAATCATTTGATCTGGCATTTAGAAGGAGAGGATTAGACTTTGCTGAAATTGTATACAGAACTATATTTGGGTTTGTAACTAGTACAAGATAGATGTCAGTTGAACACCCTTTAAACTGCATTTTAAGTTGTCCCACTATGTATCCATTATTGGTAACAATATTTTTATTCAGTTTAACAAAATTCCATATAGCCATCCCCATTTAAATAAATCATTAAATTTGGAAAGGTGCTTATCTTCTGGTATCTAAAAATGAAAAACAATCATTTGTAGACATGGAAATTTAAGGATATTGGGGAAAGGGGTTGTCTGTAGCAGGGATTCATCATAGAGTTTTAAAATGAGTTGGTGCCTTCAAAATATCTAACCCAACTCTTCAGTTGAAACCAGAATTTTCAAGATACTAAAACTAATAATGCTCTAATACTACATTATACTTACATAAAAAATTTTACAGCTTTCAAAATACTTTCACATATATTTTAATGCTTCAATATTCAACCCAGTAAGATTCAGGAACACTCATATAATTTACCAGTCTATAGATGGGAAAGCAGAGAGGTGATGACTTAACCCAATAGACATAGTCAGGACTTGCAGAAAGGACATGCCAAATTGGTTCTTACCCACCTAGGAAATTCTTGGCCTTATCCTCATAACCAATAAAGAAAGGTGCCAGGAGATATCAGAATTTTTCTAATTAAAATCAATTTCTCTTTACTACCTTGCTTTCTTTCCCCAATGTTAGAGCCTTGTCTAAAGTCACTCAACTGGTTGGGGCAATGCCAGGACTAGAATTCAATGCAGAATTCTCACCACCTCATCAGGATAACTTATTAAATAAGAGCCAAGAAGTCATACCATACCATGAGACTCCTTAATCTGAGCAATTTGTCCTCAATATACAAATCAAGCCTAAATATTTGATGACAGAGGAATAGTGAAACAAATTATGATGCTGATGAGATCACCAAGGGTTAAGCAACTT
Organism: Macaca mulatta; assembly: GCF_049350105.2. NCBI lineage: Eukaryota > Metazoa > Chordata > Mammalia > Primates > Cercopithecidae > Macaca > Macaca mulatta. The sequence goes on from NC_133406.1 coordinate 174,056,786, forward strand.
CAGGTTGTCTGTCTCCAAAGCTCATGTTCTTCACTCAACAAACTGTAGTAGTGGTTGGTTCTTTCATAACAATGAGATTATTTAGGAATTTAATTTTCTTCTACATATCTTCTTATTTTGCAAGTTTCCTGCAATGAAACCTGGCCTCTTAAAATCAGAGGGAATGATGAAAGGAGTCAGGCAGACATGTGTGAGATACTATATTAACTGCACACTCCTGGAACCAGAATGTGGCTCTCAGCCAGTGTGATCCTACATGGCAGATGGGTGCTTTGGGAAGAGCAGAGGAAGCACGATCCAGGGTATTGCCTGGCATCCAGGAACTTTACTGGGACCTTTGATGTGCACATGACAATAACGTTTAATAAGCTTTTACTATGGACCAAATAATCTTCTAAATGTTTTGCATATTTTAACTCATTTAATTCTCATAATAACCATATGCTAGGTGACTTGACTCTTTCACCAAAAGTTTGTGATCCCTACACAGGATTCATTGATTAAAACTGGGTATTTATTGAGCATTTACACACATGCCACACATTGGGAATCCTAAAGTGAGTAAAATATGATCTCCACTGTGGCATAGTCCTTGGTTTTTAGCAAGGAACAAAGCAGGTATAAGAATGTGCTATGCCTAAAAGAGAATAGTAACTAAGATTTATTGGGAGCTTAACATTTTGTCTTAAGACTGCACCGTTAACCCTTGCCTGAGTTACCGGCCTGCCAGCCTGCCCTACAAATTTTGGACTTGCCACGCCAGTCCCCACAACCATGTGAGACAATTCCTTATTTAAAAACTCCTCTCTCTCTTTCTCTCTGTATGTATGTACACACACACACACACACACACACACAATATTTGTTCAGTTCTGTCTCTCTGGAGAACTCCAAGTGCTACAAGTGCACTTTCTGATTTAATTTTTTCAACCTTACATGATTAAATTACCCATGAGAAAGACTGTTATCATCATATCCACTTTCCTGAGGAGGAAACGTGTTCACTAGCTCCCTAGGGTCACACACACAGGTGTAAGCTGGATCAGTCTGACTCCAAAGCCAGAGCTCTCATTTTCAACCTGCTGCATATGTGAAGGCTTCACTGAAGGCAGGCAGTCTTTAGTTAGTGCTTGAAAAGTCAGAACAGACTGTTTCCATATAGAGAAGGAAAGGAATGGCAAGTTCAAGGGCAAGAGAATGGCAAGGAGCTCTGTCTGGCTGGGCCAGTGAGCGATAAGGCTGAAGGCAGCCTATGAGTGAAAGCTTTGCACAGCACACTAAAGCATTTTGACTTCATCTTAGAAGCGTGGGAAACAAGCAAAGGCAAATGAGGAAATTGATGTCTTTGGTGGCTGTGAGGATTCATTGGAAGGTGGAAGAAGCAAGGTCTGATCAGATGTGTTAGCAGGGGATGAAAGAGAGAGAACAAAGTCAAGAGCTATTCAGGAAAGACAATCTACAGTTCTTGAGGACCTACTGATGTAGGACAGGAAGGAAGGAGGAATCAGGAATGAATCCAAGCAGTGACTCTAGCTTGGCTACCCGGTAGACATAGTTCTTCAAATTAGGGCACAAGGAGGCTAAGAGAAACTTAATGGTTACAGTCAATAGCACAGGAGTAGGGTTCTATCTACAATCAGGCTTGGAGACCATTTCCTGCCATTGTTACCAGAGCTGCTGCTGTGAGCAATTTTTGACATGTCATTTTTGGTGATTCACTAAGGGCATTTGTAAAGGTGGGTGCACAGGTAGATCACCTATATTCTAGTGGGTTTTGTATGTTTGTCTGTTTGTGTTTGAGACAGACTATCCCTCTGTGGCCCAGGCTGGAGTGCAGTGATGTGATCACAGCTCACTGCAACCTCCACTTCCAAGGTTCAAGTGATTCTCCCGCCTGAGCCTCCTGATTAGCTGGGAGTACGGGTGCACACCACCATGCCCAGCTAATTTTTTTGTATTTTTGGTAGAGGCAGGGTTTTGCCATGTTGGCCAGCCTGGTCTGTAACTCCTGGCTTCAAGTAATCCACTTGCCTCGGCCTCCCTAAGGGCTGAAATTACAGGTATGAGCCACCTCGCCCAGCCTATATTCTAGTTTTATTCCCTGTATTTCAACTTTGGGAAACTGCTTGTGGTAAGGAATGCAAGGTAATATCATCTCATGTGCCCATTCCAATCAATTCACAGGAATTTCCTGGAATATGATGTTGAGATAGATACTACAGCTAGGGGGAAAGATGGCTGTGATTGATTAGTGATGCTGTACATGTTCAAGAAAGGGGTGGCCGACCACATGGACGTTGAGAATAAAGGATGATGGAGTATGCTTGTAACTTCATGGTATGGTGAAGAGGAGAAAGAAATCTGTAAGGCCTATCTTCAGGAAGGTACAGTAATAATCTACATAAAAAACAAAACAGCAAGCAGTAACATCTAGCCTCCAGAGGCTAAGAAATCCACAAGTAACACCCAATAGAACAATGGAAACTTCTATTTTATTATTAGTTATCATTGCCAATCTCCTACTGTGCCTAATTTATAAATTAAACTTTATAATGGGTATATAGGTTGAGAGAAAACTGAGAAAAAAACTGGCATCTGTAGTACACTCTCAGATGTATATTTATTACTTCATTTGCTCTTCATAATGACTCTATGAGGTAGGTAGCCCGCATTATTCTCCCTTTACAAATGGGGAAGCTGAGGCCAACCATTCCAGAACTCACTCAAGGTCACCAGTCACAGAGGCGGTATAGTCCCTCTTCAAGTCCTGGCCCTTCCCCCTACACTGTACTGACTCACTGAGAAAATCAAGGGAGAGAGCTATAAATGGTCACATTGTATGTGTACTCAGTAGAACGATGACCCTGGGGACACATTCATTTGTGTCTTTTGGCAGTCATCCAGCCAGCCTCAGCACCTTTGAACGTGAAAGACACCGTGGGCTCCAAGTCTTTGTCTATTCACAGTTTTGGAATCATTACTAAAATAAACTTTGACTTGTCCTCTTACAGAGAGAATAAAAATCCTTAGGTAAGCCTTTTCATTTGGCCTTGGTTTCTGCAACTATAAAATGAGGTTGAACCCATTTGGTTAATCTTCAAATGATGGTACACATTATCATGTTTTCATGATAACAGCCACAGTTTTCATAAAATATCAGTGAACACTGAGCTGTCCTTCTCAGGGGGAAAAAAGGGCTTTTGTTGGTGGTGGGAACCAGGCTTTTTGATAAAATGTGTGGTAGAAGGTAAGTTGTGAAAGTTTAGAGTCTACTGGACTAGTGACATCACATCGTGACCCTCTTCCTCAGAAAACTGTAGAAAAACAGGGAGAGCTACTGAAAAGAGCCCACTGGGATAAAACCCTTCTGTGTGAGGTGGCCTTCTTCAAGTTGATGACTGTTCTGAAAGATCATGACCTGATAATAAAATTAACTCGCTTAGTTCTGAAGAAGGCTTTTGAAACATCAAGTCAGACTTAAGCAATCTACTGTTTACTTGCCAGTCAGAGACCTAGGTCAAACACTTTAGATATGAGTAAGATTTTCCAGTTACGCCATTATACAAATAAACAGCACTTAACTAGGAGTCAAGCCTGGCTGATATGTGCTGGTTCTGCCACTAGTAAGGTGGTCACCTTGAGCGTCACTTAACCTTGGTGGGCCCTAGTTTCCTTCTGTTTAAAATAAGGATAGTAATGCAAAAGTTCTTCCTTATCCAAGGTTTCATTTTCTGTGGGTTCAGTTACCCACAGTCAACTGTGGTCTGAAAATATTAAAGGAAAAAATTTAGAAATAACCAATTCATAAGTTTTAAATTGCATGCCATTGTGAGTAGCGTAATGAAATCTCGTGCCATCCTACTCCATCTTGTCTGGGACATGAATCAGTCCTTTGTCCAGTGTATCCATGCTGTCTACACTACCTGCTCTTAGTCACTTAGTAGTCGTCTCAGTCATCACATTGTTGCATATCACAGTGCTTGTGTTCAAGGTCAATGGCAGCCTAACACTACATCACAATGCATACGTCATTCACTCCATTTCATCTCATCATGTAGGCACTGTAACATCTCACATCATCAGAAGAGAGGTGTGTACTGTATAACAAAATATTTCGAGACAGACACCACATTCACATAACTTTTATTATAGCAGGCTGTTATACCTGTTCTAAATTTTATTATTAGATATTGTTGCCAATCTCCTACTGTGCCTAATTTACAAATTAACTTTATCATAGGTAAAGTTAATTTTACCTATGATAAAGGTAAAATTATCATAGGTAAAATTGATACCTATGGATTGATACCTGTGAAGGTGTATATATATATAATCATATATATAAATCAACTTTATCTCATATATATGTATAGGAAAAAGCATAGTGTATATAGGGCTTGGTGATATCTGTAGTTTCAGGCATCTACTGGGGGTCTTGGAACAAATCCTCTGCAGGTAAGGGAGGATTACTGTACTTATTCTTTCTACCACACAGAGGCATTGCAAGAATAAAATATGTACATGCAAATGTGATATCATATAATAGACTCTATGCTTCTGAAGATGGGTTACATTGTTGCCTTGTGTTTTGCTGTCATTTTCATTGTGCCTAGTACAACAACTGAGATATCAGAAACACTCCAGATGTATCTGTTTGATGAATAAAGCATTTTTAAAACTTTTAAGCATGTGCAAATGTCGCATAATCTTTGACAATGCCCTAAGTGAGCAGAATATTTTCCTCCTTATATTGTTTGTAAAGAGAAGAAACATAGGTAACTCCACACAGGCTTTCAAAAATCCTAAAACACTAGTCTTGACACATAACAGAAGTGGATATGAACCAAAAATAAAAATGAAAGTTTTTGGTATACACCAAAAAACATGTGAGTAGATGTGTAATTTTGATCCTGAAATGACCCTTTCGTGGCATTTACATCTTTTCTGTGAAAATGTTCAAGCCTATAGCAGTTGCTGAGCTCTCAGCTGCAACTTTGGGTTTGGAATGGTGAGCTAAGGCAAGGACATGACATTCATTCATTTATTAAATGTGTGAGAAGCATGAGCCCAAGGGGCACTGTCATAAGACATTCACAGAACCAGTATCTGAATGCTAGACTTCTGAATGCTCACCTGTCACTTGATCCATGGATCACATAGGCTCATGCTGACTGACTTCTGCAAAAGGAATGCCACATGGGCAGACATTTTAATCTGTTTTGTTCACTACTGAGCTTATAGCACCTAGAACAATGCCTAGTGTGCATTCGATACAGAATATTTGATGAATAAACAAACAGTTCTAGACTAGGAGTTGCAGAAGAGGGTTGCCATACATGCACTTTTTGTGTTCCAGTACAGGAAAGAGGCAAAACTAAATTGTGGATGCAAAATAAAAATAGAGAAAAATTAAACTAATAAAAGGCAGATAGTAACGCATTTGAATGATTTGTGTGTCGGGGATGAATATATTTTGAGATGAGAGGAAAAGCAGTCAATCATTAGAATTCAAACTTTGGAGCGAGTAGATGTGAGGAATCCCAATCATTCAGCAAATGCCAGAGACTGTTAAAGCTGGAAGTTCTAGAGGTATGGTAGATCAATTATCTCATTTTGTTTGCAAGGAAACAGAGCCCAGGAATGTAAAGTAACTTTCTCATGGCATACAGCCAAGCAGTCACAACACTTAGACTCAAACTCAAGTCTGACTTCTGGGTTCATGTTCTTTTTACCAAAAAGTCCAACTGCATAAAATCAGCTAACACATTGAGCGCCTAAGATTAACAAATTCTTTAATCAGGAGTAATTTGCATCTGAAAAATCTCATATACCATGACATCGTCACTGTACACACAAATACATAGAACAACGTTGCACTCATTTACATTCATTCATTTATTTAAAAACACTTTCCCAGATTCCAAGTCAAACCTGCTAGCTTTGTAAGCCACCATTTTCAGGCTTGGTCATAAACCAGAGAAAAGGAATGAGAACCCAGGAAGGGAAAGGTGGGATGGAAGAATGAGAAAAGTAGAGAAAGGAAAGGCAGAAATGCAAGGAAGGCAAAGGAAGAGAGAAAAGAAAAAAAGCATCAGGATATTGACAAAACTGACTCTGGGAATTCTTTGAATGGTGGTGCTACAATGTGCCTTTTTTCATTATGAAATCATTTCCTAGGAACTCATCACCAAAACAATTCAAGCTCAAGTACGTATTTTAAAATGAACTATTTCCTTTTTTTTGCATTTCAATATATATTATCTGTTTCTCACAATTTATCACTGCAGAATATTGTCTTATTTCCTAATTGTTTCATGTTTATTGATTTTATTTCTCCAGTGAGAATACATATTTGAGCATTTTTTTCTTACGTCCATCATAATGCCCAAAATAATACCTAATAATGAATAGTATACAGTTATCTGAGTCATTTGTATCTAGTTTTGTTCACTTATTCAATTAATAAACATGTTAAGTATTTATAGTGTGCCAAGAGCTAAGGATACAGAGGTGAATATGGTAGACCAGATTTCTGCCCTCGTGGAGCTTACCTCTGAGTGAGAGATTCAGCCCATGCATTGAAAGCAACCACAGGCCATAAACACAGCTCTGAGGAGAGAGAGCGGGCTGAGATGGACTCAGTAGCCCAGGATATATGTTTGAGATGACAAGGATGATAGCAAAGGCTGCCTGAGGAGGTGGCAGTTTTGCTGGGACCACAAGAGAATTGGTAACTCCATGACCTGCAAAATGAGTGTTTTAGGCAAGGAAAAAGCCCTGAGGCATGAAAGTGTTTATTCTGAACACCAGAAGGCAAGCAGTATGGCTTTCAGTGTGAGTGAAGTATTTGATGAGCTTGAAAAGGCACAGCAGGCCAGAGCATGCAGGGTCTTGTAGCCTATGGATTTTAAGAGAAATGGGAAGATATAGAAGTTTTCTTAAACAAGGCAGGTGTGTGATGTATTTAATTCTAGATGCCTAATATCTTTCTAATATCAGATCTTTCTAATACCTTGCAGATGTAGTTAACCAACAAACAAGTTCCAAGAATAGAGGCCCATCACTTCCCAAGTCTAAATGCACTTCTCCAATCTCTCCCCCATGGAAAGCTTGCCATTGTGTGCCCATACCTACATTTGGTAGTTAGCACACAAACCTATGAGACCCAACACCTCTGCCTCACCCCACTTTTTCCTGCTTTTACTATGTTCCTGCTTTTTCTATTCTACCTATGACCTCTTTCTTATTCAGTTAATTTCTCCAAATGGGACTTATTCAGACACGTGAGCCCAAATTCATTATAATCCCTTATCATTTTTCTCTCTTCTAACTCCTTTAGAGTTATCTCAGTAAATTCTCTCTCCCACTTTTAATCCAGTCTGTGAGTTTACATCATGACTTTACTCATAATTTAAAAGCAGTTCATATGATAAAATTGAATTGGGAAAAGGTAAGCTACAAGTATGAAAGCAAAATTGAGCATAATTGAAAAATCCAGTGTCATGAGTATCTAAAACTTCTGAAAATACTTAAAGTATTTGATGGTATTCTAAAAATACCTTCAAATTTTCTCTCCAGCTCTTCATTGCCCTCCAGTTAAAGCTTCTTTCCTTCAAACAGCAACATTCAAAATTAAAAACACATTTAATGCCATAATTTTCTTCTATTTAATTACTATGAGAACCATACTGTTCTTTACACATTTTATAGCAAATATTTGGGATGTTAACTAGATATTGGGTTAATAGCCTTTGATGGACTTGTGCGAGACTCTATTATTTGTATCATTATTCCTACAGGAAAACAGGTTCCAAGTAACCAACTCACAAACAAACTTTCAGGAACACAAAAATTGTGAGTTGGTAACTTCCTGTCCCTTGTTTATTTGAAACATGGATAGTGTATGTGCTACATCCAACACAAAGAATGATCCAGAGTCTTCTAGTATGGTTTATCTAATTTAACTTTTTTAAAGACTCCATAATATTTTTAGAAGTTTAATGTTGACCCCTGACACTTGGATGGGAACATATACATCTAAAGAGGTTCTTTATGACACAGAACACTGGAGAAGATGAGAAATTACACAAGTGATGGAACATATATTAGAATCTTATATCTGCATGTTTAGATTTTATAAAGTAATTTCATCATTTAAAGAAGAGAATCAGTAGGAAAATTAGAAGCATTCCCTTTAAAACTTCTTAACTAACTATAAAATGAACAGCTCCAGATTCAAGATGTCTTGCTCTTTTCTGACCAAAGAATTTTCCAAATGTTATTTAGTAAAACTCTGTTTCTAAATAGGAAAAGAAGTTCTTAGTGTTTATAAGGTTTATTGCAACAACAGAAATTCAGTTACTCTTGAATTATGCAAAATTTTTTAAATAATGATTTTTGGACATAAAAAGCATTAATAAGAAATTAAAGAGTATGGTTCTGTGAATATTCATATTTAAAACAGAGAGACACAGAATATGCAACCAAAGGCACTATGGCCTATTTTTCAATTAGGTTAACATGCCCAACCTGAGGCAAAGCGAAACTAAGAGATTCCTAGAGGGTCAAAAACATGAGCTTTGTGGTTAAATGGATGTAGGTTCAAATTCTACTCCACCATTTTTTTGCCTCAATGCATTATTTTTACTTTTGAAATGTAGAAAAAGACTGAAAAAAGCATTATATACACAATATACTTATTTTCAGGTTTTTATGAGTAGTAAATATAATAAAATATATTTTAAAATATAAAATATTTATATATATTAAAAATATAAAATATATAAAATAAATATAATAAAATATATTACCCTGAATATTATAATTAAACCCAGTAATCCCTTCAAAATATATGCTTGTTAATTTTTTAAATTATCATATAAAATGAAACCACTGGCACCTAGAAACTTATCTTTCTAGTATAGCACCTAAGAGCCTGAATATGGAACTGAAAATGCAAAACACTTTCAGTTGGGCCTATGTGAACAAGGAAAGTACTTTCTAGACATCCTCACAAATAGACAGATAGCCCAAGAAACTCTGACTTAGTTCCAGTTGTCTTAGAAAGGATAGCTAAAGAATGCCGCTTTCAAACTTTAATAATAATATATCAAAAAAATAGTCCTTGAATAGTTACCCTAACCACATAGACTTCATTGCAAGTTTAGCCAGCATGTACACTCCTTAGTTAATAATTCCCTTTGCTCATCATCTTTCCCTTCATGATCATGTGGCTTTCTTTAGAAAGGAAACAACTCAATGCCAACCACTGTCAAAAGACAAGTATGCAGGAAGCAACAAATCAAGTCCCTCAAAAATATGTTTTTTAATTAAAATACGTTAAATGAACCATGGAGCCACAAACTACTAATCACCGGCTTGTGGTCCCTGGGGAATTATTTCGTTGACTTCCATGATATTAGGATCACTGAGGAGGTAGTAACATTTATCATCTATGATAAGATGGATTTCCAATAGACATTGAATGAAAGGAGCCTATATCCTGGTCACACAAACAAAACGTAGTTTACTATGACCCATTCTGCTGAATATTTGTTTACTCTTGCTTTACACAAAGTAGAGAAGTGCCTTTGAAAAGTTGCCATGGCCATGCTTTTTCTGAGTAGCAGACTAAAACACTTTAGCAATATAGAAATGTACATACTCATGAGTGCAAATATATGTTTTCTTCCTTTCCAGAAATGTGTTTGTGTGGATGACTCTATGTGTGTGTGTGAGACACACTACTTGAGAAGAAATACGATTTTAACTAGATGTTTGGTGGCACATTCTCCGAGTCTACTGATGTTTCAACAAAAAGCTGCAATGGCAATTTCGGGGTGCCTTTGATGAGGTTCCTTATCTTTCCAACGTTATTGTGGTAGATGTACAGAGCCTGGCAATCTCTAGAGATGAGTTAAGTGGAAATAATAATTATATACCACACCTTCAGAATAAGAGCAATTCAGAGGTGAAATTCTGCCATGCAATACTGGAAACATGAATGTATATTGCCAAAAAGACTGTCAACTAAGTTGGAAGGCAACTGATAGAAAATTGATTTTTGGTTAAGCTCCTATTTGCCTTTCTAAGGTCACTGAACTATTAAGATAATAAGGCTTAAAAACATTTAAGTAGGAACTATGGGTAGAAATGAATGTTAATTTCATTTAGCTATTTAAGCCAGTGGGAACACCTGTCCAATTTCTCTTGCAAAAGATCTGGTGAAAGACAACTGTATCCATAGTATAACCTCTAATTCATACCAGTGCTAAGATAACATCCTTCATTAGATAAATTTGGCAAACCCAGAGCAATAGTGTTAATTCAGCTCCAGAACAAGTCTTTGTTGCAGTTCTCATTTTGGTTTAGGCAGCCTGGATAAGCTTATCACAGGGCTTTGAACTGGCATTCTTGGATGGCACAATAGACCATATTACCGGGAGAATCATTAATGAGCATCAAAAAACGTTACAACCTTCAAAGAAGATACTTTAGTGCCATGGTTTGCAAGGCAAGAAGTAAAAGAAAGAGCATCCAATTCTCTGTGCAAGACCGAAATCTAATCAGAATGTGTGCAGATGCATTTTTAAGAAATGCTATATGAAATTGAGCTGGAGAAATACAGTACCTCTACAGGCAAGATTTTTTTCTGAAGAAGATAATCCACATGAATTTTTAATTGAAAAGTGCATAAATAATACTCTTTCTGTTTGTCTTGCCTTGCTATTCAAAGATTAAATCCATTTTGATTTAATGAAAATGACTTAATCTGAGAGTGTTAGCAATCTCAATTTATATAGGCCTGGATTTGAAGGACTAGCTTGAGAACCTTTTGCAAACAAGACTCAGCTCCATGACAAAATCATACCCAACCTCTCTTTTAAGGCTATCTTCTAAAATCTGTGGGTTTTGACTCTAGAATTCTTCACTCCCCCAAATCACATTGACAATGTTTGACATGATGACAGGGAGAGCAAAAAGAATTCATTTCTGCCAAATAAGTACAGGCTACACTGCTGTTTTTAAGAAACCATCCTCTTCTTATTCCATTTTGGTAAATTTCTAAGCAATAGTTAAAATCCGTAGGACAAACCTTGGCTTAAGAGGTGGCCTCTCTGCCATTTTCATGGCTGATTTGAGACCCATTATGCACTCAATTCTGCATTGTGAAATCCAGGCTGGGGACAAATTTCTGCCTGTCATCTTAGGAAAGGCCAGGAGTTTTGCACCATCCTATAGTGTGAAAACAGAAAATCAAAGCCTGCATAGAGCTGCTTGCTTCTTTCCTGATCAGCTTGCTGCTTTTTTGAGACAATCTTGGCTGTCACAGTTTCAGGTTGGGAAGGGTAATTTAGTAGAATAAAATATAGTTTAAATAGCATCTCCCCAGGGAAAGTTCCTCCTTACACTCAATATTGAATATACAAAAAGATCATCAGCAAATAATCATTTGATGCTTGGCTAAAAACCACTGGACAGGGAAAGCATTTAGGGAGCATAAAATTCTTTTTTAACCTAATAAGACCCCGAATCAGGAGGCAAGAGGCCCGGGTATTTTCCTTATATTTTTCATTCTGTTGCAATTACATTCTCATACAACTACAGTTTATGGACCAAATTTGCTGCCCTCCTATCCCAATAATATGATGTAAACTGCAGAGATAAAAATACCTTGTAAGAATTTTTATAATTTTTTAACAGTTCACTGAAAATGTCTGTGTGGATAACTCTGTTCATGACCTCTCCTGTCTAATGTCAATTTCAGAAAACAAGTTTCCATTGTAAATGTTTAATCAGTGTAGTCCCAGGAACCCAGAACAGAAAACCTTATCTTCTTGCCCAACTTATTTGCTTGCAAGCTCTTTCCTAGCTCCATCTCAGCTCCCTGCAAACACTTCAGGCTTTTCTCTCTCAAAGGAGCTGGGAGCTCTGTAGGTTCTGAGCTAGGCAGCAGCCCTGTGGTTTGATTCCATTAGTCTGAGCCCAGATCCACTGCAAGCAAACTGCAGCATTTCTGCTTGCAAAACCTTGGCAACCAGGTTCTAGAACCGCCACATACACTGGCTGCACATATTCTTTAACGCTGTTCCGCCCAAACCTTGCTTGAAGCCAGTCAACCACAGCCGAAAGCATCCTACCTTCCATCATGGTGGCAGAATTGCATTCCTTAATTTCCAAGGAGTCTGAAAAAACACAGGAGGATACGATTCCAGGTCCCAGCTAAGTCCTCACCACGCCGCTGCTGAGGTCTATTGCGTCCGCTGCCGAAGCCAAAGGAGATAAGTGTTAACCCAAAAGACAGGCCATGGATGCTGCTGGTGCTGCTTCACCTACAGGCAGGCTACCAGGAAGATGCTGAGAGAAAGGGAGAGGAACGGCAAGCCGGCCGAGCTGCACCGCCTGCGCTGCCTCGGCCAATCCCTTCAGCTTTGGACCGCGTCACATGGTAGCCAGCCTGCATCTCCTGACACAATACCCCCGGAGAGCACACAGAACCTATTTCCCGTCCCCATTCCCCTCCACCCCCATCGCCTCCCGTTTGTCACCAAATACACAGCCCCTTCCCCACCTGGTGACGCACTTCCCCCGCCCCTCCTCGTCGTCTCCTTAAGCTTGCAGCAGCGGCTGGGTGCCCGAGATTAATTCCAAGGGCTGCCACCTTAACAGGGGACTCTGGCGTGAAAGGAGCACCTAAGTGGCTTGCTGCGGAGGGGGTTCTTTTCTTTTTCTTTCTTTCTTTTCTTTTTTTTTTTTTTTTTTTTTTTAAGAAAAACTTAACAATTCCGTGCAGCCTGAAATCTTAGCAATACATTTTTAAGCTCCCATTCCGGTGTCCTTTTACCCTGAAGGAATTCCAAATGTCAGTGTCGGTGGCCTCCGTGCACATCTGTGCGCCTCTCTCTCTCTCTCCGTCTCTCTTTCTCCCCTCCCACCCTTCATTCAAGAGAGAAAAATCAATCCGACTGACGTCACATCATAAACAATTATCCCCAAAAGGATGATGCAGAAGAAATTTCACCCCAGCTGCCTTCGTGAGAGCCAGGGAATTAATTGCGCATGACATGCCGAAGGGCTGGGAACTGTCATTAAAACAAAGAAACAAAAGAACCCACCCGAGTGGGGCTCTGGAATCAAACTGGCAACGCTTGAGATCATTTCTGGGGCGGGAGGCTGGAAAGGGGAGCAGGCAGGGAGCGGAAGCCTGAGCCCGACCAAAGACAGCTGTGCACGCCGGCTCCCTCCCACTCCAACCTGGGCACGCCGTCCGGGCTACAGACGGGACCCTGCGGGGCGCCCTTCGACGACCGAGTTCGAGTCCCGCCGCCACCGCGTCCTCCCTGCCAAGCGCACACGGGAGCTGCCTCGCTTCCCCAGGTGGGGAGCTTTTCTCGCAACCGACTGGGAGTGCAGCTGCCAACTGCAGTCTCTATAGGAAACAAACTTTCTCGTAAATGACACGTTTCTCCGCAACGCGCCTCCTGCATCTGGAGTTGCCTTCAAGCCCATTCATTCACCCAAGTGGAAACCTGGAGGGAGGCAGTTGTGCCTGGTTGTGGCGGAGCCCAGGGTTTTGAAGCTTCCAGGGATGGGATCTGGGTGCTGTGCAGCTGCCTAAGTGGGAAGTTATGTCACTGGGCCCGGTTGGGTTGATTCTGTCACCTGACTGCTCTCCAGAGAACCTGGAGCCTTCCAGAAGGGCTCAGGCCTGGGGAATCTACGACCCTTGGTTCCCTTCAAGAAAGCTCAGACAGCTAAGGAAGAAAAGGATGGGGCAGCCTATGAGAGGAAGAAGGAAGAGAAAAAGGAAAGGAGATGGGAGGAAAGGCAAAGCCTTCTTTAGAACTCAGGAAAGACAACATCAGAAGTGCGTGTTTCTCCCTGTACAATCTCACAGCATGACCAGGAGAAAAGTTGTTACAGTAGAGAGCAATTGTGAGCATCAAATGAAAATGTACTCAAAATAACTGTAAGAAGATGCATGGCATGATCAGGGTTGAGCCTGTAATGTATTATTAATCATTTATATTAGCAATATACTCATAAACTTTTTCTATTGCTCAGGCCTGGACATGGCCTAGCTCTTTCGACCAAAGCAAATATGACGTCCTGGTGACTGACTGATGTAGCATATTCATAGTTAAAAAACAGAACACAGCTCCTTAGCAACTTAGAAGTTTTGAAAAACCCATTGTTCTCCCTAAGGACACATATTTCAGTGGCCTCTAAATTTCAAAATGAAAATCTCCGGGGAGATACAAATACTTGTGACTTTTTCCTTATGTCTCTAAGACAGTTAAATTTTAAAAGGGGAGTGAATTCTTAAGTAAAACCTGCCTTGAGTACAACTTACACTGCTCTGAAAACGACAGGGGTATTATCGCAAAAAGGATTAATTAGTGTGTGTGTGTGTGTGTGCGTGTGTGTGTGTGTTTAGCAATTTTTTTGTAATGATTAAGAACATTGATAGGTATTGGTGTCAAATAGATGGGCACCAAGGTTTGTTTCTGCCACGTAATGAGCTCTGTGACTCTGAGCAATTTATGTAATTCTCTGTGCCTCACAGTTTTCTTATCCTGAAATGGAGAGAATAGTAATACCAAGTTAATTGGGCTATAAATGGTAATAATAACAAACCTGTATTAATGGCTTACTATATGCCAGACAGTATCCAAATACTCTGACAGTAAATTACTTAGCATTGTGTCTGGAGCATAATAAGACTGGCATGTTAGCTTTTTAGTATTAGTATTATTACTACCAAAGGGCTGGCAGATGCATCAAAGAAGTTTGCAGCCAACTGGGAGTTGTACCAAAGGCACAGAGAACAAGTTAGTGAAAGACCAGGTGATGCATCCAAAGATGTAACATGTTGGAGATTTCTGAAAGGCTGCTAAGTGGGAAATCAGAACCAAATGAGGTTAATTAGGAAAGACTTCTTTTTGTTTTCTTACAGAGGTGAAATTTCAGAGTTCAGAAATTAATTGGAATGGGCTTGAAGTGGTAGTTCTAAAGAATATAGGGAGTTGTAAGTAAGTAAAAAGTCTCATGCAAAATCTGGAGGTGAGTGCAAGCACTGAGGTGCAGGAGTGGGGGCCATTGTTAGGATGTAAGGGAAAGGCAGAGAAACCCAGGCTGCCTGCCTTCTTCCTCCCAATATAAGTTTTACAGTGTGTTAGAGTAATCCTCTCTAGGATTATTTGGTATGGGTACACTTCAAGTTTTCTTTAGACTTGCAGCAACTATCTAGAGACAGCAAGTCAATGGAAAGATTCTTTTGGTCAATGACTATTTATAGGAAAAGCAGAAGTGTGTAGATATTGTCAGAAAGGGATGTGTATTTAAAGGTGGTAAAGCTAATCCCAAAGGCTAAACTTCATCACAATTTCATCAGCTGTGTGTATTTTACCCTTTAAAAAGAAGACGCTATTACCAATTATAAGAACATCCAATGAATGAAGTTGTTTCAATAAAATTTGCTCAAATATATAATCAAAAGAGATTATCCTAATCGTGGTATTTTCTCATAGGTTTTTTTCTTTTTCTTTTTCTCTTTTTGAAAGAGTGTCACTCTGTTGCCCAGGCTGGAGTGCAGTGGTGAGATCTTGGCTCACTACAGCCTCTGCCTCCTGGGTTCAAGCTATTCTCCTGCCTGAGCCACTTGAGTAGCTAGGATTGCAGTCATGCACCACCACGTGCACCTGATTTTTTTTTTTTTTTGTATTTTTAGTAGAAACGGGGTTTCATCGTGTTGGCCAGGCTGGTCTCGATCTCCTGACCTCAAGTGATCCACCTGCCTTGGCCTCCCAAAGTGCTGGGATTACAGGCGTGGGTCACCGTGCCTAGCCTCTCATAGGTTTTTGGAAAAAAAAAATTGTTTCGATCAAGAACAAAGACAATCCTTTAGGTTGTGATTCAAATTTTATCACTTCATAGTATAGTTTT
Source organism: Macaca mulatta (assembly GCF_049350105.2). Taxonomy (NCBI): domain Eukaryota; kingdom Metazoa; phylum Chordata; class Mammalia; order Primates; family Cercopithecidae; genus Macaca; species Macaca mulatta. Next base: position 174,072,731 of record NC_133406.1, read on the forward strand.
TGCTTGCCAGCAAGGGCAAAGGAGAATATCTAGCCTCCAAAATCATGGAATACCTTTTGCAATTCTGAAATGAAAGTCAAAGGGTATATGGAAAAGATTGGGTGAATAATTGACTTGCATCAAAGTGCAAGAATTGCTCAGGAGTTCAGCTCAGGATGTGAATGTCAGCCCAGATCGTACAAGGCTCTGATATGGTACTTATGACTGGTCCAAGACCAAAAACTTAATTGCTGAAGTCACTAGACATTCAACATTTTTTTCTAAAATAATATTTGCATGGTAGTAATGACTGATTACGTCGTGTTTTAGAATGAAATCTTATTATATTCCTACTATAAAAGCTGAGCTTCTTCACTATCTCCCAATTTTAGGTTTAAGGGGAAATTTGTTTGTATTTTAGAAAGAGAAAGAAGACAATGAGAATTGAGTCACAAAGAAAGGAGGAAAGAAAATTAGCACTAAAATATGTATCCAGATTTGTGTATTTGTTTGTGTATCTCCAAGGTAGTGCTCCTAACATGACAATTGACTCTGCCCCTTTTGCTATCCCCATTGAGGTAATTCAGTGAATGTAGAAGGAAAAGTATTGCCCAAGTCCTGGAAATTGGCAAGACTGAAAAATTGGAATTCCATGAGATGACGCAGATGAAAAAGAGATACATATATCTTTGTGTGTGTGTGTGTGTGTGTGTGTGTGTGTGTGTGTGTGTGTGTGTGTGTTCCCATGGTTATTCTACTCTTGGCTAAAATAAAAGAACTCCAACTTGAACTAACATGGGCAAAAAGTGAATTTATTGAGGTAGCTCATAGAATTATAGCAAGAACTGAACAGCTGAGGGAAAGCAAGAACCAGGACACTCCAGGAAATTTTGTTACCTGAACCAAGTACTCAGAACTCTCTCTGTCTCTCCCAACATGTCATCTCCTTTTCTCTTACCAATTTTTCTCAACATGATCAGAGCCTGACCATTAGCATCCCCTAAGCTCACCTCTTCACAGATTTACTAGCCTAGATCTCCTTCAAAAAACTTCCAGGGAAGGACTGTGATTGACCTGGCTTGGATCATTGTTCACTTTTCAAACCAGTCAGTGGGGACCATGTCGATGAATTCTCACGATAGATTTTTTTTTAAACCAAAACTTACACTGGACTTAGTCATATGCTCACTACTGTGACTATGTATGTATATATATACGAGTTTCTATGGCAAAGAGAACCCCTATCATGATGGGATCCAGAGAGAAACCAGCAGACCCTGTAGTCATGCTCCTGTTTCCCTGGGGGGAAGACCCTATGTGCGGGCCCACTTACACAAAAGACAAGACATGCCGTGGTATGCTTGTCACCCATTGGTCTATGAGCAGCCCAAGAGCCACGTGTCCATACCTACATGAGTGCTGAAGAAATTTATATCAGCTGAGAGTACTGCTTAAATAGACTTACATTGATAAGGATAAGCAATAACGACTGAATCCATGAGAAAAATCAACAGTTTCAAAAGAGAAGGAAAATAACTACAGCTCACTGAAGCAGAGGAAATGTCTCCACTGAGGCAGAGGAAATGTAGAGAACTTGAGAGTCATGTTTTTTTAAATCTGTTTTCCAGTTTTGATATAATTTCAGAGATACAGCAGCAATAAATAAGAGCAGATTGCTGTGATAAAAGAGCATACTGAGAGCCAGAAAGAGTGCATGGAAGTAATAAAAACATTCTCATTAAACATTTTAAAATGTTATAGCTATAAGCAGTGATAAAATGGGTACTGCCAAGATTGAACATTGATAGCCCAGTGGCTATGTGCTTGAAGCATAAACCTACAACAACAGCAACTGACCCAAGCATAGTGGAATTCTTTCTCTCTTTGGAGAATCAAATCACTCCAATGCAATTTTGACAGCTCAACAAACTGGAAAAAGAGAAAAAGCTCCATAAAGCTTCAACTTATGAATTATGAAACATGACAAAAATAATTAAAAATAGACTATAGCTCAATCTTACTTATGAATATTGATACAAAAATTGAAGTAAATGACAGCAAACATAATACAGCTTTTCAAGAACATTGTATATTATATTAGACTTTAAAAGTGAGAAAAAATAATTCAACATTAAGAGAGCTACTAATACAATTTACAATATTAAGCTTTTAAAAAGAAACTTGTATAATTATCTTCATAGTTGCCAAAAAGATATTTGATAAATTTCAATTTATATCACTTATTAAATAAATAAATCTTAACAAAGAAAGAGATATAAAACCTCCTTAGGATGCTAAAATATACATATCTTGACCCCAAATTGGCCATGTTTTAAATGGAAACATAGTGAAAACATTTTCATTATCAAGAATAAAAATCAAAAATAAGACAATTATTCTTTATCATCACTGTTATTTAATATTTAATACTATTTTATGGATGCTAGCCAAAATATTAGGAAGAAATAGAAATAAAATTATGTCAGAGATAGTGGTACATGCTTATCACACTATCTCCATCTGGATACACAGGAAGACTGTATTTGCCAGCTTTCCTTGCAGCTGGATGGGGTCATATGACTAAATTAAGACCAATGGAATTTTTCAGGCCTGGCCTTTACAAACATCCTGCATATTCTCCATACCTTTCTTCCCCTCCCAAATTTCAGGGAGCTGCCTGGCCCTTATCAGACTTTGAATGTGTGAGAAAACTAAACCTTCATTATGCTAATCTGTATACTATGTATATAAATATTTACATATATATGCATATTATACATGTCTTAGCCTGTTTGGTTACTATAACAAAATGCTATAAACTGAGTAGCTTATAAACAACAGAAATATATTTCTCACAGCTCTGGTGGCTGGGAAGTCCAAGATCAAGGCTCTGGCAGGTTGCGTGTCTGATGAGGGCCTAGTCTTTGCTTCCAAGATGGTGCCTTGTTGTTGCATCCTCCAGAGGCAATACTGTGTTTCAGACGGCAAAAGAGGTGCAAGGGCAAAAGGGCTGAAGATTGTGTGGAGCCTCTTTTATAAAGGCCTTAATCTCACTCATGAGGGAGGAGCCCTCATGGCCTAACCACTTCCTAAAGGCCCAATCTCTTAATACTACTACATTGAAGATTAAGTTTCAACATGAATTTTTGACAGGACCCAGACATTGTGTCCATAGCAGTGACCAATAACTTCTCCATTTCTCTCAAGCAAATTCAGATTGGCTATCTGTCACTTGAGGAGGAGTCCTAAATGATTCAGTCCGTTCCAGGAAGTACTAACGGTCAAAAATCATTAATATTGAGACCTGTAAGCATATGCAAAAAGCAAATGAAATGCTAGAAATAGGAGATAAAGCCAAGAAGTTGCAAGTCAGACAGTACCGAAAGTGGATTAGAGAGTGAGAGACAATGGAAGTGAAATCATTTAAGACCACTTACTTTGAAAGAGCTCTGTGAGATCTGAAGTTCTTTTCTTTTTAAAGGTCACTAGCCAAAATAAGAGGTCAGTGTTCAGCTTAGTTCAAAGATATGGATGAAGTTAGAGAATAATCAGAATATTATAAAATAACATAATTTCTTTTAAGAATCAAGCCCAAAGAAGGCCATCACCATCCTAAAATAGTGTTTTTCACTGGTATCCACTACCTTCTTTTTAATGACCATTACAAACTAAATAAATCTTACACTAGAACCAAGGGAAAAAAATAAAAAGGAAATAAAAGACATTTGAATACATGATATATCATATTAGCTGAGTAACTTAGGTTATATAGAATTAACTCTTAGAAGAAAAAGTCTTGACTCTTGGTATACTTAATTTCAAAAGGATAATGTGTTGAGGTTTAGATTAGGAGACAATCAATCTTTGACAATGAACTGCAGAGGCACGTACCATCTTTAATTACATGGCTACTTAAAAAAAAGCTTTCTCGCTCTGTATTTTCATTTTGAAAATATAATATATGAACTTAATTTTATAACTGCATTTAACTGGGGATAAGAGTCAAGTAGCAAACCCTAAGATGTCAGTAATTCATTGGTTCACCTTGTAATTGCCATAGCTACCAAGGACTTCAGTGCCTTGACCTCGGGAAGGGAGGGGTGAAGTTTGGATTGAAGCTTTATTTAGCAAATCCTTTCCATTCAAAACCTATAAGCTCCTTGTGCCTGTCAGCTACTGTCCAGAAGGGGCCTTGTCAACAGATCCCATTCAAGGGGGGCACTGCAGAAGCAGCAAAAAGTAGGAGGAGCCTTGGGGGCTTCTGCTATAATCAGGCCTATCACATGTGCATGTGCAGTGCTTTTACTGCTCAATCTCAGCTGAAAAACACCTTTGCATGTGCACAGGCCAGTAGAAATAAACTCCAATTGCTTCTTGTAGGTTTTGTGATTATCATCCAGAACAAGAACAGTATCCAGCCCAACTCATTTCAGAATCTACTAACAGTATGAATAGTCTGACAAAATTTGTTGAAGACTGAGAATTTAAATGGATCAATATGTGTCCAAGCTGTAATATTAATCCTGCAACCTATTCACCTAAGGCTTTAAAGATTTGGAATGGCTTAGGGTTTATACCCAAAATATTGGAGATGCTTATACAATTGCTTTTTTCCTTCTTTAAGAATTGGTTGTGCGCTAGTTACTCATCTTCTTGGATCTAGGCCATGGTGAAATATTTCTAACATAAAAGGGACAAATTACTAAGTTCTCTAATCTTATCTCTTTTACAGTTGACAATTAAACCAAGTTATTAGACCCATAAAATGGAATCAGAGAAAGGTCTTGCTGAATAAATCTTTTCAATTTCAGGGTTGCTTGATAAATAGTGACAGGGGATATAAATTCTATTGTGTGAGAAACTCTACACTTTAAATTGGATGCATAGAGTGGACTTGAGAAATGGATTTGAGATGAGAAATATATTCTCTTTGTGAACCAAAGCAATGTCGTGATTGCTAATTTTATTAAGGCATTAACTGATTATAATTCAGTATGTTAATTTAACATTATGGGTGATAAGCTTTGCGCTATAGTTCTGGTCTATAATAACCCTGGGTATATTTGTAGCCCCATTGTCAGGCCGTGCCTTTTTCAGTTTCTTTGAACCAGCGTCATTGATATCTTTCATCTGTAGCTTCAGCTGCTCTGGTTGTGAACCTACCCTGACAAAAGCTGGAAAAAATGTTAGGGATTGCATTCGTTCCAAACAGCAGGTGAAGCCTAGAATGATTTGTGTTTGCAGTGTGGTATCAGTGTGCAGAGGACGAACTCTGAATTCTGGAACACACTCCACTGTTATATTCTGGTCTACCTGCCTAATCTGCCCTTGGTTTTCCTGCTGGTTTCTTCACAGGACCTGCTTGAAAGGGGCTCAGTCCCATTTTCTGGTTTTACCAAACAATTTCCCTAGTATCCATTTTCCACTGGCAGTTTTACATCACTGGGCACAACTACCACAGGGGTAATGGGTACTGAATATAAACCAGCACTAGATGGTCACTCACTGTATCAGTCTCGGTTTGTTCAAGAAAATAGAGCAAATGCAAGTATTAACAGGTATAATTGGGCTTAATAAAGAAAACAGGGCTTACACAAATATGGAAAGAACTGGGGAAATATTAATCTGAATGGCTGAGGCTGGAGAATCCAGAAACAGTCACAAATATCAGAGTGAAGCACAACAATAGGCAGAGAATGGTGCCACTTAAGGGAAAGTTTTCACTTCTCTGTGGCTGCTAGCTGAGAACTTGTGAGGAAGTCTGGAGACGTAATGCATGGAATTGCAATGACTTTCCCAAAGTGCTTCTACCTTTCAAATCTCATGCAAGTTGTTCTTACTGGAAAATTCGAATCCAGGACCACGTGGGGAAGATTTTTAGGAAACCTGTTTCTCAGGCTCAAAAAGGAAATGTCAAGATGTTATCAAATTCAATACAACCAACCTAGCAGAGTCTCCTCTAGGGAAACTTAACATCTATTCTTGTTCTTTTAAACCACATTTAACATCTAAATAAATAGTATAACAACATCATGCTTTTAAGTAGCACAGTGCAGCTATCCTTTAATAACAAAAGACTAACAAGCCCTATTCCTGAAGAGGAGATTCAAGTCCTCTATGTCATTTTAACTATCTCCAGATAATGTCTATCCATCTTTAGCTGAGTTATGCTTACCCCTTTGATGTCCTGTAATATAATACAGATACTGAAATATATGGTTAATCATTCTTATAACATCGTATATTAGATAATATAAAATTGAAGATATGAATTCATTAATGTATATAAATGTAAACAAAGCAGTAAAGAAAATGAACAAAATTAGCATAATTACTATTTCTGTAACTGATGATTTGGTAATAATTGGTGTTTATATCTTTCTTATTTCATTAAAGTTTGCTTAGTCACTTTGTCCTCAGTAAGCAGTTTAGTTGGTTGTAGTTCTTTGCCCAGTGGAGTTACCCAAATCTTCCCTAAGGATCTCTGTCATTAGTGGTTCTGTCTGGATTAGGTTTCTATAGTTTCCCATTATCTTTTGCTGTAGGACTTAGGAGTACTAAGAGGCACTCCATGGAGTCTTCTGAGTTCTAGTCACACCCTCTTTACTCCCATTTTGTACTAGCAACTTAATTTCCCCTTTGTAATCAGGATGAATTGCCTCAACCCTGTAGTAACACCCTACTTTGCTGTTGGTCCAGTGGCATGAGGTGTGCATAGTGGCCAGAAGGTACTCACAGCTTCTGGTTCATAATGACTATTTTTATTTCTTTTCATCTTAGGCGTTAAGATTTTACATGCAGCAAGCTCAGGTTGCAAGAACTGGAATGAAAAATTTTGCTGATAAATTTTTAAGCATAATAATGACAGAAGTCAGTTCTATTTCTACCCCATGGTTCCTAATTCTATGTGTGTTGGCTATAGGTGAAATAACACAATATACTGATTGCTGATTCAGAACACATGCCAAGCAAAGTGTGTCAAGCAGCTAAAGCCCTGTGCCTTCAAAAGGCCACGCCAGTGTTATATCAGTTACCTGCCTCAGGATGATGGGAAACATAGCAAGACAAGTAAATTCTGAGGGTATGAACCTACTGCCGCATTACATTCACTATAAAATTATTTCTTGGTTAAAAGCATTGTCTGTGTAGAATAACCAGACTGTGAATAAGGCATCCTGTAAGTCTACAGATGATTTTATTTTAGTAGAATCATTGTCAGTTGGGAAGGCAAATCCATATATGTGCATATATAGTACATAAATGTTTGTGTAAGTACAAACAAATCTCTGCCACCAGGCAGCTGGCTGGCCCTTCCAGAGAACAGTACCATATTGGAGAAATCAGTATTGATCTTTGTTTTTGGCTGGCTAGTCACTCAGTACAGGATATAGCCAATAGTCTTGGTGAGGGCACAGTCTTTATCCCCGCTGCTATGGCCATTTTGATCAAACACATTGGGCAAGGAAAGCTGTAGCTGGAGAAAGAGACTGATTGACATCCACGCACAGGACCATCTTGTCCCTTTGATTATTGAAAGTCTCCTCTGTCATGGTAGCCCTTTGGTAAACATTTACATGGGAACCAAATATTCTCATATTCTGTACCAATTTGGAGAATTGTATTCATACATCCTTTCTTCAGATCTCTTTGTGAACAATTTTCCAATTTTGTGCCTTCTAATTCCGTGATCATCCAGCTAAACTGTTAACCACTGCACACCCCCCACTCCCCGCCCCAAAACAGCGTAGATCCATACCTTGGCCTAGATTCCCCTCCAAGCAAAATGAGCAACAAGTAGCATTACTCAAAGTTCTTTTCTCTTGAGGGTGTCCTTTACTGCCATTCTTCAGGGTCATCCCTGAGTGCTGCTGATGTGTTGCAGCTACACACATTCAATTGTTACCAGAATATAATGCAGAACCATCTGTAAAAAAAAAAAGCTTTGTTGTTGCAAATAAACTGGTCATAGGGGACTAACCATAAGGCCATAGGAGCTGAGTAAAGGAAATGAAGTCTTGCTACTAGAGTAGAAGCATTAAGAGTCTGAGTCATTGGCCTGTGCAAATTACTTGTGCCTTCAAAACCTGCTCAAGTCCTGTCCTATATGTATATCTTCTACTTGATGATGAAGTGCTGTTGTATACATCCAAATTTATAACTTGGGGAGCCAGAAAACACACATTTTATGATGAGAAACTTAGGTCACATGGTAAGTTGGTGGGCAAGCTGAAAGCTGTTTCTCAAAAGAAAAATATTTATCACAGAAGACAACATAGCTTTATTAGCTTTATTACAAAATTCAAAGGCTGGCGGTGTTATTTATCTTTAGGAGTCTGCCAAGACTTCAAACAACATTCGGATCTGTCACAGGAACTTCACCACCATTAGATCTGTAGTGTTATATGGCTCAAGTGGTGAAGCGACACGAACTGTACCTGTTGCAGAGCCTTCTCTTGCTCTATATCCCACTCAAAACTAGCAGTGTGAAAAGGTTACTCAGTAAATGAATCAAAGCAGCATGACTAAGTAAATTATAGATAGCCTGAAGATCCAAATGGGCATCCTAAGTGTTATGGCTTTTTCTAGTGGTTAAAACCACTTGTCTCTCACTTTCTAGGTAGTATCTCAATATATCCCAGACTACAGAACTCCTAGAAATGTTACTGAGTCTGCAAGTCCTGAATTTTGTGGTCCTACCACCTGTCATGGGTTTTATTAAGGTATTCTAGGATATTTGCTGCTTCTTGCTCACCAGTCCTAAACAGCCTGATATCTGCTCACTAATACTAAACAGCCTGATATCACCAATGCAATGGGCTAGAATAATATCCTATGGAATTGCTAGGCAATCAAGATTCCTGAGTACTGGATTAAAACAGAGGTTGAAGTAAGGCAACATAGTGAAAGTGTACTGCTGCTCTTGCCATATAAAGGAAACTTTTTTTCTACATGTGTTTATTAACAAGTGTAGAGAAGAAACATCCACTAGATCAATGCTGCAGATAAAATATCAGGGACTGTGTTGATTTACTCCAGTAAAAAGCCACATCTGGTCAATAGCTTCTATTAAAGTCACCACCTGATTAAGTTTATAGTAATCCACGATTCATCTTATCTCTACACAGGCCAGATAGGGTGAATGGGCATAGTGATAGGGACCAATAACCCTCCGTATTCCGAGTCTTTGATGTGGCATTACTTTTGGTTTACTATTTTAATAAGGAGATATCTATCTGGCAAGAGTATCTGCTACTCCTCAGATCAAGGAACTAATACAGGAATTCTGAGTATGCCTTTTCTAACTATGCATTCCAGAACCAGGAGAATAGCCATAGGCTTGGAGATCAAATGGGCCTACAGTGAGACAGAAGTCCCTACTTTGACTACTGGACCATAGTGGTATTTAGATCTCTAGGAATGAGCATCAGTTCAGACTCAGTTTCTATGAAACCCTGGAAAGTTTGGCTGGTTTCATTTTCCCAGCACACAGTTATACTGGTAAATGGACAGAGTCCCCTTGGAAAATGTTGGGAGGAAGACTTGCAGTATAAAATTTTTGTAAGTGTAGCAGAGCCTTTACTCACAGTAACCTAGTGTATTAGTTTTCTATGGCTGCCATAATAAATTACCACAAATGTAGTGACTTAAAATGACACAAAGTTTAGAGGTCAGGAGTCCAAAATGGGTTTCACTGGACTAAACACGATGACATCTCTTTGGTTCTGACTCTTCTGTCTTACTCTTCCTTTTTTAAGAACCCTTGTGATTGCATCGGACCCACCACCCTAGATAATTCAGGGTAGTATTATTTTGAGTTCAGCTGATTAGAATACCTTATTTCCATCTGTAACCTTAGTTTCCCTTTTGCTATGACATATTCACTGGTTCAGGGAATGAGGATATATATACCTTTGGGGGCCATTATTCTGTCTACTATATCTTTTAAAAAGGGATCTAGATCTATAATGCTACTCAAGTCTGAGAATTTGTTGAGAAAGCAATGACCGTCAACTGTAGTGATTCATGCTGGACCTCTGTCTCCAGACCAATTTTTGGGTTTTATGTGTTTATTTTGCTTATACAAAACAAATAAGACTTTAGTAGGTAGTTAATTATGGTCCTGGGAACCCCATGATAAATTAGTCCTCACCAAAGATTTCTATAGGCCAAATCATTCTGATCACTTCTTGGACCTTGTTGTCCTGGAATCTCATCACCTATTTAATTCAAGGAGCTCATTTCCATGGCAGCATCACTTATTTCTTTGCAGAGAACTGCCACTACAGGGCCTTTTTATGGATGTTGATGCTGCCTTTGCCAATTTGTTTCTCAATGCCTTAATGAAGTGTGTATACTCTGGACCCTCCCAGGTGACATAACTAGCAGGTGGGTAAGAAGCTCATTCATAGTAAATATACTCCAGCATTCACATCTCCATAAGCCTTTGGATGCTCTTTTCTACAATAGTGGTTCTCAACTGAGGTAAATTTTTCTCTCCAAGAGGACATTTTACAATGTTTAGGGACATTTTTTATTATCATAACTTGGGAGAGGTGCAACTGACATCTGATAGCTAGGAATACTGCTAAATGTCTACAATCCACAGTCCCAATGACTAATTTTTAATTCCAACAAAGAATTATCTAACTCTAAGTGTCAATAGTGCCAAATTTGAAAGGCTTGCTCTATGATATACCAAGAGAGTTTTGGTATCTTAGCTTCATTAACTATAAGCCACTACTGAGCCCAGATGTCAGTCAACCAGTCAAGAACTGTTAGAGTCATTCCTAGCTACTTGAGATAGTACACTGAATTCATAATCTCTAGTTAATGCATCCATATTAAATTCAGTTTGACCCAATATTATATTCCTCCCACACTGGTCTAACACCCCTAAGAAATCTTCTCATCCATATTTTCCAAGTTTCTGTTGATATAAGCTGTCAAAATTCTGCACTTAATACCTGACCATCTGGTTTATACTGGGATTTGAGTCATATTAAATGTCTAGAATCAATGGAGTTGGTGGGGGTTAGTCTTAAAGATCAGCACTCACTTATAAGAAAACTATCCCTGGAGTAGTCATTAGTCTATGAGTAAGAGGAGTCTCACACTCTTACATAAGAAAGGGAAGATTGCTTCTTCTGGCAGGGAAAGTGCAGGGAAATTTGGAAGTCCCAGGTTTTTGGCTTAATCAAAATCTGGCCAGATATCCTCCTCCCAATTTTATGGGTGCAGCTCTTTCCCAATCAATGCCCTCAATTTAACACAAGAGACCCTGAGTGGATGTGAATTCAGATTGTATTGTAGTTCAGCCACCCACAGGATTTCAACTCTGAGGCCACAGAAGATAGAGTTTCTTTCAGGACAGTCTTAGTTTTCTGATTTTTTACCTAGCCTTGAGCTGGATTTTTTAGTCCTAAGTGCATTATTCTTTTCCACCCCCAAGTTCTTTATTACATTTAGAAGCCATCATTTCATCCCACAGCCGTTATATACATGTTCTATTGTGGCAACTTACATCTTTGACTTCTATTGGTACTTGACTCCAGATGACTACCATGATAATTTAAGTAACTATTTTGCCACTGCCTGCTATAGTGATGCTCACTGATGCTGAAAATGAAGGCTATTAATATCTTTAAATCTAATCAGGTGAGAGAACCAATAAAAGATCCCTATCCATAAATTTATGTGTGCCTGAGACTACTTTCAATTCCCAAAGTTGCAATAGTTTGGGGTTGATTGGGAAAATGGAGCTATGACAAGTATTATAAGAATAAGTATTTTAATATAGGAAATAGAGTTTACAGAAATTGTTAGGATCTACAGGGTTTGAAATATCTGGAGTGTTGAGGCTGGGCAACTGGAGAAATTTTTATTGTGATATTAGGGAAAGCACTGGAACAGAAAGCTGCCTCTTGTGGGAAAATCTGTAAACCACTTTACTTCAAAGTAGGAACTTGTGAAGTCTGGAAGCCTGTCATGTAGGATGGTCATTATCTTCCAATATAATAGTTTCCGCTTCACTTCTGTTTTTCAAATTTCATGTAAGTCTTTTCCATTGACAAATTTCTAACCCTGAAACTTACAGGGAAAGGAATTTTGGACATTGTAGTTTTCAGCCTTAAGAGGGACTGATGGCGATGGTTCCAAGTTGCCAACAACAAATGTCACACACTCACCAATTTTATAGTTACTGGCAAATCTCCATTTTCAAACCACCACAAGTAACAACCCTAGTGTTTTAGCACACACTTATTTGACTTCAATGTGCTTTTGAATATTCCTCCCAGCATCGGTGGATTACCTCTTAAAAGTAACTGCTGAGTGTTTGATCTTGGGACATGTTTTAATTTTGATTGTCAGATCATTACCTTGGTTTGGGGGACCACATTTCTGAGTCACTGGTTTATATGTTTGAACTTAGTTTTGACTTTGATATGCTTTGGGTTTTTGGAAACCAAGTCTCCATAGGTAGGTAGGAGGCACTCTGTTTTTCCTTTCCTCTATGGCCCACCACTCACACTGATTTTAGTTCAAACATCACTTCCTTGGAGAAACTTAGCCTGACTTCCCACAGATCTAATCTACTCTGTCAGAGCAGATTAGCTATACATTCTCATAGCAGCACTGTGTAGTTTTTATAGTGCTTTTATGGTGTGCAATTATATATTTGTGCAATTATTTCATAAATGTCTCCAACTCCTACTAAACTGTAAGTCTCATGAGTACAAAGACTCTATTTTGTTTGCTTACCATTACATTTTTTGCTTACTATTACATCACAGTGCCTGACACATAATAGGCATTCAGTAAATATTTTATGAATTTGTCATTTGATAGCACCATGGCATCCCTTGCAAAGGTGATGGCATGATATAAAGAAAGGAGTGCTAATAGACCATCAGGAGAGCTCTGTTCTAGTTCCACTTTGGTTGCTATCTTGTTAGATGACCTTGGGTGGATAACTTAAACTTCTCAAGTTTCAGTTTACTTATCTGTAAAATGAAGCAGTTGAACCAGAGGGAAGGTCTATAGCATTTTCGAGTCTGTACCTTCTTGAATGACTAAATATTATACATTTAATTTTCTTAAAATGGGATGTACTGTCATATATTTACATTGAATATGGAGGATGCAGCAAATGGAGGACATTGAGTCCCAATTTTTAGCTTTTATAGTTTTTATAGTGTAGGGTGACTGGGGTTTTTTGTATCAACAATAGCAATCAAAGCCTATAGTATGTATGAGGCAGGAATCTTTCTTTGGATTCAAGATTAATAATATATTCGTTATTTTTACTCATTTTTATTCATTTGGTCAGTTTTATGAATTCCATTTATAATACCACTCTTCCTGGAAGGTAGCAGCAGGTTTTAGTGGCAAAGGCATGGGCTTGGAAATCATATAGATCTGGTTTTTCATTCTGATTCTTCCTGCTAGTCACCTGATCTTGATGAAATAACCACCTCTATGAGTCCCTGATTCCTCTTCTATAAAATGAGAATGACTACCTATAGAATTCTTAATGAGGATGAAATCAGATCATCTTTGTGAATACCCAAGCACAAACACTGAAATATGAGAGGGACTCAAAATATTGAATTGAATTGAATTTACAAATGAGGAAGTTGAGGCAACAGGGAAATTGTGTGTGAGTGCGTGTGTGTGTGCATGTGTTTTGCCCAAGCTCATGCAACTAAAGCACTTGTTTCTCAAGTTTGCATGGATCCTCGGTCTGTCTGGCAATCATGTGAAAAAGGAAGGTGATGAAGTATGAAATAGGATCATCCAGAAAATAAGCCATGTGAATACAAATAGTAATCTCATAGGTGGCATAAATAGTTATCAGTACCTAAAAGGACACTGAACACTAAGAAGACTGAGCACTTTGGTTTTTATTCCTTTAATCTTCTTTAATGTCTATCTTGGAATTGCATGGAGCACAGTGAAATGCATGTTTTATACAATCAGACTGTCAACAAGTTAATTCAAAATGCAATACAATTTTCTTTTTTTATGAGACAGGTTAACTGTACTGACCCCCAAATAACAGATATTACTGGGGGCACACCTTTCAATAAAAGCTATTTATAATATTTGGCTATTAAAAAGTTTCTAAGTTCAATCCAATATCAACATACTCAACTCTGTATTTACTCTTAACATTCATTCTAAATTTGATCAAAATTGTCAGTGAATTGCATCTTCAAATAAATGGAATTTACTCTCTAATACACATCCCACATTAATGAGCTAAAACCAGGTTTTTAAAAAACTTTTATTTTAAGTTCAGGCATACATGTGCAGGTTTGTTATACAGGTAAGCTTATGTCAGGAGGGTTTGTTGTACAGATTATTTCATCACCCAGGTATGAAGCCTAGTACGTATTAGCTATTTGTCCTCATCCTCTCCTCCTTCCATCCTCCACCCTCTGCTAGGCCCCAGTGTGTATTGTTCCTGTCTATGTGTCCATGTGATCTCAATATTTAGCTCCAACTTATAAGTGAGAACATGCGGTATTTGGTTTTCTGTTCCTGTGTTAGTTTGCAAAGGATAATGGCCTCCAACTCCATCCATATTCTTGCAAAGGACATGATCTCATTCTTTTTTATGGCTACATAGAATTCCATGGTGCATGTGTACCCCATTTTCTTTATCCAGTCTACCATTGATGGGCATTTAGGTTGATTCCATGTCTTTGCTATTGTGAATAGTGCTGCAATGAACATATACTTGCATGTGTCTTTATGATAGAAAAATTTATATTCCTTTGAGTATGGGATTGCTGGGCCAAATAGTATTTTTGTTTTTAGATCGTGGAGGAATTGTCACACTGTCTTCCACAATGGTTGAACTAATTTACACACCCAAAAACAGTGTATAAGTCTTTCTTCTCTGCAACCTTGCCAGCATCTGTTACATTTTGACATTTTTGTAATAGCCATTCTGACTGGTGCAACATGGTATTTCACTGTGGTTTTGATTAGCATTTCTCTAATGATTAGTGATACTGAGTTTTTTCATATACTTGTTAGCTGCATATATGTCTTCTTTTGAATACTACCTGTCCATGTTCTTTTCCCACTTTTTAATTTTGTTGATTGTTTTTCTTGTAAATTGGTTTAAGTTCCTTATAGACACTGGATATTAGACCTTTGTCAGATGCATAGTTTGCAAAAATTTTCTCCTATTCTGTAGGTCGGCTGTTTATTTGTTCGTAGTTTCTTTTGCTGTGCAGAAGCTCTTTAGTTTAATTAGATCCCATTTGTCAATTTTAGCTTTTATTGCCATTGCTTTTGGTATCTTTGTCATGAAATCCTTGCCCGTTCCTGTATCCAGAATGGTATTACCTAGGTTATCTTCCAGGGTTTTTATAGTTTTGTGTTTTTCATTTAAGTTTTTGATCCATCTTGAATTAATATTTGCACACAATATTAGGAAGGGGTCCAGTTTCAATCTTCTGCATATGGCTAGCCAGTTATCCCACCACCATTTGTTGAATAGGGAGTCATTTCCCTCATTGCTTATTTGTGTCAGTTTTGTTGAAGATGGTATAGTTGTAGGTGTACGGCCTTATTTCTGGGCTCTCTATTCTGTTCCATTGGTTTATGTGTCTGTTTTTATGCCAGTACCATGCTGTTTTGGTTACTATAGCCCTGTAGTGTAGTGTGAATTGGATAGTATGATGCCTGCAGCTTTGTTGTTTTTACTTAGAATTGCCTTGGCTATTTGGACTCTCTTTTGGATCCATACGAATTTTAAAATAGCTTTTTCTAGTTCTGTGAAGAATGTCATTGGTAGTTTAATAGGAATAGCATTGAATCTATAAATTGCTTTGAGCAGTATGGCCATTTTAAGGTTCTTCCTATCCATGAGCATGAAATGTTTTTCCATTTATTTGTGTCATCTCTGATTTCTGTGAGCAGCGTTTTTGTAATTCTCCTTGTAGAGATCTTTCTCCTCCCTGGTTAACTGTGTTCCTAGGTATATTATTCTTTTAGGGGCTATTATGAATATGACTGCCTTTCTGATTTGGCTCTCAGCTTGACTGCTGGTGATGTATAGGAATACTAGTGATTTTTGTATGTTGATTTTGTATCCTGAGACATCGCTGAAATTGTTTATCAGTTTTAGGAGCATTTGAGCTGAGACTGGGTTTTCTAGATATAGGGTCATGTTGTCTGCAAACAGGGATATTTTGACTACCTCCCTTCCTATTTGGATGCCCTTCATTTCTTTCTTTTGACTGTTCTGGCCAGGGCTTCCGATATTTGTTGAATAGGAATGGTGAGAGAGGGCATCCTTGTCTTGCTCTGGTTTTCAAGAGGAATGCTTCCAACTTTTGTTCATTCAGTATGATGTTGGCTGTGGGTTTGTCATAGATGGCTCTTATTATTTTGAGGTATGTTCTTTCTATACCTAGCTTGCTGAGAGCTTTTAACATGAAAAGTTGTTAAAATTTATCCAAAGCCTTTTCTGCATCTATTGAGATAATCATGTGATTTTTTGTCTTTAGTTCTGTTTATGTGATGAATAACATTTATTGATTTCCATATGTTGAACCAACCTTGCATCCCAGAGATAAAGCCTACTTGATCATGGTGGATAAGCTTTTTGATGTGCTGCTGGATTCGGTTTGCAAGTATTTTGCTGAGGAATTTTGTATCAATATTCATCAAGAATGTTGGCCTGAAGTTTTCTCTCTCGTGTGTGTCTTTGCCAAGCTTTGGTATCAAGATGATGCTGGCCTCACAGAATCAGTTGGGGAGGAGTCCTTCCTCCTCAATATTTTGGAATAGTTTTAGTAGGAATGGTACTAGCTCTTATCTGTATATCTGGTATAATTCATTTGTGAATCTGGTCCTGGGATTTTTCAGTTAGTAGGCTATTTATTATTAATTCAATTTAGGAGCTTGTTATTGATCTGTTCAGGGATTCAATTTCTTCCTGGCTCAGTCTTGGGAGTATGTGTGTGTCCAAGAATTTATTCGTTTCTTCTAGATTTTTCTATTTTATGTGCATAATATTCTCTGATGGTTATTTGTAGTTCTGTGGGGTCAGTGGTAATATCTCCTTAGTCATTTCTGATTGTGTTTACTTGGATCTTCTCTCTTCTCTTCCTTATTAGTCTACCTAGTAGTCTATCTATTTTATTAATTTTTTTCAAAAAATCAACTCCTGGATTCATTGATCTTCTGAATGTTTTTTTAATGTCTCAATCTCCTTCAACTAAGCTCGATTTTTGTTATTTATTGTCTTCTGCTAGCTTCGGGGTTGGCTTATTCTTCATTTTCTAGTTGCTTTAGTTGTGATGTTAGGTTGTTAAATTGAGATCTTTCTAACTTTTTGATATGGGAGTTCAGCGCTATAAATTTTTATCTTAACACTACCTTAGATGTGTCCCAGAGATTCTGGTATGTTGTTTGTTTGTTTTCATTATTCCCAAAGAATTTTTTTTTTCTTTTTTTAAGATGGAGTCTCGCTCTGTTGCCTAGGCTGGAGTGCAGTGGCACAATCTCGGCTCACTGCAACCTCCACCTCCTGGGTTTCAAGCAATTCTCTGCCTCAATCTCCCAAGTAGCTGGAATTACAGGTGCCCGCCACCATGCCAGGCTAATTTTTGTGTTTTTAGTAGAGACAGGGTTTCACCATCTTGGCCAGGCTGGTCTTGAACTCCTGACCTTGTGATCCACCCGCATTGGTCTCCCAAAGTGCTGGAATTACAGGTGGGAGCCACCGCACCCGGCCATCCTTTTTGATTTTTGCATTTTCGTTTATTTCCACAGGTTTGGGAGGAACAGGTGCTATTTGGTTACAGAGTAAGTTCTTTAGTGGTAATTTGTGAAATTTTGGTGCACCTATTGCCCGAGCAGTAACACTAAACCTAATTTGTTGTCTTTTATCCCTCACCACCCTCCCACCCTTTCCCCTGAGTCCCCAAAGTACATTGTATCATTCTTATGCCTTTGCATCCTCATAGCTTAGCTCCCTCTTATGAGAACATACAGTGTTTGGTTTTCCATTCCTGAGTTACTTCACCTAGAGTAATAGTCTCCAGTTCCATCCAGGTTGTTGTGAATGCCATTAATTTGTTTCTTTTTATGGCTGAGTAGGATTCCATTATATATAAAATTATATATATAATTCCATTATATATAAAATTATATATATAATTCCATTATATATATAAAATATATATAAATCGTGATATATATATGTATCACAATTTCTTTATCCACTCATTGATTGATGGGTATTTGGGTTGGTTCCATATTTTTGCAATTGCAAATTATGCTGTTATAAACATGTGTGTGCAAGTGTCTTTTTTGTACAATGACTTCTTTTTCTCTGGGTAGATACCCAGTAGTGGGATTGCTGGATCAAATGGTAGTTCTACTTTAAGGAATCTCCACATTGTTTTTCACAGTGGTTGTACTAGTTTACATTCCCACCAGCAGTGTATGAATGTTCTCTTTTCACTACATCCACGCCAACATCTTTTATGTTTTGATTTTTTGATTATGGCCATTCTTGCAGGAGTAAGGTGTTATCACATTGCGATTTTGATTTGCATTTCTGGGTCATTAATGATGTTGAGCATTTTTTTTGTATGTTTGTTGGCCTTTCGTATATCTTCTTTTGAGAATTATCTATTCATGTCCTTAACCCACTTTTTGATAGGATTGTTTGTTTCTTGCTAATTTGTTTGAGTTCCTTATAGATTCTGTTTATTAGTCCTTTGTCAGATGTATACATTGTGAAAATTTTCTCCCACTCTGTGGGTTGACTATTTACTCTGATGACTATTCCTTTTGCCGTGCAGAAGCTCTTTAGTTTAATTAAGTCCCATCTATTTGTCTTTGTTTCTGTTGCATTTGCTTTTGGTTTCTTGGTCATTAAGTCTTTGCCAAAGCCAATGTCTAGAAGGGTTTTTCCTATGTTATCTTCTAGAATTTTCATGGTTTCAGGCCTTTGATTTAAGTCCTTGATCCATCTTGAGTTGATTTTTGTATAAGGTGAGAGATGAGGATCCAATTTCACTCTTCTACATGTGGCTTGTCAATTATCCCAGCACCATTTGTTGAATAGGGTGTCCTTTCCCCACTTTATGTTTTTGTTTGTTTTGTTGAAGATCGGTTGGCTGTAATTATTTGGGTTAATTTATGGTATCTCTATTTTGTTCCATTGGTCTATGTGCCTTTTTTATACCAGTACCATGCTGTTTTGGTTACTATGGCCTTGTAGTATAGTTTGAAGTTAGGTAATGTTATGTCTCCAGATTTGTTCTTTTTGATTAGTCTTCTTCGGCTATGTGGGCTCTTTTTTTGGTTTTTAGATTTTTTTTTTTTTTTTTTTTTTTTTTTTGTAGATCTGTGAAGAATAATGGTTGTATTTTATGGGAATTGCATTGAATTTGTACATTGCTTTTGGCAGTATGATCACTTTTACAATATTGATTCTACCTATCTATGAGCATGGGATGTGTTTCCATTTGTTTGCTTCATCTATGATTTCTCTCAGCAGTGTTTTGTACTTTTTCTTGTAGAGGTCTTTCACTTCCTTTGTTAGTGAAACTAATGAAGGAACTTACTTGATTCCTAAGTATTTTACTTTTTTTGCAGCTACTGTAAAAGAGGTTGAGTTCTTTATTTGATTCTTGGCTTGGTCGCTGTTGGTGTATAGTAAAGCTGCAGATTTGTGTATGTTAATTTTGTATCCTGAAACATTGCTGAATTAATTTATCAGATCTAGGAGCTTTCTGGAGGAGTCTTTAGGATTTTCTAGTTATACAATCATATCATCAGCAAACAGTGACAGTTTAACTTCCTCTTTACCCACTTGGATGCCCTTTATTTCTTTCTCTTTTTTTATTGCTCTGGCTAGGACTTCCAGTATTATGTTGAATAGAAGTGGTGGGAGTGGGCATCCTTGTCTTATTCCAGTTCTTTGAAGGAATGCTTTCAACTTTTCCCCATTCAGTATTATGTTGGCTGTGGGTTTGTCGTAGATGGCTTTTATTACGTTGGGGTTTGTCCCTTCTATGCTGATTTTGCTGAGGATTTTAATCATAAAGTGATGCTGGATTTAGTCAAATGCTTTTTCTACATCTATTGAGATGACCATGTGATTTTTGCTTTTAATTCTATTTATGTGGTGTATCACATTTACTGACTTGCAGATGTTAAACCATTCCTGCATCCCTGGTATGAAACCTACTTGATCATGGTGGATTATCTTTTTGATATGCTGTTGGATTCAGTTAGCTGGTATGTTGTTAAGAATTTTTACATCTATGTTCATCAAGGATATTGGTCTGTAGTTTTCTTTTTTTGTTATGTCCATTCCTGGTTTTGGTATTAGGGTGATACTGGCTTTATAGAATGATTTAGGGAGGATTCCCTCCTTCTCTATCTTGTGGAATAGTGTCAATAGGATTGGTATCAATTCTTCTTTGAAAGTCTGTTAGAATTCAGCTGAGAATCCATCTTGTCCTGTACATATATATATGTCCTGTCCATATATATATATGGCAGTTTATTAAGTAGTACTAACTCACATGATCACAGGTTCCAAAGTAGGTTGTCTGCAAGCTGAGGAGCAGGAAATGCCAGTCTGAGTCCCAAAACTGAAGAGCTAGGAGTCCGATGCTTGAGGGCAGGAAGCATCCAGCATGGGAGAAAGATGTCGGCTAGGAGGCTAAGCTAGTCTCTTTTCTAATAACAAAAATCACCTTTGCTCCATTTCCCAACAAGTTCCTCATCTCCATCTGAGACCACCTCAGCCTTGACTTCATTGTCCATATCATTATCAGCATTTTGGGCAAAGCCATTCAACAAGTCTCTAGGGAGTTCCAAACTTTCCCACATTTTCCTGTCTTCTTCTGAGGCCTCCAAACTGTTTCAACCTCTGCCTGTTACCCAGTTTCAAAGTTGCTTCCACATTTTTGGGTATCTTTTCAGCAGCGCCCCACTATACTGGTACCAATTTGCTATATTAGTCGATTTTCATGCTGCTGATAAAGGCATACCTGAGACTGGGAAATTTACCAAAGAAATAGATTTACTGAACTCACAGCTCCACATGGCTGGGGAGACCTCACAATCATAGTGGAAGGTGAAATGCACATCTCAGATGGTGGCAGAGAAGAGAAGAGGGCTTGTGAAGGGAAACTCCCGTTTTTAAAACCATCAGATCTTGTGAGACCCATTCACTATCATGCGAACAGCATGGGAAATATCTGTCCCCCATGATTCAGTTATCTCCCACCAGGTCCCTCCCACAACACATGGGAATTATGGGAGCTACAAGATGAGATTTGGATGGGGACACAGAATCAAGCCATATCACCGGCTCTTTTGACTGTCAGTTCCTGTATTGTTTTATTGTGAGTCTTAGCTTCCTTGCATTGGGTTTCAATGAACTCCTGCATCTCAGTGATCTTCCTTCCTGTCCATATTCTGAATTCTATTTATGTCATTTCAGCCATCTCAGCCTGGTTCAGAATGCTTGCTGGAAAGGTGGTGGGGTCCTTTTCAGGAAAGAAGGCACTCTGGGTTTCTGGGTTTTTGAGTTTTCAGGGTTTTTGCACCGTTTTTTTCTCACTTTTGTGGGCTGATGTTCCTCTAATCCTTGAAGTTGCTGACCTTTGGATGGCTTTTTTTTTTTTTTTTTTTTTTAAACTATTTGATGACCTTGAGGTTTGATTGTGGTATAAGGTGATTCAGCCAAGTGGCTTCATTTCCAGAAGATTTTAGGGGGCCAACACTCAGCTCTGAACTCCTGGACTGTGTGTTCTGACTGTGGGGGACTTTTATTGGGCCCTGAATTTGTTCCCTGACTCCTTGAGATTAGGAACCCACTGCTCTGGGGGTCCAGGGATGAGGTACTCCCAGACTGCTGGTCATTACCCTCCAACAGGTGGTGTCAGGCAAAGTGTTTCATAATGCAGTGACAGCAGGATCCATCCTCATTCTTACGTGCCATCAGCAGCTTCAGTGGCAGTGGGGAGGTGAATGCTCATTGGCTGCAGCAAGGTGCTAGAGTGCCTGCCTCTGTGCCTGGGTTCACCACAATCCTGGAGGCAATGTGACTGTGGGCAGGGTTGGGGGCCCTGCTGGCAATTGTGTGCAAGGTCATGCTGGTGGTGGTGGTGGTACAGGGGTGGGGCGCTGGTGGGTGCAGGTCTGTGTGCCCTCTCTGTGCACTTCAGGCAAGGTTGATCTCTTCAGGCGTGGCAGGGTCTGCTATTTTCTGTGCCTCATTTCATTTCCCTCGTGGTATTGGCGTAAGGGGTGGGTGCTGTCAGGGGCAGGGCTGGCTGGCTCTGTGCACTTCAAAGCTCCCACTGCAATGACAGTGGATGGTGGGGGTGGATTGCTCCACTGCTGCAGCAGTGGCAGGGCAGGGTGCACACACACACATACACACACACACACACACATGCAGGAGGGACAAGTAAGGCAAAACCTGCCCACCCGTGTGTGCCTGCAAAACAATGTGGACAGTTGCTTTGGGCCTGGGGGAAGCTGTAGTGTTGAGAGGGAGCGGGTGGGCAGGGCTGGTGTGCAGTGGTGGGGACCACCCCACTAGAGCTCTCTGCTGGTCAGGCACAGCCCACCAGTGCAGAAGCTATGATGTGGGCCCTCAGGACACCCAAGGCTGCTCTGCAAGCAGGCCCAGCAAGGCTGGGGCCTTGGGAGAGGTCAGCAAACCAAGGGGTGCTCAGGTCAGACCACCCAGCCTGATGGGCAAGACTGCCCTGCAGAGTTCATGTCCCATAGTTCCCCTAAGGATAAAGTCTCCTATGGGAGCAAGAACAGCCTAGGGGGATGGCCATCCCTGGCAGCTGCTCCACTACAGATGCTCCTGCACCAAACCCTTTGGGCTCCAGAACAGCTGGCCCGCTGCCCCTCCCACTTCTCTAAGCAGCTCTCCCTGATAACTTGAGTGTCCAAGGTGGTTGAGGGGGTCTCCTCCCGCTGGGATTTCAGAGGCCCATGGCAAGGATGGGTTGTTCCTCGCCAGTTCAACTCACCTGTTCCCCAAGAGCTGTTGGCGGCCAGGAATCGGTCCCAGACCAAGATAGCCCTATGGAGGGTTCCCGGCTTCCTCCCCCTTCACCCCAGCTTCTGTGTCTTCCCACTGTCTACTCTCCGTGCCTTCCCTCTGAAGATCTGTTAGGAGTGTGCAGGTATTTTCCGTCCCTGTCTGTGTCTAGTCAGTCATCTTGCCGTTTCCTACCAATTAGCCAAAATGCTCAGAGAAAATAAGAATTTTAATTAACTGAGAAAGAGTTCTAACACTAATTTTTTTCCCTCCTTTGAAACTTAAAAATCTTTCAAGAAAGAGATTTTAAAAGTCTCTAGTTATAGTCTAAAAATATGTATATTCCTGGAATTTTTTTGACTGATATATAAGAATACCTGTCTTATCATTTATTTTCAGTGACTTATTTAATCTATGTATATTTTCTAAGTATTTGCTTTAATAGAATTTGCTAGGTGCTGGGAATAAAAGAACAGAAGATGTAGCTTTTTTTCTCTCAAGATTTCAGTCTATTGTTATAAACGACTAACTATAATCCCAAAGTGATTGTTTTAATTGTCATTGTTGGTATTTAATTATAGAAATTCTCCTTTTTGAAA
Source organism: Macaca mulatta (assembly GCF_049350105.2). Taxonomy (NCBI): domain Eukaryota; kingdom Metazoa; phylum Chordata; class Mammalia; order Primates; family Cercopithecidae; genus Macaca; species Macaca mulatta. The sequence goes on from NC_133406.1 coordinate 174,096,362, forward strand.
TATAAAGCAGTTCAGGTTCTAAAAAGTTACTCCTGAGTCCATTTGCTTATAACTCTAAAGTGTTGGGAAGGGGTCTCACATGTATTACTTTGATGTAGTTCCAACCAAATTATAGTTTGATTTGTCCCTTCGCAGTTTTAAAACGGGGATCAAATTTCTAGCTTATTGATGGTTATTCTCTCAGATAACATTTCCTGAAATAGATCAGTTAGATTAGTTTCATCTGCATTAAAAATTAGCAAAAGCCAATAATCAGCTCCTCTCACGACCCACACAACTGATGCTCTCCAGGGCAGCCACAGAATGCCCCAGTGTCTGTTGGCCTCTTCATTAGTCCTTTGGTGCTGTGCAGGGATCAATAGGCCTTGAACCATTGCACATTCAAGAGCTGCACTGAAGCGCTCATCAATAGCATTTTCACCTTGCTTTGTCTTCAGTGCTTTAACAAGGTTGATCCTTCTCCTCAGTAAATATTAAGTTAGCGGGCTTCCAGCATGGATGCTGATTCTCAAGCCACACTTAGAAGGTTATTCATTCTGCCCTTAATGCTTCCTTATGTCTTGCTGAAGCACTGTACTTACTGTTGACGGCGTGATTTGATTTTTGTCCTTCAAAAATCTTTCCTTCTCACCATACTGCAAATTCATTCATTTGCAATATTCATAATCTTCTCACCACTCTCTGATGTTAAACATTCTCTCTCTTTTTTTCTATTGTGCATATATCCCTCTTACTACTAGCATTTTCCTCATAGTAAACTAGAGAAATTTTAGGACAATTATCTGAAAACATTAAGGGTGCCCTTGTGGTTCTGGTCAGGAATTTAAGGTGACTTCCATTGGCATAGCTGAATGTTTTCCCCTAGACACTCCCAGTTGAGATGCAGATGTGGAATACTGAGATTTGCATTTAGCCAGGGTTCTGGTTTTGCCTTCAGGTAAAATAAAGAGAGAGATGGGTATGGAATTGAATATGTGCAAGTAAGTGACTATAAATATTGACTTTGGAATTTGTAACTGGATAAGAAGCAAGAGAGGATATTGGGGCATTAAGGTGTTAACCCAGAAGAAAGAGGCTAAAGCACAAAATATGATTTAAAGAGTTTACTTGAGCCAAAGCTAGGAAGCTGCCCAGAAGACTCAGACCCAAGTAACTTTGAATATAAGCTCCATTTGTTACAAGCAGATTTTTAAAGGAAAAAAAAAAAAAAGGCGGGGGTACAGGAGTGGGCTGATGCAAAGTTATTTGTCAGGAATTCTCATTGGTTTACAGAAATAACATTGATTAGTGATTGGCTACACATTGTTAACCTATAGGGTGTGGGTTGTAGTGTCCAGTGCAGCCTTATTAGGTTAATTAATAGCAACTTGGGGCAATAGCAAGCAGTTTCCAGAGAATAATGCGTAGCTCAAAGGTAGGAAGTAGGACATGATTACTGTCTCATTTTAATGCCTCTCCGAGTCTGATAATTTGAAAGGACTCAATTCCTCATATAAAAAGTTCTTTTCTTTCCTCAAAGGGATAGTAAAAAGGTAAAATGATCATTTGAAGGTAGGTGCCTTGAAGAGTCAAAAGATGTTGGAACCAGCAGTCAGCGTAGAGGGAATAAACTGGAAAGATGAAAGATGGTGATCAGAGAGTGGGGTGGAGTTATGGCCAGATTGAAGTTAGCAGTCTGGACGTCTACCATGTGATCTGGGGAGTAAGGTTGCTCCAGTAGGGTGAACAGCAAGATCCTTGGTGGGCAGACATTAAGCATCTGAGCAGTCAGGCTGTGAAAGTTTCACATATGCATATGTTGAAATCACCAAGAGTGCAGATATAATAATAAGTAGTAGAGACAGCATGAGAGTGAACTAGGAGCTGAAGTCACCAGAAAAATGTGTGTATGGGGTAATAACTTGGGGCTCAGTAACTAATAGCCTCAATTCCTGTAGACATGGTAATAATGTTACTGAAAACCTCAAAACAGAGCATAACCAACAAGCACACTTAAGCCCAGAAGTCAGTAAAACATTAGTACTATTAATTAAATTGAGCCTTTTGGTGTTTTTATCTGATAGACAACTCACTTCTAAGAAAAGGTCTGCATGCTCTACCAACAAATAAAAACTAGGAAAAATCTCCGAAAGTCCAGGTTTCTGGGTCTTCTGGTTTTTGGGTCTTCTTTTGGAAAATGGGAAGCTTTGTTAACATCACACTCATACTGATACATGGGAATAATAAACTAAAGCTAAGTGCTGACTGTCCAATCAGGGCATACTCTTTCCAGTTTGTCAGTCTTCACCACCCGCTCCTAACCACATCTAGCTTCCCACCCAGTGACTTACCTCTCTTCACACGGAAAAGTGTATCAGGAAAGTATATGAACCCCACCTTACTAGAAATCCTAGCTTTGTTCATATTTTTCCAAGTTCCTAATATTTGGAAATAGAGAAGCTTCAAATTTTCTTTCTTTCTTTCTTTTCTTTCTTTTTTTTTGAGACATGGTCTTCTAATCATCTGACAGATTCTTTTTGCCTGTGGCATAGATAAGCCCAATTCACTGAGACAGCACTATTGCAGTAGAGTTTAATTAATGCAAAGCCAGCCAAGTGGTAGAATAGGAGTTCATTATTACACAAATCAGCCTCTTGGAGAACTCAGAGGCTAGGGCTTTTGTGGGCAATTTGGAGCTAGAGGATGGGTGCTGCTGATTGGTTGGTGATGAAATCACAGGAATGTGGAAAATGGATGGTCCTCATGTGCTAAGTCCACCTCTGGGTGGGGAACACAGGACCAGCTGAGTCATGAGTCATGGTCTCAGTGGGGTGAGTTGCCAGGATGCAAAAGTCTGAAAAATATCTCAAGAGACCAATCTTAAGTTCCACAATAGTGATGTTATCTACAGGAGCAATTGGCAAAGTCACAAATCTTGTGACTCCTGGCCACATGATTCCTGAGCAGTAAGAGATTATAGAAAAACAAGCTTGGGACAATGACTGGTAATTGTTTAGCTACACCTACATTTTAGCAGAATTCAGGTCCCTCCCATAATTCTAATATTTAGCCTTTCATGCCAAAAATTCAAACAAAGGTCGTTTCCATTCCTGATCAGGAGGAGATCAGTTTTAGTAAGGGACTATTATCAAACATCCTTGCATTAAAGTTGAACTATAAACTAAATTCCTCCCATGGTTAGCTTGGCCTACACCCAGGAAGAGTGAGGACAGCCAGCGTGTGGGGCTAGAAGCAAGATGGAGTCAGCCATGCTAGACTGCTTTCACTGTCATTACCTTTGCAAAGGTTGTTTTAAGTTTGCTCTGTTGCCCTGGCTGAAGCGCAGCGTCATGGTCATAACTCACTGCAGCCTCAAACTCCTAGGCTCAAGCAATCCTTCTCTCGGAGCTTCCTAAGTAGCTGGGAATACAGGCACATGCCACCACACCCAGCTGAAAGTTTCAAATTAGATTCTAAGTTAAAAATTGAAATAGGCTGGGCGAGGTGGCTCACGCCTGTAATCCCAACACTTTGGGAGGCTGAGGAGGGCAGATCCCTTGAAGTCAGGAGTTCAAGACCAGCCTGGCCAACATGGTGAAACCGCATCTCTACTAAAATACAAAAATTAGCCAGGTGTGGTAGTGGGTGGGTGCCTTTAATTCCAGCTACTTGGGAGGCTGAGGCAGGAGAATCGCTTGAACCCGGGAGGCGGAGGTTTCAGTGAGCCAAGATTGCACCATTGCACTCCAGCCTGAGCAACAGAGCAAGACTCTGTCTCAAAAACAAACAAACGAACAAAAAACCCACAAAAAACAACAACAATAACTAAAAAAGTTGAAATTGAGAAACTTTTGAATATTTGACATGAAGCTTTTAATGTGTTTTTGTTTGTTTGTTTTTGTTCTCATGGTTAGCCTGTTTCTCTTAAAAGTAAAGTTGAGAGAAGGAAAAATACCTGCACACTGTCCTCTCTTTTCAGTTGGACTTTAGGTTTACCAAGTTTTACCCCACTGCCCCACCAGTTCACAATTAATTATGCACATTGAGAAATTGTAACATATCAAATTATGTTGTAAATGTATTGTTTATTTCATGGAAGTAAAGATTAATAGCTTAAAAGGGGCTTTAAAGATTGTATGTTCAACCCTATCAATTTATAAGAGAATGGAAGCTCGAGGAGTTAAAGGAATATGGCCAAGTTCGTGCAGCCACACTGCACGGCAGAACTTAAATTCAGATTCTTTTCTTAACTCCTCCAAATTATATTTAAAGACCAATTTCTTTAGTTTAGGATTTTTGGAAATACTTTTATCATAAAATATTGCAAAGGCAGAAGCTTACAGAGTTGAATATATTATATGTATGCCTACCATCCAGCTTTATTGAATTTTAATATGTATTTAGATTTGGAAATAAAATATAGGTAGAGTCGAAGCTCTTCTCCCATGTTCTGCTCCAAAATTCTCATCACTTCTGCCTTTCCTCAGAGGTAACGATCTGAAAAATTTGGTATGTTTCAGGAATTCCTTTAGGAAGGATTTTAAAAGGAAATAAATTCTAAAAATAATTACATTTACAGAGAGTTTTTATTCTTATTAAACTCAGTAAACCTTTAATGTTAATAAGAGAATGCAAATAAAGTTTATTTACAGAAAGAAAAAAAAAACACCCAATGGAAGGAAACTGTCGGGATATGTCTTTCAGCAAAACCCCAAACTGAAACTAAGTTTCACTGACTAAAGATCATACGTAAGAGGCCTTTTGGTTTCAATAATAGGTACCAAATCCTGTTTCTCTATGAGTGAAAATGGAGAGACATGCTTCATGGGCACGCAACCATGGAGTAACAAAAAGCCCCATGGCTCAAGGGGTCCTTTGCGTGGCTTAATGCTCTGTTATTGCTGTCTCAAAATTCTAGATAATTTTCAAACATAGGGCACCATATTTTTATTCTGCCCTGGGCCCTGCCAATTATGTTGCTGGTTCTGGTTCCCAAGGCGAGTGGAAGCTAGCTACCTTCTAAGCACTCTTGAGGTGACAACAGCTGTCAAACCCACTTTGTCCTCAGGAGGGTGCTGTTCCACCTTTAATACTCAGTCCGAGTCTTAGATGCAGACTTTTTGCCTTCATTCCCCAATGTGCAGCTAAATATAAAACCAGGAATGTGTAAGTAGGATTTTAAAGTCTGAGCTACACCCCAAAAGAAAAATAGACATGGAAATACAAATAGATAAGGATTTGTTATCCATTTGTTGAGCTTTGACTTTGTGCTGGGTGCATGGTAAATTCCGCATTTCTTTAATTTGTACAACACTTTATGATACAGATGTGATCATTCCTATTTTACAGATAAACTGAGAACCAGACAGTTTCAGTATCTTCCAAAGAGTAAATAGATAGTAAAAGGAAAAGTTAGAATTTTAGCCCAGTTCTGTCTGCCTTCAGAGATCATAAGTGGAAGTTTTGTTTGTTTTTGTTTTTAACCTAGAAATGATAATTCTAGAAAGAGCCAAGTAACAGTTTTTTTCAAGGTTTTTTCAAAAGATTTTTTAAAAGACTGTCCATGCATTAAGTCATGTCATTCTCATAAAATGAGAAAGATTTTCCATGGTACATCATGTACTTTTTGAACCCACCTTACTAATTAGATGCAAGGTCCTGTATTATTATGCAGTTCCAATAATCATGCATCTTAGCTTTTATTTGTCCAGTGAAAAAGTTAACTATTTATTGTTATGTTAAAATGCAACCCAGTATACCCAGTACCCATACAGAAAACGCGTTTCCTTGCAGGAGTTTATATTATTACAGTATAAGTTGTTCTCTACTATAAAATGAAGCAGTGCTAATTACCACATTGAATATGACATTTCCTCATAGGGTTTAAAGAGAGAATCAATATCAGATTAAGAAAATTCCCTTTGTTTCTCAGTTTATCATCATAAATGGGTGTTACATTTTATTGAATGTATTTCCCACATCTACTAAATTTTCATACGTTTTTCTCCTTTCTTAAGAACACAAGGGGTCCAATTATATTAGTTGGTTTTTTAACACTTAAAATCTTGAATAGCTGATATAAATTCCACACAGATATTATATATTCATTTTGTTGTAGATTACTGAATTTGGTTTGCCAAACTTCTCTATTGTATCTTTGTTGCCTATTGAATCCATTTTTGATTTTATTTTTATAATAAATACCTTTCTTCTACTTTCCTTCAGTTTATTCTCTTGTTTTCATTCTAACTTCTTGAGCTGAATGCTTGGCTCATGTATTTTAAGCCTTCCTTCTTTTTATTTCCCAATATTACCATTTACAGTACACAATTCCTTCAAATACAGCTTTGGCTGGACCCCACCAGTGTTTTAGTTTTTACATTCAGTATTTTGTTTTCCATTATGAGTTCTTATTTGATCCACGAGTTGTTTACAATTGTATGCTGAAATTAAAAAAGATTAAAAATAAAATAATCTATAATGCAATCTGTGAAATTTTCACAGCCTTTAATTCTCTAATTATCTTTAGCTTTGCCTAATATTCTATTCAGCCTGTCCACTGAGTTCCAATTTCAGTTATTATATTTCTCATTTCTAAAAGTTTTGTTTCCTTTTCACATCTTCTTGGTCATGATTTAATACTTCCTTGGTTCTTTAAGCATATTAAACATCCTTTAAAAATATCTACTAATTTTAATCTATAAATCTTATCAGATCTAACTCTGCAGTTTATTGTTTCTGCTCACTCTTGCTTCATATGACTTCTGAGCTCATATGACTGGAAACCTTATCTGTATCACTTTTTGTGTGGGTGATTTAACGTGATTAAATGTAATTTTCCCTAAAAAAGATCTATTCATGTTCTGTCAGTAAGTTACCTGCCAAACACTACCACCACGGGACTACTTTCAACTAAATTTTTTAAATTGTTTAAATTTCAAGTTCACTGGCCACACTGAAGTGTGAAATCTTGCCCAAAGTCATGTGACAGAGGGCTTATGTTTGAGAACACTCAGAGATTTATTTTCTTTTTATCTTTCTTCTCACGGTCAATGTGAAGACAAATATCTTCACTACAGAGCATCTTTTCTCTACTTACTCCTTGAGGATATCATTTTTCGTGCCCCAGATGGAAAAAGTGGCTTCTGGACCATCTTCCCACTTGGTCTCTGGTCTCCCAGTTGAAGCATTAAGGACCAAAGACAATTTCAAGGCAAAGAACTCCCTTATCTCTCTTGTTTCCTACTTTCTTGTCTGTTCTGGCATTCCCTTTTTCTGACGTTACTGTTTTCCAGCTCAACTGTATCTTTAAAACACTTATCAAGCACTCTTTGGTGATATATACCAGAAATTTTTTCTCCAAATCACTCAACAATGTATCAGAAATGGAAATCTAGGAATTGGCCTTTATAAAGGGAAAACTGTGACAGGGACACAAAATATATTGTTTATTCAGGTACCTTTGTGTGCTAAGAAGAAAGCCCAGTTTAACAATCAGTGAAGGAAGCAAAGGGCATTGGTTAGTGAAATGACCAACTAATGGTAAGTTTGTCTCGGACAGTGCCTCTTTCCGCTTCAATTGCTCGATTTATGATTTCTCCGTTTAATTTAATTTAACTTAATATTTCTCTATTTCACTCTCAAAAGTGTTCCCGTTTAGATGATTAATTATGGTCATTCTTACTAAGGAAAAACTTCTTTGGTCTGTCATATGAAAGATTTATCTGTTGCATTTTCTTGTCATTTAATGTAAAGAGATAAAGACTCTCTTTCAATCAAGTTTTTCTACAACATAGTCTGCCTTTACCCATTTGAAATGTAAACATCTATATTTTTAGGAAGATTATACTTCTGAGAAATGATAAAAGTAATTATGGGAAGTGATGAATCATGGCTAGGGAAGGAGATAATGATTGTTAATAAAGTTTTACTTGTTTGTAATAATTTGGATATAACAGAGCTTTTAATGTGTTATACAGTATTTAAAATATATGAAAGATATAAATCTAGTGTAATAACCTTAAGAAATGAAATGTTAACAGAATCGATGGTATTTGTGTGTATCACCTTCCCCACATTATGCCACCACCCACACAGAAATACTGCCCCAAATTTGGGCTTGAAATTCCAGTTCCTTAAAAATACTTCTTTAAAAATTTCGTTTGTATGTTCCCATTAACAATGGTTTTATTTTAGCTTAATATTAACGGCATCTCATTTTATATATGTGTATATATGTTCATTCACATATTTATATATATTCTTTTGCAACTTAATTTTTAATCTAATTATTATGATTGTGAGAATCATCCACATTTATTTGTGATGCTTTTATTCATTTATTTTCACTGTGGTTAAATTATGTACTTCTTTTCCTGTAGATGAATATTAGGCTTTCTTCAATTATCATTGCAAAAGTATTTGTATGAAAATTCTTGTACATGTCTCTGTATGCCCATTAAAATGTGTTGAAAGTATATATATGTATATATATATATATATGAGTTGGATTACTGAATTATAGGGTATACTTAGTTTTGATTTTACTAAATATTGTACAATTGTTCTCAAAAGTGGTTCTACCACTGTATTTGCCCCCAAGAGATGTACACCTGTTTCTCCATGCCCACATCCTCTCCAGCATTTGGTGGTAGCAGACATTGTAACATTTGCCTATGTGAGGAATGGTTTTAGGTTTTATTTCTCTGGAATGCAAATTAGAGGTGAGATTGAACCTTTTCATATGTTTCCTCCTCTGAGATTTGCCTGTTCATCTCTTTTGGACTGTTGGGGTATTTTTTTCCTTATTGATATATAATTGTCATTTACATATTTTGAGGATAATTCTTTTATTGATTATATGTGTTATAAATATTTGTGCTGTTATACGTCCTTTCACACGTGTTGTGTCTTTTGTGAGCAGATGTGTTCAATTTTAATGTAGTAGAGTTATTGTTTACCTTTCCTTTGTGTTTATGACCATGTCTTATTTAATAACTCTATTCCTAACTTGAGTACATAAAGATACTTTCCAATATATTCTAGATATTTAAAGGTTTTCTTTCCATATTTCAGGCTCTATTCCATTTGGGAGTGATTTTTGTGTATCATGTGAGGTAAGAACTCACTTTTATTTCTTTTTAGACAATTTCAGTTGGCCTAGCACCTTTTACCGAATCTCATTCCAACATCTGTCATGCATCGGCTTTCAGTAAACACAGGCTCTATTTCTGCACTCTCTGTTCTATTCTACTAGTGTATTTGTCTCTATACCAAAACTACTCTGTCTTAGTTAATATAGTTTTGTAATGAACTATTAATACTCTTGAGAGCTCCTGTGTTTCTTCAAAGTTGTCTTGCCTGTTCATGGGCTTCTTCAATATAAAATTTTAGAAAAGGCTTATTAAGTATATGAGTTTGCCAGGGCTGCCATAACAAGTACCACAGGTTGGGTGACTTAAATAATAGAAATTTATTTTCTCACATTTCTGGTGCTTCCAAGTCCAAGATCAAGCTGAGGCAGGATCAGAATCCTTTTGAAGGCCATGGGGAAAGAATCTGTGCCAAGCCTTTCTTCTTGACTTAAAGTTGCCATCCTCTTCCTCAGTGTCTTCGTGTCATCTTCCCTCTGTACTTGTCTGTGTTCAAATATCCCCTTCTCACAGGGACACTGGTTCTATTGGATTAGGGAATTTCCAAATAGCCTCATTTAACTTAATCACTTCTTTAAAGACCCTATCTATAAAATACAGTTACATTTGGAGGTACTTCAATATATGAATTTGGCGAGTCCATAATTCAGCCTTTAATATTAAGTTACATGAAAATCACTGTTGGGATTTTATTTGTCATCTTTTTGAATTCATAAAGTGATTTAGGAGAGAATTGACATCCTATGAGTCTTTCGATTTATGAACATGTATATAGGGCTTCTTTAAAGTCTTTCAGTAAAATATTATAATTCTTTTCCATAAAAATGTTACACAGATTTTGTTAGGTTTATTTTTAGGTTTCTCATCTTTTAAGTAGATACTGTGAAGTATATATTTAAAAATATATTTTTTGTTTATTTCTGTATGTGTGTGTGTGTGTGCTTCTTTCTCCACCTAGAGCTAAGCTCCTTATTCTGTGAAAACTATAAAAATCTCACTGTAATTTCTGGTATTTAAAATAGTGGCTCAATTGATTATCTTCCCTCTGCTATCATTTAGATTCAAAGTGCCTAGTTATCGTCAACTTTTCTATGTGTCAGAGTGTAAGTAATTACCAGCCAAAATAAGATCTTGATCAACAAAAGAAAAATGTTCTTTCAACGGTTCTAAAGGCCACCACTTGAACCTCCCTTGCTTGCTCAAGAATTGACTTCTTCCTAAGATGATTGACAATGGGTAGACATTCCATTTGTACTCTCACACAGAAGTGTGGTCCTGTTTAAAATTTTATCTTGATAATTACTCTCTTTTATGAAAGCATTTTATTGATCTTGCCTCATATATCCCTTAAAAATGTAACAGTTAAGATTTTTTCTGGAACCATAATATATCTTTATTAAATTTTCATCTTGATTGAGTTTATCATTACAATAATTAGCACAGAATTACTTCTCAAACCCTTATCCAAAAACTCAAAATTCAAAAATAAGTTTGAAAACATTTTAAATGAAGACATTTTTCTAAATTAATAATGAATATATTTGGCTAGTAAACCTGTTCAAACATTATATAGAATGTGGATAGTCTGTCAAAAAGAATAATTACATTATAAATTTTGATGAATATTAAACAAACTTAAAATTTCTATTGGCATTGAATCTCTTAATAAAAGAGATAGTGCCCTCTTAAAGTTAGTTTTAAACCCCATGGATAAATGTCAATTTTTTGCTAGAACGAGGCAAGGATCAGCATCAATTCATTTGCATTTTTAAAATTTTTAAAGTTGGAGGTCTGAGAAACTTTTCTAAAATACATAGATGGAAATGGAAAAAGTTTTGCTACAGCAATGTCCCTCAGTTCTTAGAATTCTTTATGAGTTACGTGCCTAAAAATTACATAATGATCCATTATCAAACTATATTTAGTTAACAATTTGGGTTTTCCTTCAATTTCTTTCTCAATCTTTACAAACAATGAATATGAAACTCACCAAACTTGCAATAGAGATTATTACCCACTTGTGAGGGATATTCACTTTCTCCACTACACTGATATTTTGAATTGTTGTATACTGATATTTCAAATTATTGCCTTTTGTGGTTCCCAGAAGGTGTTTACAACCTAGAGAATTTCCCATAACAATTTAGAAAAAGTGTGATATTTGCCTGTTTTGGGGGAAAGTTGAAAAGGAACAACTGAAGATTTTGTGACCACAGATGCTTTCTCAGGCACATCAGCTTTAGGAAAGAGAATAAATAGAAGTTGAATATCTGAAAATCAATTCTTTTAAAACTCTCCTTGTTTGAGTATTCCTTGGGATGTTTATTATCCACAGGAATATGCATACCCTGCAGACTGTTGCTGCAAGCAATGAGGAGGAAACATTGACAGCATTAATCAAGGTAGTAGTATGTCCAGATCTGAGTTTTAGAAAGACCTCTTGTGTTATAGGGAAGACAGATCAGTAGTGGCGGGGGGATTGGCACCAGAGGCTGAAGGAATAAAACAGAGGCTACTCTGACAATAAGAGCCACAGAAGGAAACTGGGGATAGGAAAGTTCTAAAATTTTGTTAGTGTGGTTCAAAACTATTAACTTACGATCTCCTTGGTGTTTTATATCTGCCCAGATTCTAAGCACTATGTAAGAAGAACCACAGGGAGCAATGTGATATACACATGTATGAAACTACCTTGAGAATTTGTTATTTTTAAAGTAGAGTTTTCAGGAAATTCAATTCAAAAAGAAAATATGAAAAATGGTGAATCATTTTTTGGAGCTGTGTATGTTTTGGAAGCAAGCAAAATAAATCAACATCTACTCCCATAAACAAATGATAATAGGTAAACTGGCCTGGGCAACATGTTGTAAATCCATGCAACCTAAATCTTGTGCATCCTTTAAAAATTATCTCTTATCTGGCGTGATTTCTGAAAACTTCTCAAATGAAGCTAAGCTATAGCAATCTTCATTTTGCGGTAATTTGTCTACCATTTATTCTCACTATCCTATACTTGGCTATTCCTTTCATATTGTCTTGAGACTTCTCTTTGGGAGTTGTAATAAATTGTTATTAATGTGGACATTTGATATTTAGTTTTACTAACGTTTATACCTTGTGCCACCCAGGAGATTTTAAGTTAGAAGTGTTCTGAACATCTGGAGATGGAACCTAAGCCTAAGTCAACCACAGTGTCCAATGCAGTGTCACACACAGCAGACTACATCACTGTCAACTAATTGAATTCTCTTTGTATCTTCCTTGTCTTCATCACTATTTAGAGGACCTGTCTTCTTTCTCCAGTTCTGTTTTAAGTGTTAGTTTCTATGTTTCAACAAAACAGTCTAATGATCCAGTAAATGTGAAGAGCAGTGAAGGTGGAAATCAGGGCCCCTTGATTATTACAAGGTTCTTTTTTAGATTCCTCTCTTCAACATCATTAAAAACAAGAGTTTCTGTATTCCCCCCAAACTTTACCTTTTGGTTGTAAAACTGAATGGGGACTTAAAAGCTCAAGGATGAAAAGAGAAACAGGAAGAAAGCATCTATTTAGCTGCTACTATGCAAAGGATAATTTATACACACTATCCTATCCTACCATCAGTCTCTTGGGAGACGCTAGGGTGACAAAACATATGAGAATCAAAAGTCACTGCCCTCAGCAGTCTGTCTTGAAGGCTCTTCCTAATCCTCAGGACATTTTAAATCCCTGATGTCTCCAAGTCACCCAGGCCATGGAGACTCATCTCTGCTTTTATACGGATGTGGATCACCAGAATCAGCTCAGTGAAGTGAGCAACTTGCCTTCCTTACTCGTAGATCACTCAAACCACAGAATTCCTTTCAACAGCTTGGAGAAGAAAATTCACTAAGATCAGGAGCTGTAAGGACCTCTGGCTAAAGTCTTGCATATAGTTGAGACTTCATCCTGCTGTGAGACAAGATTACACTGGCTTCAAAGTGTCTGGAACCAGAGAAAATGGCTTCCTATGTAAACATGGGCTCCAATAATAAATTGCAAAGTAAGTGTGGGCCTGTGTCTAGAGGAAGGTTCTGTAAGGCATTCTGCTGGATGTTGGGAATACACTGAAGAGCACAGATGTGTTTTGGGGCCTTAGGAAGCTTTTGTCTAACACAGGGTTTCTCCACCTCAGCACTATTGGTATTTTGTATTGGATCACGCTTTGTTGTGGGAGGCTGTCCTGTGCATATCCTGTGCAGCAGCCCTACCCAACAGATGGCGGGAACACCGCTGCTCCCAGTCACAACAACCAAAAATGTCTGCAGACATCACCAAATTTCCTTTGTGGAGGCATAATTGTTCCCAGTTGTGAACCACTAGCCTAATGAGAAACAGGTGACTTTTGAAAAAGAGAAAGCAGGTTTTTTTCTCTCTCTCCTGCTGGGTATAAAGTGGGGAGCATTTCTGGTAGCAGCCATCTTAGGACCAAAAGAGGAATCAGCTGATGCTGTGGGTGGCAAAAGGGAAAGATGGAAATAATATGGGGCCCTGGTAACACAGTAAAGACTTAATTCCTGGAGTGTGCCCCACCTCTGGACCTCTAGACTCAGTGTTAAGTGAGATAGTGCATTTCCATGTTGTTTAAGCAAAAGAGTTTCTGTTGCTTGCAGCTAAGAGTCCTGATATGATCTTCTGAGTCTCCTCCTTGTTCATCTATAAAACGGCATTAATAATACATGTTTAGTAAAGATAAAATGTCTTTTTACCTTGACCATTTCTGAGGATATTGAGTCTGTTTAACTGTATTACAATAAATATATTTTATTATTGCTCTTTCAAAACACTCAGCATAATTTGCATATGTCTCTGTTTAATGCTGATACTTAATATGTACTTCAAATACTAATTTGCATCCGTTGATTTCTTCAGAGAGTGTTTCTGCAAACATACTTTGAAACTTACTAGTCTCTAATATTTAACTTAATGATGATATGTCTTTATTTAAACCTGCAACATTCTTGGTAACCTGACTGTTCTTATCTCTTTGTATGTGTATTCTCTGTTTAGACTATATATTTCCACTATAATTAAAGAGTGTATTATTTCATTCCTCTCTTTTTTTGGTGTGAAGAGTCACTTCCCAAGAGAGACCTGAGCTGAAAACTGGATCTTACAACCCTTCTAGTGGTGCAACACTAAATGTTCTTCTTATCAGTGTTGCAGCTGCTGTGCAGAAGATTTGTGATAGAAATAACTAGTGCTTATCACATTCAGCTTTCCTTTCCTTCCTGGGCACACAGGAAGACATCCCAGGCCCTTATGTCAGATGGAGCCATGTGACTAAGTTCTGGAGAGTGGTCTGTGAGCAAAAGTGACGTGAGTTATTTCCGCTCTGCAGCATTTAAGAGCAGTGTGAGCTCGGCAGATTCTGTCTTTTGTGACTTTGAAAGCTATTTCTTTGATGCGTAGACTTAGAATGGAAGGAGGTTGGATCCCTGCTCGGAAGATGCCTTGGTCAGTTGGACTGGTATAATATATTACAAAGAGTGGGTGCTTATAAAAACAGACATTTATTTCTCACAATTCTGGAGGCTGAAAATCCAAGATCAGGGTGCCAGCATGGTTGAGTTCTGGTGAAGGCTCTCTTCTGGGTTGCAGACTGCTAACCTCTCGTATCCTCACATGATGGAGAGCAGAGAAAAAGCAAATGCTCTGATGTCTTTCTGTAAGGCACTAATCTCATTCACGAGGGCTCCACTTTCATGATCTAATCACCTTCCAAAGGCCCCAGCCCCTAATGCCATCAGTGGAGGTTAGGGTTTCAACTTATGAATTAGTGGGGGGACACAAACATTCGGTTTATAGCAGAAGGGAACAGCCTTGGAGAGTTGTGTGATCTAAAGAAGACTTTGTGAATGAGAAGTAAACTTTCATGTATAAGAACACTAAGGTTTCTGGGGTTATTTGTTACCATAGCCAATCCCATTCTAATGCAGGAATGTACCTATTTGTTCATTTCATGTCATAAATATCCTGTGGCTACACTGAATTCCTTTTATCCACAATCTTCTGGGAAGGAGAGGTTTCACATTAGTGAATTTTCCTAACACCCAAATGGAATCAGTATGTTGGACAAGAACGACTTGTAATCATCTTCCCCTATCCATGGAGGCAAACTGGGGAGGTTCCATAAATATCCTGCTTAGTCTTGAAGGTTATTTCATGTAGTAAGAACAGTCTCAATTCAGTATTTGGATTACCATGTCAGATTTTAATCATAACTCTGAACTCACACATTGTTCCCTCCCCTTGCTGGGTCTGCTTAAGACTGGAGGCCACAGCAGGGAGAGGGCGTCATGAGTTTCTTTTTCTCCTGTTCCTGCTCATCTGGTCTCCACGCAGTACCTGTGGTTTACATATGGTGCAGTATGGGAGGTGAGGTAAGGGGATAGAACAATGTTTACTTGACTGTGTAGCTTTATGCCTTGTGTCCCAAGTGGATGGTTAAATTGGCATCTGTGGATGGGCCTAACAGATCATCAAGGCTGACTTTCTCTTGGGGTGCTTTTGTGGGCTTTATGAATGTGTTGTGCTGATTCGTTGCTCTTCCATTTCTTTTGACCTGGGCAGATGCATCCCTTTTCTAGATTATAAGACTTGTGATGACTTTGGCAGCTTCCAGGTATCTTCTTGCTTTTCTAGGTGCCTCTATTGGGTAGGCCCCAAGAAACTCCAGGCTGATTGATACTCTCCTGTGAGGCCCACACATGGCCCACAGGAAACATTCTTGCATTGTTTGCTCTGACAAACTCTGGGTCTTTAACCAGTCAACCTCTTTCTCACCCTTTAGTGAGACCTCAGTTCTTGCTTTCTTTGATATCAATATTCTTGGCATCTCTCACTTGCAGAGAGCACATACATTTTCTCCAAGTGGTCCGTTTGAAGATCGCCTCACTAGACTAGACGTGGAAAGATTGCAACTTTACTTCTGCTCCAAAGTTTTACTTCTGACCCCATTTTTAATCTTTGATCTGGCTGAAAGATCTAAGAGACTTGGACTAGTTTCTCAGGATCATTTTCTTTATAAATCTGCATATGGGGAGCATATAGAGTTGGGCACTCTGTCTCTGGCTTATCTTGGTGTCCTGATATCTATATGGGTGCTATAGTTGATACTAAGATAGGGCAAACGATTTCCATTCTACCATCTTGTTGCATGTCATTTAAAAACGTGTTACATACTTTGCCTGTGATCTTAAATAGTTTCTAGATGACTAAAGAATTTTATTATGCACATTGGTTATGTTTTGCCTAAAAAATCATGCCTTAAAGGAGTACTAAAGCACAGAAATTTGCTTATTTCTGTGACAAATAACTCCAAATGACTCTAATAGCAATGTCACATTAAAAAAATTGAAGAAAACCTGGAGTATTTACATTGAACAAAGTAAGATATATGAGAGATATAAAATTATTCTTTAAGCATTTAAAGGGTTATCTTGTGGAAGTGGGATGAGAATTATGTTGTCCTGGAGGGAAAAATCAGAAGCAATTTGTGCAGAATTTTGGCTCATTTTGAGGATGAACTTTCTAATGAATAGAACTATGGCAGAGATTGGCCCTATTTACCAAACCTGTTTCTCCTCATCTGGGGCCCACATTTTGACAACATTTTCCAGACTCCCTTACAGTTAGGTGTGTGCTTGTGATTAAGTTCTGACCAAGGGAGTGTGATGTGGGCTTTTCAGGCCTGGCCCGTGAACACCTTCTTTGCACAGTCCGCTATGCTCTTTCTTCTTCCACTGGCTTGATGTTGATGAACCTGGAAGCCTTTGAAGCTTTGTGCCAAAGATGGAAGGAGCCTAGGCCCAGAATCAATATGTGGAGGGGAGCCTGCCATTAATTAGGCAACATATTTGGTTGCTATTTAACTAGATTTGAATACTCTCTCTTTTGTAAACACTAGCACTGGTCTAGCTAATATAAGAACTGTCTGAAAACGGGAAGCACTCCATTGGGAAAACAGACACCTCTCAACTTAAGATGGAGTTACATCCTAGTAAACTCATTGTAAATTGAAAATCTCATAAGCTGAAAGTGCATTTAATATGCCTATTCTACTGATCATCATAGCTTAGCCTAGCATACCTTAAACACGCTCAAAACATTATGGGCCAAACCATCATAAGACGGGGACTGTCTCTACTACATTCTCTGCCTCTAAAGTATTCCTTTAGCAAGGTTGCTTTAGAAGGAATTAAACATTTGCACCGGAGTTGAATTACACATTCTCTGAGTTTCCCCTCTAATCCTATTTTTCTTATTTTATTCACCAAGGGTTTTTCTAACTTACTTCACTCACGGACATTCATTTCACAGTTGAGAGCTTATTCCCCTTTAAACATCCTTGAGTCTCTCTTCTAATTTGCAGTTCCTAAAATGCTGTGAATATTTTAGACAATCAAACTTGTTAGCTCTGTGCTTAAAATAACAATCAGTATGGAAAAGGCAGAATATAAATTTTAAAGCAAGAATCATTTTAATAGATTTATGTATATGCATCCAACAAAAAAATATTAGAATGAAATACATAAAATAGCCAATGGTTATTTCTGTGTGCCGGGATTACTATTGGTTAATTTTTTTGTTTAAATTTTTCTGTATTCTATCTTATTTAAAGTCCAAAAAGGAATTTTTCTTTAATAATCTTTAAAAAATCATGAAATAACTGTTAAGTTTTTTTTTTTAAATAAAAAATTTACACTTTAGGAATTCATGTGTGAAATAAGAGTATGAGCTTTGATTTTCAGGTTTTGCAAATCTGTTATCTCCAGACAGTCAGACTCTATTGCCTATAATTCAGATGACTGACCCCAGGCCTCCGGTTAAGCAATTCTACTGTACTATACATATACTTGTTTTATTTATATCCAACAACCAGCTTTCATTTCTCATTGCTCTATAAGAAGAGAAAGCAAGGGAGAAGCTGCATTTGTAGTTAATATTAGAACTATTCATCCTGCTCCTTACAGCTCATTTCATTAACTGATTGTTTATATACCACCTATTGTAACCTCACTTAAATCTTTGATTGGAAAAATTATTCACAATTGAAGGCCTGAAATGAATGCTTTTTGTGATAGAGAGCTTGATGGAGAATCATTTCTTATTCCCCACAATTTTAATTGGATAACTCTCATTAAAGCTCTGCTTGGCTTTATTATTCCCTGGTTCCCAATTTACCTTTCAATTACCTTTCAGTTTACTTATTTTCCCCTGAAAATCAGCAGCTATCATTTTATATAGTTTTAAGAGAAGCAGGTTTCTCTGACCTATTTTATTTCTCTTCTTAAAATAGTTCACAAAGCTGTCCATGGAAGAAAAGCCAATTTTTACAATGTAATTAGATGACTAAAAATCTGATCAGTGGCTGAGGGGCTACATGTTAACACGACTAGTTTGGAAATGCCAATGTACTTACCGGGAGAGCCAGCCTGGAGCTTTGCCTGAACTGTACTCTGACAGTGCAAATCCTTGCTACTAGTGAGGGGACACTGTCTTTTCCATGTTCATATGTTTTCATAGACAGGGTTTTAATGATTTTGGCCATGAGTGCTCAAGCGCCCTGTAGTATTCATGGTGAGTGGAGAGTTTTCAGCAATGAAATAATTTGCAAAGTTGCCAGAGTATCCGGAACACAGAAAACAAGTGTCATAGGAGCATTGGAGCCAGTGTGCCCATGCTGCTCCTACAAATGGTTGACAGAACCTCCAGGAGAATCAGAAGGGCCTTCCCAGATAGTGCGGACCCAGACAGAACAGCTAAATTATCCCCACACTTAACAGAAATATTTTTCACACCAAAAATCAGGAACAAAGTCTGACAATGTAAGGAAGATAAAATTACTTAATGTAGATGATGATGATAGTTAATATTTTTGGATCACTTTATGTATTTAATCTTCACAGTAATCTTGGATAGTAATTATGTAAGCAATCAGTTAATGAAATGAGTCCTGAAAAATATAATTAATTTTTTTGGCATCAAAAATAAACACAGCGTATCCTTTGCATTGTCTTTTTATAGATCAATGAAAACTGGAGGTAAGTGAGGAAAAGCATTGTTCACACTGCAGGTGAAAAAAAAAAACCAACTGAAGCCCAGAGAAATTTAATCACTTGTTCAAAGTTAAATGTTTACTTGAATATTTAATACTGGGGGACATATTTGATATTAGATACATGATATAGGCATACAATCATAATTATTTACGTATGTTTCTAATCCTAGAATAACCCTGCTAGGTAAACATGTTGTCCCATTTTACAGTGAAGGAGCTGAGACTCAGTTTTAATGACATATTCATGGTCACAGAGCAAGAAGGTATGGGAGCTAGAACTATCTGACAAAAAAAGCCCAGGCTGTTTTACTACATCACACAGCCAGGCACATACTTCCTAGGGTTTATTCCAGAACGTCTTCTTTTTCACTTCCTTTTCTTTTCTTCGTGAATAGCCCAAATGTTAGTCAGAGATATGATTCAAGAAACTGAGAAAATTAGCTTTCAAGTATTCTGGAGAACAGAAAAATCAGCCCTGTTTCTTCTCTTCTGGATTTAGGTATGGCGATGGGCGTGAAATCCTCTCTCTGTTTAAAGATGAACGTATAATAATACTGTTAAGCAAATGGCATTTTAAGCACTGGGCAGTCAAGGAAAGATTAAAGGAATAGGATAAATGAAATGTAGGTTAATATGAATAAATATTGGCAGAAGAGGTAGGCTCTGAGAGACTGAAAATTTGGAAAAATTTTATAAATAAATTAATTGAAAGTTTGATTCCGAGAGCATTGTGCAATATACAATCAATTATATAATACACAGTTCAGTCCAAAGATCAGGGTTATTCCTTCATAAACACACATATGTGCAAATAAATGCACATACACACACACAGCCTTATCTAATGAACTACAGCTCTCAGGTCATGGTTCTTCCTGTGCATGTGTAGTCTCTTTCAGCAGAGAGAAATGAATGACAAGAAAATAAATTGATAGCCACTATTATTTTAAAATGTCAACTGTCAAGTTCATTTTAGACTCTTGTTCATTTAGACTCATGTTCAGATTCATTTACAAGTCCATTAAACTAGAGAATGATGCACCTTTTGAACAAAAGCCCATTGTAACGATTAGGTGGGCCAGTCTCATCGATTTCTTTCTACCTCAGTAGGATTTTGCAGTAAGAAGCAGTGTCTTTTTTTGGCCGGGCGCGGTGGCTCAAGCCTGTAATCCCAGCACTTTGGGAGGCCGAGACGGGCGGATCACGAGGTCAGGAGATCGAGAGACGAACCCGGCTAACACGGTGAAACCCCGTCTCTACTAAAAAATACAAAAAAATAGCCGGGCGAGGTGGCGGGCGCCTGTAGTCCCAGCTACTCAGGAGGCTGAGGCAGGAGAATGGCGTAAACCCGGGAGGCGGAGCTTGCAGTGAGCTGAGATCCGGCCACTGCACTCCAGCCTGGGTGACAGAGCAAGACTCCGTCTCAAAAAAAAAAAAAAAAAAAAAAAAGAAGCAGTGTCTTTTTCCTACTGATGATCCTTACTGCTTCAAGAATTATTGTTTTATCCAAATTCATTAAAGATTCGTTACATTTGTGAGTCAATATTACAAATGCAAGAGAGTATTTCAGCATGCTTTACATGCATTTTCAATAAACAGAATAGAAAAATGTTAGAAAAATATTTTGGTTTGTTTTCTGATTGCATACTTATTATAGATTTTTTTTGTAAATAGGAAAAAACATAAAAACAAAAATAAAAATCTTCAGTAATCCTTCTCAGAAATAAATATTGCTAAAGATATAAATATATACACATAGTTATTGAACAGGTATAAGAGATGCTATTTTTAAATAAAAATAATTGCTACAAACTCACAGCAGCTGCTCCTGCCTTCTTGATTAGTGACACAACTATGGTAGATGGTTCTTCTGGTTTATTTGAGGGGAAGGAGGATGGAAAGCATTTGATAAGCCTTTTTGGCGTCAAAAGACAGGATTGTTACCACATACTCCCAATACACTTTCACAGAACACGACTTGGATGGACAAGGACAAGACAAAGGGGGAGATGTATCTCCTTGAAGAAAAAGTAACAGGAAATGCAGTAGCTCAAGATTTGCAACTACGCCTATCATCATGGTGGGGACCTGGAAGTGCACAGAGCTACACAGCCAGTGAGAAACTAAAAAGAAATGGAAGATTTGTATGTGCTAGAGTTTAGAAATAATAATATCTGCACCTGAACTGCAAATTGTTTTCCTTTCTCTGTTTTATTTATTGCATCCTCACCAACCCAATTTTCCACCAAAATTTAACTAAAATTCCATTGTACACTTCAGCTTTGTGTTTGCAATACTTTGGGTGAAATGTATGTAGAACACATTTAGCAGTCAAGATCATACTGTATATATGGAATATTGAATCCAATTTTTTCACTTTTTTATTACAACCTTTTTTGCATGTTGCTTATTAAAAATGGTTTTTAGTTGTGGCATAGAAATTTTTCCTATAGAAGTACTAACTTTTAAATAATAAGTGCCATAGTTTGGGGGCATATATGTATATGTGTATATATATGTGTATATAAACTGAAATGGGTGTTATTATGCATATAACTTTGTAAATTGTTTTGACTATTTTCTTAACGACAAATATCCCAAAGGAAAATAATTGGGTCAAAACAAATGAATATTGTTAACTTTTGGCTTTAGTTACCAAATTTTAATCAGTAAAAGTTGTGACACAGCTCTACTTTATAAGATACCCGTTTCACCATGCCTTCATTAACATTAACAACCTTGACAAATTGATAGTCAAGGAATAGAGTTTCCTTGTTTCTTTATTTTTATTATATTAATTATGAAGTTTGAATTTTTGTCTGTTGAATGGGTTTGCTTTCAACTGTTTTTCTCCTTTTAATGCCTTTTTCTTATTGACTTGTAAGATATCTTCCTATATTAAGGATGTTAACACTTTGTTATATATATGTTACCTATATTTTTCCTAATTTGTTTTTCTAAACTAATTTTGATTATGGAATTAGTTGTCATGTTTAGGAGTTCAAATTTTTATATGGTCAAGTCTACCAAACCTTGTATCTGATGTCATCTAAATTTTCTTTGAAATATTATATATAATCTTTTATGTTTAAGGGTATCATCTATATTTTAGAGATTCTTTTAGAAGTTTGGTAGTTCTTATATCATTGAATGTTTGCATTTATTTCTGTATTTCATTAGAATTTCACAGGCAAACTTGGGGGATGACACTATTAGTATTCTCTCAGGATAATCTGGAAGATATTTTTAAAAATTCTTGGTTAGCCAGACAATTCAATTTGCCAAAAGTTTACTACATGTCTTAGGATGTTTTCAGCTGGAAAAGCAAAATGAAGTAAAATTTGAAAGTGGCTTAAACAATAAAGGATTTGTTATTTTACATAATATCACATCTGAAAGTGGGCGTTTTCATAGTGTGCTAATCCAGCGTGTTAACACTCTTCTAAACGATCCAGGGGTCTTGAACCTTTCTACTATGGAGGCATTGCCTCCCTCCTCTTTGCTGAAGCCAGAGAGGTCATGTGCTCACATGATCATATGGAGAAGCACAAATGAGTTATTTCTCATCACCTAGCTCTTTTTATCAGGATGAAAAATCTTTCCTCAAAAAGTCCAGAATCATACTTCCCTCTAGCCTAATTGGCCAGGATTACATAATATACCCCCGATTAAACCAATCGCTGGTGAAGGGAACACAATTATTATGACTTTAGATTAACTGTGATAATTGACATTCACCCCCCAGAGCTGGGATGGAGAGCCGATTTACAGCATCGCTAAGCAGGAAAAAAGAGATGGCTGTTACAGGCAACATGCGATGACATAATTAAGTAAGTACTGCAGTAAGTTTATATTTTAAAGTACAATTGAAATCTCATTTATGAGTTAACCTTGTTTTCTTGTAGCTGGAATTGCATCTCGATTTGATCTAAGTTGAGATTATAAGTGATCTGATTGTGTGCTCTAATCTTCCAAGTTGTTTTGAGAAGGATCTTCCAAGTTGTTTTAAAAGATCATTCTCATAGGAGAGGAAAGGCAGAAATTTAAAGTCAGAACTGAGAGGAGTTGGCAAGAGGCAGAAAGACAGTAAAAGTGAGAGGTGATTCCAAAGAATTGATGTGACAATAAAGCGATGGTGATTCACAGCAGAAGAAAAAAAGCTTAAAATTGTCTGCTGTATTTCAAATAGAAACTTGGGTTTTATTTATTGCCTTCTAATAGCAAGCAGTTTATTGTCATTTTGGTTTAATTATCAATACTAAAACAGCAATAGCAATTTTCCCACTCTATGATGAGGAAGCTGTTGATTCATCTCTGAAAATCTTCAAAATTTTATTTCAGACATTAATATTAGCCACTTTTATTTACTTCTTCTTACCAGAAACCACCTATGAAATGCCCTCATTCTATTTCCCCCCTTTAATTTTTTTAGCTGTTTTTTGGTTCTGGTTGAATTTTAATTCCTACCCTATCCCCTTTAAAAAAAAGTAAATAAGTTGTTTTAAAATTGTAGTTCCTGTCATGTTTAAATATTTAACTTTTGTATAGCATTTCTCTATTTATATTTTTTAAAATTGCAAATATTTTCTTATTTGAACTTTGCATTTTCTGTGAAATGTAACTTTATTATTACTATTTTCATTATAAAAATGAAATAACTGAGGTTGAAAGAAGTAACATGATTACTGGGACTTAGCTAGTAGGTGGGACACCAGAACTAGAATAAGGTCTGTGAAGCCCTAGAACCTACCGTCCACTATACCATGCTATTCTCATTGAAAGGGAAATCACATAGAAGAGTGTGTTCAGGGTAAATATTCATTTTTGAGATTTTTTTCATTCTTTCACAGTTTTTTTTCTGGGGACCCCACTTTTTTATTGTTTCATTGTTTTGTTTTTAATTATTATTTTAGGTTCACAGGTACATGTGCAGGTTTGGTATATGGGTAAATTGCATGTCACAGTTGTTTGGTGTACACATTACTTCATCACCCAGGTAATAAGTGAAGTACACAAGCAGTTCTAGATCCTCTCCCTCCTCCCACCTTCCACCCTCAAGTAAGGCCCACTGTCTGTCATTTCCTTCTTTGTGTCAATGTGTACTCAATGTTTAGCTTCCACCTATGAGAACATGCATATTTGGTTTTCTGTTTCTGTGTTAGTTCACTTAGGATTATGGCCTCCAGCTTCATCTATGTTGCTGCAGAGGACATGATCTCATTCTTTTTTATCACAGCATAGTATTCCATCATGTATGTGTGCCACATTTTAAAAATCCAATCTACCATTGATAGACGTTTAGGTTGATTCTATGACTTTGCTATTGTGAACAGTGCTGTGATGAACATACATGAGCATGTGTCTTTATGATAAAACAATTTATATTTCTTTGAGTATATACCCAATAATAGGGTTGCTGGATCAAATGGTAATTCTCCTTTAAGGTATCGAGAAATTGCCACACTACTCTTCACTACGGCTGAGTTAATTTACATTTCTACCAGCAGCGTACAGGCATTCCCTTTTCTCCACGGTCTTGCCAGCATCTGTTATTTTTTGACTTTTTAGTAATAGCCATTCTAACTGGTATTTCACCAAACTTTACAAACTCCAAACATAGGATAGGAAGAGACAAGGGGGTGGAGTGTATGATGAATCAGCCCTAGCTTCTTGTTAGAGGAATTACTCATAGTCTAGTTGGAAGACAAGTGATTTTTATTGCTGTGTGTCGTGTTGGGTGTGCTATAAGGAGTAGGTAAGAACACCCAGCTTCCAGGAGGAAACGATATTCAATCTCTGCCTTAAAAGGCGAGTAGGAAAAGTAATAATGGGCAGTTTGGGAAAGAGAACAACCTACGTCAAAGGCAAAGAGTCATGAGAATGCCGGACACAATTGAGGAAGAGCTGTCTTACGGAGAGAAGGTAATGGAAGCTATATAGAAGGGCTCTGGATGTAGGACTAAGCAGTTTAGGTTTTGCCCTGGATCCAATACGAAGTCTTCAGAAGTTTTAAAACTGCTGCTTTTGAGTAACTGATTGAGCCACTAGGTATCAACGAAAGACACAGCTCAATTGGAATGGACTCACTTTGTTAAAAATCAATGATTGTGATTCTTCTGCCTTTATTCACACCTTCTTTGGGCTGCTGTCTTCTTGTTAAACAACTTGTGCACAGAGTTTTCAATCCTGGCTGTTCCACTCAAGTGAATGCATCTGTAGGAGGGTTGAACTAGATTCCAGAGTAGCCATGCCCCTTCCGAGTTCTGGGTTCTTCTTAGCCTTAGGCCACTTTGAGATTTGAACTTCCTTGTCCCTGACCTTGAGCCTCCCTGACTCTGATGACCTTTAATCCTGGCAGTGAAACAGGTAAGCAGCAAGGTCGGCAAAGGTCACCTGCATCACATATGCAAGCCTGGGGGGCCTGTCCTCAGCTCCATTCATGCTGGTCCTTACAGTGTTTATGTTTAGAAGTCAGAGGGAGCCTAAAAAGTGATTTTTTTTTTGACAGGTTCTTACTCTGTTGCCCAGGCTGGAGTGCAGTGGTGCAATCTTGGCTCACAGCAACCTCCGCCTCCAAGATTCAAGTGATTCTCTTGCTGCAGCTTCCCAAGTAGCTGGGACTACAGGCATGCACCACCACACCCAGCTAATTTTTGTATTTTTTTGTATAGACAGGGTTTCACCATACCACGCTGGTCTTGAACTCCTGACCTCAAGGGATCTGCCCGCCTCCGTCTCCCATAGTGCTGGGACTACAGATGTGAGCCACGGCGCCTGGCTGAGAAGTGATTTTTTTTTAAATTGCAAATGGTATCTTATTTGGTTCTCATATTATCTGCGAAAATGTAATTGTTGTTATTCTCACTATATAAATAAAAATTTAAAAAACTCCAGCTCAGAAAAGATTCATGGTCAAGAGTGAATACATGGCAGGCCAGGACTCTGTTGGCTTGTTTCGCTGCTGTGCCTATTGCCAAATGCTTGAAAATCCTGAAGTACAAACATAACAGTCTGAATTAAATTTCATCGATTTTATCTTTCTCTTCCTTTTCTCACTGTGGTGCAGTTGTTAATGGAATTCTAGCCAAAAGGATGTGGGAGGAAAGGAAGGAGCCACAAAGGGAGAATCATGCCTAAGAGTTAACTATGGTACTCTGAAGCAGAACAGAGGTATGTGTTAAATTTTTATACTGTGAGTAAATTCCTTTGGAAATTTTGATGTCTCCTGAGATATTATACAATGACCCATTATTGAAATAATATGAAATAGAATAAAAAATGTACTTTGTGACTTTTACCTGACATGCAGTCATCTCTGTTTCCCCTAAGTCAACAATTTTATTTAATCTACCTTGAAGAGAAAAAACAAATCTGAAATTCAAAAGGCTACAAATTTGGGTCAAGGTCATACTAGAGCAAGTAAAAGCAGGTATAATTTAATTAATTTTTAATTTATCTCTGATGGTCACAGTTGCAGGGAGTCAGATGTGGGAGATTTGAGCAGCCAGGTGCTGCCATTGCCATGGAGAACAGAACTGCCTAAGCTGATGAGCAGCAAGAAGCAGAATTTAGAGAAGAAACAGGAAGTCCTAGCTACATGCAGGTCCTGGTTCATATGGTTTCTGAGTTGAGCCTTCCTTGGATTCCATGAACCAATTTGCCAGTTATTTACCTATTATCTCTCAGCTTCAATCCACCCTTCTATATTCTGCAAACTGCATTTCCCAGGCCCCTCTGCTAGCTGGCTTCCCATTAGCTTATAAGAGCCACTAAAGGACATAAGAATGCCCAAGGGAAAGAGTTAGCCTGTCCTTTCTGTTTTGTTTTTGGCAGCATCTTTGCACCAGTGGCATTTGGCTGCAGCTTCCAGTGTCTTTGCCTCTGAGTAGCAGGCTTAGCACAGGCACGCAGAGGAGCCAACAGCAGCTGGAAGAGAGCTGCCTCTTTCTCAGCAATCTTAGTCCACAGAGCACCTCCTCTGAAATCCATGGCTCTGGAAACATACTTCTTCTATTCTGTTTCCCCAGAGATCCCTCTCCTAGAGGAGGTAGTTTCTTCCTGCAGTTACCATTTCTGCATTAGTTCAGGGTCCCTTTTTTGCCCTTTCATTCTTCCAACATCTATGAAACGATTTCCTGTAGTATATATGATTCCCTCAGATAACTAAGTGTGATATTTATTTTTCTGAGTGATACATAAATAACTCCCCTTTGTCTAGGTAGTTAAACAAAATTGATTGCTTGCAATTAAATTGCTCTTTACCAACACAAGTATACTTTACAGTTACTGAGTAGAACAGCAAAAGAAACACAGAGTGTTTTTTACTGGCTTATTGTCTGTCTCCCTACACTAGAATGAATATAAAATGTTGGAATGCTTTACATACATGATTTTATTTAATACCTTCCTTGCTATGAGGTCGGTGTGTTGATCAAAGAGGCCTGCTTCAGCATTTGTCTATACCTCTTCATAACTCCTGCACACACATGCATGCTTACACACTGTGTTCCCACAGTCACTTAAGCTCTTTCCCTGCCTCTCTCAGTGACCAGGTGGGCAGACTTCACACTTGTTTCTAAGGAGCTGGTTTATTCCTAATACCAAAGAAGAAAGGACCTCTGCATGCCGGACTGAAATGACATCTGATTTGTGAGTGATACTGCCAAAGATGCAGAACCAAAACTGTGAATACTCTCTGCAGCCTGGTAACTCCAGAAGACAGACCTGGGACAAGGGGCACTGGGATTTGAATAGACAGACTGAGGTCCTTGCTGTCCAGAAACTTATTTTAGTAACTAAACCTTGCAAAGAAACTTTTGAGGCTCCAAGGCAAGGGATGGGGCTTTTATCTCATTTAACATATTAGAGACATGAATCTTTGACCTAGATTACCTCCTAGTTACTAGGAGGTAACGAGGGTATAGGAATGATTATAGACAGACCCACTATTAGATCATCCACTGGGTGTCAGAGCACTCTGCACAGATTCCTCACTGTGCTGTATCCTTACTGTTCAATCCAGTAAAGCTTTTGTTAAAGAAAAAATGTGATTCATCCACAATGTTTGGAGATACTCACCTAGCAGGGACCAATAATTTGGTGAAGGACCAAGTGAACAGATTTTATTTCACATTTGTGGAAGCTGAGGCACAGTTAGATTAATTAACTCACTGGGACCACACAGAAAAGAAGTGAAGGATCTCAGCTTGGAAGCTATATAGCTCCAAATCTCATATATTTAACCATTATAATGAATTGTTTTATCTCCATCTGAATGAGATCAAGAAGTGATTTCTTTTTATCCCTTCCCTGTCTTTCACTGTTGCTCTCAGTTTCTAGGGCATTGCCTTGCATTGAGCAGAAATTCAGAAAATGAATATTGAATATCATTCAATATTTTGAATGAGTGTTTTCAAAAAGATGCTCTTGATAAACTTAATCTTCTTTCCATTGTCCAAAGAGACTTTGCTCCAGGGCCTTTGAGGAATTTTCAAGCAGTTTCTGGGAAGTCAGATCTCTGCTTTATCCAGAACAGTTCTGCTGTTTTCTCTGTTGTATAATACATAATCTGTTTTACATAAGATTCGTCTGAGAAGAGACTTCTGCTACCAAAACAATTTTGAAGATTCTTGTTAAAGAGAGGAGTGTTCAAGCTACCCAAACTACTTCATATATATATATTATATATATATATATATATAATATATATATATATATATATAAATATATATATATATATATTTAATTTTCTTTTACCAAGACTCTTAAAGAAACAGATATTTTCTTTTCTTTTTTTTTTTTTTTGGCATTTAAAAAGTTGGGCCATGAAATCTTCAGAGGCAGGCCACTGGTATTAAAATATTGATGGTAGAAAAAAGAGATAGAAAGTGGTGGTGACAAAGGAGCCACTACGTGACGAATAGAAGTTATGCTCTTGCTGTACATCCTCGGAGAAAATACGAGCCATGTTCCTGAACCTCTAAATGTCATTGCTGTCAATGTTGGGACAGAAGAAGAAGAAGCTGCTGCGATTGTTGGGACAGAGGTTGATGAAATCTTAGAGCAGGGGTCCTCAAACTCCAGGTCGTGGACTGGTACCAGTCCATGGCCTGTTAGGAAAGGGGCCACAGCAGGAGGTGAGCGTGGGCAAGAGAACATTACCACCTGAGTTCCACCTCCTCTCAGATCAGTGGCAGCATTAGATTCTCACAGGAGTGCGAACCCTATTGTGAACTGTGCATGCGAGGGATCTAGGTTGTGCACTTCTTATGAAAATCTGTCTAATGCCTGATGATGATCTGAGATGAAACACTTTCATCTTGAAACCACCTCCCTCACCACCCAGTTCATGGAATAATTGTCTTCCCTGAAACCGAAACCTGGTGCCAGAAAGGTTGGGGACCACTGTGTTAGAGGACCCTGCCAGGCCTGGGTTCTGCTAGATTCACTTTCTCATTGCATTTTGGCTCTTCTTACCTGTCACCTTCACAGAGAGTCGTCCCTGACATGCTATCTATAAGAAATGTGTACATCTCACATCAGTCTCCTAGCACTTATTCTGCAATTTAAAAAAAAAAAATTCCATTTATCTCTACCTGAATTATATGTTTGTGTTTTTTATTTATTGTCTGTCTCCCTACACTAGAATGTAAGCTCCTTGAGGACAGACACTTTGTCTCTAGTATTCACTTCTGTTTTCTCAGTGCTGTAGACAATCAATTTTGTTTTCTGTTGAATGGATGAATAAATAATTCTCATATTTTGAGCTTCTCTTGGGCAGAGCTAAAACTCTACAACTCTGTGCATTGCAGAAAGGGTTTGGAACAGAGACTGGTCTATGATTTATTTTCTTTTTTAGTTCTTTACTAAGTTAAGCTAAAAATGACTTTTCCTGTCCATAATACTAAGTTTACACTGTGCCTCCATATTCACAACTAATGGGGAGATAGAAATCCTTAGAAATTAGAAAATTAATTTTTACTTATATTTGTAAATTTCTTAAGGAAATTACCTGATATTCTCAGACATTGTGAAGCCTCATTTATTTAGCTCTCATAAATTTGTAATGGTACGGACAGATAAATAGGTCTGCACTATATTTTGTTCATTATTTAAGATTTTACTCTGTCAGTTGATAAACTGAACAAGATTTAAGGACAACTACTTAGCTGCTTAAGAAAATAATCTTATCCAAGTGTTCTAGAGCATTCAGCAATACCAATGCACTCTTGTGCCAATGCTTTAAATGATTCATTTCTATTGAGCAAAGCAGGTCCAGTAGAATCTTGAATCGAAGTGCTAACTTTGGTCCTTGTTTGACTTTTAACACAATAAAGTTTTGCAGAGACTAGGCCATAAAATTTCTGCACTCCACTTTCAGTAACAAACTTTAAGAAGAAATTAACACAACAGATGCATTTTTAAAAGGCCTCCTCGATGGTCGAGACAGGTTGCCCCTCTAAGTTTCTCAACTTTCTTGGTTTGCTCATCTAGAATTGATGCCTGTATTGCCAAGCAAAATCGTCCAGTCTCTGAGTCAGTCCTGTCTAAGGCCAGAGGCATATTAACAACCTTGGTCCCATCAGTGAAAAAGAATTAAAATAATATTTACCTTTGTCTTAATGCTTCCTTCATGTCACACACTCAATTACAAATTAAAATAGTATTTTATTTAATCCTCTTGGCAAGGGACAGGAGTTACGCAATATCTCATTTAAAAAATGGAAAAATTGAGGGTCAAAGGGGTAACTCACTATCCATCAAAGTCCCACAGCTGGTAAACAGCAAAGTCAGGATTTAGAACCAATGCTTTTTAACACCCAAATCACTGCTCTTATCCATTACAACAAAGGTAGATTTGTCTTTGGTGCCATAGACTTGGCCTTGCTGTGCTGAATAAACCCTGTGTGCCCTGGTATCTTCTGAATATTTTCCCTCCAACACTCCCGGGGCTGCTATTTCATATGACCGGAAGTTTGTCTTGGTTTCTCTGCATAGCCCTCTAATTATTTCTAGGAATAGCCTACTGGCTAGGTCCAATATATAACTCAGATTTGTTATGTTTCTCTTTCCTGTGGCAACTCCCAGAGACATGTTCCACTCCATCGATTAGAACTCTTTAGATTCTCGTGCTTATCAGAATCACATCAGAGCCTGTTCAGTCCTTTAATATTGCACATTATTGTCTTCTCCAGGCTCTGGAGACAACTTAATTTTCCCTAGTCCCATCCTAGTGGCCACGCCTGCCACCTTTTCTACTAAGTTTCTGTCATGTCTCTTGGTCTAAACTACTTGAGAAATGATAACACCTTTCTGTAGTTTAGCCCAAAGACTTGCTGCGGCAGAGGTTTTCTGCTCAAATGATTATTTTCATTTTTCTTTTCTAATATTATGATTGAGTTTACTTATTAGCAATTGTTCATCCAAGAACTAAGCAAAATAGCTATTGCTGATTGCAGTGCACCTGGAGATACAACCGTGTGAGATGGTGCAACATCTAATTCCAGGTGGATAAACTACTAGAGGGCAGTTGGCTACCTGAAAGAATTGGAAAGCTTCTATGCAGATATTCCAATAACACTATGAACTACCTCTCTTTCCTTATCTCTGCCTCTTCGGCCAGTCCACTTGCTTCTCTCAGGCAAATTTACTCCACATCTTCTTTGTGCCATTATTTAAATCTTACCTTAAAGACATCTCTCTCACCCTTGGCCCAAAGTGGTTTGGTTCATCCATTTATCATTTGGTATCGCATGATGGTCTGATATTCTAAAAGCTCCACCTGACAAGTTGGTAAAGCGGGATCAATTATCTCCCAACCTTTCCTTTTTCTAAACATGCAACTATTCTTTCTCCTCACTACCTTATAAACATGTTTGTCAGTCAACAACAACTATCAAGATTTCTTTAAAGTACTGAGTTACCTCTCCAGTTACAATATAATAAGTTAAAAAAGATAAACTACATCTTAACAAAATAGCACAAGTAGCATTAATTTCATTTAGAATCTATTTTAGATTTCAGTGTCTGGGGACCATGGAGACCTGAAGAGTCAGGTAGTTGGTTTAAACATTAAGTTGAGTGACTAGAGAACTAGACAGGATATGAAGGGGCTTTAATTTCAGTTCCATCTTTTTCACTAGTCCTCTTAAATTGGACACTTCTTTTCATATTTGTAGGTTCCCTAAAAATACAGACAATTGGATCACACATGTTCTATTTCATGGGATATTCTATGGTTATAGTATGTCACAAATTAATTTTTAACATTTTATTTAGGTTTGTTTTATCCCATTGAAATCTACCAGATAATTTATTGCTACACAATCCAAAATTTTAAAAAAAAGCTCTTTAAAGGAAACCACTCATTGAGGTTCCTGATATTCTATGTTTATTTCCCCTTTGGTATATGTGTCCATGGTAAAATGTCATGTGGGTGTTATAGTCTTGTCTCATCTGGGATAAGAGATATTAAGAAGGAGGCTCACTGTTTCTGCTTGGACAAGGGTGTGAAGTGGTATAGGCCAGCATGGTGAAGTCATGGACAGTCAGTGACTGACCTTGAAGAGAAAGGTGAATTTTTGGGACAGAGTGAGCCGATTCACTAGTCATCCTTCTCCTACTAATTCCTTTTTTTTTGTTTCCAACCCAGAAGGCTATGGACATTATACTTACTAAAAAAGAAAGTTTTTATTTATGTATTTAACCCTCATTCATTTAAATGGAATAATTACTACATGCCGAGTTTGTTGGTCAATTTGTTTTGCTATAAAGGAGTATCTGAGACTGGATAATTTATAAAGGAAAGATTTATTTGGCTCATGTTTCTGCTGGCTGTACACAAAACATAGTGCTAGCATCTGCTTCTGATGAGGGCCTCAGGAAGCTTCCAGTCATGGTGGTAGCAAGGGAGAGAGGGAGGAGGTAGCAAGCTCTTTTAAACAACCAGATCTCATCTGAACTCCAAGATTTAGAACTCACTGAATCCCGAGAGGACAGCACTAAGCCGTTAATGAGGGATCCTCCCCAATAACCCAAATACCTCTTACTGGGTCCCACCCCCAATATTGAAGATCACATTTCAACATGAGATTTGGAGGGGACGCACATCCAAGCTATATCACCAGGCGTTAGGCTAAGAGCTAGAAATGTAGAGGGAGTGGAGCAGATGGAGAAGGGCATTCAAATAATCAACTAATACCACTTACACAAAGTGGTACATATCACTGTAGTTCTGTTGCAACAGGTTCCCCTGCCCTCACTCCATCTGCTCCCTGAGACATTCCTCCTATATTGTACAGGAGAGGGTTAGTGTGAGGGAGGGGGAAATTTTAGAAAAATCAGACCTAAAGTTTCTCTTACTCCTTCTACCTTAGCCCTCTTTAAGCTGAATTTGGTGTCCTCAACCATCTTACTTTAGTTTATTTGGGTTGTTATAACAAAATACCTTAGACTAAGTGATTTATAGACAATAGAAATGCATTGCTCATAGTTCTTTAGGCTAAGAAGTTCAAGACTAAGATGCTAGTAGATTTGGTGCCTAGTGAGCACTCTCTCTCTACTTCATAGATGGTGCCTTCTAGCTGAGTCCTCACATGGCAAAGGGGCAAACAAACTCCCTTAGTCTTCTTTTATAATGACACTAATCCCATTCATGCAGACAGAGTGCTCATGACCTAATTACCTCCTTCATTAGTCCATTTGAACACTGCTATAAAGATAATACCCGAGACTGGGTAATTTATAAAGAAAAGAGGTGTAATTGACTTACAGTTCTGGATGGCTGGGAAGGCCTCAGGAAACTTACAATCATGGTGGAAAAGGAAGCAGGCATGTCTTATGTGGTGGCAGGCAAGGGAGAGAGAGTGAAGGAGGAACTTATAAATCCATCAGATCTCATGCATATTCATGCAATATCATGAGAACAGCATGGGGGAAATTGCCCCCATGATCCAGTCATGTCCCACCAGGTCCCTCCCTTAACACTTGGGAATTATGGGGATTATAATTCAGGATTAGATTTCGGTGGAGACCGAGCCAAACCATATTACCTCCCAAAGGCACCATCTTTTAATATTATCACTTTGGGGTTTAGAATTTCAACACCTGAATTTGGGGAAAACAAACATTCAGACCATAGCACCCCTCTTTTGGGAAATTACACCTCTCTACACATAAGAATGGAGTCTCAGCCAAATTCTACCAGATGTACAAAGAAGAGCTGGCACGATTCCTAAAGAAACTATTTCAAAAAATTGAGGAGGAGGGACTCCTCACCAACTGATTATATAAGGCCAACATCATTCTTATATCAAAACCTGGCAGAGATACAACAAGAAAAGAAAACTTCAGGCCAATATCCTGATGGACAGTGATTCAAAAATCCTCAAAAAAATAGTTGCAAACCAAATCCAGCAGCACATCAAAAGGCTAATCCACCATGATCAAGTAGGCTTCATCCCTGAGATGCAAGGTTGGTTCAACATATACAAATCAATTAATATTATTCATCACATAAACAGAATTAAAGACAAAAATTGCATAATTTTCTCAATAGATGCAGAAAAAGCTTTCAATAAAATTTAACACCCTTTCATGTTAAAAACTCTCAACAAGCTAGGTATTGAAGGAACATACCTCAAAATAATAAGAGTTACCTATGACAAACCCACAGCCAACATTATTCTGAATGGGCAAAAGCTAGAAGCATTCCCCTTAAAAACCAGCACAAGACAAGGATGCCCTTTCTCACCATTCCTACTCAAAAACATCATGGTACTGGTACAAAAATAAGAACATACACCAATGGAACAGAATAGAGAGCCCAGAAATAAGGGCACACACCTATGACCACCTGATCTTTGACAAAGCTGACAAAAACAAGCAATGGGGAAAAGACTCCCTATTCAATAAATGATGCTGGAATAACTGGCTAACCATATGCTGAAGACTGAGGCTGGACCCCTTCCTTACGCCATATGCAAAAGTCAACTCAAGATGAATTCGAGACTTAAATGTAAAACCCAAAACTAAAAACCCTGAAAGACAACCTAGGCAATATCATCCTGGACATAGGAACGGGCAAAGCTTTCATGACAAGACACCAAAAGCAATTGCAACAGGAGCAAAAATTGACAAATGGGATCCAATTATACTTAAGAGTTTCTGCACAGCAAAAGAAGCTATCAACAGAGTAAACAGACAACCTACAGAATGGAAGAAAATTTTTGCAAACTATGCATCTAACAATAGCCTAATATCCAGCATCTATAACAAACCTAAACAAATTTACAAGTGAAAAACAAACAACCTTATTAAAAAGTGGGCAAAGGATTGAACAGACACTTTTCAAAAGAAGATATATATGCGGCTAACAAACATATGAAAAAAAGCTCAATATCACTAATCATTGGAGAAATGCAAATAAAAACCATAATGAGATACCATGTGACATGAGTCAGAATGACTTTATTATTAAAAAGTCAAAAAACAACAGATGCTAGTAAGATTGTGGAGAAAATGGAACACATACACATTGCTGGCGGGAGTGTGAATTAATTCAACCACTGTGGAAAGCAGTATAGTGATTCCTCAAAGAGCTAAGAGCAGAACTATCATTCGACCCAGCAATCCCATTACTGGGTATATACCCAGAGGAATATAAATCATTTTTACCATAATGACACATGAACGCAAATGTTCATTGCGGCACTATTCACAATAACAAAGGCATGGAATCAATCTAAATGCCCACAAATGATGGATTGGATAAAGAAAAATGTGGTACATATATACCATAAAACACTATGTAGCCATAAAAAAAAACAAGATCATGTATTTTGTGGGAATGTGGATACAGTTGAAGGTTATTATCCTAAGCAAACTAATGCAGGAAGAGAAAAGCAAATATCACATCTTCTCACTTATAAGTGGGAGCTAAATGATGATAATGTATGAAGATAAAGAAGGAAAGAACAGACACCGGGATCTACTTAAGGGTGGAGGGTGGGAGGAGGGAGAGGAGCAGAAAAGATAACTTCTTAGTATTGGACTTAATTCATGGGTATTGAGATAATCTATACAACAAACTCCCATGATGTGAGTTTACCAACGTAACAAACCTGCACATGTAACCCTGAACCTAAAATAAAAGTTAAAAAATAAGATAAAATAAAATGAAAATATTACCTACCAGGCAGATATATAGTGAATATTTAACAAGATAATAATGTATATTACTTAGTACTTTGTAGGCCAGATTATTTTTGAACTATAGTTACTTTTCTCCACTATCAGCTGGCATGCCTAAATTGTATCATTTGAAATGCTGGGTATTAATAGTGCTGTATATAAAATGATTCCATGGTCAAAAACAAAAACAACAACAACAACAACAACAAAAAAGAGGCCTCATTCCTTTATCCTTTCTAACATCTTTGGCTAGGCACAAAAGGATTTCCTTGGTCCAGGATTTGATATCTCACAAATGGAAAGATATGATTTCTCATTTTGTGAGTGAGGGGGAAGACTGAGATACTGATGATTCTCTGATTTTAAATTACTTTATTAAAAACAAAATCTGTGACTGATGACACATCATAAACTACTTAAGAGCAAACACTCCTCACCTAATAAATATTATTTTTCTAAGATAATTTACATTTCTTATGAGTTATGAAGATGACGTATTTGTCCTATTTATATGACTTTCTACCTTATTGGATACAAAAAATAATCCAGGCAGGATATTGTTAAGAAGTATTTGATTTACTTCCAAACCTGCTTATGTTATGGGGCCTGTAATATTAACTTAGAAAGTCTATATCCACACCAGATCAACCAGCTCTAAAAGATTATTTTTCCTCCTATCTTTATTGAAGTATAATTGACAAATAAATATTGTATATATTTAAACCATCTAATGTGATTATTTGATATATATACATTGTGAAACGATTAACACAATCAAACTAACACATCCGTCACCTCACATCACACCTTTGTGTGTGTGTGTGTGTGTGTGTGTGTGGTAAGAACACTTAAGGGCTACTCTTTTAGAAAATTTCAAGTATACAATACAGTATTATTAACTAGAGTCACCATCCTGTACATTAGGTCCTAAGAACTTATTTATCTTTTGACTGAAAATTTGTTCCCTTTGACCAATACCTCTCCTAAAAGACTCTTCTTGACCATACTCTCTCTCCTAAGATAATTGAATAGAACTGTCTGTGTGGAAGAGCTCAATTCACTCAATTTATCACCCTGAATTATGAAGGAACATAAGACTGAGGAATTTGACTTTGTCTAAGAGCATTGCTTATAGAGATTGCTAATTGTCAATGGCAGCAAAAATCTAAAGACCATCTAATTGAAAGAGAATCTAGAGCCCCCAGCAGGAAACACACAACCTCATGATTCACGCCAGTGTCAACCATTTATAGATTTGATTCTATTGGTTCATTTAGTTGTTCATCCAAATGGATACAGCATTATCTGTCACATATTGAATACGATTGTAAGACATAAATGTTCTCATGCTGCTTACAATCTAGCGGATCCTTTTTATCTATCACAAATATACAAATATTGTTCTTCCTTTATACTGTTTTGTATTAACAGTACGCAGATCTGTGTTATTCAGTGTTGGTAGAAAGGTTCACTTCCGCCCCTTATCTTTCTTGTTTGGTAAGGACATAGAGATACATGATTCTCTAGGTTGCTGCAGATTCTCCCTTGTGTAGGAGAGAAAGGTCTAACTGGTGCTTTCTCTTTTAATTTCATTAAAATAAAAGAACATTCTTAAAAAGTACAGTGAGTGGCCTGTAATCTCAGGACTTTGGGAGGCCAAAGCAGGCAGATCACAAGGTCAGGAGATTGAGACCATCCTAGTTAACATGGTGAAAACCCGTCACTACTAAAAAATACAAAAAATTAGCTAGGCATGGTGGTGGGCACCTGTAGTCCCAGCTACTTGGGAGGCTGAGGCAGGAGAATGGCATGAACCTGGGAGGCAGAGCCTTCAGTGAGCCGAGATCCTGCCACTGCACTCCAGCCTAGGTGACAGAGTGAGACTCCATCTCAAAAAAAAAAAAAAAAAAAAAAAAAGCACAGTTAGTGAAATAAAACAATTTATTAGTGTCCGACTCAGCCTTGAATTTGTAGTCTTACTGCTTTTGTGTTCCACTAACGGGGTTGTTCCTAGAAATGGCATTGGATGGAGGCCAATGCATATCTCTGCACAGAAGCTGGCAAAAATCCCACAAAGCTTGATTTGGTCCTGTAACTAATTCAAAGTAACACAGAGCTAAGTAGCTTGTGATTTCCTATAAGTCTTGAATGTTTGGAGGTAAGATACAGTTCAGTTGCATTTGACGGCATGTTAGTGGTGTTTCCTTTTAATTGGATGAATCAAGTGTTGGCTAAATTTCTGAGAGTCTGTTGAGTGTTCTTAAGCCTTGTAGAATTGTACTCAGAAAATCTGTCTTTAGTGTGTCGAGATCCTGATGAAAAAGCTAATAAACTTAGGCTGCATTCATTGAAATGTAATATCAAGTTGAAAACAGACTACATGTGGAGTAGTCATGTCCTGTTCTGAGAGCTATACTTACACAGTAACACTGGAATAGAAAGTACAAGAAATGCCATCCAGGCATGAGCCTAGGAAGAAAAGTTTACCAATAATAGTTGAGTGAACACTGGATGTTTTCCCTGAAGAAATGAAGACTCATGGCTAACTAACTTCAATTAGTTAGTTACAGAACAAAATCAAGCCCAAGGAACAATGGAAGAAGTTTAGAAGTGTCCTCACAAAGAATTAGCTTGGTTAGATTTGCTCTAAAAGGCTGCATAAAGACTCAGTGGAAGTTCCTGGTAGGCAAATTTGGGGATCTAAAATTAGGAAGAAAACCCAGAATTTTTCAACTATAGAAATAGAGTTGCTTCTCAAAACAAAATCCACCCCAGACTGAGATTTTCCAGCTGAAGTTTCATGTAATCTGTAAAAAAGAATGCTGTGATTAGAGGGAGTAAATGTGATTTAGGAGCAAAGGGTTAAGAAGGTGTTGAAGTTGGACATACCTGAGTTTGTAGACCAGCTCCATAATTACTTGGCTAGAAATTTGAGGAAGGCATTTATCTTATCTGAATCCAAGTTTTTGTTTTTGTTTTTTTTTTTTTTGACAGAGTCTCACTATGTCATCCAGGCTTGAGTGCAATGGCGCAATCTAGGCTCATTGCAACCTCTGCCTTCTGGATTCAAGCGATTCTCCCTGCCTCAGCCTCCCCAGTAGCTGGGATTACAGGCACCTGCCACCATGCCCAACTGATTTTTGTATTTTTTGTAGAGACAGGGTTTTGCCATGTTGGCCAGGCTGGTCTGAAACTCCTGACCTCAGGGAATCCACCTGCCTCAGCCTCCCAAAGTGCTGAGATAACAGGCGTGAGCCACCATGCCTGGCCTCAAGTCCTGGCATTTTAAAAATAGAGGTAACACTTTCCTCAGTGTGTTTGTTTTGTGATGAGTAAATAAGATCTGGTATATCAATAGTCTGCTAAAATGCTTGACATATAGAAGGTGCTTCTCTGAGTAACCTATAAAGTCCTTATCAGTTTTAAGAATGCCAAATTCTGAGAAAGGTACAGGGAGTGTATGATATTTTTTGCTAGGTGTATTTTTACATGCTAATTCTCTCTTTTATTGTACATGCTATGATCCTGCCATGTATTCCATTGACTTGGAATACCCTACATTCAAAGCCACGGTGAGAGGTTCTGAAACGAATGTGAATATCACTCAGGGCACATTTGGTATCTTCAATATGGAATTATGAATGAGCTCAGTTAAGATGTTTCATTTTGCTTCGTCTTAGACAAAACAGCAATACTTTACTGTCTATTGCAATATCAGAGTTTGTGTTACTATAAAGCAATTCTACAAACATGAGAAGTCATTTCACGTCTGATGACCTCAAATTCCTTATCATTGAAACACGGATGTTGATTAGATAATCTTTAAGAACCTTCCTATTTATAAAAATAACAGGTTTTTTCTGTATGGGCAGTTCTGTAATATTTTTCCAGAATGGGAAAAGTAGATAACACCCTGGAGAATGCAACTTGAATTCCAAAGAACTTTGTCAAGACAGAGAACTAGGAAGAGAGCAATGGAAAAATGTTCTCTAGAAACTAATACAGAAAATAGTACATTGTGCTAATTCAAGGTAAGAAAAATACCAAATTTGGATTATATGAGACTTCAGCTAAGCATGAGTCAGGAAGTAAATAATAAATAATAAAAAGAGATGCACTGGGTGTCATGGAAATCTTATATGGGGAAGGTTAGGGAATACTTCAAGATCTTGTTTTGATAGAGGAAGAGGGATTTTCCAGACAAACCAGGGGGTTCAGCATTTAGGGTTCAGGCCCTGGTGTGTGTGTGAGATGATGTGTTGTACTGCTGGAGCAGGAAGTGGGTTTGATACATCAGGAGTTCCAGGTAT
Organism: Macaca mulatta; assembly: GCF_049350105.2. Taxonomy (NCBI): domain Eukaryota; kingdom Metazoa; phylum Chordata; class Mammalia; order Primates; family Cercopithecidae; genus Macaca; species Macaca mulatta. The sequence continues at coordinate 174,137,075 of NC_133406.1, forward strand.
GCATAAAGGAGTAGAAAGGCATGAGGCGGGAGGAGAAAGAATGTGTTTAGAAACTACAGTGTGGTGAAGAGTAGCAGTAGGAGCCTAGGCATAGTCCGCTTATTATCCTCATCTTTCTAAAAGAATCACACAGGGACCATGCAAAGTACGATAGAGAAAAAACTAACCAGCTAACTTATTTCTTTCCTAGTTTTCTTTCATAAATATTTACTGTGCATCTGCAATAGAACATACCTTGTGTTAGTTACAGCAGACATTCAAATCCTCTCTCTAGGCTCTAGGACATCTCTCTTCTGCACAATGGTATGATTTGGGAAATCTGGCTTGTATTCAATTTAATCATCCCCTAGATCCCCAAAAAGGTGCTCCCTCCTGCTTGGGCTCCCTGATTCAGCAGATGCCTCAGGTTAAGCCCAAATACCTTTCTTGGTGTCATCCACAGGAATCTCAAGTACACTCAAGAGTCTACCTCTTTTTTTCAGTACTGCTATTTTATAGTTCTCTCTCCCTCCTGTTTGGCATGGAAAGGGGCAGATTAATAAGCCACTAGTCAAGAAAATTTCTGAGCAGGGAATCAATTCAAGTTTCTTCTTGTTGCAGGCATGCCCAATCTTGGTAAGAGTTTCTACTGGAGCCCCACTGGTTAGGAGGAAGGGAAGCAGCCACCCCTCCTCCACAGGTGATAGTGAAGAAGAAAATAGCCTATCTTTGTGAACTGTGAACTTTCCAAAAGATTCCCCTCTACCCTTCTCCCATCTTGGTTCTTCTTATATTGACTAGAGATTAGATCATTTTGGCACTTCTCACTAAGCTTTTCAGGTAAACTTCTAGAGGTCCATTGTTTATAAAATGTGATATGCTTTATAATGCCTTTTCTCCCAAGCTTTGGGCCTGAACTGCTCACTTGGGTTCTTACACTGTCTTAAAAACTTCATGGTGTCTAGAACTATGCTTTGCATTTTAGACTTGGAAGTTTAGAATACCAGAAGACCAATTTAGAGGTTTTCAATCAAATGCCTTCATTGTTCAATATGTGAATTGAGATATGAAGACATGAAGCGATTTGTCCAAGATGACATGTTTGTTTTTGGGTGCTGGTACCATGTCAGTAAAGATGCTCTCAGTTATAAGAAACAGGAAACCTTGAGTCTAAACTATGTTAAACAATAACAGAATTCATTATATCACATATCAGGAAGCCCAGTGGTGGAGCAGTCTACAAACAAGGCACAATTAAGAGCTCTGATTCCATTCCTCTGCCATCTTCTCTACTCTGTCCTGCCACCAGCTGCCAGCTTTGGCCTCAGGCTGGCGTCCTTCATGCTTTCAACATGCCTACTTACTGTAATTGTGGCAAAATTGTTCCTTGTTCTTGTTGACCTGGTGAAAGAGATTCTTTCCTCTAACCATGGAATGGAAGTTCTTTGCAATCTGATTGAGCCAAACTGGTCATGTGCTCAACTCTGGACCAGTACAGTCACCAGGGAAATGCCTGTGCACTGACTAGCTTAAAACTGGGTCCCGGAACAAATCACTCATAAGGGGATGAGGTTACCATGATTGGCCTAGTTATGATCTGTTTCCAGAGTGCATATGTCTTCAGTTTTTCTGAGTCGCAAACATGACTGTGAGAAGGCTGAACCTCTAAGCAAAATTAGAAAGAAGGAAGTATGGAGAGAATGGATACTGTGTAAGCAACAAATAAATCAACCACAGGAACCCAGGGACACCCCTTCCTCCCAGCCGGCTATATTCCAGTCCTGTGTTGACTGGTATGAAGGGAGAGAAATGTGCTCTGGAGAAATTTAGGTCCGGAAAGGGTACCACATTTGAAATAGACATTGTGTGATATTCTTCCATGAATGAAGTTTCTGAGACAGTCCAAATAGCAAGTTCAGAGAGAGGCTATTTTATTCTGCTGCCAAGATAATGCCATCTGCTGTGACATCACAGGTGGATAGCGCAGCACATTTTATCTGGTGAAGTTACCGAGGCAACATAGTTTGACCGTGACAATAGGGTAAGGTGGCAGCATAGAAACTGACTTTTTCCCAGCTTTTTTTTTTTCACTGTAAAAAACAATTTAGAAAGAGCTTATTATTAGAGAATATTTTCTATTCCAAGAGGCAGGATAGCCAGAAAACAACAACAACAACAACAACAGTAATTAAGGCTTGTAGATGAATGTTGCTTAGACATTCTTAGGTCAACCAAAATGATCAATAAATCCTTGTGGGTTGGACTCTTTTATCATGGGTCTCAGATAACTTTAACTTCTTCTTTGTCTAAATCTTTAAAAAATGTTTTCAATGAGGCACAGGTATGTGCAGATGTAGCTTTTATTTTTCTCTTGATTTTTTCCTCTATGAACTTCTGCCTAACTCTCTTGTAGCTATTTGCTGAGACTCATTCCAGTACTTTTGTGTGCCTGCTCCCCATAGTGCCTATCATAGAGCTAGACAAATGGAAGGCATTCAGATATATCTGTTGGGTGATTGATATCTCCTTATGCTTCTTATGTTATACTCCAAAACCAATTTTCTAAATTTAATTGTCCTTATTTGCTTCTTTTTAGTAGAGATATATCCAAAATGAATAATGGATTCAACATGCAGTTTGCAAAACATGAATCTCACTTAAGAAACGTAATTTATACTACCTGTTTATCAGCCTGAGATGAAATTTGTTATACCTAGAAAAACAGAGGAGCTTTCTTATTCATTCATTTATTCATAGAATAAATATTTATGGAGTGACCATTATGTGTCAGGCACTGTTCCAGGTGCTGGAGATAAAACAGTGACTAGAAACTATCAATAAACATAGTTGAAAAGAAACTATGAACAGAGTAAACAGACAATCTATAGAATGGGTGAACATTTTTGCAAACTATACATCCAACCAAGCTCTAATATCCAGCATCTATAAGGAACTTAAACAAATTTCCAAGAAAAAACCAAACCACCCCATTCAAAAGTGGGCAAAGGACCTGAACAGACACTTTTCTGGTGTTACCATCTAACACCAATCAGAATGGCTACTGATATGGTTTGGATTTGTGTCCCTGCCCAAATCTTATGTCACATTGGAGGAGGGAACTGTTGGAAGGTAAATGGATCATGGGGGCACGTTTCCCTTTGCTGTTCTCACAATGGTAATTGAGTTATCATGATATCTGATGGTTTAAAAGAGTCTGGAACTTCTCCTTTCGCTCTCTCTCTCCTGCCACCATGTGAAGAAGGTGCTTGCTCTCCCTTCACCTTCCACCATGATTGTAAGTTTCCTGAGGCCTCCCAGTCATGCTTTCTGTTAAGCTTATGGAACTGTGAGTCAATTAAACCTCTTTTCTTCATAAATTACCCAGTCTCAGGAAGTTCTTTTGAGTAGTGTGAGAATGGATTAATATAGCCATTATTAAAAAGTCAAAAATAACAGATGCTGGTGAGGTTGTAAAGAAAAAGGAATGCTTATACATTATTGGTGGGAGTGTACATTAGTTCAGCCATTGTGGAAGACAGTGTGGCAATTCCTCAAAAATCAAAAGACAGAAATACCATTTGACCCAGCAATCTCATTCCTGGGTGTATAATACCTTAAAGAATATAAATCATTCTATTATAAAGGCACATGCACACTTAGGTTCATTGCAACACTATTCAGGTTAGTAAAGACATGGAATCAACCTAAATGCCCATCAGTGATAGACTGGCTACAGAAAATGTGCACATATACACAGGCATTTTCATAGATCCTCTGAAATCTAGGAGGAGGTCCCCAAATCTCAACTCTTGTCTTCTGCACTCCCACAGGTCCAATACGTCAAGCCACTGAGGCTTGGGGCTTGTACCTTTAGAAGCCATGGCCTGAGTTGTACCTTGACCCCTTTTAAAACCATTACTGGAGATGGAGTGGCTGGAATGCAGGGTGCTATGTCCTAAGGCTGAACAGACCAGTGGGGCCCTGGGCCCTGCCCAGGAAACCATTTTTTCATCCTAGGCTTCCAGGCCTGTGATTGGAGGGGCTGCCATGAAGAGCTCTGAAATGCCCTGGAGACATTTCAGAGCAGGACACCTCCATTGTCTTGGCTATTAGCATTCTGTTTCTCTTTATTTATGCATGCAAATTTCTGCAGTCAGTGGGGTTTCAATTTCTCCCAGAAAAAGGAGTTTTGTTTTCTACCACATGGTCAGGCTGCAAATTTTCCAAACTTTTATGTTCTGCTTTCCTTTTAAACATAGGTTCCAATTTCAGACCATTTCTTTGTGAACACAGATGACTATGTTTTCAGAAAAAGCCAGGCCACATCTTGAATGCTTGGCTGCTTAGAAAATTCTTCCACCAGCTACCCTAAATCATCTCTCTCAAGTTCAGAGTTCTACAGATCTCTAGGGCAGAGGCAAAATACCACCAGTCTCTTTGCTAAAGCATAGCAAGAGTGACTTTTACTCCAGTTTCCAATAAGTTCCTCATCTCCATCATCATTTTGATTAAATCCATTCAACAAGTCTCCAGGAAGTTCCAAACTTTCCCACATCTTCCTGTCTTCTTTTGAGCCCTCCAGGCTGTTCCAACCTCTGTCCATTACCCAGTTGCAAAGTTGTTTCCACATTTTTAGGTATCTTTATAGCAGTGCCCCACTTCCTCAATACCGATTTTCTGTATTTGTCCTTTTTCTCACTGCTATAAAGAACTACCTGAGACTGGGTAATTTATAAAGGAAAGAGGTTTAATTGACTCACAGTTATGCATGGCTAGGGAGGCCTCAGGAAACTTACAATCATGGTGGAAAGTGAAGGGGAAGCAAGGCATACCTTACATGGTGGCAGCAGATGAGAGAATGAGGGTGGTAGTGCCATACTTTTAAACCATCAGATCTTGTGAGAACTGTCTTGAGAACAGCATGGCTCTCATGGGGAAAATCTACCCCCATGATCCAATCACCTCCCACCAGGTCCCTCCCCTGACACGTAGAGATTACAATTTGAGATGAGATGTGGGTGGGGAACAGAGCCAAACCATATCCTACACCATTGAATACTATGCAGCCATAAAAAGGGATGAGAGTATGTCTTTTGTGGGAACATGGTTGGAGCTGGAGGCCATCATCCTTAGCAAACTAACACAGGAACAGATAATTAAATACCACATGTTCTAACTCATAAGTGGGAGCTAACTGATGAGAACTTATGGACACATGGAGGGGAACAACACACACTGGGGCCATTTAGAGGGTGGAGTGGGGAGGAGGGAGAGGATCAGGAAAAATAAGTAATGGATACTAGGCTTTATACCTGCATGATTAAATAATATTTACCACAAACCCCATGACACACATTTACCTATGTATTATAACAAACCTGCACTTGTACCCCTGAACTTAAAAGTTAAAAAAAGAATGTTGATTCTGTCTCACAACAGAAGATTCCAGAAACATGACAAATCTTAACTCTTATGAGCCTGGACAAGGGGAACTGCCTCTGCTATGGGAAAAGCACAAAATCCTGCCAAGCTCCTTCTCCCCTAAGGAACAAAAGACTTAAGTTGTTGGTGGAAGGGCAGCAAAACTTCCACAGGGTCTGCTTAAGAATTTGGTTGAAGTGGAGCAGTAGGAAACATCTCTTACTCCCCACTACCATACTAGCAAGTGCCAAGTAACAAGTGATAGCAGCCTATTGTTGGGTAAAAGGCAAGAAAATTGAAGAGACAACTTCTTTGATATGCAGATACTCAGAAAAGGCCTAAAACTGAGGGTAGACCAGGCACATTGAGTAAAATTATCAGGCAAACTGGTCTCCATCTTAAGCATAAGATAATGCCAGAGGAATGAAACTGGCAGGGCACTGAAGCAACAACACAACTGAAACCCAGCTGAATTGCTGACCGTATTGACTCAAACTCCAACACTAATGACCAATAGAAGAATAAGTATTCCTATTTCTAGGCATAAGTACTATTTATCTTAGTGTCTACTGTCCTGTATACTTTATCCAGCATGCAATAAAAAAGATGTAACAACCACTGTCAAGAGATGAAGCAATCAACAATCTAACTCAGACCCTACCCAGATTTTGGAACAATCAGGCAGGAATTTAAATTGACTAAGATTAATTTATTAAACACTCTAGGAGAGAATAGGGACAACATGTATGAATAGATGGGAAATGTCTGTCCAGAGAATTGAAAATAAAGAGAAAGACAAATAGAAAAGATAAAGTAAAAATCATTGCAACAGAAATGAAAAATTACTTTAATGAAATTATCAGAAGAATCAATATAGCTGAAGAAAGAATCACTGAACTTGAATAAATCACCCAAAGTAAAACACAAAGAGAAAAAAAGAGTGGAAAAAGGAAGACAGACAGAGAATACAGGAACTCTGGAATACTATCAAATGGTCTAATATATGTGTAATTAGAACCCTAGAAGAAGACAGAAAATTAGACAGAAAAAGTACTTTAAGAGATAACAGCCAATACTTTTCCCAAAATAATGAAATGTGGCAGAATACAGATCAAAAAATTTCAGAGAACCCCAAGCACAAAAATATTAAACACCATACACACACACACACACCACAAGAGACAGCATATTCACACTGCTGAAATTAAAGTTATAGAGAAAATGACACATACACCCAGAAACAAGGAAAAGAAAAAAGTTGCAACAGACTTCTTGTCATAATCTATGCAAGTGTGCAAACAATAAAGTGATATCATTGGAGCATTTAAACAAACAAAATGTCTGTAAACCTAGAATTCTATACCCAGTGAAAATACAGTTTAAGCTGAAGGAGAAATACTCTTTTAGACAATAAAAACCAAGATCTTTGATTATCAGCAGATCTGCACTATGAGATGTGTTAAAGACAGCTCTTCAGGCAGAAGGAAATTTACGAGAGAGAAATTTTGATGTACACAAAGAATAAAGATTTCTGGAAGTGATGAAAATAAAGATAAGTATAAAAGTTTTTTTTATTGGCTGGGTGCAGTGGCTCACGTCTGTAATCCCAGCACTTTGGAAGGCCGAGGCGGGCGGATCATGAGATCAGGAGATCGAGACCATCCTGGCTAACACGGTGAAACCCCATCTCTACTAAAAATACAAAAAATTAGCGGGGCATGGTGGAGGGCGCCTGTAGTTCCAGCTACTCGGGAGGCTGAGGCAGGAGAATGGCGTGAACCCGGGAGGCGGAGCTTGCAGTGAGCAGAGATCATGCCACTGCACTCCAGCCCGGGTGACAGAGCGAGACTCCATCTCAAAGAAAAAAAAAAGTTTTTTTTCTTTTTAATTACTCTAAAAGATTATTGGTTTTCTAAAGCAAAAATAAGAGTGATGTATTTTGGCATATGCAAAATTAAAATGTGTGACAGCAATACCCTCACTGATTATGGGAAGTAGGAATTGGAAGCATATAAGTATTTTAAAGCCCTTGAAGTAGTGTGATTTGTTTTAGTAAGACTGTGCTTTATTTTTATTTTTTATTATTGAGATATGGTCTCATTCTGTTGCCTAGGCTGGAGGGCAGTGGTGCAATCTCAGCTCACTGCAACCTCCGCTTCCCAGGTTCAAGCGATTCTCGTGCCTCAGCCTCCTGAGTAGCTGGGACTATAGGCACTCGACATCATGCCCAGCTAATTTCGGTATTTTTAGTAGAGATGGGGTTCCACCACATTGGCCAGACAGGTCTCAAACTCCTGACCTCAGATGATCCACTTGCCTCAGCCTCCCAAAGTGCTGAGCCACTTTGGGAGGATTACAGGCGTGAGCCACTGTGCCTGGCCTAAGACTGTGCTTTATTAATAATGCACATTATAAAGCTTGGAACAACTACTAAAAATAAAACATTTTAAAAATATATATGAATAATAGGCCAAAAGTGTAGATAAGATTGAATGTAAAAAAAAAATTAATCCAAAGCAAGCAAAAAAAGAGAAGCAAAGGATGGATAGAAAAATTTAAAACAACTAACAAAATGGTAGGTTTTAATAAGAGTATATCAATAGTTACATTAAACAAATTGTCTAAACATAACAAAAAACAGAGATTATCAAGTTAAATAAACACGCAACTCATCAACTCTATGTAATCTTTAAGAAACTCATTTTAAATACAGGTAAAATTAAAAGAATAGAAAAAGATGGATTATAAAAACAGTGATCAAAAGAAAGCTAAAGGGACTAAATATCAAAGTAGACTTTAGAACAAATATTACCAGGAATCATGAGGAACATGACCTAATGATAAAGAAGACATGGCAATCATAAATGCGTATGAACCTCATGATGGAGCTTCAAAATACATTAAGCAAAAACTAATGGAATTAAAAGGGAAATTGACAAATCCATAATTATAATTGGAAATGTTAATATTCTTCTCTCAGTAATTAATAGAACAAATAAATTTTAAATACAGTAACTTTAGAGAACAGGTGAGCAACACTATCAACAAACTTAACCTACCTGGCAATAGTAGAACATTTTATCCAACAATAGCACAATATACATTATTTTCAAGTGCAAATGGAAGTACACCAAGATTGCCATTTTCTTATTCATAAAATAAACTTTAGCAAATTTAAAAGAATTGAAATCATGCAAATCATATTCTATGATCATACTGAAATTGATCTAGAAAACAACAGAAAAATACCTGGAAAATTATGGGGAAAATGGAAATTAAACAACGTGGTTCTATGTAATCTATGGCTCAATGAGTAAGGCATAATGGGAATGAGAAAATGTTTAAAAATGAATGATAATAAAAACTCAATAAATTAAAATTTGTGTAATTTTAATTTATTATATTTATATCTAAAGCGGTAATAAAGGGAAAGTTGTAGCACTAAATGCTTATATAAGACAAGAAGAAAGACCTCTAATCAGTATATTAGAGGTCTAATATACTGTAATATGGGTTTTCATGTTAAGCAACTAGAAAGAGAAGAACATATTAAACCCAAAGAAGAAATAAAGAAATCATAAAGATCTGTGCAAAAATCAGTGGAATAAAAAACAGAGTAACAACAGAGAAAAATCAATGAAATCAAAAGCTTGCTCTTTGAGATCAATGAAATTGATGAATCTCTAGTTATGCTGGTCAGAGAGGGAAGTCAAAAATAATCAATACTGGGAATGAGAGCAGTGAAATCACTACATAGTCTACAGTAATTAAAGGATAATAAGGGGATATATGAGCAACGTCATGCCAATGAAGTTGTTGCCACGGCTGTGTGTTTTAGGGGAGTGTTTGGCTGGATGTTTTAGGGCACTGATTGACTACAGATAAAGGATTTTTTGTGGGTGATGGAACTATTCTATATCTTGATTATAACATACAGCTACACAGATGTATGTGTTTGTCAAAATTTATAGGACTGTACATTAAGATTGTTTAATTTTATCTTATTTAAATGAATTTGTTAGTGCAGTCTAAGGCACTGTATTGTTTCTCAATCATCCTTGACATATGTCATAGCCATATATAACTTTTGGGCTTTTTCTTCTCTTATTTTTAATGTATGTAGATTAAAAGAATTGTTCGATACTAAAACATTTATGTATTAAAACTTCTTGTCATAGACTGGAGGAGACTATACAACTATGAAAACGACATAAAATATGGCGTCTTGAATTGGATCCTGGAGCAGACAATGGGTTTATTGGGAAAACTGGTGAAGACTGGAAAATAGAAAAAATAGAGTCTTCAGAGAACTAAAAATAGAATTAATGTACAATTCAACAATCTAGCTGTGTATCTACTCAAATGAGAAAAAATCGCTATATTAAAAAATAGCTATACTTCTATGTCTATTGCAGCATCCTTCACAATAGCAATGATATGAAATCAATCTAAAATGTCAATCAGTGGATGATTGGATAAAGAAAATGTGGTATTAATGCATACACACACATACACACATATGCACACACACAATGGAATACTGTTGAGCCATTAAAAAAAGTGAAATCATGTTCTTTTGCAGCAACATGGATGGTACTGGAGACCATTATTTTAAGTATAACCACTCAGAAACAGAAAGTCAAATACTGCACATTCTTACTTATAAGTGGGAGCTAAATAATGTGTACACATGGACATAGAATGTGGAATAATAGGCATTAGACAATCAAAAGGGTGAAAGAGTGGTAAGGGATTAGAAATTACTTAAAGGGTACAGTGTACATTACTCAGGTGATGGATACACTAGAAGCCTAGACTTCACCACTACACAATATATCAATGTAACAAAACTGCACTTATATCCCTTAAATTTATACAAATAAAAAAATTAAAAATAGAGTCTGAAATGTATGATTTTTAATTTAAGTATATTTTAAAAACTAACAAAATGTAATAAATTCATATGAGAGCAAGATTTTTAAAAACACAACAAACAAAAGCATGTCTCTGTGCTGATGTAGTCGAAGGGGGTGCCAGCAGCACCCGCCATTGGTCACCACTCCAGTGGGCTTATTCACTGAAGCAAAGGACATAAGTTGGGAAAGATATGCACATGAACATGTACAGCTTGTCTCTCTTGGTTCTTAATTCTGGAACATATGATACTCACCATTCAATAATAGGGAAGGCTCAGAATCCCCCCAGTGATTGAAGATGAGGGTGCCAAATATGTCACAGACATCTGTGGGCTAATGGCAAAGGATCCTAAATTAAGAACTCTACCATTTTTAACATTGTACTTTAAAAGTTTGTTTATGACAACTTTTTGTTATTAAATGAAACATTTCCAGTTGATATAACCATCCATTATTTCCTGGATAAGTTCAGAGTTGTTCGTTAATTCCTGGGTTTAACTCTTACACTCCAGTTGCAATCCTTTTGCAATCCCCATGTTTTCACCCCACAATTTGGCATTTGCCTCTTCTTTTGCATCTAGCATCTGAGACATTTCTTTTAGGAAATTATTCCACAGTTGTTTCTCAAAATTCACATTTCAATTACTTAGGTGTCCTTGGTGTCCTTCCATCTTTTTTCTGGAATTTCTACATAGTTAAGTTTATTTTCTCTTTAGGAAAACAAGCTTTCTGGGTATTACTTTAGCACGTTAATTCATCTATGAAAAGAATGGCCAGCATCCCTCAAATCCCCAATGCACACAATAAAAAGCATCCAGAGTCCGTCCTTTGGAATCAAATAGAACATTCACAAGAAATTAATATTATTTTCTTTTCATGATTTGGATATCCCTTTGGTCAATATTCCTTTAAGAAACTGACTACAAGATCAAGGGAACGTCTTGCTAATTGAAGAGATTTTCTTTCTCATTATAGGTTTAGACTACACTGCTTCCACCCATAATTCCTCCAGATTAATGAGTTTTCTTAGGATGTATGCATACAGCAGGTAAGAATATTCAAGCCACATACTTAGGTATATAGGAAATACTTTTTTCCTCTTGAACTAAACATGGCTTTTTCCTTAAGTTCCTACTCCATCAGTAATAGGATGCAACATTGCCAATTAAGAGTAAAGTTTGTCATACGCGGTATTCTTAGGTGATTTAGGAAAAATGCTGTCCCTTTACACTTTTTCCCAATCTTTTTTTCCTCTGATATGGCATTTAGGTTTCTGGGGGCTCTCAGATTCTCATGACAATGGGATAACGAGGAAATTGCGCTGGCCTCCAGGCACCCTCAGCTCCTCTACTTACCAGTGTCACATCCACAATTCTCTAGGCTGCACCAGAAACACGGTGCTCCTCTCAGTGCTCTGGCAGCAAGTGAAGGAGCTCAGAGGCTGCCTCTGGTCCCTGGGTCTGGGAGTCTCACACAGTGTCTCCTCTCCACTCCCATAACCATGGTGACTTAGGTAATAGGGGAATTTCTTACACCTGCTGTCTGAAATATGAAGGGGCTTAGCAGGAATCCAGTCATTCATTCATTTAATAAATAAATAATTATTGAGCACCTCCTCTGTGCTAGCTCTTGTTCCTTTCTCAGTGAATTGCAGTAAGAGCCTCATGAAGAGGATTTGCTTAGAAAGTGAGAGAGGTACACTGAGCAGTGAAACTTAGAGGTGAGCACCATTGTCCCCAAAAGAACCGAGAAAAACTGATAATGGTTTACCAAAAGCTTACTACTGCCAGGCACTATTGTAAAAGATTCACCAACCTTTCATGGACTCTAAGATGCATCCTTTGTAAGATGTATTATTATTTTATGAGCCACTAAGAAAGAAAAAAACTGTGGTCAAGTAAATATGAACCATGTTTTCTTGTCACTTTGAATTTTTATTTGTTCTTGTTGAAAAATGATCCTCATTTGGATATAATTTTAAAAATTAGGGATCATACTTGTTCACACATAAAAATGAAAATGTAAGTAAAATAAATTATTTAATCAATTTCTAAGCCTCCTTTACATTTGGCAGTTTTGACAAAATTGCCAAAGTCTGGGATTTTCTACATAGTGAGCGTCAGAGTCATGAAGAGACTCGTCCTGTCATATATATATATTTTTTAACCAATACTTCACTCCAGGATTCCAGTTCTAGGAATTTTCTTCCAAGCTGCTGACACCCATTTCCCAGTTTTGATACTTGAGCATCTTAGATCTGACTACAGGGTGTCACACAAAATGTTTTCCAACAATCAGGCTTCATGTTTCTTCCTAAAATGGTCCTTAATGTTTTGTGGCACAGAGCAGATGCAAATGTCGTGTCATGCCACCTGGGACAGCAACTGTCTTAGCTCCTAAGCAATCATTAACCACCTCATTAGGACTGCCGCATGCCTATCAGTGAGTGTAAGCCCTATTCATTATAAGAAGTTCTTGATCTTGAGATGTCAAAATGTAGGGAAAAAATACAGCCTTATGATTGATGATATACTATTAAACCATTTAATCCTCACAACACCATGAAGCAATTACTCTCATCTCCATTTTACAGATAAGAAACTCAAGACATAGAAAGTTCTGGAAACCTCACACAGAACCAGGATTCTGATCTCAAGCAGTCTGGTTTTGGAGCCCCTCATCACATGGTTCTATCACCAATTCATGTCTGTGCTTAAGGGTCACTTTTCTGGGGATGCCTTCCCTGGCCACCTAAAGCAGGGTAGCCCCCTTTCCTCTCTAGATTGTAAACTCTGTGAGGTCAGAGGCCCTCACTGTTGTATCCAACTATTTATAATAATGTCTGGGACTTAGTAGGCTCTATTTGATGTTTCTGGGGGAAGGAAGGGGCTAATAACAGGGACCAGGGCATATATAGACTCAGATGAAAATACACAGGGACTTACCATTGTTTGTTGTGATCATTATGGTAACAGAATAACTTCAAAAAAAAAAAAAACACAAAAAAACAAAAAAACACACACACATTGCAAGGAATCAGCCCATTCAAAATGCGTTAACATCTGGTTCTCTCCATGAGTCCATCAGCTCTTTAAATCTAAGGACCTGTCATCCATTTTTCAATGGCCCATCACATCCAACCTGTTGTTGAGAGAAAGCCTAATGTCAGAATATGTTTCCTCTTGTGGTCAGACCCAACTGGTCTTGTCCAGTCAAGATACTCATTTTAGATGCACAACACTGATTTTCAGGGAGACTTCTATTTGCTAACAGATTGAAGGAAAAGAGCTTCTTGGATTAAAAAATGTGATATTTACTAAACAAACACTTCCTCCAAAGGTTAAACTTGCTCCTGTCTACATTGTTTGCCTTCCTGATTAGAAACAACAGCAATAAGACAGAATATGCTTTTTAAAAATCTTCTTTACTTTGGTACTAGTAAAAACTGTTGGGTTGGGCACCATGGCTCACACCTGTAATTCCAGCACTTTGGGAGGCTCAGGAGGGAGGACTGCTTAAGGCCAGGAGTTCAAGACCAGCCTGGGCAACATAGTGAGACTCAGTCTCTACCAAACAACATAATGAATAAATAAAAATAAATATCTGTGTTAGCATCCACCCACAGAGACACACTTTGTTGTTTGGACTGTCAGTCATTATAGCAGGCACTGCTTTTCTTTTTTTTTTTTTTTCTGCTAACAAACTATTGCTTCCCTTACTAAATATCAGTCTGTTCTTTGAAAAATATTTTTACTTTCCTTAATTTGATGTAGATTCAGTTGGAAATGAGCTAGCTTGATCCTGTTCATCAACTCAAAAGGGAATCCTCAGGTGATTATAACCTACTGTTCCAAAGCAAAACTCATAATGAGATGATGAAGAACAAATAGAGGCACAACATCTTCATGTCTTTGGCAGGAAAAAAAAAAAAACAACAAATTACTAAGGATGTTTTAAAAACCTATATTGTGTAAAGCGATATTCTAAGTGTTTTACAATAGTAACAAAGTTAATCTTTAAAACAACTCTAGGGTCTGATGTAACCGGCCCAATGAACTTCTGTTACTTGCCCAGATCACAGGCTGGGAGATGGGGAACTTGACTGTGGGCTCTGGCAGGGTGACTCCAGCACCCAACTTCTTTTTGTTGTGTGTGTATGTTTCACAACCTGCTTATATTTGCTTACACATTATTTAAACATATATGTACACAAAGCCACATGGGTGTTTTCAGAGGAGCACGTGGAGCATTATACACATGTAAATAACACAGTCATTGCCTCAGGGGCTTTTTTCTCAGGTGGCAAATCTGTTGCCTCTCAGAGGCTCTCAGTTACCCTCTCACTACATTTTCCCAGATAAAAAGTGTACCCTGAAGTGAACCATGCTCTGGAATGTTCCTGAACCTCCTTTCTCCCCTCAGAATGAACTGCCCTTCTAAGCGTCTAATTTAATGGAAAAATAATACATCCTAAAATGTTAATGATTTCTTACAAGTTAGTATCATAGCCTTGAGGGGGGGCGGAGCAAGATGGCCGAATAGGAGCAGCTCCAGTCTCCAACTCCCAGCGCCAGCGACACAGAAGACCGGTGATTTCTGCATTTTCAACTGAGGTACTGGGTTCATCTCACTGGGGAGTGCCGGACGATCGGAGCTGGTCAGCTGCTGCAGCCCGACCAGCGAGAGCTGAAGCAGGGCGAGGCATTGCCTCACCTGGGAAGCGCAAGGGGGACGGGAGTCCCTTTTCCTAGCCAGGGGAACTGAGACACACAACACCTGGAAAATCGGGTAACTCCCACCCCAATACTGCGCTTTAGGAAACAGGCACACCAGGAGATCATATCCCACACCTGGCCGGGAGGGTCCCACACCCACGGAGCCTCCCTCGTTGCTAGCGCAGCAGTCTGTGATCTACCGGCAAGGCAGCAGCGAGGCTGGGGGAGGGGCGCCCGCCATTGCTGAGGCTTAAGTAGGTAAACAAAGCTGCTGGGAAGCTCGAACTGGGTGGAGCTCACAGCAGCTCAAGGAAACCTGCCTGTCTCTGTAGACTCCACCTCTGGGGACAGGGCACAGTAAACTAAGACACACAGACACCTCTGCACAGACGCAAACGACTCTGTCTGACAGCTTTGAAGAGAGCAGTGGATCTCCCAGCACGGAGGTTGAGATCTGAGAAGGGACAGACTCCCTGCTCAAGCGGGTCCCTGACCCCTGAGTAGCCTAACTGGGAGACATCCCCCACTAGGGGCAGTCTGACACCCCACACCTCACAGGGAGGAGTACACCCCTGAGAGGAAGCTTCCAAAGCAAGAATCAGACAGGTACACTCGCTGTTCAGAAATATTCTATCTTCTGCAGCCTCTGCTGCTGATACCCAGGCAAACAGGGTCTGGAGTGGACCTCAAGCAATCTCCAACAGACCTACAGCTGAGGGTCCTGACTGTTAGAAGGAAAACTATCAAACAGGAAGGACACCTACACCAAAACCCCATCAGTACATCACCATCATCAAAGACCAGAGGCAGATAAAACCACAAAGATGGGGAAAAAGCAGGGCAGAAAAGCTGGAAATTCAAAAAATAAGAGCGCATCTCCCCCGGCAAAGGAGCGCAGCTCATCGCCAGCAACGGATCAAAGCTGGACGGAGAATGACTTTGACGAGATGAGAGAAGAAGGCTTCAGTCCATCCAATTTCTCAGAGCTAAAGGAGGAATTACGTACCCAGCGCAAAGAAACTAAAAATCTTGAAAAAAAAGTGGAAGAATTGATGGCTAGAGTAATTAATGCAGAGAAGGTCCTAAACGAAATGAAAGAGATGAAAACCATGACACGAGAAATACGTGACAAATGCACAAGCTTCAGTAACCGACTCGATCAACTGGAAGAAAGAGTATCAGCGATTGAGGATCAAATGAATGAAATGAAGCGAGAAGAGAAACCAAAAGAAAAAAGAAGAAAAAGAAACGAACAAAGCCTGCAAGAAGTATGGGATTATGTAAAAAGACCAAATCTACGTCTGATTGGGGTGCCTGAAAGTGAGGGGGAAAATGGAACGAAGTTGGAAAACACTCTTCAGGATATCATCCAGGAGAACTTCCCCAACCTAGTAGGGCAGGCCAACATTCAAATCCAGGAAATACAGAGAACGCCACAAAGATACTCCTCGAGAAGAGCAACTCCAAGACACATAATTGCCAGATTCACCAAAGTTGAAATGAAGGAAAAAATCTTAAGGGCAGCCAGAGAGAAAGGTCGGGTTACCCACAAAGGGAAGCCCATCAGACTAACAGCAGATCTCTCAGCAGAAACTCTACAAGCCAGAAGAGAGTGGGGGCCAATATTCAACATTCTTAAAGAAAAGAATTTTAAACCCAGAATTTCATATCCAGCCAAACTAAGTTTCATAAGTGAAGGAGAAATAAAATCCTTTACAGATAAGCAAATGCTTAGAGATTTTGTCACCACTAGGCCTGCCTTACAAGAGATCCTGAAGGAAGCACTAAACATGGAAAGGAACAACCGGTACCAGCCATTGCAAAAACATGCCAAAATGTAAAGACCATTGAGGCTAGGAAGAAACTGCATCAACTAATGAGCAAAATAACCAGTTAATATAATGGCAGGATCAAGTTCACACATAACAATATTAACCTTAAATGTAAATGGACTAAATGCTCCAATTAAAAGACACAGACTGGCAAACTGGATAAAGAGTCAAGACCCATCAGTCTGCTGTATTCAGGAGACCCATCTCACATGCAGAGACATACATAGGCTCAAAATAAAGGGATGGAGGAAGATTTACCAAGCAAATGGAGAACAAAAAAAAGCAGGGGTTGCAATACTAGTCTCTGATAAAACAGACTTTAAACCATCAAAGATCAAAAGAGACAAAGAAGGCCATTACATAATGGTAAAGGGATCAATTCAACAGGAAGAGCTAACTATCCTAAATATATATGCACCCAATACAGGAGCACCCAGATTCATAAAGCAAGTCCTTAGAGACTTACAAAGAGACTTAGACTCCCATACAATAATAATGGGAGACTTCAACACTCCACTGTCAACATTAGACAGATCAACGAGACAGAAAGTTAACAAGGATATCCAGGAATTGAACTCATCTCTGCAGCAAGCAGACCTAATAGACATCTATAGAACTCTCCACCCCAAATCAACAGAATATACATTCTTCTCAGCACCACATCATACTTACTCCAAAATTGACCATGTAATTGGAAGTAAAGCACTCCTCAGCAAATGTACAAGAACAGAAATTATAACAAACTGTCTCTCAGACCACAGTGCAATCAAACTAGAACTCAGGACTAAGAAACTCAATCAAAACCGCTCAACTACATGGAAACTGAACAACCTGCTCCTGAATGACTACTGGGTACATAACGAAATGAAGGCAGAAATAAAGATGTTCTTTGAAACCAATGAGAACAAAGATACAACATACCAGAATCTCTGGGACACATTTAAAGCAGTGTGTAGAGGGAAATTTATAGCACTAAATGCCCACAAGAGAAAGCAGGAAAGATGTAAAATTGACACTCTAACATCGCAATTAAAAGAACTAGAGAAGCAAGAGCAAACACATTCGAAAGCTAGCAGAAGGCAAGAAATAACTAAGATCAGAGCAGAACTGAAGGAGATAGAAACACAAAAAACCCTCCAAAAAATCAATGAATCCAGGAGTTGGTTTTTTGAAAAGATCAACAAAATTGACAGACCACTAGCCAGACTAATAAAGAAGAAAAGAGAGAAGAATCAAATCGACGCAATTAAAAATGATCAAGGGGATATCACCACCGACCCCACAGAAATACATACTACCATCAGAGAATACTATAAACACCTCTACGCAAATAAACTGGAAAATCTAGAAGAAATGGATAATTTCCTGGACACTTACACTCTTCCAAGACTAAACCAGGAAGAAGTTGAATCCCTGAATAGACCAATAGCAGGCTCTGAAATTGAGGCAACAATTAATAGCCTACCAACCAAAAAAAGTCCAGGACCAGATGGATTCACAGCTGAATTCTACCAGAGGTACAAAGAGGAGTTGGTACCATTCCTTCTGAAACTATTCCAATCAATAGAAAAAGAGGGAATCCTCCCTAACTCATTTTATGAGGCCAACATCATCCTGACACCAAAGCCTGGCAGAGACACAACAAAAAAAGAGAATTTTAGACCAATATCCCTGATGAACATCGATGCAAAAATCCTCAATAAAATACTGGCAAACCGGATTCAGCAACACATCAAAAAGCTTATCCACCATGATCAAGTGGGCTTCATCCCTGGGATGCAAGGCTGGTTCAACATTCGCAAATCAATAAACATAATCCAGCATATAAACAGAACCAAAGACAAGAACCACATGATTATCTCAATTGATGCAGAAAAGGCTTTTGACAAAATTCAACAGCCCTTCATGCTAAAAATGCTCAATAAATTCGGTATTGATGGAACGTACCTCAAAATAATAAGAGCTATTTATGACAAACCCACAGCCAATATCATACTGAATGGGCAAAAACTGGAAAAATTCCCTTTGAAAACTGGCACAAGACAGGGATGCCCTCTCTCAAAACTCCTATTCAACATAGTGTTGGAAGTTCTGGCTAGGGCAATCAGGCAAGAGAAAGAAATCAAGGGTATTCAGTTAGGAAAAGAAGAAGTCAAATTGTCCCTGTTTGCAGATGACATGATTGTATATTTAGAAAACCCCATTGTCTCAGCCCAAAATCTCCTTAAGCTGATAAGCAACTTCAGCAAAGTCTCAGGATACAAAATTAATGTGCAAAAATCACAAGCATTCTTATACACCAGTAACAGACAAACAGAGAGCCAAATCAGGAATGAACTTCCATTCACAATTGCTTCAAAGAGAATAAAATACCTAGGAATCCAACTTACAAGGGATGTAAAGGACCTCTTCAAGGAGAACTACAAACCACTGCTCAGTGAAATCAAAGAGGACACAAACAAATGGAAGAACATACCATGCTCATGGATAGGAAGAATCAATATTGTGAAAATGGCCATACTGCCCAAGGTAATTTATAGATTCAATGCCATCCCCATCAAGCTACCAATGAGTTTCTTCACAGAATTGGAAAAAACTGCTTTAAAGTTCATATGGAACCAAAAAAGAGCCCGCATCTCCAAGACAATCCTAAGTCAAAAGAACAAAGCTGGAGGCATCACGCTACCTGACTTCAAACTATACTACAAGGCTACAGTAACCAAAACAGCATGGTACTGGTACCAAAACAGAGATATAGACCAATGGAACAGAACAGAGTCCTCAGAAATAATACCACACATCTACAGCCATTTGATCTTTGACAAACCTGAGAGAAACAAGAAATGGGGAAAGGATTCCCTATTTAATAAATGGTGCTGGGAAAATTGGCTAGCCACAAGTAGAAAGCTGAAACTGGATCCTTTCCTTACTCCTTATACGAAAATTAATTCAAGATGGATTAGAGACTTAAATGTTAGACCTAATACCATAAAAATCCTAGAGGAAAACCTAGGTAGTACCATTCAGGACATAGGCATGGGCAAAGACTTCATGTCTAAAACACCAAAAGCAACGGCAGCAAAAGCCAAAATTGACAAATGGGATCTCATTAAATTAAAGAGCTTCTGCACAGCAAAAGAAACTACCATCAGAGTGAACAGGCAACCTACAGAATGGGAGAAAATTTTTGCAATCTACTCATCTGACAAAGGGCTAATATCCAGAACCTACAAAGAACTCAAACAAATTTACAAGAAAAAAACAAACAACCCCATCAAAAAGTGGGCAAAGGATATGAACAGACATTTCTCAAAAGAAGACATTCATACAGCCAACAGACACATGAAAAAATGCTCATCATCACTGGCCATCAGAGAAATGCAAATCAAAACCACAATGAGATACCATCTCACACCAGTTAGAATGGCAATCATTAAAAAGTCAGGAAACAACAGGTGCTGGAGAGGATGTGGAGAAATAGGAACACTTTTACACTGTTGGTGGGATTGTAAACTAGTTCAACCATTATGGAAAACAGTATGGCGATTCCTCAAGGATCTAGAACTAGATGTACCATATGACCCAGCCATCCCATTACTGGGTATATACCCAAAGGATTATAAATTATGCTGCTATAAAGACACATGCACACGTATGTTTATTGCAGCACTATTCACAATAGCAAAGACTTGGAATCAACCCAAATGTCCATCAGTGACAGATTGGATTAAGAAAATGTGGCACATATACACCATGGAATACTATGCAGCCATAAAAAAGGATGAGTTTGAGTCCTTTGTAGGGACTTGGATGCAGCTGGAATCCATCATTCTTAGCAAACTATCACAAGAACAGAAAACCAAACACCGCATGTTCTCACTCATAGGTGGGAACTGAACAATGAGATCACTCGGACTCAGGAAGGGGAACATCACACACCGGGGCCTATCATGGGGAGGGGGGAGGGGGGAGGGATTGCATTGGGAGTTATACCTGATGTAAATGACGAGTTGATGGGTGCAGCACAGCAACATGGCACAAGTATACATATGTAACAAACCTGCACGTTATGCACATGTACCCTACAACTTAAAGTATAATAATAATAAATAAATTAAAAATAAATAAAAAAAAAAAAAAAAAAAAAGTATCATAGCCTTCCCAGATAACATATCTTTAAATCCGTAGTACTCAACCTTAATGAAGAGAAGTTTAATTACGCTATAAGGAAGCTATTTTCTGCCAAGTAGATCATATAGCTCCCTTCTCTTACAAAAAAGACCTTGGATATACTTGGCATCAAGTTAAAATGAACTGGAAAGTCAAGCTTGTGCATAGTAGGAACAAAAATGAAAAAAGAAGCAATAGATACTTTTAGATTAGGCAGGTACTCTTAGCTAAAATTGTGTATCTCTTCTGAGCCTCTTAGCCTGAGACTGAAATAGATGCAAAATTTTTCTCCTTCATCAGAAACAATCAGTTAACTAGAACCTAGTATATCCTGAGCTAAATTAGGTTTTTTACTAGGTACTAAATATAATGCGAGAGAGAAACGAATGTTAGATAGACATTGCGGTTCCCAAAGCTTGCTTTATTTAAATGGCATGGTTTGGTCTAGTGACAGGTGATTCTTTTTTCTCTGTCTTCAAATTTGTTAAAAAAAAAAATTTCCGACAGTGAGAGCAAAAATAATAGCTGTTTCCAGCTGAGTATTTACTCTGCAATAGGCACAAGCACAGCCCTTCACAGTAATCCTCACAAAAGGTCTATGGAGTGAGTATTCTTGTCCTCACTTTACAGATGAGAAAACAGGGTGCTCAAAATAGCCACTAGCTTGTTCAAGTTTACGTAGCTAATTGGTAGCAGAGCCAAGATTTAAACCAAACACCCATGTACTGTGTTGGATAGTGTCGCCTAAAATTCGTATGCTTCCCAGAACCTCCAAATATGACTGTATTTGGAAATACGGTTGTTGCAAATGTAATTAAGTTAACATATAATTAAGATGAGGTCATGCTGGAGTAGGGTGGGTTCCTAATCCAATAAGGCTGGTATCCTTATTAGAGGAGAGGAAACACAGAGACCCAGACACACAGGGAGATGCTGTGTAATGACACAGGAGATAGAGTGATGAAGATTACTGGTAACTTCAGAAACTGGGAGACAGGAATGGAACAGATTTTCCCCGAGAGGCTTCACAGAGAGTGTGGCCCTGCCAACAACTTGATTTTAGATTTCTAGTCTTCAGAACTGTGAGACATTAAATATATCCATGGTTCTAAGCCACCCAGTTTGTGGTATTTTGTTACAGTAGCTCTAAAACACTGTTGGAGCTCAGGACAAATAACCCCTAAATATTCCTCTTGGGCATCCTGTTTATTAGCAGGTTATTTTGAGAAACTAGAGCAGCTCTGAATAGCTGCCCTTTTGTAAAATAAACATGCATCTATAAGGAAAATTTGCATTAATAAAGATAACTGTATCAAGGAAAGAGCTGCTCCTGAGACAACTCTTACCACCTGAGAGATCCTTATCTGTATAATGAGACCACATTTATTCACTGTACATTTCCCCCCTCATCCTCCCATAACTTGTCCCCACTACTCCTTAGGAGCCCCAAGCCCCTCCCTCTGACTGTAGCTCAGGATGCTATAATATATAAGCATCAATCATTCAGCTCTTCTTTGAGTCTCATATTTTTGTGGGACTCCTGTGCATACATACATAATTCAAATTATTTTTCACCTGTTAATATGCTTTATGTTGATTTAATTCATGGCTCAGCCAAAGAACCTAAAGGGTAGACAGAAATCAGTTTTTCTTCCCATGCAAACCTAATACAGCTTGCAATCCTAAGCAATAGACCCTGTCTGCCTATTTATTGTAGAAATTTTAGAAAACAAAAAAGAAAGTGTACAAAGCATTCATGATCCTATGTTCTCGAGTCCATCACTACAGATTGTATATTTTTAAATTTGTTTTTGCTTCCTCCCAAAGACCATTTCATTCACTTTCATCGTTTAAAATAGCAGCAACTCTCTTGTGTATTTTCTTTCATTGTGTCGTTTGATCAACTCTACTCCTTGTGGGATGTGGGTATTCAGTTAGGAAAAGAAGAAGTCAAATTGTCCCTGTTTGCAGATGACATGATTGTATATTTAGAAAACCCCATCATCTCAGCCCTAAATCTCTTTAAGCTGATAAGCAACTTCAGCAAAGTCTCAGGATACAAAATCAATGTGCAAAAATCACAAGCATTCTTATACACCAGTAACAGACAAACAGAGAACCAAATCATGAATGAACTTCCATTCACAATAGCTTCTAAGAGAATAAAATACCTAGGAATCCAACTTACAGGGATGTAAAGGACCTCTTCAAGGAGAACTACAAACCACTGCTCAGTGAAATCAAAGAGGACACAAACAAATGGAAGAACATACCATGCTCATGGATAGGAAGAATCAATATTGTGAAAATGGCCATACTGCCCAAGGTAATTTATAAATTCAATGCCATCCCCATTAAGCTACCAATGACTTTCTTCACAGAATTGGAAAAAACAGCTTTAAAGTTCATATGGAACCAAAAAGAACCCACATTGCCAAGACAATCCTAAGTCAAAAGAACAAAGCTGGAGGCATCATGCTACCTGACTTCAAACTATACTATAGGGCTACGGTAACCAAAACAGCATGGTACTAGTACCAAAACAGACGTATAGAGCAATGGAACAGAACAGCCCTCAGAAATAATATCACACATCTACAGTCATCTGATCTTTGACAAACCTGGCAAAAACAAGAAAGGGGGAAAGGATTCCCTATTTAATAAATGGTGCTGGGAAAATTGGCTAGCCGTAAGTAGAAAGCTGAAACTGGATCCTTTCCTTACTCCTTATACAAAAATTAATTCAAGATGGATTAGAGACTTAAATGTTAGAACTAAAACCATAAAAACCCTAGAAGAAAACCTAGGTAATACCATTCTGGATATAGGCATGGGCAAGGACTTCATGTCTAAAACACCAAAAGCAATGGCAACAAAAGCCAAAATTGACAAATGGGATCTAATTAAACTAAAGCCTTCTGCACAGCAAAAGAAACTACCATCAGAGTGAACAGGCAACCTACAGAATGGGAGAAAATTTTTGCAATCTACTCATCTGACAAAGGACTAATATCCAGAACCTACAAAGAACTCAAACAAATTTACAAGAAAAAAACAACCCCATCAAAAAGTGGGCAAAGGATATGAACAGACACTTCTCAAAAGAAGACATTCATACAGCCAACAGACAAATGAAAAAATGCTCATCATCACTGGCCATCAGAGAAATGCAAATCAAAACCACAATGAGATACCATCTCACACCAGTTAGAATGGCAATCATTAAAAAATCCGGAAACAACAGGTGCTGGAGAGGATGTGGAGAAATAGGAAAACTTTTACACTGTTGCTGGGACTGTAAACTAGTTCAACCATTGTGGAAAACAGTGTGGCAATTCCTCAAGGATCTAGAACTAGAAATACCATTAGACCCAGCCGTCCCATTACTGGGTGGGTATATACCCAAAGGATTATAAATCATGCTGCTATAAAGACACATGTACACGTATGTTTATTGCAGCACTATTCACAATAGCAAAGACTTGGAATCAACCCAAATGTCCATCAGTGACAGACTGGATAAAGAAAATGTGGCACATATACACCATGGAATACTATGCAGCCATAAAAAAGGATGAGTTTGTGTCCTTTGTAGGGACATGGATGAAGCTGGAAACCATCATTCTCAGCAAACTATCTCAATGACAGAAAACCAAACACCATATGTTCTCACTCATAGGTGGGAATTGAACAATGAGATCACTTGGACACAGGAAGGGGAACATCACACACGGGGGCCTATTGTGGGGAGGGGGGAAGGGGGAAGGATAGCACTAGGAGATATACCTAATGTAAATGACGAGTTAATGGGTGCAGCACACCAACATGGCACATGTATACGTGTGTAACAAACCTGCACGTTGTGCACATGTACCCTAGAACTTAAAGTATAATAAAAAAAAATAGTGAAAATGACTATTAATCTTGCAATCCTCAGTTTTTTATCATCGTCATAACCATGATCATTTCAGCTCACTATCTCGCCTTACCTTCCTAATTGCTGCTTTGCAAGCCCTTCTCTTGCTTGTGCACCAACTTTTACTCCTGTAACTCCAAATTAGTTGTGTTAGAATTTGCTTCCATCATCTCATCTGTGTCTCTTGATCATCTGTTCGGATATACTATCTTTTTATATCTCTGGGCTGTGTTATAGGTAATTTATTCAAGTTATATTTTCCAGCTCTCTAATACTCTTTTCAGCTTTGTTTAATTTGCTGTTTCATTCAGCCATTGAGGTCTAGGTGTGTATTTGAAATCTACACATTTTATTTAGTTGTTTCTAAAATCTGCCATATTGCTTTTGAATTTTTTTTATTTATTTTTTGAATGTGTTTTTTTGTAGAGATGGAGGTTTCACCATGTTGCCAAGCTGGTCTCAAACTTCTCGGCTCAAGGACTGCCACCGTGGCCTCCCAAAGTGCTGCAATTCCAGACATGAGCCATTGCGCCCAGCCCGTTTTTACATTCTGTTTTTCTTGATTTTTTAAAATTTCCTTTTCCATTTCTTTTGACCTTTTACACATGGTTGTTTCTGTTGACAAAAAGCCAAACTCTGTAAAATATTTGAAGAGATTTCTTCTAAGTCAAATGCAAAGATCATGACCCATGACATGGCCTCAGGAGGTCCTGAGAACATGTGCCCAACGTGATTGGGTTACAGGTTGGTTTTATACATTTTAGGGAGACATAGGACATCAATCAATACATATGAGGTATACATTAGTTTGGTCTGGAAAGGTGAGACAACTTGAAATGGGGGCTTACAGGTCATAGATGAATTAAAAGATTTTTTGATTGATAATTTGTTGAAAGAGTTAATTATTATCTAAAGACCTGAAATCAACAGAAAGGAGTGTCTGGGTTAACATAAGGTGTTGTGGAGACCACAGTTTTTATGTAGGTGAAGTCTCATAGGCAGCTGCCCTTAGAGGTAATAAATGGCAAATATTTCCTATTCATACCTTCAAAAGTGCTAAACTCTCATCTAATCCCTTCAGGGTCAGAAAAATACCTGGAAAGGGAAAGAGATTCTCTGCAGAATGTAAATTTTCCCCATAGGAGACAGCTTGGCAGGGCCATTTCAAAATATGTCAAATAATTATAATTTGGGGTAAAATACTTTTGTTTCTTTCAGGCTCCTGCTATCTGTCATGTGATGCTATACTTGAGTCAGGTTGGAAGTTGGTATCCTAACATTACAAGAATCTGTTTTGTCAGCCTTGAGATCTCTGTTTTAGTGTTAATGCTGGACAGTCGTGCCTAAATTCCAAAGAGAGGACCATGTAATGAGGCATGTCCAATTCCACCGCCCTTCCCATCATGGCTGGAGCCAGTATTTTATGTTTCTTTGGAATCCCCTTGGCTGACAGGAGGGGTCCATTGAGTTGGTTGGGGGTGCTTAGAATTTTATTTTTGGTTTACATTTCACATTCTTTATCAGATCACTCCAATATCTGAAGTCTTTGAAAGTCTAATTTATCATGTATTATTTCTGCTGCCTCTCATGTACTCCTTGTGTGTTTTTTGGTTTTGGTTTTTCTGTTTTCGTTATGAGCTACATTTTATGGAATAAAATCTGTAAGAATCCAATAACCTATATTGGAGGTGCTGATTGCAGCAATGTAAGCATTTATTTCCAGACAATCCCAATTTATAACTCCCTCCTCTGCTCACTTGCTTATTGCTACAGCTGCCTGCTCAGGTTGTAGTGCATTGTTTCTGTTACTATTTATTTAACTTTTAGAGCCTCAGAAGTTTTCCTTCACTTTTTAATAAGTGTAACAATGCATTAAAATTATGTTTATTGTGTGTGTATAATTCATCATTGGATTATATTTTACCTGGAAGGTCTTCTAGATTAAAGAGTGTGCCGTCTTGCCAGAAACTGTCATCCACATTTTTCTTTGATGAGTTAGTATTTTCAGGTCAGGCTAAGAGTTTGAGTTGTCTGAAGCTCTAAGAAATTTTGCATACATTTTTCCAGAAGGATAACATATCTTCTGGTTATCTGTGTCAAATTATTCTGAATTCTAGTTTTTTCCAGTGGCAGAAATGAAAGTCAGAGGGATGAAACAATTTATCCAAGTTATTTCCAGCATTTGAAAAAATACTAGGATTAGAATTTATCACTACAAACTGAGAAGCTTCTCAGGTTTATCGCCTAGTCTGTAAATTGAACTCAGAAAAATTCTAAGGCAATGGCAAAGAAAGAACTCTTTTAGCATCATATTGCTTGGCCTCTACAAGTAATCCAGGACATCAAGCAAAGATACCTTCTTTACCCTGTCATTTTCTCCATCTGGACTTTGATCAGACCCTACAAGGTAGAGTCATGATAAATTGGAAGGAAAGGAAATTTACCAATTAGTCAGATACTTTTTGAGCCCTGAGCATCATAGGCTGTCCTCTTCAAGACATCATATAAAGTCCTATTCCATCATAAGAATCTCTCTCCAAAATTCCATGAGAATGACGTGAATCTTGATGTCTCATTCTCCAAGACTCAAGAAGCACATATATTTGCATTCTCAGACTGATAGCAACTGAATGGTTATCATTCAGGGAGAATTTGTGAAAGCCTCCCCTTCCCCAGAAATGTCCACATCAGGTGCTTGGCGTTTAAGAGGTCTCTATGTTCTGGGATCTGAGTTGTCTGAGGATCACTTTGGATTACAGATTCAGGAGTGAGAGGGACCTGGTAGTCAAGACCGCAGACTAGAGGTGCTTGTAAGAGTAAGAGAGAGAGAGAGATTTCTGAAATTGGTATATGGATTTTTGTAATTAACTTTTGCTATGTCCCCAGTGTCTAGTGTAAGCTCTGACAAATCGGAGACTTTAGAATAAATACTTGTCGGTTGAATTAAAAAATCATGAACCGTTTTTGAGCTTTAGCGACAGTATTGCTTTCTATCACTAGATGGTGGTGTAAAACCACTTTCTGTCTCTCTCTCAGGTACACAAAATGGCCTTCGTTGCTTTCTGGCCTGCCAACCAGAAGATTCAGCTCCCCAGTCTCAGCGTTTCAAATCATCTCAATCTGATATCATGTAGCCTTTTTTTTTTTTTCTGAGGAAGGTTTGAAATCTTTCAGATTCATTCTTGAAAGCTGTGATTGTTCCAGCAACACATCTACTAATATTTGATTCACACTGGGAAGATTTCTATGGCTCTGACATCCAGAATGCAGACACATCTACGGAGCATGGTTGTTGTTGTTTTGGTCAGAGGTGGCAGTGTAGGTTAATTAATGGAAAGAAAAGAAACCAGGAATTGTAAGATTTGGATCCCAGACTCATCTCTGTGCCTTTCCTTAAAGTAAAAATATCCAGCTTGGTTGGTGGTTTCCAAATTGTGCTCTTGTTCCTCAATGACCTAAGGAGTCTTCAGAGACACGTCCAGTTGACAAGGTGTGTGCATGTGTGTCTGTGCATTTGCATGTGTGTGTGCACGTGTGTGTTTGGTGATTGGAGCAAGTATGAAAGGTTCAATTATGTTGATGCCCCTTCTAGCCCTCACATTTGTGGTTCTAAGTTCTTTCATTTTCATGATTGAATTTTTCACCCTAGTCTACTTGTGTGCATACTAAGAGAATGTGGGGCTCTGGACCAGCCTGAAAGGAGACCCCTGCTGTCTCTGTTCACCTCCAACACTCTCCTCTTCTCTCTCCTGGTGCTGTCTTTCTACTGTCTTCCTGAGCTCTCGCTTCCTGGCTCAAATAACTCAACACAGCAACAAGAGGTATTTGGAGAAGGATTGGAGAGACAGAGTTTTCATTACAGTGCAATTAATTGAAAAGAAAAGATAACCATTTCTTATAATGAGCCTGAGTAAGTACATAAACAGAAACTGAATGTCAAGACTCTCAAACAGGAAAGCGTCACCCCAGCAGGCTGTGCACAGAGGCAGGAACAAAGCCCACAGAGGCAGGAACAAAGTCCACAGAGGAAGGAACAAAGCACACAGAGAAGAGGGTCGCAAAGATGGGCAGGTGGGACCGTGACATCAAACAGTGCCACAGGTGTGCTTTGAGTGTCTACTATGTGCTGGGCTCTAAGAATATGGAAATAAATGTAAGGAAATCTTAGGAATTGGGAGAGAGGTTCCAAACTAGAGAGCTACGAGGCCCTATTTAAGTGCTTTGACAGTAGGAGGGACAGAGTGCCAGGGAAATTCAGAGAAAAGGTACCAAATTTAGTGTTTGTGGGTTTGGGAGACTCCCTGAAGGAACTAATGCACAGAAAGAAAATGGAAAGGAAAGGAAAGGAAAGGAAAGGAAAGGAAAGGAAAGGAAAGGAAAGGAAAGGAAAGGAAAGGAAAGGAAGAAGGGAGGGAGGGAGGGAGAAATAAAGAGAGAAAGAACAAAGTTTGCATGAGCTTAAAATTGTCGCTCCAATCCTTCTCCAAACACCTCTTTCCTGATGCTGACATGTTGACTTATTTGGGCCAGGCAGCCAGAGCTCAGGGCGACAGTAGAAAGACAGCACCAAGAGAGGGAAGAGCAGGGTGCTGTGGGTGAGCAGAGACCCACATTCATTTTTAGCTGAAGGGTTACCTCTTTTCAGGAGAAATTTTTATCAGACTTCTTTAATATATATTTGGTAGTTGGTTTTATACAATTATGTAGTATTAATAGCTACTTTTCGTTAAGTTCTAAGCATAGTTCTGGGCAATTTACATACAATTCCACATTTAATCCTCACAGCAATCCCTTGAGCTAGGCAGTAGTTTCAAGATCTTTATGTTGAAAACTGTTTTATGGAAAATTTTAAACTCACTCCAACTTTCTTTCTTTCTTTCTTTCTTTCTTTCTTTCTTTCTTTCTTTCTTTCTTTCTTTCTTTCTTTCTTTCTTTCTCTCTCTCTCTCTCTCTCTCTCTCTCTCTCTTTCATCCCCATTTTACCCATCACCCAGTAAGAACACTTATCAACTTGGAGCCAATTGTGTTTCATCTATGCCCCCCACACTTTCAGATGTCAGTAGTATGTTAAAGCAAATTCCAGATGTCTTATCATTTTATCTGTACATCACTCAATATGTTAATCTAAAAGATAAGGATACTTCAAAAAATGTGAACACGAGTCTGCTTCCAGTGAAGGTGGAGTAGCAGGGATTGAATTTATCTTTCTGCCTGAAACAACAACAATAACAACAAAAGAAAAAAATATGTGAAAGAGTGTTTTTGAAGTTTCTAGACATCAGGCAGGGAGGGACAGTGACACCAGAAGCAAGCGAGCTGAAGTCAGTGCCAGAGCTTATTGCCTTGAGGAAGTCCAGGTGTGACCAGGGAGGACACAAGAGGAGCCTGATGGACTTCCAGAGCAGGACTTTGTGAAAATTAATAATTTGATTCTAGAATTCAAATGGAAGTGCAAATGACTTGGAATAGCCAAAACAACTTTGAAAAAGAAGAGCAAACTTGAGCCTGGGAGGTCAAGGCTGCAGTGAGCCATGATCATGCTACTTCACTCCAGTCTGGGCAATAGAGGGAGGCCCTGTCTCAAAAATAAACAAAATTAGAGGAGCAAATCAGGTAGCCTTACCTGATTTCAAGACTTATTATACCTCAAAGACATGGAGCCAATGCAAAAGCCCATGAATGGTAGACTAGATAAAGAAAATATGGTACGTACACAGCATGGAATACTATGCAGCCATAAAAAGAATGAGATCATGTCCTTTGCAGGAACATGGATGGAGCTGGAGGCCATCAACCTTAGCAAACTAACTCGGGAACAGAAAATCAAATACTTCATGTTCTCCCTTATAAGTGGGAGCTAAATGAGGAAAACACATGGACACATAGAGGGGAACAACTCACCCTGGAGCCTACCTGAGGGTAGAAAGTGGGGCTAGGGAGAGGAGCAGGAAAAACAACTAATGGGTATTAGACTTAATACCTGGGTGATGAAATAATCTATACAACAAACCCCCATGATACGAGTGTACCTATGTGACAAAATTGTACATGTATCCCTGAACTTAAAATAAAAGTTAAAAAAATGGCATTATAAAGTTACAGTCATCAAAACAGTATATGGTATTGGCATTAAGATAGGCAACTAAATCAGTGGATCACAATAGAGGGTCCAGAAATAAACTACACACACACACACACACACACACACACACACACACACACACACATATATATGTAGAGAGTGAGAGAGAGAGAGAACTGATTTTTAGTGAAGGTACAAAGGAAAGTCTATGGAGAAAGGATATCTTTTCAGCAAATAGTGCTGGAAAAAATGAATAGTTGTGTGCAAAAAAATGAAGCTTGATTCATAATTTGTAGAATAAACAAAAATGAATTTAAATTTAAAACCTAAAGCTATGAAACCTCTAGAACATAGGAAACTTTTGTGACTTTGGGTTAGGCAAAACCTTCTTAGATATGACATCAAAAACGCAATTCGCCAAAGAAAAAAATTAAACATTTGGACTTCATCAAAATTTAAAACTTGTAATCCTTAAAAGACACTCTAAAGTGAATGAAAAGACAATCTACAGGCCAACAGAATATGTTTTGCAATGATAAAATACTTGATTATATATAGAGATTGAGTATTCCTTATCCAAAATGCTTGGGACCAGAAGTGTTTCTGTTAGATTTTTCAGCTTTTGGAATATTTGCACATATATAATGAGATATCTTGAGGATGGATCCCAAGTCTAAACATGAAATTCATTTATGTCTTATATGTGTCTCATACACATAGCTTAATGGTAATTTTATACAATATATTTAATACTTTTGTGCATGAAACAAAGTTTGTGTACATTGATACATCAGAAAGCAAAAGTGTCTCTATCTCAGCCACCCAGCTGGACAATCT
Organism: Macaca mulatta; assembly: GCF_049350105.2. Taxonomy (NCBI): domain Eukaryota; kingdom Metazoa; phylum Chordata; class Mammalia; order Primates; family Cercopithecidae; genus Macaca; species Macaca mulatta. The sequence continues at coordinate 174,168,943 of NC_133406.1, forward strand.
GTGGTTGTTTGGCATCACCATCATTCCTGACTCTGCACTTATATGCTGCTTATAAGCAATCAATTTCTTACACTTACTTGCACATAGGTAATTAATGACAAAAATTATGACATACCATTAACCCAATAATGGAACACTAAGCATGCGGGAGTTATTTATATCCTACTGCTCAAGGTCATCGCCAAGTTTGGAGTGCAAAAATTCAAAAAATTGCAACCTCAGGCATAAATGGGTTAATACAGTGAAAAAAATAATGTGTTCAGGGTAATGGAGCAACACAGTAGCTCGTCCAGAATACCTGTATTAGCTGTTAAACAACAGCAACAACAAAGCCAGGCTTTCAGTCTCTAACTGTGAAGCTGTGTTTTGATTAAAAGGTTACTGTACACTGTATTCTACTTTTTTTAGGTGAGAAGAAACGTTAGAGCAGTTGAAGGAGCAGGAAGTGGAACCTCCAGGGATGAGGAGGCATTCTGCTGGATGGCTTTTAAAAATGTTTTCTCCAGTCATTTGCTCCACTAACAACAGTTTTGTCTTAGAACTTTTTCCTTGATTTTATTAACTGATATAATGCCTTGCTCTAGAATGCACAGTGTTCTTATTTCTTAATAAGCCCATCATACATTTTCACTATGTCATCTATAGGCACTTTCTCTGTGTTGTTTAACCAAGTCATTTATGCTCTTGATCTCTATGTATATAAATATGTGTGTATATATATACACCCACATACATACATGGAAGTGTGTGTACACACATATATATGTATATATTTCTGGATCCCTTATTCTGATCCACTGATTTATTTGCCTATCTTAATGCCAATATCATATACTGTTCTTGATGACTGTAACTTCATAATAAGATTTTTTTATACTTTTATTTTAAGTTCAGGGATACATGTATACGTGTACATATATGTACACATATACATATATATGTATATTTACATACACATATACATATATACACATATACATATATATGAATACATACACACATATATACCCCCTACATATACACACACAAACATATATACACACATATGTATATATTAGCATTCTCTCTATACACACATATACACATATATGTATGTGTATAAATTCATATATGTATCATACATATGTGCATATATAGACATAATGCACATATGTATGTATATGTGTATGCATATATGTATACACAATTATGCATATGTGAACACATATACATACACATATATATAAGATAGATATATATAATGTGTGGTATGTGGAGTATATATACATATATACATATATGTATATTATACACACGTGTGTATATATATAAACATATATGCATGTATATGTGTGTATATATGTGTATATATATATGTTTGTATACAAATGTATGCATGTATATACTACCACTCACTCTCTTCCTATATACACACATGTATACCTACATGTACATATGTATATATGTATAAGTATGTACATATATGTATACAAACTGATACATGCATACATGTATACATACATATGCATATATTTACACATAAGTGTACATTCCTATATGCACATATATATACACATACTTATACATATGTGTGTGTGTGTATATATATATATAGAGAGAGGTGATATATATATAAACAGTCATTCATGTGCTACCTAATAATGGTTCAGTCAATGAAAGACCACATATATGACAGTGGTCTTATGAAATTATAATGTTGTGTCTTTTCTATGTTTAGATACATAAATACTTACCATTGTGTTACAATGGCCTACAGGATTCAGTACAGTAACATGCTGTACAGGTTTGTAGCCTAGGAGCAATAGGCTATACCATACAGCCAAGGTGTAAAGTAGGCTATGCTACTTAGGTTTGTGTAAGTTCACTTTACAATGTTTGCATAATGATGAAATCACCTAACGATGCATTTCTCAAAATGTACCCCCATTGTTAAGAAATCTAGGACCATATATATATACATATTCAGTGCACTTCATCAAAGCCGTTGTATGTATGGGTGATAAGACCTAGAAAAGATGATCAAAATCATCAATGATTAGATAAGACCTAGAAAAAGATGATCAAAATCATCAATCAGCAATGACATGCAAATTAAAACCACCATGAGATACCACCACTCACTTATTATGGCTAGAAATAGAAAAAACTGAAAATATCAACTATTGCAAACATGCAGAGTTTACTACTAGTACAGAACCTGGAGTCAGTTCTCCAAACACATTTCTAATTTTCTGTCTTTTGTCTAAACACCCACATACCTAATCAGTGAACTCAAGTCTGGGGTAAATGCAATAAAAGGAGACCTGAGGATGTGGTCCTTTGCCTTTCAAGTAGGGAACGCTGAACAATTAAGGAACTTCAGAGACTGAGAAGTTTTGAGTTTAATGCATGTTGAAGTTTCAGAGGGCTCCAAACATGGATCAGAATTTACGGGCTTCCTAACTGAACTAGATGTGAGGCTGCCCCAAGAAGATAGAGAGGAAGGTGTCTTTATTGAGGTACATATCAACAGGACACATTTTCTTCCCCGGACTCTCAGTCTCCATCGTAGTTCAAATATTCATCATGAATGGAAGTTTGATATTATAACTCCAGTGTCTGTTAGGAAGAAGAAAGAAATTAAAGGGGAATGGCTAGTGTGTCATGGAGAAACACCAGATGTGTGTACCTGTTGAGAATGACTCAAAAGTGCCAGGAAAAATTTCAGGTAGCATTTTCAAACAATCAGGATAATAAGTATTCTAAAACACAATGACTTAAGCTGTTGTTTCTGGTTAATAACAACACTACAATTTAGCAAGACAGTAAATAATGATGATTTTACTTAAACAACTGTATTTTTAGCTAAAGGAGTACACATTCAGTATTCGAATCATGGAAGTGAGAATTTGGAATTATGAATTGTTGTGGACACAGTTCCTCTCTTGCCCTAGTACCCTTCAGCTTTATTCTTTGGTCAAAATTGCAGGGCTGTCTTGAACAGTCCTTTTAACCATCTGGTGCTTCAGCTTTCTCCTCTGCAAAATAGAAAAAAAAATTGTACTATTTGTTTACAAAGAGCATACTAGGGGCTTAATATGTATTTCTTAAATAAATTGGTGGGTCGTTTTTGCCAGCATTAAAGTGCTATCCAGGTCACACTGATGACCATACTCTTCCAGGGCCTCTAAACCCTGCAAAGGATGTAAACTAGTTCCTGATTTCAACTGTAAAACCCAACTTCCTCATTTCAGTATAAATGATACATTAACAATGAGTCAATACCATGGAAGTGTGCACTTCCTAATACTGACATGCTTTTCAAAAATTTTCAGTGCTTTTTCTTTCATTTTAAGTTGAGGGAAAATCAACAGCCCTCTAGTCACTACTAGTCTTTTATATGAGCAAAGTGAGGCCCCAATGACTGATTAACTTGCTTAATTTTATGTAACAAAGACCCTAGATCTATTGATCTTTCTTCTATCCAAGTATATTTATTAATAGAATTGCCTATCCTCAGTTAAGTCCTAGGACAAATAAAAGTGTCTGATGCTCCATTAAACCTGCTATTGGTACCAGACAGTAGATGTGAATCTGTTGTAAAAATTGACTGAAGGGGTGGTAGGAGTCATACTGATAAAGGAGTATGGTTGTCCAGACTGGTTTAATCCCTGGTCACTTGAATCATCCTGACGTGTTAAAAAACAAAACAAAACAAAACAACCAAGAGGATGAGTGCATCGGAGAGGAAGGATATGGAAGATTTGTTTAGTCTTAGAAGTAGCACACTAATGCCAAAAAACAGGATGGCTTCGACTTCGAAAGAAATTTGAAGGAATTTGAATTCCCCTTTTGAATTTCAACGGTAAGGAGAAGGAAATGATTTGAAAATATTTTCAGTGCAGATCTCTGCCTTTTGGGCCACCCATCCCAGCCAAGCTAGTCATGATGAGATCCAGAGTTGGGGCTAGAGGAAAGGGTGTTGTTGAAAAACAACACGAGTCACAATCCAATGGAACAAAAATGTCATTTCTAGAATATGATGTTTTAAAAAAATAAAAGGGCAGAAGAAGATGCTCACCTGGGGGCACTAAGATTGTAGCCATAAAAATTACACAATGACTGCTTTGAAATGCATATCATCTCAAGCAAATATCTGTAGCCTGATTTCCAACAGGCCCGTAGGAAGTTCTGCCCTATGTTTTGCTTGCCTACAGGGTCTGCTATTATAGACGCAGTTAGGAGATTAGAGCTGGCCATTTCTGGCCATAACCATTATTTCCAACTACTACAAGAACATTTATAATTCTGAATCAGAATATAAGAATGAGACAGGCTCTGGAACACACAGTTTCTATCTTTGGCACTATTGACATTTTGGGTCTGATAATTCTTTTTATGGAGAATTTTCCTGTGCATTGTAGGGTATTTAGCAGCATTCCTGGTCTCTGCCTGTTAGATGCCATAAGTAGCTCCCCAATAGTGACAACCAGAAAATGTCTTCAGACATTGTCAAACGCCCTTTGGGAAGCAAAATCATCCCCAGTTGAGAACCACTGCCCTAAAATACTGTACGCAATCTTTGTCACATCTTCCACACATAGAAAATCTTTTTGTTCTATACAAATGTTTTCTCTAAAAAAACTGGAGGGTGATCTGGGAATAGATCAATGAAGCTCAGTGAAAAAATTTGTCACTATATTTATATCCTCATGGGAAAAATAAAATGCAAGATGTTTAGAAAAATATCAAATATTAAATTTATATAAAGATTCCAAATAAAATAATTTTAAAAAATTAGAAATTTGAACTTACTACCATTGACATATCTTTTTACCAACAGACACCATATTCAAAATAGCTATGCAAAACTCTAATTAAGACTTTTTAATGATGATTGTTTCAAATTCCTAGTGGTGTGTATCAGCAAGAACCTTCATTCCCACAATAAGATAATTTAAAAAAAATTAAAACCGTTGTTTACCACTATTTGAAGATTTGCAACATTTGAAATTAAAGAACCTAATAGCTTATCCTTTTCTTATACTGACAAGTTCATGTTTAACTTTTTATGATAGAGCAAAGGTAATTTAAATTCAGACTTTTATGCTATCTAGCATTCCAAAATAATAAAGAAGGTCTAATTTGTATATTGCATATGCGTTGTAAAAGCAGTTGCCCTAAAGCTAGCATGGAAATCACTAAATGGACTTTTTTATCCAGCCGCTGAAGATGAATCTGATATATGTGGAAAGAGAGATTCTGGGCTATCCCTTGTTGCTGGGCAGACCAGAAACCCCCACCATGTTTCTGTACTCACTCATCCCCACTGGCCGCATCTTGGGTTAAGCTCTAAGCTTCTGGGCAGCTGGACACAAACTCCCTACTGATCCTCAGGCCTTACCTAGGATGGTTAGTGGTGCTAACGGCTAGGATGGTTGGCTGCTGAGATGCCCATGCAGTAGAGAACCTACCTTCTTGGCTGCATACACTCAGGGCATTATAGTGGAGAAATGCATGGTAAACGTGGCTCATGGTGCCCACTGCCTCCTCTAGGGACTATGAGGGTAGTTCTTGGACTCCTACACTGCTCAGACTAGTCCCCAAGAAGATTCTGATGAGGCTTCTCTTGGCTAGAGGCACATTCTGAGAGCTGAGGAACTCAGTAATTCATAGCACACCTGTAATCCATTTGTGGCACACCAGTGTGAGACTACATAAAAGCTAGCAAGTTCTGCCTTAAAGAATTCTGCCTAGCCCTAAGGTAGCACCCTGTGGCCCAAAGAGAGGCATGACTCAGCTCAAATCACACCCTCAGTTAATATCAGTGCTGGAACCAGCACCTAACTCTCTGGCTCCAGGCACCACAATCATGTCAATCCTTCATTTCATGCTTTTCTTCCTCCCACTGATGCATTCACCACAAACTCTTCATGTGCCTCACCTACTAATCAAAAACATTGGCTGGTCCAGCACCTACCACAAGGGGAGCAGTGTTTCTTAAGCTCTGTAGTGCATAAGAATAGAACTTTAAATATAAGTATATTTTACTGCTGTGTGTTTGTGGAGAAAGTTGAAGCAGGAAGAGAGAAGAGTGAAGCTTTATTATGGGAAGCACACGTAGAATTTCCATTCGACTCCATCTAATTTCACTGGCTGAGTCCTAGTCTGAATACTAGATCCTGGTGAGCTTAAAAGAGATCTAGAAACCCAAAGGCTACAAGTATGGAAGAGTTCGAAAAACAGGTTATTTTATCTATAAAAATAGAAGTGATTTCAGATGCTAGAAGGGAGTGTGCAGTGGTTTCTAAATTCTAGTGGACATGAGAATTTCACCAAGAGCTTACTTAACTTACCTATGCAAGTAATTCTAAATCGGTTGATCTGGACCAAAGACCAAAGATCTGCATTTTAACAAGCATTCTGAGATTATCTGATTGAGAATTGCTGAAATAGGAATAAGACCGTATATCTTGAATGCACTGTATAATGTGGACATTGCAAGAAGCTAAGAGGAAAATAAATTTTTAATTAAAAAATTCTAATTTCTCTACGGCAATTCCTAGAGTATAAATATTGTAAATTATTTCCTAAAACCAAACCAAAGAAACAAAATTTTTCTCTGCTCTTCTCTACTTTCAGTCTATTCTGAAGCTGGGAGAAGGATTGTCTGGTGTTTGTCCTTAAATGAATGCAGGCCATTTATATAAAAACCACATCATGAGTGCAATAGCCAAGTCACAAGTTTTCCTGGTCCTGTAAGTCTTTGACACTTTACTGTGACAACAGGTCCAAATACCAGTGTAATTTCCCTTGTTTCAATCAACTTGATTAGATACATCTGTGCTCCCTCAGAAACGGCAAGATAGGTAGTATTGTTTGAAAAAAAAAAAAAATAGGATAGAGATAGTGTGCTAGTAACAGCTTTTATGAATTGATGCTTGGAGTACCTCTCTCCAGTTGTGAGAGAGGCATGACCCCAAGATACAATATGGTAGAGCCCAGAATGTGGTCCCAGAAATGGGCTTATAAACACATCTGACCCAGAGTTAATAATTTTCTTCTCAAGGTCATTTTAAATAAATCTTATATGTATGTGTGTTATGCACTATGCTGTATATGTGGGGTGTGTGTGTGTGTGTGTGTGCATGTGTGTGTGTGTGATTGATTACTACCACTTTATTCATGGGGAAAAAGAACATTAAGGGTTTCTGGCATCCACATCAAGTACTGTGGTGAATATTCATATTTATTTTCTTATTTGAGCCTCATAAAAGCTTTGTGAGGAAGATAGAGGTGATATTATTCAATGGAGATTTATATATTTAACATATTATATAACTTTGAACAAGTTATTAAACTCTTCTGAGCTTCTGGGTTTTTTCTAACCCATAAAATAAGGAGATTGGCAAAACTAATCTCATGGTAACAAGATATCATAATTAACTTGCTCCAAATCACAAAGCTAGAAAAGGACTTGAACCCAGATCTTCTTTCTCCAGCATATAATCTTCTAAATGACACTGCTTATCAAAAAGGACAACACAGCTGGGCTTGGTGGCTCACGCTTATAATCCCAGCACTTTGAAAGGCCAAGGCAGGTGGATCACCTGAGGTCAGGAGTTCAAGACCAGCCTGGCCAAGGTGGTGAAACCCTGTCTCTACTAAAAATACAAAAATTAGCTGGGTGTGGTGGCAGGCGCCTGTAATCCCAGCTACTTGGGAGGCTGAGGCAGGAGAATCACTTGAACCTGGGAGGCAGAGGTTGCAATGAACCAAAATTATACCATTACACCATTGCACTCCAGCCTGGGCAACAGGAGAGAAACTCCATCTCAAAAAAAAAAAAAAAAAAAAAAAGGGAGGGCGGAGCAAGATGGCTGAATAGGAACAGCTCCAGTCTCCAGCTCCCAGTGTGAACGACACAGAAGACGGGTGATTTCTGCATTTTCACCTGAGGTGCTGGGTTCATCTCACTAGGGAGTGCCGGACAATTGGTGATGGTCAGCTGCTGCAGCCTGACCAGCGAGAGCTGAAGCAGGGCGAGGTATCGCCTCACCTGGGAAGTGCAACGGGGAAGGGAATCCCTTTTCCTAGCCAGGGGAACTGAGGCACACAACACCTGGAAGATCGGGTAACTCCCACCCCAGTACTGCGCTTTACCAAAGGTCTTAGCAAATGGCACATCAGGAGATTATATCCCACACCTGGCCTGGAGGGTCCCACGCCAGTGGAGCCTCCCTCATTGCTAGCACAGCAGTCTGTGATCTAATGGCAAGGCAGCAGTGAGGCTGGGGAAGGGGTGCCTGCCATTGCTGAAGCTTAAGTAGGTAAACAAAGCCGCTGGGAAGCTCGAACTGGGTGGAGCCCACTGCCTCCTTGAGGCAGCTCAAGGAGGCCTGCCTGTCTCTGTAGACTCCACCTCTGGGGACAGGGCACAGCTAAACAAACAAACAAAAAAAGCAGCAGAAACCTCTGCAGATGCAAATGACCCTGTCTGACAGCTTTGAAGAGAGCAGTGGATCTCCCAACGCGGAGGTTGAGATCTGAGAATGGACAGACTGTCTGCTCAAGTGGGTCCCTGATCCCTGAGTAGCCTAACTGGGAGACACCCCCAACTAGGGGCAGACCAACACCCATACCTCACACAGTGGGGTACACCCCTTAGACGAAGCTTCCAAAGCAAGAATCAGACAGGTACACTCGCTGTTCAGCAATATTCTATCTTCTGCAGCCTCTGCTGCTGATACCCAGGCAAACATGGTCTAGAGTGGACCTCAAGCAATCTCCAACAGACCTACAGCTGAGGGTCCTGACTGTTAGAAGGAAAAATAACAAACAGGAAGGACACCCACACCAAAACCCCATCAGTACATCACCATCATCAAAGACCAAAGGCAGATAAAACCATAAAGATGGAGGAAAAGCAGGGCAGGAAAGGTAGAAATTCAAAAAATAAGAGTGCATCTCCCCCTCCAAAGGAACGCAGCTCATCGTCAGCAATGGATCAAAGCTGGATGGAGAATGACTTTGATGAGTTGAGGGAAGAAGGCTTCAGTCCATCAAACTTCTCAGAGTTAAGGAATTACATACCCAGCACAAAGAAACTAAAAATCTTGAAAAAAGAATGGAAGAATGGATAACTAGAATAATCAGTGCAGAGAAGGCCATAAACGAACTGACAGAGATAAAAACCATGACATGAGAAATACGTGACAAATGCACAAGCTTCAGTAACTGACTCGATCAACTGGAAGAAAGAGTATCAGTGATTGAGGATCATATGAATGAAATGAAGCAAGAAGAGAAGTCTAAAGAAAAAAGAGGAAAAATAAATGAACAAAACCTTCAAGAAGTATGGGATTATGTGAAAAGACCAAATTTACGTCTGACTGGGGTGACTGAAAGTGAGGGAAAAAAATGGAAACAAGTTGGAAAACCTTTTCAGGATATTGTCCAGGAGAACCTCCCCAACCTAGTAAGGCAAGCCAACATTCAAATTCAGGAAATACAGAGAACTCCACAAAGACACTCCTCGAGAAGAGCAACTCCAAGACACATAATTGTCAGATTCACCAAAGTTGAAATGAAGGAAAAACTGTTAAGGGCAGCCAGAGAGAAAGGTCAGGTTACCCACTCAGACTAACAGCAGATCTCTCGGCAGAAAGTCTACAAGCCAGAAGAGAGTGGGGGCCAATATTCAACATTCTTAAAGAAAAGAATTTTAAACCCAGAATTTCATATCCAGCCAAACTAAGTTTCATAAGTGAAGGAGAAATAAAATCCTTTACAAATAAGCAAATGCTTAGAGATTTTGTCACAACCAGGCCTGCCTTACAAGAGACCCTGAAGAAATCACTAAACCTGGAAAGGAACAACTGGTACCAGCCATTGCAAAAACATGCCAAAATGTAAAGACCATTGATGCTAGGAAGAAACTGCATCAACTAACCATTATCATAAAAAGCTAGGGCAATCGGGGAAGAGAAAGAAATCAAGGGTATTCAGTTAGGAAAAGAAGAAGTCAAATTGTCCTTGTTTGCAGATGACATGATTGTATATTTAGAAAACTCCATCATCTCAACCCAAAATCTCCTTAAGCTGATAAGTAACTTCAGCAAAGTCTCTGGATACAAAATCAATGTGCAAAAATCACAAGCGTTCTTATACATCAGTAACAGACAAACAGAACCAAATCATGATGAACTTCCATTCACAATTGCTTCAAAGAGAATAAAATACCTAGGAATCCAACTTACAAGGGATGTAAAGGATCTCTTCAAGGAGAACTACAAACCATTGCTCAGTGAAATAAAAGAGGACACAAACAAATGGAAGAACATACCATGCTCATGGATAGGAAGAATCAATATTGTGAAAATGGCCATACTGCTCAAGGTAATTTATAGGTTCAATGCCATCCCCATCAAGCTACCAATGAGTTTCTTCATGGAATTGGAAAAAACTGCTTTACAGTTCATATGGAGCCAAAAAAGACCCCACATTGCCAAGACAATCCTAAGTCAAAAGAACAAAGCTGGAGGCATCATGCTACCTGACTTCAAACTATTCTACAAGGCTACAGTAACCAAAACAGCATGGTACTGGTACCAAAACAGAGATATAGACCAATGGAACAGAACAGAGGCCTCAGAAATAACACCACACATCTACAGCCATCTGATCTTTGACAAACCTGAGTAAAACAAGAAACAGGGAAAGGATTCCCTATTTAATAAATGGTGCCAAGAAAATTGGCTAGCCATAAGTAGAAAGCTGAAACTGGATCCTTTCCTTACTCCGTATACGAAAGTTAATTCAAGATGAATTAGAGACTTAAATGTTAGACCTAAAACCATAAAAACCCTAGAAGAAAACTTAGGCAATACCATTCAGGACATAGGAATGGGCAAGGACTTCATGTCTAAAACAACAAAAGCAAAGGCAACAAAAACCAAAATTGACAAATGGGATCTAATTAAACTAAAGAGCTTCTGCACAGCAAAAGAAACTACCATCAGAGTGAACAGGCAACCTACAGAATGGGAGAAAATTTTTGCAATCTACTCATCTGACAAAGGACTAATATCCAGAACCTACAAAGAACTCAAACAAATTTACAAGAAAAAAATTAACAACCCCATCAAAAAGTGGGCAAAGGATATGAACAGACACTTCTCAAAAGAAGACATGCATACAGCCAACAGACACATGAAACAATGCTCATCATCACTGGCCATCAGAGAAATGCAAATCAAAACCACAATGAGAAACCATCTCACACCAGTTAGAATGGCAATCATTAAAAAGTCAGGAAACAACAGGTGCTAGAGAGGATGTGGAGAAATAGGAACAATTTTACACTGTTGGTGGGACTGTAAACTAGTTCAACCATTATGGAAAACAGTATGGCAATTCTTCAAGGATCTAGAACTAGAAGTACCATATGACCCAGCCATCCATTACTGGGTATATACCCAAAGGATTATAATCATGGTGCTATAAAGACACATGCACACGTATGTTCATTGCAGCACTATTCACAATAGCAAAGACTTGGAATCAACCCAAATGTCCATCAGTGACAGACTGGATTAAGAAAATGTGGCACATATACACCATGGAATACTATGCAGCCATAAAAAAGGATGAGTTTGTGTCCTTTGTAGGGACATGGATGCAGCTGAAAACCATCATTCTCAGCAAACTATCGCAAGAACAGAAAACCAAACACCGCATGTTCTCACTCATAGGTGGGAACTGAACAATGAGATCACTCGGACTCAGGAAAGGGAACATCACACACCGGGGCCTATCATGGGGAGGGGGGAGGTGGGAGGGATTGCACTGGGAGTTATACCTGATGTAAATGATGAGTTGATGTGTGCTGATCAGTTGATGGGTGCAGCACACCAACGTGACACAAGTATACATATGTAACAAACCTGCACGTTATGCATATGTACCCTAGAACTTAAGGTATAATTTAAAAAAAAAAAAAAAAAAACTGAGCCAAAGACCAAAAAAAAAAAAAAAAAATCACACATGACTTTGGATTACCATTATTATATTTTGGGCTGGTTTAAAATGTCAGCTTTGGGGGAATGAAAGACACTGGAGTCTACTTGAGGGTGGAGGGTGGGAGGAAGAAAAGAAGCACAAATAATAAATACTGGGTACTGGACTTTATGCACGGGTGATGAAATAAGCTGTACAACAAACCCCTGTGACACGAGTTCACCTATGTAACAAACCTTCACATGTACTCCCAAACCTAAAATATTTATTAAAAAAAAAAAAAAAAAAAAAAAAAAAAGACAACACTAGGCACAGCTAACTCTAATTGGAAACTCACAAATTTTGCTCAATCCAGGGTAATAAAGTCCAGAAATGCTCCCTGCACTGCTGTCCCTCTGAAGAGCCATGGTAGTCTATTTGGCCCAAACCCTTTTGTGGCCATGTGCTATGGCTGCCCTGAGGAAGTCCTATGGCCTTGGATATTCCCATAAAGCCACATACTCAAGAGTCGGAGAGTCAGGATGTGGTGGGAGTACCAGGTCGGCAGTAGCAGCCTTCCTACAGGATGGTCCTGCTCAGCCACAGAAGGTGAACATGTGTCTGTTGGAATTTTTAGGCAACCACATCTGCATCCAATAAGCCTTAGAGGCAGTCTTTTTGTCTCATTTCTTTGAGGTTGATGAAATATTGCCCTTCTTGCAACACCCAATCATCAGTTATAAATCTTGCACATGGCAGAACAAATAAAACTGCAAATTAGAAGACCTCATCCTAGTCCTAAATAATTGTGCGACCTTGGGAAAGTCATTTGACCTCTTAACTGCACAAAGAAAATTTACCAGCTTGATTTCTCTTGAGTGTTGTGTGTCTTCACCACCATGCCCTTTGCTCAAATTCTGTTTTTCCTAACACACTCCCATACTTTCTCTACCCATTGTCTAAATTCCATTGATTTTTAAGCCCAGCTTTTCAAGTTCACTTCCTTTGTGATAGTATTTTCTGATCATCCCTCTTGACCATGATCTCTTCTTTATACCTGTCACTCTAGTCTGACACACAAAATGACAGTTTCATCTTTTCTGCCTTTGTGGAGTGCTCATCTTGGAATCAACATTCACTCCCAGTGACACCACATGGTGTCTCTTAGTGGTTTTACATTTCTATATCCCCCACAAGGCTTTGTACAGACTAATTATTTAATGTAGATTAACTGCACAATCTTTTCTCACAGAAAGCCTTTACTGGTTAAATAACAAAACTGGTATGCACTTGGATGAGCTAATTAGCTTCTGACATTTTCTCTGTTTGCAAAATAAAAGAATCAAAACAGGATACTTCTCATCCCAGGATGTTACAAGAAACAGTCTTTTAAAATGAATAATTGTTGACTAAGAAACAAAATGCACAGGTGCATCTGCCTGCTTAGATTAAGAATGCTTCCTTTAAGTAATAATGTTATTTTCCCTCTGTGAGGGATTTCCTGACATCATCAGACAGGCTTGTTTTTAACAATAATATTTATTGAATATTACAAAAAACTGGGCACTTTATTAAGTACTTAGTGTACGCTATTTTATTTCATGTTCACAATCACCCTATGCATTACTTATTATTAACCTTATTTCTTAGATGGGGCAATTGAAGCTTAAGGGATTAAATAATTTAGCAAAATCAGCAGCTAGCATCAGAGCCAGAATTTGCATGTAGGTGAGTCTGACTCCAAAGCCTATGCACTTAGTTATTGCATTATTTTACTTTGCTGTAGATGACTTAACATCATACAGCCTTTTAGTTGTTGTTTGCTTGCTGGTCATTTGAGAATACTGTCAGTTCTTTGGAAGGGAGTATAATGTATTTTCATTTCCATGTCTTTAGTGTCTAGCAAACAGTAGGTGGTCAATGAAAGCTAAAGGAATGCAGACAGAAAGGGAGAATAAGAATGAGAGAGACTACAATAAGCCTTGAGCTAGGTGACTGTAACAAAGGCGAATAAGCACCACCAAAACTATAAAAGGCAGAGGATGAAGGGAGTCTCTCCTGCTGTTAAGAAAGACCAATGGTAGGGTTAGAAGAAAAAGGCAGCTAGGAGGAAGGACTAACTTGCAGCTCTCACTCAGATGGACAGAGCAGCATATGGAGACTCACATCATGAACTTTTGCTCCAAGAACAACTGCAAGAATATACCAGGAAAGCCAAGTGAATCCACAGACCCTTTGAAGCAAGTGGGTTGCCACTGCATGCTCCAAGAGACACCTGAAGAACTGTGAGTATCCAAAGTTTGAAATGGTGTTCTTCTGCCCCCAAACATGCACCCTCACTGGGGAACCTGAAGGTCCAAATCATAGAAGAGGAATTTGACCTTACCTAGAGCTGAGACAAATTTAGAGAGCCAAGTGAAATATAGGGGTAGAAGAAACAGTGGGAAGAGCACTGTGGGTGCTCTCAATCCCCAGGGAAGCCATTTCTGACTTTGTCTCACAGGGGTCCTTGGGGAGGGCTGCCAGAAGAACTGGGAAAAGACTACAGGGAGAAGGAAACTTCTAGCTGAAGTGTGTAACAATTTTGACTGAATGTGACATTTCCTGGACAGAACCCTGGTGGTGAGGGGTGGGGGGTGGGGAATTGGAGCAGACTCAGCATAGAAGTTACCACAGGCAGGGAGGCACAAAACCTGAAAGCCCTACTTGCTTTCTCAGCAGGGAGGCTGGCAGCCTGGGGTAAGTTCTCAGCCCTGATCACTAGCTGCCTGGAAATAAACTTGGTGTTACTAGGGGGCATGGTGAGAGTGAGACCAGCCTTTTGGGCTGCATGGGAGCTGAGTGAGGACTGCAACTAACTTCTGGATTTCCCCCATTTCCCTGGTGACTTGCATGATGCACCAGAGGCAGCCATAATCTCCCTGGGAACATAACTCCATTGGCCTGAGAACCACACCCCCATCCTCCACAGCAGCCACAGTAAGCCCTGCACAAAGAGGGTCTGAGCTCAGACATGCCTAATCCTGCCCCCTCCCGATGGTCTTTCTCTACCTGCCCTGGTAGCCAAAGACAAAGGACATAATCTCTTGGGAGCTCTATGATCCCACCCACCACCTGATCCTTTCTATACTACTGCAGTTGATGTTCTCTTGAAAGCACCATCTCCTGGCTGGAGCCTAACCAACACAAAACTACTACAATAAACAACACTTCAACCAAGGACCCTCACAGAGTCCACTTTACTCCCCTACCATCTCCATCAGAACAGATGCTGGTATCCATGGCTGAGAGACTTGAAGATGGTTCACAGGGCCCTGGGCAGACAACCCCTCATAAGAGCTGGAAGGCTGATAGCTCCACTGGGTGGCTAGATCCAGAGGAGAAATAACAATCACTATAGTTCAGCTCTCAGGGAGCCATATTCCTAAAGGAAGGGAGCGCCCTGTGGGATGAAAAGAATCTGAACAGCAACCCTTGAGTGCCAGCTCTTCCCTCTGACATAATCTACCCAAATGAGAAAAAACAAAACAAAACAAAACAAAAACAAAAACAGAAAAACAATTCTGAAACTATGACAACAAAGTTTTATTAAAACCTCCAAAAGATCACACTAGCTCACCAGCAATGGATTCAAACCAAGAAGAAATCTCTGAGTTGCTGGAAAAAGAAATCAGAAGGTCAAATATTAATCTAATCAAGGAGACACCAGAGAAATGTGAAGTCCCAGTTAATAAATAAAAATGATAATAATACAATACATGAAGGGAAAAATCTTCAGTGAAATAACATAATTAAAAATAATCACAACTTCTGGAAATGAAAGACACACTTAGAGAAATGCAAAATACACTAGAAAGTCTCAGGAATAGAATCAAACAAGTAGAAGAAAGAACTTCAGAGCTTGAAGACAAGGCTTTCAAATGAACTCAATCCAACAAAGACAAAGAAAAAAGAATAAAAGAAAATGAACAAAGCCTCCAAGAAGTTTGGGACTATGTTAAATTATGAAACCTAAGAATAATTGATGTTTGCAAGGAAGAAGAGAAATCTAGAAGTTTGGAAAATATATTTGAGATAATAATTGAGGGAAACCTCCCCAGCATTGCTAGAGATCTAGCCATCCAAATACAAGAAGCTCAAAGGACACCTGGGAAATTTATCATGAAAGATCATCACCTAGGCCCATAGTTATCAGGTTATGTAAAGTCAAGACAAAGAAAAGAATCTTAAGTGCTGTGAGGTAAAAGCATCAGGTAATCTATAAAGTAAAACCTGTGAGATTAACAGAAGATTTCTCAGCAATAACTCTACAAGCTAGGAAGGATTGGGGTCCTATCTTTAGCCTCCTTAAACAAAATAATTATCGTTCAAGAATTTTGTATCCAGTGAAACTCAGCTTCATAAATGAAGGAAAGATAAGGTCTTTTTTAGACAAACAAATGCTGAGAGAATTTGCCTCTACCAAGCCTGCACTACCACAACTGCTAAAAGGAGCTCTAAATCTTGAAATTAATCTTCAAAACACACCAGAATAGAACCTCCTTAAAGCATAAATCTCACAGGACCTATAAAACAAAAACATAATAAATTTAAAAAACACCAAGGTATTCAGGCAACAAATGGCATGATGAATAGAATAGTACTTCACATCTTAATACTAACATTGAATATAAATGGCCTAAATATTGCACTTAAAAGGTACAGAATGGCACAATGGATAAGAATTCACAAACCAAATATCTTCTGTCTTTACGAGACTCACCTAACACATAAGGACTCACATAAACTTAAGGAAAAGGGATGGAAAAAGATATTCTATGCAAATGGACACCAAAAGTGAGGAGGAATAGCTATTCTTATATCAGAAGAAAACAAACTTTAAAGTAACAGCAGTTAAAAGAGACAAAGAGGAGCATTATATAATGATAAAAGGACTTACTCAACAGGAAAATATTGCAATCCTAAATATACATGCACCTAACACTGGAGCTCACATATTTATAAAACAATTACCACTAGACCTAAGAAATAAGATAGATAGCAATACGATAATAGTGGAGGACTTTAATACTCTGACAATACTAGACAGGTCATCAAGACAGAAAGTCAACAAAGAAACAATGAATTTAAATATACCCTAGAACAAATGGACTTAACAGATATTTACAGAACATTCTACCCAACAACTGCAGAATATACATTCTATTCATCAGCACATGGAACATTCTCCAAGATAGACCATATGATAGGCCACAAAACAAGTCTCTATACATTAAAGACAATTGAAATTATATCAAGTACTCTCTCAGACCACAGTGGAATACAATTTGAAATCAACTCCAAAAAGAAACCTCAAAACCAAGCAAATACATGGAAATTAAATAACCTGCTCTTGAATGATCGTTGGGTCAACAATGAAATCAAGATGGAAGTTAACAAATTCTTTTAACTGAATGATGATAGTGGCACAACCTCTGGGATACAGCAAAGGTGGTGCTGAGAGGAAAGTCTGAAAGAGCACAAATAGACAATCTAAGGTCACACCTTGAGGAACTAGAGAAGCAAGAACAAACCAAACCCAAACCCAGCAGGAGAAAAGAAATAATAAAGATCAGAGCAGAACTAAATAAAATTGAAACAAAAAAAAAAATGCCAAAGGCAAATGAAACAAAAATCTGGTTCTTGGAAAAGACAAATAAAATTGATAGACCATTAGCAATATTAACCAAGAAAAGAAGAGAGAAGATCCAAATAAGCTTAATTAGAAATGAAACAGAAGACATTACAACTGATGCCACAGAAATACAAAAGATCATTCAAGACTACTATGAACACCTTTATGCACATAAACTAGAAAACCTAGAGGAGATGGATAAATTCCTGGAAATATACAACTCTCCTGTATTAAACCAGGAAGAAATAGAAACTCTGAACAGACCAATAATAAGCAGCAATATTGAAATGGTAACTAAAAATTTGCAAACAAAAAAAAAGTCCAGGACCAGGCAGATTCACAGCTGAATTCTATCAGACATTCAAAGAAGAATTGATACAATACTATTGACGCTATTCCACGAGACAGAGAAAAACTCCTTCCTAAATAATTCCATGAAGCCAGTACCACCTTAATACCAAAACCAGGAAAAAACGTAACAAAAAAAGAAAAATACAGGCCAATATCACTGATGAACATACATGCAAAAATCCTTAACAAAATACTAGCTAACTGAATCCAACAGCATATCAGAAAGATAATCCACCATGATCAAGTGGGTTTCATACCAGGGATACAGTGATGGTTTAACATATGCAAATCATTAAATGTCATACACCACATAAACAGAATTAAAAACAAAAATTACATGATCATCTCAATAGAGGCAGAAAAAGCATTTGACATAATCTAGCATCTCTTTATGGTTAAAACCCTCAGCAAAACCTACATCAAAGGTACATACCTTAAAGTAATCAAAGCCATCTATGACAAACCCACAGCCAACAATACACTGAATGGGGAAAAGTTGAAACCATTTCCCCTGAGAACTGGAACAAAACAAGGATGCCCACTCTCATCATTTCTATTCAACATAGTACTGGAAGTCCTAACCAGAGTAATAAGACAAGAGAAAGAAATAAAGGGCATCTGAATTGGTAAAGAGGAAGTTAAACTGTTGCTGTTTGCTGTTGATATGATCATATTCCTAGAAAACTCTAAAGACTCCTCCCAACAGCTCCTAGAGCTGGTTAATGAATTCAGCAAAGTTTCAGAATACAAAATTAATGTAGCTCTGCTATACACCAACAACAACCAAGCTGGGAATCAATTAAAAACCTCAACAGTTTTTATAATGGCTTAAAAAAATAAAATACCTAGGAATCTATCTAACCAAGGAGGTGAAAGACATAAGTTGGTGAAAGACCACTATGTTGGTTACTGATGAGGGGCTTGTATAGGTCAAGGATACTGACCTAAACCATTTCATAGCTCAGATGATCCATATGTCATCTGAGTTCTTAGTTGCAAACACAGAATCCACCCTAACTAGATTAAACAGAAAATAAATTTAACACAGATCTTAGAGAGTGCACAGAATTCCAAGGAGAGCCAAAGATTCAGGTTCAAAATCCCCTCGCAGAGGAGGTGTCCACACCACAGCCACTGCTGGAAACATATACCTAGGCTCATATTGATGATGCTAGACCAGGGAAGCCTGAATCTCAGCCAATACTATACCCCAAAACTGGAAATCCCTTTTGTTAAATTTGGAGTCCCTGGGGTACCTGCATCATCACACTGCTATCTTCCTGATCAAAGAACAAGAGATTGCTCAGTTAAGCACAGCTTTATCCACTGACATCCACATTTCAAGACCTGAAACTATAAAACTACTAGAAGAAAACATATGGGAAAAACTCTGCAACATTGGTCTGAGTAATGATGTTTTGGATATGGATCCAAAAGCACAGGAAACGAAGGAAAGATAGACAACAGATTGCATCAAACTTCTGCACAGCAAAAGAAACAATTAACAAAAATGAAGAGACAGCCCATGGAGTAGGAAAAGTATTTGCAAACCATACATCTGATAAGAGGTTAATATCCAAAATATATGAGAAACTCAAAAAACTCAATAGCAAGAAAAAAAAAATAACCTGATTTAGCAATGGGCAAAGGACCTGAACAGACACTTTTCAAAAGAAGACATATAAATGACTGGCAGGTTTGTGAAAAAATGCTCAGCATCACTAATCATTTGAGGAAATTCAAATTAAAACCGCAATAAGATACTGTCTCACACCAATTAGAATGACTTTTATCAAGAAGATGAAAGACAAGTGTTACCAAGGATGTGGAGAAAAGAGAACACTTGTATAATCTTGGTGGAAATGTAAATTAGTACAGCTGTGTCTGGAGTTGGTTCCTTCTGGTGATTTCATGGTCTTGCTAACTTCAAGAATGGAGCCACAGACCTTTGTGGTGAGTGTTACAGCTCTTAAAGATTGCGCAGACCCGAAGAGTGAACAGCAGCAAGATTTATTGTGAAGAATGAAAGAACAAAGCTTCCACAGCGTGGAAGGGAACCTGAGCGAGTTGCCAGATGTCTGTCACTCCCCAGGGCAGCATAGTCATCTTGGGGGCTTGTCCGGGATATCGCCACATGGTGATATCCTTTCACTTGCTATTCTGTCCTATTTTTCCTTAGAATTCAGGGGCTAAACACTAGGCATCTGTCAGACTAAAGACATGGGTGTCAGGCTTTCTGGGAAAGGGCTTTCTAACAACCCCTGACTCTTTGGAGTTGGAAGCATTGGTTTGCCTGGAACCAGCTTCCACTTTTCCTGCACTTCTGGGCTGAGCTTAGGGTCAACAGAGAGGAAAGCCATTCAGCTCCAGGGTCCCAGCAAAAAGTTGGTTGATCCTACAGCCATGAGCAGAACTCACAAAGTTAAGTCACTCAAGTGAGACTCGCCCATCTATCCTATCTATCCTTACTCTTGCCTCCTGGGTCCTAATGCCTGTCAGACAAAATTCCTCCCACCCCTCTTCTCTGAGGCTAGTCCTGCTTCTAAAAACCACTCCCTGTCCCTGGTGCTCTTCTAGTCTCTTCTATAAGAATGATTTCTAGTATAAATTTTGGGACTCTGTTCCCTTCTTTAGGCACCTGGGCTCACCAATCAGAAAGACAATTTTTGGCCAAAGCCCCATTGCAGGGGCACTATCTGGAATTTTAGGATCCCTCCTTAGACTAGCAGGCCTAACAAAGGCTATTCCCAAAGCTAGGGTATGAGGAGCCTCAGAGATTATAACCTTCCCATTCATATGATGAGAAGTGAGGACAAAAGACATCACTCTTCCAACCCTGGAGATCCCTTCCTTCCCTCAAAGTATGGCCCTCCACTCCATTTTGAGGCATATCATCTTCACAGGACAAGCATAAGGTCCCATTACTAACAGGAGAATGGTTAGGACTCTAACAGTTTTTTGAGAATGTGTCAGTAATGGCCACTAAATCTAACTTTTCTCGGTACTCTTTGTGGTCTAAGAGGAAAGGCAAGGGTGTAGGTTTTCGAGAATTCATTGGTAAGGGCCACTAAATCTGACCTTCCTTGGTCCTCATTGTGGTCTCTGAAGAAAACCAGTGTTTCTGCTGCTGCTTCGGTGAGCACAACTATTTCAAACAGCAGGGTCCAGGGACAATTGTGGGTTCTTGGGCAGGGAAAACAAAAAAACAAACAAATCAAAATCGTAGGCATTTTTTTCTTTCAGATGGGAAACACTTAGGCATCAACATGCTCACCCTTGAAATGCATCTTAAGCCATTGGGATCAGTTTGATCCACAAATCCTGAAAAAGAAGCAGCTTAATTTTTTTCTGTACTACAGCCTGGCCCAATATTCTCTGATGGGTAAAAATGGCCACCTCAGGGAACAAATTACAGTACTATCCTGCAGCTTGACCTTTGCTGTAAAAGGGAAGGCAAACGGAGTGAAATACCTTATATCCAAGCTTTCTTTTCATTGAAGGAGAATCCATAACTATGCAAAGCTTGCAATTTACATCCCACAGGAGGACCTCTCAGTTACCTCCATATCCTTGCCTCCCTACAGCTCCCCTTCCTATTAATGATAAGCTTCCTCTAATCTCCCCCACCCAATAGGGAACAAGCAAAGAAATCTCCAAGGGACCACAAACCCCCCCGGGACTATCAGTTATGTCACCTTCAAGCTGTAAGGGGAGGGGAATTTGGCCCAACCTGGGTACATATCCCCTTCTCCCTCTCTGATTTAAAGCAGTTCAAGGTAGACCTGGGGACATTTTCAGATGATCTTGATAGGTATATAGATGTCCTACAGGGTCTAGGGCAAACCTTCAACCTCACTTGGAGAGATGTCATGCTATTATTAGATTAAACCCTGGCCTTTAATGAAAAGAATGCAGCTTTATCTCTAGCCTGAGAGATTGGAGATACCTTGTATCTTAGTCAAGTAAATGATAGAATGACATTCGAAGAAAGGGACAAATTCCCTACCAGTCAGCAAGCCGTCCCCAGTATGGATCCCAGCTGGGACCTAGACTTAGATCATGGGGACTGGAGTGGCAAACATCTGTTCACCTGTGTTCTAGAAGAAGGACTAAGGAGAATTAGGAAAAATCCATGAATTATTCAATGATGTCCACCATAACTCAGGGAAAGGAAGAAAATACTTCTGCCTTCCTCGAGTGGCTGTGGGAGGCCTTAAGAAAATAAACTTCCCTGTCACCCGACTCCGTTGAGGGTCAATTGATCCTCAAAGATAAGTTTATTACTCAATCAGCCACAGATATCAGGAGAAAGCTCCAAAAGTGAGCCCTGGCCCTGAACAAAATCTGGAGGCATTATTAAACCTAGAAAACTTGGTGTTCTATAATAGGGACCAAGACGAACAGGCCAAAAAGGAAAGTGAGATCAGAGAAAGGCCGCAGCCTTAGTCATGGCCCTCAGACAGACAAATCTTGGTGTTTCAGAGAGGACAGAAAATGGAGCAGGCCAATCACTTGTTAGGGCTTGCTATCAGTGTGGTTTGCAAAGACACCTTACAAAAGAGTGTCCAATGAGAAACAAGCAGCCCCCTCACCCATGTCCACTATGCCAAGGCAATCACTGGAAGGCACACTGCAGAGGACCAAGGTTCTCTTGTCCAGAAGCCCCCAACCAGATGATCCAACAATGGGAATGAGAGTGCCCAGGGCAAGCTCCAGCTCATGTCATCACCCTCACTGAGTCCCGGGTAACTTTAACCATTCAGGGCCAGGGAACTGACTTCCTCCTGGACACTGGTGCAGCCTTCTCAGTGTTAATCTCCTGCCCTGGACAAGTGTCTTCAAGGTCAGTTACCATCCGAGGAATCCTGTGACAGCCTGTAACCAGGTATTTCTCCCACCTCCTCAGTTGTAATTGGGAGACATTGCTCTTTTCACATGCCTTTCTTGTTATGCCTGAAAGTCCCACACCCTTATTAGGGAGGGACATATTAGCCAAAGCTGGAGCTATTATCTATATGAATATGGGGGACAAAATACCCATTTGTTGTCCCCTATTTGAGGAGGAAATCAACCCTGAAGTCTGGGCATTGGAAGGACAATTTGGAAGTGCAAAAAATGCCCACCCAGTCCAAATCAGACTAAAAGACCCCACCACTTTTCCTTATCAAAGGCAATATCCCTTAAGACCTGAAGCTCATAAAGGATTACAGGATATTGTTAGACATTTGAAAGCTCAAGGCTTATTAAGAAAATGCAACAGTCACTGCAACACCTCAATTCTAGGAGTACAAAAACTGAATGGTCAGTGGAGACTAGTGCAAGATCTTAGGCTCATCAATGAGGCAGTAATTCCTCTATATCCCACTGTATCCAGCCCCTATACCCTGCTCTCTAAAATATCAGAGGAAGTAGAATTGTTCACTGTTCTGGACCTCAAGGATGCCTTCTTCTGAAGTCCATTGCACTCTGACTACCAGTTTCTCTTTGCCTTTGAGGATCCCACAGACCACATGTCCCAGCTTAAGTGGATGGTCTTGCCTCAAGGGTTTAGGGATGGCCCTCATCTGTTTGGTCAGGCACTGGCCTAAGATCTAAGTCACTTCTCAAGTCTGGGCACTCTGATCCTTCAGTATGTGGATGATTTACTTTTGGCTCCCAGTTTGGAAGCCTCATGCCAGCAGACTACTCTAGATCTCTTGAAGTTTCTAGTTAATCAAGGGCACAAGGGGTCTAAATCAAAGGCCCAGCTCTGCCTACAACAAGTCAAATATCTAGGCATAATCTTAGCCAGAGGAACCAGGGCCCTCAGCAAGGAAGGAATACAGCCTATACTGGCTTATCCTTGCCCTAAGACATTAAAACATTTGTGGGGTTCCTTGGAATCACTGACTTTTGCTAACTATGGATCCCTGGATACAGCGAGATGGTCAGGCCACTCTATACTCTAATCAAGGAGACTCAGAGGGCAAATACTCATCTAGTAGAATGGGAACCAGAGGCAGAAACAGCTTTCAAAATCTTAAAGCAGGTCTTAGTACAAGCTCTAGCCTTAAGCCTTCCCACAGGACAAAACTTCTCTTTATACATCACAGAAAGAGTGGGAATAGCTCTTGGAGTCCTTAGTCAGACTCATGGGACAACCCCACAACCAGTGGCATACCTAAGTAAGGAAATTGATGTAGTAGCAAAAGGCTGGACTCACTGTTTATGGGTGGTTGCAGTGGTGGCCATCTTAGTATCAGAGGCTATAAAAATAATACAAGGAAAAGATCTCACTGTCTGGACTACTCATGATGTAAATGGTGTACTAGGTGCCAACGGAAGTTTATGGCTATCAGACAATTGCCTGCTTAGATACCAGGCACTACTCCTTGAGGGACCAGTGCTTCAAATACACATGTGTGCAGCCCTCAACCCTGCCACTTTTTCCCCAGATGATGGGGAACCAATCGAGCATGACTGCCAACAAATTGTAGCCCAGACCTACACCATCTGAGAGGATCTTTTAGAAATTCCCTTAGCTAATCTTGACTTTAACCTATATACTGATGGAAGTTCACTTGTGGAGAATGGGATACAAAGGACAGGTTATGCCATAGTTAGTGATGTAACAGTACTTGAAAGTAAGTCTCTTCCCCCAGGGACCGGTGCCCAGTTAAAAGAACTAGTGGTGTTTACCGGAGCCTTAGAAGTGGGAAAGGGAAAAAGAATAAACGTGTATACAGATAGCAAGTATGCTTATCTAATCCTACATGCTCATGCTGCAATATGGAAAGAAAGGGAGTTCCTAACCTCTGGGGGAACCCCTGTTAAATACTACAAGGAAGTCATGGAGTTATTGCACGCAGTGCAAAAACCCAAGGAGGTGGTAGTCTTACACTGCCGAAGCCATCAAAAAGGTGAAGGAGAAAAGGCAGAAGGAAACCACTGGGCAGACACTGAGGCCAAAACTGTTGCCAGGCAGAACTTCCCATTAGAAATACCTATGGAAGGACCCTTGGTATGGAACAAACCTCTCCAAGAGATTAAGCCCCAGTATTCCCCAACTGAAACAGAATGGGGACTTTCGCGGGGGCATAGTTTTCTCCCCTCGGGGTGGTTAATGACAGAAGAGGAAAAGGTATTCATACCCAAAGCCAGCCAGTGGAAAATACTTAAAACCCTCCACCAAATTTTTCACATGGGTGTTGAGAACACTCATCAAATGGCTTAATCCTGTTTACAGGGCCAAATCTCCTCCACACCACTCAACAAGTAGTCAAAGACTGTGAGGTATGCCAAAGGAATAATCCCTTGGTCCATCATAAGGCACCTCTGGGGGAACAAAGAATAGGGCACTATCCTGGAGAGGACTGGCAATTAGACTTAACCCATATGCCTAAGTCAAGGGGATTTCAATACTTGTTGATCTGTGTTGATACCTTTACAAATTGGATAGAAGCCTTCCCCTGCAAGACAGAGAAGGCTCAGGAAGTGGTTAGAGTCCTAATTTATGAAATAATTCCTAGATTTGAACTTCCCTAAAGCTTACAAAGCAATAATGGTCTGGCTTTTAAAGCCATGATAACTCAGGGAATTTCCAGGGCACTAGGGATACAATATCACCTTCACTGTGCCTGGAGGCCACAATCCTCAGGGAAGGTTGAGAAGGCAAATGAAACACTCAAGAGGCACCTAAGGAAACTAACACAAGAAACTCATCTCCGATGACCTACTGTCTTGCCCGTGGCCTTGTTGAGAATCTGAAATTATCCTCACCAAATGGGGCTCAGTCCATATGAAAAGCTGTATGGACGACCTTTTCTCACAAATGACCTCCTACTTGATCAGGAAATGGCCAACTTGGTCAAAGATATAACTTCTTTGGCAAAATATCAACAAAACCTTAAATCCTATGTGAAGGATGTCACAGAGAAAAGGGAACGGAGTTGTTTCAAATGGGAGATCTAGTGTTGGTCAAATCCCTCCCCTCTATCTCCCCATCTATGGATTCTTTGTGGGAAGGACCATACTCAGTAATCCTCTCTACCCCCACTGCAGTTAAGGTGGCAGGAGTGGAATCTTGGATTCACTATACCCGAGTTAAACTTTGGACGCCCCCTGAGCAACCTACGGGACCGACAGCTCAGGAGTCCCAAGATCAGCCAGATCAGCTTTGATACCCCTGTGAGCCACTGGAGGCCTTGCGTCTCCTATTTTGGAAGGAAACATCCCAGACTAAAAAGACTCCTACAGCTGATCTTGAGGAAAAACCCCTTCTTACTTCAAAAAGATAAGTGAAAACCTACATAATCTTTAACACCTCTCCTTGCCCTTTTAATGGAATCCTTTCACTGTTTCATCACATTATTAACCAGTATACTAGCCATACTCTTTGCAGTAGGACTATATACTGTAGCTCCTGCCAGGATGAAAATCCTAATCACGTCAACCTTTTTTCTTTCATCCTTCCTTCTGACAGCAATTTACTCCTATTATTAACTCAGACTGGATAAAATGATCTCATCTTCCAGGGTACCCTCTTTACCTTCCTACTTACTCTTTGCCTATCTATCCCTCTTGCTTCCTTGGATACCCCACATAGTTGATCCTCCCCTTCCACTAGCTCCTAATTACCTTTACAAGACTCTCAAATTAACCCACTCTCTGTTAAACCAGTCTAATCCTTCCCTGACAAATGACTGTTGGCTTTGCATCCCTCTATCAGTCACTGCTTACATTACCACTCCTGTTCCTGCAAAAAACTGGGTCTTTACTAACTTAACCTACCATCCCCATTGTGAAGGAAAAGACCCTTTCCAACTTCTAAATATGCAACCATTAGCCTACTTCCTCATCTTTGATAAGACCAAGAATACCCTAACAGGACGCACAATCTAAATTTTATGCTCTTACATTTCCAACCTCACCTATTACACAAGCAATAAGAAGTCCATACACAACCCTGCAACTACAAATACCATCTTAACTTTCCAAGCCCTTTTAAACATCCAACGCAACCTGCTATCAGGCCTCCCCCTGGGGCCTCTACTATCCCATCAGCGTAATTACACTCTACAACTTCAAGCCCCAACTGATCATAGTGACTTCAGAGTCACCCAAACAGCTCCATTCAGACGACTTGTCTGCTTCTCAGGGACTCCAAAAATCATCACCTCCTCCCTGCTTAATAAACAGTCTGGGTTTTGTAATGGCAAACATACTCCCTGCATGACCATTCACCCCTGGACCTCCTGCAGCAGTGCCCCCACCACTAATGAATGCCTTCTCATCCCCACTTTCAATCACCCCCTTGAATGGTTCCTAGTAGATACAAAATGGTTTTTTTTCTCCAATGGGAAGATAGAACACAGGGAGCCACTCAGTTTGCTCCCAACATCCCTTTCTAGCTGCTCCAGAGCTACCTTGGCAAGTACTCTAGGAGTGTGGGAAAATGAAAACAACAAACTCACACACCTTTTCAACATACATAACCCGTTCTGTCTACCCAGCCAAGGCATATTCTTCTTGTATGGAACTTCAACCTCTATCTGCCTCCCCACCAACTGGACAAGCACCTGCACCTTAATCTTCCTAAGTCCCAACACCGACATTGCCCCAGGAAATCAGAACCTATCAGTGCCCCTCAAAGCTCAAGTCTATCAGTGCAGGGCCATACAAGTAATACCCCTGCTTATAGGTTTATGGATGGCCACTGCTACAGGAACTGGAAAAGCAGGTTTGTCCACTTTGCCCTACTACCACACACTCTCAAAGGATTTCTCAGACTGTTTGCAAGAAATAACTAAATCTATCCTTACTCTACAATCCCAAATAGACTCTTTGGCAGCAGTGACTCTCCAATACTGCTGAGGCCTAGACCTCCTCACAGCTGACAAAGGAGGACTCTGCACTTTCTTAGAGGAAGACTGTTGTTTTTACACTAACCAGTCAGGGAGAGTACAAGACACCACCTGGCATTTATAGGAAAAGGCTTCTGAAATCAGACAATGCCTTTCAAACTCTTATACCAACCTCTGGAGTTGGGCGACAGGGCTTCTCCCCTTTCTAGGTCCCATAACAGCCATTTTGCTATTACTTGCCTTTGGGTCCTGTATTTTTAACCTCCTTGTCAAATTTGTTACCTCCAGGATTGAGACCATCAAGCTACAGATGGTCTTACAAATGGAACCTCAAATGAGCTCAACTCACAACTTCCACTGAGGACTCCTGGACCGACCCACTGGCCCTTTGACAGGCCTAGAGAGTTCCCCTCTGGAGGACACTACAATTGCAGGGCCCCTTCTTTGCCCCTATCCAGCAGGAAATAGCTAGAGTGGTCATCACCCAATTCCCAACAACAGTTGGAGTGTCCTCTTTAAAGGGGGTATTGAGAGGTAAAGCCAGCTGGACTTCCTGGGTTGAGTGGGGACTTGGAGAACTTTTCTGTCTTACAAGAGGATTGTAAAATGCACCAATCAGCACTCTAGCTAGGATTGTAAAATGTACCAATCAGTGCTCTGTAGCTAGCAAGGGGATTGTAAAATGCACCAATCAGTGCTCTGTAAAATGCACCAATCAGGGCTCTGTAAAATGCATCAGTCAGCAGGAGCCTAAAAGTAACCAATTGCAGGGAGGATTGAAAAAAGGGCACTCTGATATGACAGAAATGGAACATGGGAGGGGACAAATAAGGTAATAAAAGCTGGCTATCCCAGCCAGCAGCGGTAACCTGCTTGGGTCCCCTTACATGCTGTGGAAGCTTTGTTATTTTGCTCTTCGCAATAAATCTTGCTGCTGCTCACTGTTGGGTCCGTGCCACCTTTAAGAGCTGTAACACTCACTGCGAAGGGCTGCAGCTTCATTCTTGAAGTCAGTGAGACCACAAGCCCACTGGCAGCAACAAATTCCAGACTCACAGCCATTATGGAAAACTGAATGGAAGTTCCTCAAAAAACTAAAAATAGAACTATCATATGTCAATCAATCCCTCTTCTGGGTATTTGTCCAAAGGAATTGAAATCAATGTGTCCAAAGGATATCTGGACTCCTATGTTCATGGCAGTGCTGTTCACAATAACCAAGATGTGGAATCAACTTATGTCCATCAACAGATGAATAGATAAAGAAAATGTGGTATATGCAGACAATGGAATACTATTCAGTCTTAGAAAAGAAGAAAATCTTGTAATTTGTGACAATGTGGATGAATCTGCAGGATATTGTGCAAAGTTAAATAAACTAGGCACAGAAAGACACATACTGCATGATCTCACTTTCATGCGGAATCTAAAAAAGTTATACTCATAGAAGTAGAGAGTAGAATGATGGTTAACAGAGGCTGGGTGGAGAGGTGAGGAGAAGAGACAGGGAATGGGGAGTTGCTGGTCATAGGGTAAAAAGTTTCAGTTAGACAGGAGGATTAGTTTTGCGATCTATTGCACAATAGGCTGACTATAGTCAATAATAATGTATATTGCAAAACAACTGAGGGAATACATTTCAAATGTTTTCTAACAAAAAATAAGTGAGGTGATAGATATCTTAATCAGCTTGATTTAATTATTCCATATTGTATACATATATAAAAATATCACACTGTGCCCCATAAAGTTATATACAATTATGGTTTGTCAATGAAACACAATACTAATTATGTTTCCATACATAAATGCACACATATGTGCACACACACACACACACACACAAAAGCACAGTAAATAAAAGGAGAAAATGCTTGCAAATGAGTTCAGAGAGGTAGAGGCCAGGCTGCAAACAACCTTGAAGCCACTCCCTTATTTAAGTTTTGTTCAATACAAGGGCAGCATTGGAAGGTTTTGAGCAAGGACATTCCATGATCTGATTTAGTTTTAACTAGATTGCTATCGCTGTTGCGTGGACAGTGGGGCAAGAATAGAAATAGCGAAGTTGTGTAGGAGGCTATGTTAGCACTAGAATAGGAGAGAGAAGAGTTGGTCTGGAATGATGGTATTGGGGATGGTAAGAAGTGGCTCAACTTGGGTTGGAGCAGATAGGTTTCCTAATGTATTTGATGAGGGTAGGGCAAGAAAACTGACTTAAGCATCTGGGTAAACGGAGATATCATTTCACGAGATGCAAAAGACATAGGCAGGAAGAGCTTTGGAGGAAAAATCCAGACCCGTGGTACTTTGGATCTGGACATTTGTAGTTGCTTACCAGACATCTGAGTGAACATGCTCAGAGGCATTGGATGTAGGAGTTGGAATTTCAGGAAAGAGGTCAGGACCAGAAGTATACACTTAGGTGACATGAGTATACAGATCATGTTTCAAGTCTTAAGACTAGATGGGATCACCTTAGTTTGAATTCTATAAATATTTGCTAAATATTGAGTAAATCTTTAAGGATAGAGATTGATTTGATGGTAAGAAGTGGCTCAACTTGGGTTGGAGCAGATAGGTTTCCTAATGTATTTGATGAGGGCAGGGCAAGAAAACTGACTTAAGCATCTGGGTAAATGGAGATATCATTTCACGAGATGCAAAAGACATAGGCAGGAAAAGCTTTGGAGGAAAAATCCAGACCCGTGGTACTTTGGATCTGGACATTTGTAGTTGCTTACCAGACATCTGAGTGAACATGCTCAGAGGCATTGGATGTAGGAGTTGGAATTTCAGGAAAGAGGTCAGGACCAGAAGTATACACTTAGGTGACATGAGTATACAGATCATGTTTCAAGTCTTAAGACTAGATGGGATCACCTTAGTTTGAATTCTATAAATATTTGCTAAATATTGAGTAAATCTTTAAGGATAGAGATTGATTTGACACACAGGTCTGACTCAAAACCTTAAGACACATAAACTACACTACTGAGCTGTATGACCTTGGTCATGTACTTTGTCCTTTCTGAACTTCAGGACAGGAAGAGGAAACAACTTTACTGAGGGACAGAGAGAGAGAGAGAGAGGTTGAAAAGGACAGAGCCATTAGGAAAAAAGGACTGGAAGGAAGATGCTAGATGGGGCAGAAACCATGCAAAAGAAAGACCTGTAGGAGGAAGGGGAAGAAGAGGACAAGAGCCTCCACAGTTCCCAGCTGGGCCTCTTCTCATCTTCTGTGCTCATGCACTGCTGCTTGCATTCTTACCATCACCCTCTTTGCCCACTGAATGCTTTCCTTGGTTTTTATTGACCACATTTTCTGGAATTACTCATGAAGCACACTTTGTAAGTCTTCTTGGGAGAAACTTATTTCTATTTGATATCAGGAATAGCTATCTTTTCTTGAGAAACTTAAAACAAATCCTAAGAAATCTAGGAATCCCATAACTTCTATCAGGGGTGTGTGTGTGTGTGTGTGTGTGTGTGTGTGTGTGTGTGTGTGTGAATGCTGGAAAGCTTAAGGCTGCTTGAGTGGCATTTTTACATGAGTTTCATTTCAATTCTATCTTACACCCCAATCATGTTTATCTTTTTTACTTATATGGGCTTCCTTTTTATGTTTCTTTGAGATCTTTATTCCTGGCAGTGGCATTAACTCCTATAGGGAGTGACATAGAAATAAATAACAAACAAATGCAGCATCTGAAAGAATCTTCATTCCAAATTATCTTTTCCATCACCATTATAAACCCACTTGTTGCACTTGTTAGACATGTGACTCAACTTCTGGTTGAGAAATTATGTTCTAAGGTGACTTTCCATTAAGAGACTGTGCCCCAAGTTTCTGCTGTTTCGTTTTTCCAAAGTAAAGAGTAAATGAGCTTAGTTCTCCTTCCTCCAGTCATTCAGAGAACAAAAGTAGAACTAGCTTAACTACTTACATCAGGAATAAAAGATACTCAAATGTTGTCAGCACACTTATCATCAGCTTCCGGGTCAAATCTAGGCTAGTTCAACTCCTGATGCAAAGCCAGTGCAGACACTTGCTCACTTTGGCTTGCAGCATGGGTCCCAGCTTGGCAGTTTAAGCTGTACTCATCATGGGACACAGACCCTTTCAAGCACATATGAAGAACAGGTGGGATGGGCCTCCAAAGGCATGTCCTCATGATGGATACTGCCTGAACCAGAGTCAGTTCACATCTGGAATGGAGAGGTCGCCGTGTTCCAGAATCATGCTTATATCAAGAAGACTTTGGTATCGGCAGTGACAGCAGACATCACCAGTGCAATTCTGAAGAGTAACGGAAAAATCAGTATCCAGGAACTCTTTTCAAGGGCCTATATGACATAGGCCACTCCCTGAGGATTCCCAGAACAAGCAAAAGAAGGGTTGGGGTGAGCTCTCATTATTATAACAGCTGGCGGGAGAAGAGCCAGAGAAATAATGCTTTGTTACTGATTATTGAGACTCAAGCTGGTTTGGTCTGGAGAAATATTAATCACAGAATCTTTTTAGACGGAGTTGAATATTTAAATACACTCTTGATAGCTTCCATAAACACTAGAGTAAATTTCCCTGTAATGCAAAAAAAAAAACCAAACAAACAAACAAACAAAAAAACCCTATGAACTCTGTCACTGCTGGAAATGGGTAAGCTGTGTACTGGAGAAGGGAGATGTATTTCCAGTCATTGATCAGTCATTTGTGAAAATGTATTAAGAACTGATTGTAAGCTTGCACCCTGCTTGGGGCAGATCTATTTATAGAAAAAATGTTGTTGTCATGGAAACTGCAGATCACTATAGTCCCCATGCACCCAAACGAGGAGCTAAAAGCCCTCTGACCAAATTATTTTCTCTAGGCAAAAAGCCTAGGAGCTTTCAGACTGTTCTAAAACTAGGCTGTGGTTTTATGCATTACCTTCTCATTCCAGTTCTGAAATGTGCTTGCTATTTAATCAAGGCCCTTCTGATGAAGAGAAAGATAATGATCTAAGCAGAGGTAGCACACCCTTCAAGATCTGTGCTGCCTTCCCAGAGGGTGCAAATCCACCCTTGTCTTTGTGTTTGCCTTACCCTGGCTTAAGTGGCAGGTTGCAGAGAGGGAGCAAGGGGATTGGAGGGGGGGTTATCTGAAACACCAGAAGTACTAGGGTGAGTTAATCATATATATACATCTCTGTCTTGTTCACACTAATGCTTTTAACAGACTCAGAATCCCAAGGACAAACAGCACAGACCAAAGACAATGGGCTTGCCTTTCCCTTGAAGTGCCTGCCCTCCTCAAATTCCAGCTCTACTAGTTAATGTCTCTTTTACGTTAAACAAATCCCTCAGAGCCCCAGTTACCTCCTATATTAAATGGGGATATCAGTTATTAGATTACAGAGTAGCTTTATGATCAAATTAGAAAATGCCTGGGAAGAATTTTTGGTTTTCTTTTCAAATAGGAATTTATGGTACTTTGAGTTTCATGGAAGGAGGTTAGCACCCAATTCAGGGCTATGTTGCATCTTATGCAGCTTTGAGTGCTCAGATTCTGGCATAATGCCTGGTTTAACATAGGAGTTTAGTAAATATTTGTTGTTGAAGAAATGACCAAGTGTTGCAATCACTTTGCCTGGAATCCCTTTGATATTTCATTCCAAGAATTGGCAGGGAAGTCTGGAGGTCATCTGGTCTATGCCTCTGCTTCTGGTCATGCAGGAGACATAGTTTGGTATGGAATGAAAGCTGCTACAGGATATGTGTGTCTGTGGATCTCACAGCTGATCGACAGAGGCTTGGGATAGAAGATGCAATGGGACATGACACAGAATGAGTCTGGCCTAGCTTCAGATAAGGCAGGCTCTTTCTGCATACACACCATAAGGTTTATCCAGTTTAAAATAATTCTACCATCTCTATCTTCCTGTTGGCTTATGGGACAATTCTCTAGAAAGTCCCTGTTGAAAATATGCTTATGTTCTCAAACAGTGCTAGCTTACAAAGTCATGAGCAAATTCTTAGTAGGGGCCACTTTTGAGCTTTTGGGCGTACAGCTCAGGAGCATTAACAAGCTGGTGAGCTTCAGTGGATCCCAGACAAGAGGAAGACAACACAAAAACACTAGGAAGAATAGAACCCAGACACAGAAGATGTGAGATGTGCACATAAGGTAGATGTGGCAACTCCATCATTTTGACTCATCTTTTTTATTATACTTTAAGTTCTGGGATACATGTACAGAATGTGCAGGTTTGTTACATAGGTATATATGTGCCATGGTGGTTTGCTGCACCCATCAATCCATCATCTTTATTAGGTATTTCTCCTAATGCTATCCCTCCCCTTGCCCCCACCCCCCAACAGGCCCCTGTTGTGTGATGTTCCCCTCCCTCTGCCCGTGTGTTTTCATTGTTCACCTCCCACTTATGAGTGAGAAGAGGCAGTGTTTACTTTTCCATTCCTGTGTTAGTTTGCTGAGAATGTTGGTTTCCAGCTTCATCCATGTCCCTGCAAAGGACATGAACTCATTCTTTTTTATGGCTACATACTATTCCATAGTATATATATGCCACATTTTCTTTATCCAGTCTAACATTGATGTGCATTTGGGTTGGTTCCAAGTCTTTACTGTTGTGAATAGTGTTGTAATAAACATACGTGTGCATGTATCTTTATAGTAGAATGATTTGTAATCCTTTGGGTATATACCCAGTAATGGGATTGCTGGCTCAAATGTTATTCCTAGTTCCAGATCCTTGAGGAATCACCACACTGCCACACTGTCTTCCACAATGGTTGAACTAATTTATGCTCCCATCAACAGTGTAAAAGCATTCCTATTTCACCACATCCTCTCCAGCATCTGTTGTTTCCTGACTTTTTAATGATCACCATTCTAACTGGCATGAGATGCTATCTCATTGTGGTTTTGATTTGCATTTCTCTAATGACCAGTGATGATGACCTTTTTTTCATATGTTTATTCACATAAATATCTTCTTTTGAGAAGTGTCTGTTCATATCTTTTGCCCACTTTCTGATGGGGTTGTTTGTTTTTTTTCTTATACATTTGTTTAAGTTCCTTGTAGATTCTGGATATTAGCCCTTTGCCAGATGCATAGGTTGCAGAAATTTTCTCCCAGTCTGTAGGTTGCCTCTGATGATAGTTTCTTTTGCTGTGCAGAAGCTTTTTAGTTTAATTAGATCCCATTTGTCAATTTTGGTTTTTGTTGCAATTGCTTTTTGTGTTTTAGTCATGAAGTCTTTGTCTGTGCCTATGTCCTGAATGGTATTGCCTAGGTTTTCTTCTAGGGTTTTTATGGTTTTAGGTCTTATGTTTCAATTTTTAATCCACCTTGAGTTAATTTTTGTATAAGGTGTAAGGAAGGGGTCCAGTTTCAGTTTTCTGCATATGGCTAGCCAGTTTTCCCAACACCATTTACTAAATAGGAAATCCTTTCCCCATTGCTTGTTTTTGTCAGGTTTGTCAAAGATCAGATGGTTGTAGATGTGTGGTGTTGTTTCTGAGGCCTCTGTTCTGTTCCATTGGTCTATATCTCTTTTTTGGTACCAGTACCATGCTGTTTTGGTTACTGTAGCCTTGTAGCATAGTTTGAAGTCAG
Source organism: Macaca mulatta (assembly GCF_049350105.2). NCBI lineage: Eukaryota > Metazoa > Chordata > Mammalia > Primates > Cercopithecidae > Macaca > Macaca mulatta. The sequence continues at coordinate 174,204,402 of NC_133406.1, forward strand.
GTAGCGTGATGCCTCCAGCTTTGTTCTTTTTGCTTAGGATTGCCTTGGCTATATGGGCTCTTTTTTGGCTTCATATGAAATTTAAAGTAGTTTTTTCTAATTCTGTGAAGAAAGTCAGTGGTAGCATGATGGGAATAGCATTGAATCTATAAATTACTTTGGTCAGTATGGTCATTTTCAGGATATTGGTTCTTCCTATCCATGAACATTGAATGTTTTTCAATTTGTTTGTGCCCTCTTATTCCTTTGGGCAATAGTTTGTAGTTCTCCTTGAAGAGGTCCTTCATGTCCCTTGTAAGTTGTATTCCTAGGTATTTTATCCTCTTTGTAGCAATTGTGAATGGGAGTTTGTTCATGATTTGGCTCTCTCTTTCTCCATTCTATCTGTATAGGAATGCTTGTGATTTTTGCACATTGATTTCATATCCTGAGACTTTGTTGAAGTTGCTTATCAGCTTAAGGAGTTTTTGAGCTGAGACGATGGGGTTTTCTAAATATACATTCATGTCATCTGCAAAGAGAGATAATTTGACTTCCTCCCTTCCTATTTGAATACCTTTATTTCTTTCTCTTACCTGATTGCCCTGGCCAGAACTTATAATACCATGTTGAATAGGAATGGTGAGACAGGGAATCCTTCTCTTGTGCCAATTTTCAAAAGGAATGCTTTCAGCTTTTGACCATTCAGTATGATATTGGCTGTGGGTTTGTCATAAATAGCTCTTATTATTTTGAGATATGTTCCATCAATACCTAATTTTTTGAGTGTTTTTAGCAAGAAGGAGTGTTGAATTTTATTGAAGGCCTTTTCTGCATCTATTGAAATAATAATGTGGTTTTTGTCATTGGTTCTGCTTAAGTGATGGATTATGTTTATTGATTTGTGTTTGTTGAACCAGCCTTGCATCCCAGTGATGAAGCAGACTTGATCATGCTGGATAAGCTTTTTAACATGCTGCTGAATTCAGTTTGCCAGTATTGCATTGAGGATTTTCACATTGATATTCATCAGGGATATTGGCCTGAAATTTTCTTTTTTTGTTTGTCTCTGCCAGGTTTTGGTATCACAATGATGCTGGCCTCATCAAATGAGTTAGGGAGGAGTCCCTCTTTTTCTGTTGTTTGGAATAGTTTCAGAAGGAATGGTACCAGCTCCTCTTTGAACCCCTGGTAAAATTCGGCTGTGAATCCATCCAGTCCTGGGCTTTTATTGGTTGGTAGGCTATTAATTACTGCCTCAATTTCAGAACTTGTTTTTGGTCTATTCAGGGATTCAACTTCTTCCTGGTTTAGTCTTTAGAAGGTGTGTGTGTCCATGAATGTATCGATTTCTTCTAGGTTTTCTAGTTTATTTGGGTAGAGGTGTTTATAGTATTCTCTGATGGTAGTTTGTATTTCTGTGGGATCAGTGGTGATCTCCCCTTTATCATTTTTTATTGTCTATTTGATTTTTCTCTCTTTTCTTCTTTATTAGTCTGGTTAGTGGTCTATCTATTTTGTTAATCTTTTCAAAACACCAGCTGCTGGATTCACTGATTTTTTGAAAGGTTTTTTGTGTCTCTGTCTCTTTCAGTTCTACTCTGATCTTAGTTATTTCTTATCTTCTGCTAGCTTTTGAGTTTGTTTGCTCTTGCTTCTCTAGTTCTTTTAATTATATGTTAGGGTGTTGATTTTAGATCTTTCCTGCTTTCTCCTGTGGTCATTTAGGGCTATAAATTTCCCTCTAACCACCGCTTTAGCTGTGTCCCAGAGATTCTGGTATATTGTGTTTTTGTTCTGATTGGTTTCAAAGAACTTATTTATTTCTGCCTTAATTTCATTATTTACCCAGTAGTCATTCAGGAGCAGGTTGTTCAGTTTCCATGTAGTTGTGCAGTTTTGAGTGAGTTTTTTAATCCTGAGTTCTAATTTGATTGAACCGTGATCAGAGAGAGTGTTTGTTATGATTTATGTTCTTTTGCATTTGCTGAGGAGTGTTTTACTTCCAATTATGTGGTCGGTTTTAGAATAAGTGCTATGTGGTGCTGAGAAAATGTATATTCTATTGATTTTGAGGGGAGAGTTCTATAGATGTCTATCAGGTCCACTTGGTCCAGAGCTGAGCTCAAGTCCTGAATATCCTTGTTAATTTTCTGACTCACTGATCTGTGTAGTATTGACAGTGGGGTGTTAAAGTCTTCCACTATTGTTGTGTGGAAGTCTGAGTCTCTCTGTAGATCTCTAAGAACTTGCTTTATGAATCTGGGTGCTCCTGTATGGGTACATATATATTTAAGATAGTTAGCTCTTCTTGTTGCATTGATCCCTTTACCATTATGTAATGCCCTTCTTTGTCTTTTTTGATCTTTGTTGGTTTAAAGTCTGTTTTTTGTTTGTTTATTTGTTTTTAGACAGAGTTTCACTCTGTCACCCAGGCTGGAGTGCAGGTGCAGTGGTGCAATCTCGGCTCACTGCAACCTCCACCTCCTGGGTTCAAGCGATTCTCCTGCCTCAGCCTCCTGAGTAGCTGGGACTACAGGCGCGTGCCACCACACCCTGCTAATTTTTTGTATTTTTAGTAGAGATGGGATTTCACCATGTTAGCCAGGATGGTCTCAATCTCCTGACCTCATGATCTGCCTGTTTCAGCCTCCCAAAGTGCTGGGATTACAGGTGTGAGCCATCATGCCCTGCCTAATGTCTGTTTTATCAGAGACTAGGATTGTAACATTTGCTTTTTTTTTTTTTTCTTTCCATTTACTTGGTAAATCTTCCCATTTTGACTAATTTTTAAGGTAATTATAATGTTTAAATTACAGTTACCTTAATTTTCTCACATAACACAACTTTGGTAGTCAAAAAAAGAGTGTTATCACCCCATAGTTTCAAGTGAGGAAACCGAGGTTTAGATCAGTTAAGTGATGTGTTTAACGTCGCTCAGATATTATGCAGCAGAAGTGGTGATAGAGTTTATTTCTTTGGTTCTAATTTACTACCTGTTTAAAATTAAGTCCTGCTGTTTCTCTGACTTGGACAACCTACCAACAAGACAACGACAGTAAAATAAAGATAATACTAGAAGCCCTCTGTTATGTTGCTATTGCTATGTAGCAGACATTGTGTTAAATAACTGAGGAACACTTTGCCATTTATCATTTATCATGTGCTTTACAGACGTTGGAAATGTGTCTCAGATGAGATATATACCGTCCCGTAATCCGACAGCTAGCAAGACATGGAACGCTGATGCAAATCCAGGTCTGTCTGCTGTCAAAATCTGGGAGTGCTCAGAAATCTTGTACTAGGGGATCTTTGGGTTGCAGGATCTTACAGGTACTTTGGCATAATCATCAATATAAATCTTTCTTCAATGTCCCTATAAATGGTTTTCTAGGTCTTTGACCTAGAGGAGTCAATCTCCTTACTTCCTGGGGCAGCCTCTTCCATGGTTGGGACAGTTCTCATAGTTGTTATCACCAAAGGGAGATAATTTTATTCTTACAGCAACACACATAGAATATTTTCATAAGAAACTGCCTTGATAGCCTCACTTGAGGCAAATCTAAGGCCCTCAAGGTCTGGGAGTTGGTTGGTGACTCTTCAGAGAAAGGGACCAGGGGATTGCATTAATAAGTTGTAGTTCCTAAGGGCTGGGAAAGGGCCAGAGAAAAAGAAAGGGGGACAAGAGGGATGAAGAGTGAGATAAATCATGGCAAGCTGTGTGCTTCTCCATGAAACTCTTCTTTAACCACCATTTCCCCAAACAAGCAAGCAAATAAAATTTCTGCAAAGTCTACAGAACCCTAAAACATTTGTTGGTCTTTTAATAGAACTCCCCAAATGCATTAAGAGAGCGCTTGTAGACAAGGGAACCCCCTTATGATTGTAAAGCTCAGAGAATTGGCAAGCAAGTCTGGGATTCAGGCTTATCTAGGTGGTGGAATTGGAGGCTGTGGTAACTCTAATTACATCTCATACATCTCATAGTCTAGAAGGCCTCAGTTTATGTTTGAGGTATAGTTGGAAGATTCTTTCCAGATCATTGCAGTGATGTTTTTTTTTCAACTAGATTGTTCCAGATAGAGAAGACAAAAATTAGTCCAGTAGACTCTTGACATGCAAATGAGATACTATTTGAGATTTTCTTGAATTCTCATTTTTATGTAGATTACCATAGCCCATAGCCCACGATCTATTCATGAATCTGTAAAATGAGAGTAATAATACCTCCCCAACAGGCTGTTTGTGAAGATTAAAGGAAATCTTGTATTAAGTGGAGACAAAATACCATAGAAAGGTAGGTATCAGGCAATTAGCTGGGCTCATTCATTTGTCAAACTACTTGCCTCTCATTGTGCAATCCAAATTTGTGCCTCAGCAAAATTTGTAAATGGTGACTTGACATGGCCTTTAGAGGGTAGCTCAAATGTAAAATGTAAGAGCCAATGTTTGCCAATGTCAAGCAATATATTTAGAATATCTTCCATATTCCCTGGGTTAGGAAACCCCAGGTCTTTTTTTGTTTTTTCTTTTCTTTTCTTTTTTCTTTTTCTTTTTTTTTTTTGAGATGGAGTCTTGCTCTGTTGCCCAGGCTGGGGTACAGCAGCACAATCTCGGCTCACTGCAACCTCTGCCTCTTGGGTTCAAGCGAGTCTCCTGCCTCAGGCTCTTGAGTAGCTGGAATTACAGGCACATGCCACCAAACCCGGCTGATTTTTGTATTTTTAGTAGAGACGGGGTTTCACCATTATTGGCCGGGCTGGTCTCAAATTCCTGACCTCAAGTGATCCACCCACCTCGGCCTCCCAAAGTGCTGGGATTAGAGGCAGGAGCCACTGCACCCAGCCAGCCCCAGGTCTTTGCACGTCAGCTCTCAGTTTCACACTGAAACAGATTAATGATGCCAGCTTTTTCTGACAGCTAATATTGATCTCATCTCAGGGGCCTAATTCTCCTTCCTACCAATTAATATCTAGGAGCAGGCAGTAACTACTGATTAGATCCCCACTCTTTGCCTCTTGTGTCATCAGCAGAGGTAGAAGGAGATGTTGTTTAACATCATGGGAAAATCATGTTGAAGACTGAGGGAGGGGCTGGAACCAGAGATCAAAGCTTGGCTGGATGCCAGGTTTGTGGGGAAAGATTATCTTGTTTTGTCTCTCACAGGATTTTTGGGAGACTAAGAACTCCACTTGTTTGATTAGAGAATATGAATCTTCACAGCAGAGATAAGGAGTGAGATTGGTATCATACATAATTTTGGAAATGACTGGGTGGTCCCAAACATACTGTAAGCATCCATGGGCGAGCCGGAACTTGAGTTTGCACGTTTACATCGTCTACGTGAGCCCCTGAACTTCCAGCATGGTGGATGATTGACTCTCTTTGGAAAGGGACCAGCTCAGGTCCCCTATCCCTCTGAAGATAAGACAGGGGAAGCAATGACAGGAGGGGAGAGGCCCAGAAATTGCATTCCCAAGACAGCCAGAAGGGATCGGCAGAATGGCTCGGAAATGTTGTTTCTTGCAGGAAAGACGTGGCATTATCTCAGAACCATCTGGTGGCAGCAGGAACGAGAAGGGGGAAGGAGGCTGTGAGCAGTGGTCACGTAGCCTTCTCTTGCTGTTTGTAGACGCCCACAATCCAGCTATTTCCTGACAGAAGCAGGTCAGCTAATAGCCTAGACTCAGGGAAGAATGGAATTTCAAGGAAAAAGAAACTGTAGAGTTTCTCTAGCAAGAAAACTTTAAGTCATGACTTAAAGCTTCCTGTACCATAGGAAAAGGCCCCAGACTCAGGGAACATGCAGGGTGCACTTGATATTTCGACATGAAATTAACCTGGATTCAGGTGGGCTGACTCTCTAGGAATCTCAGAATAGGGTGTCCCCCAGGACTTAATGTGGCCCACATATGCCTTTTGTTTAACACACATTAATGCTAACAGAATGGTTGGCTTAGTCCGCAATTTTAAGACATCAAGGCATTTCACATAAAATATAGATTTCTGGCTCCTTTTGAAAAATGGAAAAGCTGGCAGTTCTGGGCCCATGTTCTCACATAGCAACATTTGGTTGGAGTTGAGTAGTTAGTGCCTTAAGAAGGCAGAAACCTGCTGTCCCCTCCCTTGCACTCCCCACCCATCCACTTAACTCAAAGCCCCTGGAGGCCTTTGTATTTGTGACTCTTCCTCTAGAATGCAACTGCCACAAAGGCAAGGAATGAGAGCATATGTCCTGAGTGAAGCTTTATCTCCAGTGCAGTTCTGCACAGTACTGGATTGTGCGTAGGCATTTAATAAATATTTGCTTAATAACAGAGAATGAATGAACACAGCTTTGTCAAAGCAAAACAGATCTGCATGTAAATCCAGGCTACGTGATCTTGGGTCAGTGACTGCACTATCTAAACCTCTGTTTTTCTCATCTACAAGGTAGGAATCAAAATACTTGCCTCATAGGGTAGCATGAGAGAATGAGTGCAAAGTGCTTAGCAGGATGCCAGCACATAGTGGGCACCCAATAAGTATTTGCTGTATGCTTGGAAGAATGTTTAGTCACAGGGTTGCAATCCATGGGCCTTCGGCTGGATAAGCTAGAAATTCATTTTATGAAGCCAGCATAAGAATGGTGGTGGACTAGAAAGGAATCACAAATGGTGATAAAAAATAGCAGTTCTCATGACAGTGAGGGATTGCTGGGCAGAGAATGGTGACTTGTTCCTCTCTTAAACTGTTGATGATTGGGGCGATAGCCTAGTTTACAATGGTAGAGAGAAGGCTCCTAGGTAAATCGTAGAGAGGAAGATGTGGGTGATAAGCACAGGCTTTGGAGACAGACGGATGTTTAACATGTGCTAGGCACTTTGCTAGGCTACTAAATACATTTGAGACCTGTTTCCTCAGCTACAAAATAAGGGCAATAATACCTACTCTATGGGGTTCCATCTGATTAGTTAATATATTAACTAATGTACCCCTGGCACAATAGGATATGCTCAGCAAACAATAGGTGTATTGATATTAGAGGGAAAACATTGTTTTGAGGTTTACAGTCATTGCAATTCTAGTGTATTTTTTTAGTTTTAGTTTTGTTTTTGTTTTTCCTTTTTGTTTTGTTTTGTTTTAATGCTCCCAGTTTCCATAGCAGTCCATGCTGTTTTTTATTCCATCACCTTGCTGTGTGACCCTGGGCCATCCACTTTTCTCTAGGCCTCTGCTTCCTAGAGAGTGAGAGATTTTGCTTGTGCTGTGGATGCTGTGGTGTGCACCTAAATCCCCCCCTTTAAAACAAAGGCATTCAGTGCCCCCCCATGGTTGCAAACATTGCTTGCTGATGGCCCATAGGTAAGTTCCTCTTTGAAAATTGCTCTCTTTACCAAAGGTAACTGCCTTGTCCAAGGTTACACACAACCCCCTCCCTGGAAGCTGGTCTGTGCAGAGATACAAAGATCAGAGAGGTTAATCTGAGACATCTCTGAAAGGCCAACCGAGATTCAGAGCTCCCCCACGGGATCAGCTTAAACCTCTGTTTCATTCTATTCAACTCTCTCTGCCCAGTCCTGTTTCCCTTGGTCCCTTATAGATGTTGCTCCCAAGAGCACTCTCCAAGAAACACCTGGCACAAATCACCCTCGATGAGTCTGTTTCCAGGAAACCTGACCAGTGGCATTTTGGGTAATTTCAGCTTCAGTCTGTCCGATCTCAAAATTATTTTGGTTTGTTGTATTTAGGTTAGGTTATAAGGAATTGAGATGCATTACAGAGGAAGATCGAGGATATCTTCCTGTGAAATCCCTAATACAGGCTCTTTAGAAAATTCCCTGATGAGGATCTTAAACTAATGTGAGAGTGGGGCTAATATTTTCAAGAAGGAAGTGAGGTTTTAAGCAAGTAGCAGATGTCATCTCAAGCTGCTGACACAGGATTTTGGAGCTTGAGGCACACGTAGTACACAGCTCTATTAGACATGCCTTTCAAGGACCTACATGGAAACCTGGACACTGAGCCTTCAGGATAGATATCGAAAATACTCAAGTTTTCTTCCCCAAAGTGCTGCATGCAGGTTCTGCTGAGACTATATCTTCTTGCCAGCAAGAAGCATAGACGTTGGCGAGTGCTGCCTCCATTTCAGGAAGAGGAAATTATGAAAATCAGCTGGGATAGAGAGATCTGGTACAGTCCAAAAGCACCAGCTCTTGTTGGAAGTTTTCTCCCTGACAGCAGGCGTTTCTGTGCTTGGAAGGGTGAGGAGAGCTTGCCTTTTGCTGCAGAGATATAGGCATATTGACCAATGCAGGATGACCCCAGATGTTCCTTCAGTACCCTTCAGAAAGTGAATAGTGTGCTTAGTTTCTCAGAGTGTGGGTGAGAGCTCCTCCAAAAACAGTGTGTGCAAAAAGAGTCACAGCTGCAGCTGGTGTTTGCACTGGTGTCCCTGAGACTTGACACTTGGAGTCATGTGAGTCCTCTGGCTCAGAAGCAAAGCTGCAGAGCCAAGAAGCTAAATCCATTCTTCACAAAGACTCCCACGAGGGGAGAAGGCAAAGCAGCCAGGCTAGACTCTTAGGAGGCCAGAATGTAGGGATCATTTTATGGTCTAAGCAGATGAGCAGAGGAGAAGGGGTCCTTCTTGCAGGTCTAGGTAAAAAATATTTACCAGAAATTCCTGACATGTACAGAGGAGTTAAGGATGTGTCTTAGAGTCAGAAAATGGACTGTTCCTTGGGCAAGGTATTTAACTCCTTTGAATTCATATATTCTCCTTCTGTAAAGGGTATTGGCTTTATAATACCAATTGCTGTGAGGACTCAGTGAGGTCACATACTTGGAGCATGTAGCACAGGCCCTGAGCCTCAGCGTGCACTCTGGAGTGATCACTATCTTATCTCCATTCTTCAAAGTGGCTGGAGGTGAGAGGTGCAGGCTGGAGCAGTGTGGGCTCTGGGTGCTTTTAGGACAGGTGTCCACCAGGACTCCATTTAGGAGATCCTGCCTGCAGCAGATAGCAGCTTGTGCCTGGAATTGTTATTGTGTCCAGACCGGGTCATCCTCCTGCCTTTGAAGCCTGAATCACTGTCATCGATAGAAAAGGATTGTCTTTCCCTTCAAATATTCCTTAGTAGTTTATTCTAGTCTCTCTTGACTCCAGTGGACATCTAGTTTAAAATAGCAGAAGCGACTAGTGGAGTTATTTTTCTTCATTATTAATGGCATTATTGCAACAAGTTTTGATTTATTGAGTGCCTATGTGCTATCTCATTTGATCTCCATGCTCACTATTGAGTGAGGCAGCTTCATTACGGAGAATGAGTTTAAGAAAAAAGGAAAAATGGTTTCCAGCTGCATCCATGTCCCTACAAAGGACACAAACTCATCCTTTTTTATGGCTGCATAGTATTCCATAGTGTGTATGTGCCACAGGAAACCATCATTCTCAGCAAACTATCGCAAGAACAGAAAACCAAACACCTCATGTTCTCACTCATAGTTGGGACTTGAACAATGAGGTCACTTGGACACAGGAAGTGGAGCATCACACACTGGGCCCTATTGTGGGGAGGGGGAGGGGGGAGGGATAGCATTACAAGATATACGTAATGTAAATGACGAGTTAATGGGTGCAGCACAGCAACATGGCACATGTATACATAAGTAACAAACCTGCACGTTGTGCACATGCACCCTAGAACTTAAAGTATAATTTAAAAAAAAAGTAACCCTGTCTCTACTAAAAATACAAAAAAAAAAAAAAAAAAAAAGGAAAAAGGAAAAATGGGGTCAAAGCAACATAATAGCCAACAAAGCTGGTTCATGAGTACATGTGGGATTCTACCTGGGGATGCCCAGAAATCACTGGAGCATACTCTCCAGGATTAAGAGTTTTTTTCATGTGGCAAGAGTCTTCTGAAATCTCCTAATCCAAGGTTTTATAATTTGGTATAAAACATCTTCAATATCCTTCTCCATATCTCTGGGTCAGGATTTCCCTATGCCAGAGAAAACAAACTTCAACTCTTACCTGTTAACACTCTCCTTGATATGGGAGTTCACCTCTTTAATTAAACCTTTAGGCCAAGAATGGTGGTTCATACCTGTAATCCCAGTTTTTTGGGAGGCTGAGTCAGGAGGATCATTTGAAGCCAAGGTTTGAGATCAGCCTGAGAAACATAGGGAGAACCATCCCTACAAAAAAAAAAAAAAAAATTAGTCAGGCACGGTGGTGTGTGCCTGTAGTCCCAGTTTCTCGGGAGGCTGAGGTGGGAGGATGGCTTAAGCCTGGGAGGTGGAGGCTGCAGTGAGCCCTGATGGCACCACTGCACTCCAGTCTGGGTGACAGAGTGAGACCCTGCCTCTAAAACAAAGCAAAACAGAACAAAGCCAAACAAGACAAAAAAGTCTTAGTCCAGGCATGGGGCTGCGAGGGGGAGAAATTTGACCCCTACACTGATCTCAGGATTCCTGAGAAACGTCTAGCACCACCTGTGAGAGTCAGAACCTCTTTGAGAGCATTTCTCAAAGCTTTCTTGTGGATTTCCCTACTGATGCACTCATTTTCCCTGGAGTAAGTTAGAACCTTCCCAGATTTCCTTTGATTTGGAAAGGGCCCTAAACACAGGACCTGGCTTCTTTCTTTCCTTTTTTCCCCTTTTCCTCCCCTTCCTTTCCCTTCCCTTCCCTTCCTTTGCTTTTCTTTCCTTTTCCTCCCCCTCCCCCTCCTCTCCCCCTCCCCTCCCCCTCCCCTCCCCCTCCCCTCCCCCTCCCCTCCCCCTCCCCCTACCCCCTCCCCTCCCCCTCCCCTCCCCCTCCCCCTACCCCCTCCCCTCCCCCTCCCCTCCCCCTCCCCCTACCCCCTCCCCTCCCCCTCCCCCACCCCTCCCTTCCTCCTCCTCCTCCTCCTCCTCCTCCTCCTCCTCCTCCTCCTTCTTCTTCTTCTTCTTCTTCTTCTTCTTCTTCTTCTTCTTCTTCTTCTTCTTCTTCTTCTTCTATTCTCTGTGTGCATTTGGGCAAATGACTCACTTTTCCAAACCCCAATTTTTCTCTCTAAAATGTCTGAGGTAAATTCTAACATCCCTTTCAGTCCTAAAAATCAAAGTTCATACTAACACTCAGAATAGTAAATAAGAACTTGGACCCTGGAGTCAGGACTGGGTTTGAAGCCCAGGTTCACAGCTTACTGCATGATTTTAGGCTAGAAGGGCACATCCTTTGTACCTTCGTTTCTCTAACATGAAGAGAATGCTGACCTACGGTGAGCAGGATTTGGTGTGCTAAATGTACTGAGTGTGCGTGTGCCTAATTCTGCTGTAAGTTCTTTCTATGTGTTGACTCATTTCATTAGCAAAATATCTCTGTAACAAGACATTTTACTTTGTGAGTGTCTTTGCTTATTTTTCTGTCTTGTTGAAGGTTTTCATTTGTTTGCTCATTTCAGGCTTAATTTCATCATTTTCTAGTTTTGACTCATGTACAAACACAACACAAGCAGCTTTTCTGTCTTCATTCAATATGTTCTTTAAAAATATATTGTAAAGGCTATGGCCAATAATAGAACATTAAGAAAATAGTGATGAAAACTTTGCATGTTAGAACACTAGAGAATTTTTGAAACATTCAAATGGCTGGAGTCCATAACAGACAAACAAAATCTAAATTTCTGAGCGTGGAGCCAGATATTGATGTGTTGTAAAAGTTTCCTTGTTTAAGAGTTGACCAGGACGGCAAACCACTACTCTACATCCTGAATCTAGGGATCCCATCTAGACTAATTTGCCATGAGAGAATTTGGGTAAGGTAATTACAAACTACAACTATGGCTGTCTTATCATTGCAACCACATTTTTGCAATTACACAACTATCAAATCTCTCCCTAAAATCAGAATACATTATTTTTAGTATGTTCCTATTCAGGCTACTCTTGTAACCCTAGCAGACAAATACTAGCTCCTGGTGAGGACTACTTTCATGACTGTTTAGAAATATGCTTTAGTGTTTTGCCAAAATTAATGGCACAGGTTTATCATTTCTGAAATTCAGCTGTTTTTTTTGTAAAGGAGAAACTATTCCTAGTCTTCTATAATTTTACTCCATACTCTTCAAAGTCTCACTCTGTCACCCAGGCTGGAGTGCAGTGGTATGCTCTCAGTTCACTGCAACCTCTGCCTCCCAGGTTCAAGCAATTCTTCTGCCACAGCCTCCCATGTAGCTGGGATTACAGGTGCAGCCACCACACCCGGCTAATTTTTGTATTATTTGTAGAGACAGGGTTTCACTATACTGACCAGGCTGGTCTCGAACTCCTGACCTTGTGATCCACCCACCTCAGCCTCCCAAAGTGCTGGGATTACAAGTGGGAACAACTGCCCCCAGCCAATTTTCTTAATTTTATGTGTTATAATTTATATGTATTTCTTACCTCAAGGTTAAAGACACTTAATGCTCTTTTTCTATTTCTTACCTATTTCAGGTTATAGTCATATATCAGTTATTCATTCAATCATTCATTCAATAAATGCTTATTGAATATCAACTTTGTACCTGGCACTATGCCTGAAAAAGTTAAAACCCGGGAGTTATCTGAGACTCCATTCACTAACACCTCTTTCTGAAGAAATCCTCTTCACAAATCCTCTTAATCTTCAGCATCCCAACTCTCTCATCTCTTCAATGTGTGCAAGTCATCTAATGGTTTTCCTATTTGTGGCTATTTCCTTTTTGTGGCTTAAAATTTTGGATGGACAGCTTTCAAATTTGCTCAAGTGTCCAATATCTAGTCTGTCTGTCTTTTGGTGACACAGTTTAATAACCTCTTATATTCCCGGGGTGAATGGGTAGCTCATTTACCAAACCTGGTGAATGAATGCAGAACATACACCTGCCCTCTTGGTTGTTTTTGTAAAGGTCTATTGTGTAGTACTCATACTTAAAGACAACTTATGTTGAGAAAAGGTGAAATAAGTTGTCCTTTCTGTTTTCTCCTTCCCACTTACCCTAAGGTCCAACTTTAAAGATTCCACGATTATACTTCCAAATTCTCTTTATACACTAAGACAGTTTATTATTATGAAGTCCATCATGTGCCTAATTGTTAAACATTTCAACTCCAATAATCCTCACAAAGTCCCTTGAAGGTGAGCGCTTCTGTGTCTATTTTACAGCTTGGGAAGCTGAGATTCTGAGTTACTAAGTAAACTGCCCAAGTTCCAGCAGATACCAAGTGGCACAGCTGTGATTCTGACCTGGGGCAGTCTGATGACAGAGCCCCTTTGCTTTATGCAGCCACAGTTAGAACATGCAGCTTCAGTCCATTCCAGGTTTCATTGTTTTGTTTTGTTTTTTGAGCCCAGGCTGGAGTGCAGTGGCATGATCTTGGCTCACTGCAAACTCTGCTTCCTGAGTTCAAGAATTCTCATGCCTCAGCCTCCCGAGTAGTTGGGACTATAGGCATGCGTCACCACACCTGGCTAATTTTTGTATTTTTTGTAAAACCGGGGTTTCACCATGTTGGCCAGGCTGGTCTCAAACTCCTGGTCTCAAGCCATCTGCCCCCATCAGCCTCCCGAAGTGCTGGGGTTATAGGCGTGAGCCACCGTGCCCGGCCAGGCTTATATTGTTAATGGATAATAGTATTCATTCCTACTGCATCCTGATATACCCACTGAGTCTCAACACATTATTCCCATAGCCATTAATAATCCTCAGAATTGGAGGTAAGTTGAAGGCTGTTTGTCATACCTTCACAATATGATGGGTACTAACCGTATGTTAGTATATAATACAATGATATGATGTTGTGTTAATCATAACCTAAACAGATTACTTGCAATTTTACAGCCCCTGTAAAAAAAAGTCTTAATTTTTAAAATCTGAATTCCTCCCCATCCTCTTAGAACAAAGACCGATTCTATGTGATCACCAGTGTTCTGCATATTCTGGCCCCTTCCTGCCTTTCCAACCTCATCTTGAACTTCTTTAACCCACTTTTTCTGTGCTCTAGACACAGAGAATCTTTCAGTTCCTCAAATAGTCTATGATTCTTCTGCCATAAAGCCTTTGCAAATGCTGTTCTTTCTCTCTGTGACATTCATCCTCTCCTTCTCTTCTTCCTTTAGACTTCTGCATGCTATATCTTGAGCCCTCAGCTAGATCAGACCAGACTACCATCTACCCCTTTAAATGCCATCAAGCTCTCTTTTTTTTTTTTTTTTTTTTTTTTGAGACGGAGTCTCGCTCTGTCGCCCAGGCTGGAGTGCAGTGGCCGGATCTCAGCTCACTGCAAGCTCCACCTCCCAGGTTTACGCCATTCTCCTGCCTCCGCCTCCCGAGTGGCTGGGACTACAGGCGCCCGCCACCTCGCCCGGCTAGTTTTTTGTATTTTTTAGTAGAGACAGGGTTTCACCGTGTTAGTCAGGATGGTCTCGATCTCCTGACCTCGTGATTCACCCGTATCGGCCTCCCAAAGTGCTGGGATTACAGGCTTGAGCCACCGCGCCCGGCCCAGCTCTCTTTAATGGTGCTTATAATCATTTGTGCACATGCCATTCAGTGTGTCATTATTTAATCTTCGTGTCACTCCTCCATTAACTTTCTAACCCCCAGATCCAGCATATAGTAGGAAGACAATAAACAACAAATATAGATGAATGTCTTAAAATTCTGAATCAATTACAGTAGCCTCCTGAAATGCCAGGTTCCTTTGTGCTTTGTGCATTTTAATTTTCAGTATTAATCACAATTAAATGTACAGAGGACTAGATCAGGAAATAATGTAGTTGTAAAACAAGGCAATGCGAGTAAGATGGCAGCCCTTCCCTCCCTGGTGGTCCTCTAGTCACATGTATGTGCTTTCCAACACATGCTTTCTTGTTGGGCTCTTCTTTTTCATCCAGTGGCATTGGCCACCATGACAGAGGCAAAAGTGGAAGTGCTGGTGTCAGCCTGGGGTTTGAGTTCCAGCTCGAATACTCTGTAACTGAGCAACATGAGTCACATTGCACACTCTTTATTCCTCGGTTTCCTCATCTGTTGAATGTTTCACTCATGGGACTGTGCAGCACTCTAAATGGATTGTGAGTCTGAAGCACCCACCCAGCACAGAGTCTGATTTGCTGTCTGAAAATTATGTTCCTTCCCCTAGTGTACACTATATACCTGCTAAAACAACAGTGCATTTCTTAAATCAAGTTATATGATTAAAATAACTGACACTATGTCATGTACATTGTTCTAATCATTCCCCCCATATTAACCCATTGAAAACTCATAAGAGCCCTATGAAGCAAACACTGGTAATTTCAGCCTCATTTCATGCATGAGGAATTGAGATTCGGGGTGATTAAGTAACTAGCCCACAGTCGGGCCAAAATTTAATCCCAGCTAGTCTGGTATGTTCTTATACTGCAACATGATCCTGTGTCTCAGCTGGATAATTAGCAAGGAATCACAGCAATGAAGAGTGGGCTTTGAAAAGAAAAATCTCTCCCAATTCTACTATGCTCTGGGTGACCTTGGCCAACTCAGTTCTCCCTTCTTTAAAATGGGGATACTATCCTCTATCTCCCATGTGAAAGCCGAATGAGATGGCAAATGTAAAACTCCTGCACACATCTGTCATTTGCCTGTGGCTGAGACAATTTCTCTTTCTTCTTATAGAAGTATAACCTTTGAGTTTTATCACCAACGGCCTGGCCAGGGTAACATTGGTCTTTGGCCAGTTCTAGAGCTTCTCGAACAAAAATTGTTGATATTGAGCCCACACAAAGCTGGAAACTCCCAGAGGGATAACTGTGCAGGCTCTGACCCAGCAAGATTTCCCCTGAATTCTACAGAGTTTCAACACATCTGAAACTCTTAGAGAGTAAAGCCCAAAGTTCCGGAAACAGAGAGCCTGGCAAGGAGAAGAGGGAGCTCTACTCTTTTGAAAGAGGGGGAATCTTGGCAATTAGATTTCACAGATGTGGCTCCAGCCACACCACCCCTGACCTTAAGAACTGTCATGAATGTCTCTCTAGGAAACACTCCTCACACACACACCACTCCAGCATCATCCAGAGTGACGATTGTTAAAAGAAAAAAAAAATTATCTGACATTGACCTTTGCATTGTCAGAGGCTCCCTGCTCTATAAAAGAGAAGTGTCTGCCCAGGGTGGCCTTACGGTAGATGTAGAGCCCTGGGGAGGGGCTTTGAGTCTGCAGTGTGCTTCAACCCTCATCCACGAAAGGGAGAAAATCATGGTTATCTCCTACGGTTATTGTAAAGAGGAAATGCAATAATAAACGTTCAGAGCTTAGGACAAGGCTAGCCCTTGGGAAGCACCCAGTGAATGGCAGGCATCATTGTGGTTGTGTTGTAACAGCAGCTAGGCCACTTGCCCAGGATCACCCAGCAAAATAAGTAAAGAAATGAGAACTGTAACAAACATCTCATGGACTGGCAGTCCCAGCTCTTTCTGCCATGTGAAGCAGCCTCTCCCCTGTGTGTCTAACCGTCAGCTTCTTACTTTGTGTAGTGAAAGGGCTAAATCATATTAGAGAGTGTTGTGGGATATGCAGTGTAAAAATGGCTCCCCGCGACTCTCCACTTCATTCCATCCTATGAGATCCTATGCTGTTAAAATTATTCCCAGCCCCTTATCCCTCTGGGTTCTCTGGACCCCTGAAAAACTCCCTGAAACCTCAGGAACTCCCTGTGGGATAGAGGCACACGTAGATTTTTTTAAATGGTGTTTTACTCCAAATTCTTATGTTTTGCTAGGTAATGGGTTCTAGGTGTGGCATCTCACTGTCAAAGGGGTGTCTGTGACCCACAGTAGTCCCAAGTTCAGGGATGGTGGATCTGGCTGTGTCCTGGCCTGGGTCAGCTTTGCCAGTAAAACAAAGGCCACGTTCCCAGTCTGTGTGAGACCTAAGGGGACGGGACCCTTGTTCCCATGGCAGCAGGTGTATAGGGGTAGGTGGTACTAACAGGTTGTGGAGATTTGAGCTGGGGAAGGCAGCCTGGTTGGTGGACAGGCAGGAGTTTGGAGGTAGACAGAATTACTTTTCTGCCTTAAATTAGCTTGGGATCTTACATAAGTGATTTTGCGTCTCTGAAATTCAACTTCTCTGCCCGAGAGAGATCTTAATGCCCTTCTTATGGGGCCCATGGGAGAATTCGGAGGGTAATTCAGGTAAAGTGACCCAATATGTGGCTGTTCACATACCCCGTTCCTCTTCTATTGGAATACAAATACAAATAATGGATCTGGGTCCCAGGAAGATGAAAGGAGAAGATTAAAAAGTTAACAACAATCCTTCAGTATTATTAATGCTCTATGCAATAAATTGTTTTATAGTCTCAATAACCATATGAAATAGAGACTATTATTATGCCCTTTTGACAGGGAAAGTGGAGAACACTGAGACTTGGAAAGGATAAACGACTTGCCCATCACTACAGATGTGGCAGAGCTGGGACGTGAACACAGGCCTCTGTCGTCTAAGCTCACCCGCCACCCAAGCATGTCCGTCACCCATGAACAGAGTTGGCTGTGCTCAGTCAAGCAGCTGTCGCCCAGGCCTCCGTTCAGCATCTCTGGAGACTCCCCGCAGCTGAAAACTCTTCTGAGCAAAGTTCTGCCACTTCCTCTTTTGGTGTGGCCCTGTTTTCATCCTTTTCTTCTGAAACACAGATCCCCTATTAGCTGCCCACTCTGAGCCACATGAGGGGGAATGTGCAGCTGGGATAGGAGAGATGGCCCTGGCTGGTTAGACCCTCCTGCGATATGTCCAGGCTGGTCTGAGACTAGGGCTGGGCCATTGGCTGAATTTGGCTGCAGTCCATCAGGGATGTACTTCCATTTATCTGCTGGTCCAGTTTGCCCAATCCCCTCTTGGTACATGGCACCTCCTCTGTCAGGGCCTGGGCCCCGCTGTGCCTACCTCCCACTCTCTTCCATTTCCCACACTCTGCTCTTGACTTCCCACAGTCCTCCCTCGCACAGTCTTCAAGGCCTTTCACTTCCAGCCACATCAGCTGTCATCCCTTCCTGCCCCCACACCCCATGCAGCTGAACTTCTCATCACACGGTATCAAAGCCCAGGGCCTTTGCACATGGTTCCTTTTGCTTGACAAGCCTGTACATTTCTGCCCTTTTTCAATGGCAGACTCCTTCAAGTCCTCCCAGACCAAGGCCACCACCTGCCACAACTACCATTCACATTGTAGCCTATGGAATGACCCCACCACCACTGCTACTACCACTGAGACCTACTTTTAGATAAAGGAGATCTGAGTGTTAGGGCAGGGGTGGAAAACCATGGTATATTTGGATGTGAGGTGGGTAGAATTTGCAGATTCCCTCAGTTCCTTCACCTCTCAAATAGGCATGGAGCCTTCCAGATTGAAGGGAACTCAGAATCTGCTCAAGGGTCTAGGCAGGTGAGGATTTGTCTCTTGGGCAGCAAGACTGAGGCCTGGACATATCTCTACTTTCTGGTCTTAAGGTTTCAACAAGAATGGCCAGAGCTTGAGATGAGTTGGAAAACTGCCCTTGGCCTGCCATGTCCCCAAAAACACTGCGGGCTGGTGGCTTCTCTGTCTGGGTGCCTGTAAAGGGATTCTTTGAAACAGGCTATCTTGGGGAGGTCTATTTGGCTGCAAATTTGAGGAGGCACCTTTACTCTGCTTGCAAATAGCATTTGGCCTTTGCCAACCATCTAACTTTCTGATTCTCTGGTTTCTTTATGGGAAAAATGAGAAGGCAGGTCAGGTTTTTGTTCATGTTCTTTTCTAGGGTTGATATCCTATGAGGTGATAATTAAGCCTTAAAAAATGTTTTAATTAACTTTTTTCTGATTATAAAATAATGTATTCTAATGGTAGAAAATCTGGACAACATAAAATGAAAAAGTGTGAAAATAATAAGCCAATAAAATGCTTAGCTCTGAGAAAATGTTAATCTTAATACATCAGGGTTAATTATTCTTTTTTCCTGTAGTATGTATTTGCGTGCTCAGGTATTTATTTACAGCTTTTAATAAATTTAAAAGTAAATAGAGCATTACAATGTATAATTATTGTTCAAAACATTATTTTAATAATATCATAGGATCCCATTATATAATTATTTTCATGTTGTTACATACTGAGACTATTTTACATTTTTTGCCTTTGTTAATATTGTAATGAATATCTTATCTTAAACCTATGTGTACATTTAAATCATTTCCTCAGTTCTATTTAAAAATGGAATTAGTAAAGAATTGGCAGGATTTTTTTTAGGTTTTTGATATATAATAGTCAAAAGACTTCAAAAGAGGGCACTGCTTGACATTTCTGCGAAAAGTGAGCATGTAGAGACTTGAGTTTTGTTTATCACATATTGGGTTTGATTTTTTAAAAATAATTTTTTTAGTTTGAGCAATGGTATTCTGCTTTTATTTTAACTTGCATTTCTTTTGTTACTTACAAAGTTAACATTTTTCACACAAAATTGGCCATTTAGATTTCTTTTTACGTGAACCCTTCATTCATGAGTTTCACTCATTTTTTTGAGTATAGTATTCATCTTTTCTTCCCTTCTTCCTTTCCTTTCCTTTCCTTTCCTTTCCGTTCCATTCTGTTCCGTTCCGTTCCCTTCCCTTCCCTTCCCTTCCCTGCCCTGCCCTTCCTTTCTCTTTCTTTCTTTCTTTCTTTCTTTCTTTCTTTCTTTCTTTCTTTCTTTCTCTCTCTCTCTCTTTCTTTCTTTCTTTCTTTCTTTCTCCTTCCTTCCTTCCTTCCTTCCTTCCTTCCTTCCTTCCTTCCATCCTTCCTTCCTTCCTTCCTTCCTTCCTTCCTTCCTTCCTTCCTTCCTTCTTTCCTTCCTTTCTTCCTTCCTTTCTTTTCTTTCTTCTTTATTTCTTTTTTTTTTTTGACAGGACATCACTCTGTCACCCCTGCTAGAGTGTAGCAGCAACATCACAGCTCACTGTAGCCTAGAACTCCTGGGCTCAAGCAATCCTCCCATCTCAATTTCCTGAGTAGTTTGGACTAAAAGCGTGCACCACCACACTTGGTTGATTTTTTTATTTTTAATTTTTTGAGAGACAGGGATCTTGCTATCTTGCTCAAGCTGGTCCCTAACTCCTGGCCTCAAGCAATCTTCCCACCCCAGCTTTTTGAATAGCTGCGATTAAAGGCACAAGCCACCGGACCTGGCATCTTTTCTTTTTCTTCTTGATTTAACAATCAAAATCAACCCTTATTGATTTTTGAGACATCTATTACACAAGGCTAATAATCGTGTTTCATACATGTGGCAAATATTTTCTACATGTATTATTTCCTTTAAGTTGCTTACAGTGAGTTTTGATATAAAGATTTTAAATTTCATGGAGAAAAGTTGACTTTTTACTCTATAATGTTCCTTGTTTTCATGCTTTGAAAAATATATCTCTATCTTGAGATCAGATGGTCTCATATACTTTCTTGTAATTCATTTCTATCTTTAATCAATTTCAATTTAAGTGATATATAAAGGGGGCAACTATTTTTCTCTAATAATTAATAAATAGCTCCACATTAGATCAATATTTATTAAGCCTTCCCTTCAAAAATCACTTACTACAGAGCCTCTAATCCACATAAAAACCTTACACATAGGGAGCTCAGTTTATAGGCTATTTTGTTTCATGTGTCAATTTTCTTAGCTGGTAACATTATCCCTTTTCTTAAGCGTTATAGTTCTGTAATAATTTTAGTTACCTGGAAGTTCATGTTATCTACTTTTTATTTTTATTTATTTCATTTTTTATTTTATTTTATTTTTTTAAAGACAGAGTCTCGCACTGTCCCCCAGGCTGGAGTGCAGTGGTGTGATCTCGGCTCACCACAAGCTACATCTTTGGGGTTCGCACCATTTTCCTGCCTCAGCCTCCAGAGTAGCTGGGACTATAGGTGCCCGCCACCATGCCGGGCTAGTTTTTGTATTTTTTAGTAGAGATGGGTTTCACCGTGTTAGCTAGGATGGTCTTGATCTCCTGACCTCGTGATCTGCCCACCTTGGCCTCCCAAAGTGCTGGGATTACAGGCATGAGGCACCGTGTCCAACCCATGTCATCTATTTTTTTCTTTCAAAATGTATTCAGCTACTCTCTTGCTTTGACCTTTTAGATGAATTTTAAAATCAGGTTGTTATCATGGAACACTATGCAGCCATAAAAAAGAACAAAATCATATCCTTTGCAACAATATGGATGCAGCTGGAGACCATTATCTTAAATGAAGTAATGCAGGAGCAGAAAAACAAACACCTCATGTTCTCACTTATAAGTGGGTGCTAAGCACTGGGTACTCATGGACATAAAGATGGCAACAATAGACACTGGGGACTACCAGAGTTGGGAAGAAGAGAGGGTGGCATGGGTTGAAGAACTATTGGGTTAGTACCTTGGTAAAGGGATCAATTGTACCTTGATCAGTACCTTGGTAAAGGGATCAATTGTACTCCAAACCTCAGCATCCCAATATATCCTTGTAACAAACCTGCACATGTACTCCTTGCATCTAAAATAAAAGTGGAAATTATTTGTTTTAAGAAAGATGTGAAGAAAATCAAGTTGTTAAATCTCCTCCAAAACTACCATTGATACTTTTCTTAAAATTACTCTGTTTATATCCGAATTTGAGTTGGATTTATATTACGATATAGAGTCTTTTCACTCAGTGTAATGCATATTGCCACTTAGAAAAGTCTTTTAAAGTTTTCTTTATGGCTATAAGTAAAGTCTCTGAGTTCTTAGAGGTCCTACTTATTTCCTCTTAAGTTTGTTCCTAGGTATTAAAAATATTTTTGCCAGACTATCAACAGAGGCAGACAAATGCCTAAGCAGAGAGGGGCAGGTCCCTGGCAAAACCCCATGTCCAAGCTAAAGACAATTTAAAGCCTGAAAACCAAGCTACATGTTAAATCTTCTGACCGGATTGCGTACTTGTCGGTCATTTGGCACACTTTCCTCTGATTAATCTCTGCCCTTCACCTATTTAACATATACCTACCTTTTCCTAATTGGGTTTTCTACACTGTCATGCCCACCTTTGAGTGGCGTCTTCACTTTAAACTTTTTGGCATACTCACAAACCAATCAGCATGCACTCCCTATTCTGAGTCCATGAAGGGCCCCAGACCCAGCAATGGGGCAACCATCCACTCCCACAACCCTCACCCCACATCACTTCTCCACTGAAAGCCATTTTCATCGTTCTTCTACGTCTTCCTCACCCTTCAATGCCCTGCATATCCTCATTCTTCTTGAGCA
The DNA here is from genome assembly GCF_049350105.2 of Macaca mulatta. Taxonomy (NCBI): domain Eukaryota; kingdom Metazoa; phylum Chordata; class Mammalia; order Primates; family Cercopithecidae; genus Macaca; species Macaca mulatta. The sequence continues at coordinate 174,226,655 of NC_133406.1, forward strand.
CAGTATAAGAGCTCGGGAACCACCAAATGCAGGCACAAGCTGTAACACAGATGAACTGGGGCACATCAGCATGGCTGATAGAGGCCCAGGTGGGGTGTTGCCAGCCAGGGGTCCTCAGTTTGCAAAGTGACTGAGAAGAAAAATCCTGCGTCACTATTAGAAATGTGATTTTATTTTTTATTATACTTTCTCAGTGGTTATTATGTAATATCAGATTTTATATTTTTATTTTACTACTAGGCCCAGCTTACTGATATGTCTTATTAATTTAACTCCAAGTGTAGCACACAAATCAAATATAAATAACATTTTTTTTGTTTCTTAATGGTACTAAGAAGCAGGGAGTTCAGTTTTATTCCTGTTCTTAAACTACATCCACCCAACACCAAGCATTTCTTTATACCCATACCCAGTGCCTTTCATTTGGCCTGTGCTGTGCTTGGCAATGGAGCTCAGAAAGTTCCACTTTGTATTCACCTTTCAGAGTTAATTTGTCCTTCAAAGTCTTCTACCCCCACCCTCCCTTAAGCCATAGTGAGGAGTTGAGTGTGTGTATTAATTATGCTTTCTGGCAGCCTCCTGATGCTCATTTGGAGGCTTCCCGGACTTGGCAGCACTGACTTCCATTTTAATTAGCTTCTCAGGAGGTGTTTGCACAATTCATAAGAAAAATAAGCCTGCATTGGAAGTAGGAAGGCCAGTTTATAGCAGCCTGGTCTCCTGAGTAAAGCTCCCTGGAGCAATGTTTCTGAGAAGAGTGATCTAAATATGACAAGGGAAACAGTGGACTTGGTTGAACTCATCCTCACTATGGATCGGAAGCTTGGGCTGTTGCTGGAAATTAGTGCAATGCTGAACCATATTGGAGATCAAAAAGGAAAGAAAAATCAGTAATTCTGATTGTCTGTATTTTAAAAATTTATATTTTGTTCATCATTGACTTTTAGCATTCATTTTGATTTTTCAATAATTATTGCATTAAAATATTCTTTATGTTGATTACTGAGGGTTTTTCTTGGCATTCCCTTACATTTTGTACCTGATATAAGTACCGTATTCATCTCACTATAGTCCTGAACTTGCTTGAAATGCCCCTATAGTGGGTTGCATTGTGGCCCTCCGAAAAAATATGCTCATGTCCTATACCCTAGAGTCTGTAAATATGACCTTATTTGAAAAAAGGATCATTGCAGATGTAATCATGATCTCAAGGTAAGATCATCCTGGATAATCTAATAGAACTTAAGTCCAGTAATAAATATCCTTATAAGAGACAGGAGAAGAAAAGACATAGGCACACAGAGGAGGTTGTGTGAAGATAGACGCAGAGATTTGAGTTTTGCAACTATAAGCTCAGGAATGCCTGGAACTACCAGAAGTTGGAAGAGGGAAGAAACATTGGGAGGGAGCATGGCTCTGCCTGTACCTTGATTTTGGACTTCTGGCTTCCAGAACTGTTAGAGAATAAATTTCTGTTGTTGTAAGCTGTCAAGTTTGCAGTCATTTGTTAAGGCAGCTTTAATCAACTAATACAGTCCTAAAGGCAGGTGTGTTGATAGAAGTCAGTAAGCCAGATCAGGGAGAAACCTCAACTCTTAGGTCCAAGCCTGGGCTGCTGTAGGTATTCCAAAGTTAGCAGAAAGAAACACAAGCACAAAATGAAAACTTAAAGGCAGTTTCTGGTGGATAAAATGTGTGTGTGTGTGTGTGTGCGCGCGCGTGCGTGTGTGTGTGAATTTTTGTTGATTTATCAAATGTTTATTGAGTACTTTCTATTTGCCAACCCCTGTGTCAGGCACTATGTAAATGCACTAACACATTTGCACATAAATGCCCAAGCACAGATGTGCATGATTTAAATAAAATCATAAAAGATCAAACTAAATTATGAAGCAACTACAGAATTCCAATCAGTTTTTCCCAGAATGCTTGCCACATCCCTTCCAGCTCCTTAATAAATCTAGCAAAACCTCTTCTCTATTATCTCTTAATGCCCTTTGTTAACTGCTACTTGGTACTTTTCGTATTATATTGCAATGGAAGATTCTCTTACCTTCTCTTTTCCCCCATAAGGTAAACTCAATGAAGCTCAGTGAAGTCATGGATTGTCTTTTTAAATCTCTGTTTCTCCAGCACTAGATACGTAGGTGCTGAAAGAATGAATTAAGCCATTTTTTTAAAGAACAGAACCCAAATAATATTTTGAGAAAAACAATCAAACTCAAACACAAACTCCTAGGTTCAAGTTATCCTCCTACCTCAACCTGTAAAGTAGCTGGTACTACAAGTGTGCATTACCACACCCTACTTTGAAGATGTTCTTTTTTGTACACACACATAATAGAAAGCCTTACAATAATAAGCTTTCATTTCTTCATTCTGTTTTTATACTATAGCTGTCATTTGTTTTACTTTTATATATACATCATAAATTTTATGCTACTTTTTTTGTTTAAAGACACAATTATCTTGTAAAGAGGTTTTTTTAAAATATGAAAATGGTATATATGTAATAGTGTTGTTACCATTTCTAGTGTTCTTCATTCTTGGATATAGATTCACATTTCCATCTGAAGGAAGTCCTTTTGTTTGAGGACTTCCTTTAACAGTTCTTGTAGTGTGGATTTATTGGGACCATGCATTCTTTTATTTTTTTATGTCTGAAAAGGTATTTATTTCACCTTCACTTTAAAAAGGTATTTTCATTTAGTATGCAGTTCTTGGATAACAGAATTTTTTTTTCTTTTCTTTTTTGGTGCCTTAAAGATGATGTTCCATTGTCTTCTTGCTTCCATTACTTCTGGCGCAAAATCTGCTGACCATAATTACCTTTGTTACTCTGTATATAGCATGACATTTTCCCCTTATCTGAATGTTTTTTAGACTTTTCTTTATCGCTGGCTTTGGGCAATTTGATTATCAGGTGCTTTAATGTAGTTTTCTTCAAGTTTTTTTGTGGTTGGGTTTTTTGAGCTTTTTGAATTTGTGCATGTATATTTTTAAATCAATTTTGGAAAATTTCCAGCATTTAAAAAATAATACTTTAATATATTAAATATGTAATATAAGCATTGTAAATATTTAAATTTTTTTGGATTTTGGAAGAAAATTACTTTCTGGGACAACTATACATTATTAGGCCATTTGATTGATTCTTTTTTTTTTTTCTTAATTCTCTTTTCTCTGTGTTTCATTTTGAATGGTTTTTGTTGCTCTGTCTTTAAGCTCACTAATATTTTCTTCCACAATATCTAATCTTCTAAAATTAACCCTATTTACTGTATTTTGAAAATATCTTCCTTATCTCTACTTTACATGGTAAACATATGGAATACAGCTTTTACTGTTGTTAAGAAAAACTCTAACAATTTTTCCTCTGTTCTCACACCAAAACAATAGTTAATACCAAAATACATTTTGGTATTTCTCTCCACTGGCAAGCAAGCAATCAACTCTGTAGCAGACACCAGCTAGGTGTTCTTCAATTGAATTCCATTACTGTCTCTTGGAGATAGCATCAGATCCAGCAGTTTGAGGGCTCAGTCTCAACCCTCAGCCCCACAATGTCAGTTGCAAGTCTGGGCCTCCAGAACTTCTGATCTACCAGCTTCAAGTTTGGGTTCTCATGACTCCCACTTTGGATTCCATTAATTTGCGAAAGGGGCTCACAGATCTCAGGAAGACACATTCACCAAGTTTTTATAAAAGACATTTTAAAGGATACAAATAAACAGCTGGATGAAGAGAATCATAGGGCCAGGTCCAGAAGAGTCCTGCGTGCAGAAGCCTCTGTCTCCCTGGAGTTGAGATAAGCCACCCTCTCAGCCTGTGGTTTTGTTCTTGTTTACCTTTCTGTCAGCCTTCATGAGTTCAGCTCTCCAGAAGCCCCATGAACCCTGTCCTCTTGGATCTTTTATGGAGACTTCATTGGGTAGGCATGATTGAAGCATGGCAAACCATGTCAAAATGTGACCGGACAAAAAGAGTGGGATCTACACCCAGCAAGGCCTGTCTGTTCAGATTCTACTTGGCATCTCAGCAACATTTCTTTCTCCAGGATATGGGGCAGGACTCCCCCACTGGAATGAGGTGAAAGGAGGGCAGACGAGTATCAGAGAGAGAGAGAGAGAGAGAGTCTGTCTGTAACCTCTGTAGATCTGTTTGTAACAAGGGCTATGGGAGTTATGAGTCTGCAACCGTGGATGAAAACCTATATACATAGGAGTTATATGTATGAAATATTACAAATGTATTATTGTCTCTTAATTCTAACATTTAGAGTTAGTTTTTTAAATTGATTTTTCTCCTCTTTATTGATTACAGTCTCTTCTTTCCGTGCCTGATAATTTTTCATTGAATGCTATTTACTGTGAATTTTACTTTGTTTGGTGCTGGATAATTTGTATTTCTATAAATATTCTTGAGATTTATTCTGCAATACAGTTAAATTGCTTAAAAACAGTTATCCTTTTAAATCCTGCCTTTAAGATTTGTTAGGTGGGGTTGTAGCAGTGCTCAGTCTAGGACTCATTATTCCTTACCTGTGGAAGTCCTTCCTGAGTGTTCTGAAAATGCCCCCTGAACCATGACATGTTTGGCTGATGGGTACAGGTACTATTGTCCATCCTGTGTGAGCACAGGGCTTTGTTACTTCTTATCCTTTCTAGCTGTTCTTTGCCTTGAGTAGTTTTCTGGCACTTGTGTGCTAATCAGTGTTCTGCTATGTACTCGAAGGGGGCTTTCTGGATTTCTCTCTCTGTGAAGCTCCTTTTCTGGTACTCTGCTCTGAGAACTCTGCCCATCTTTTTCTTGCCTGATTCTCATCTCTGGAGTTAGCCAGTCTCTGCTTGGGTTACTCTCCTCTAATCCATGGCTGGGAGACACTTTCAAGGCAGTAAACTAGGACAATCATAGGGCTTATGCCATTTGTTTCATGTCCAGAGAAATCACTCCTTTATCCACTAATGTCTTGAAAACCAGTGAATCATAATTTTTCAGGTTTTTTTCTTTTAGTTGTTTCAGGCAGGATGATAAATCCAATTCCTGTTATTCCATATTGACTGGAAATGGAATTCTGAGACTGCCTTTTCAAATTTCATATGTCCCAGCCCCACTGCTAGAGTCTGATTCAGAATCTGTATTTTGCGAAAGCAGGGCATTCTGATATATACTCTTAGTTATGAACCAGGAGACTATACCTTTGCTATACCTTTGCTCTTTAAAGGGTTGTTCAAGTACCAGCACTATCAGCATCACCTGGGAGCTTGCTAAATATACAGAATCTCAGGCCTCATCCCAGACCTACTGATTCAGAATCTGTATTTAAACAAGATCCTCAGGTGATTTATATGCACATTCAAATGTAAGAGGTGCCAGATCGGCCAATTTCAAAGTTCCCTTCCAATTCTACAGTTCTATGTGCCTGTGAAATGGATAGGAGAGCAAGATAGATTGTAGAAAAGTTATAGCATGTTAAAAACCTGAGGTTCTAGGGTAAGTTTATTATATTAACTGCAAAAGACCTAAGAAAAGGAAAAAATAGGACAGTTAACAGGACAAAAAGGGCAACTAATTATTCCAATTACTAGAAAGTGCCTAGCAGGTCTTAGGTGCTTAGTAAATCATTTTCTTGACTGACCGACTGACCAACAGATGACTGGTTAGATGCACTGTCAAAGTTGGCTTTGATAGGATTCTTACAGGGACAGTTTAGACACAGAGAGCTCAAAAGAGGCAGAATAATTTGGCTCAGAGGAAATAGTTCAGACTACTTAAGAAACATTAGCATTCAAGAGAGTTTGGTGAAAGAAGGTCCCAGAAAGTTCATTCTTTATAATTGAGGAAGTAACTAAGGGAATTGCAATTCCACGGTATTACAACTAAAGAGGAAGAGCTTGCTGTTGAGGAGGAAACAACAGGCAGCTTTGGAGAAAGTGACCATGCCAGCTCCAAATTTACAACAGCCTGATGTCCTTGTGTCAGGTTCTAACTGAGTCCAAGGGGAGTCAGTGGATGACTGGTAGGTAGCTGGAAAAACACTTGAATCATATATAGTTTCGATGTAGCTTTGTTCTGTCTCTGGATGTGAGTGAACCTAGGCACAAACAAGCCTGGGTGCGAGCCATGGGCACAAGCTGTATGTACAGTGTTATCAGGGTAACTATACCTTTTACAGACAATAGTGGCTCTGAGCCAAGCAGAGGCTCATGTGGGTGATCACCTAATGTGCCTCTCGTGGCATGGTTACATAATGAGTGGAGGTGTGTGCCTGCAATCCAAATTTCCTGAGTCATGCTGGACTGGATATTTGCTTCAGCCTGTTCTTGACCACAGAACATCTATTTTCCTTACATTCCACCCCCTAGGCCAACAGAGACATTAGCCTTGGACACACAGGTCTGACACATAGACCTTATACATAAGCTGTAGGCACACAGGCCCTAGACACACAGGTCTGACCCATAGGCCTTACATTTCACCCCCAAGGGAATGGGAGGGGAATGTAAGGCTGAGAGAGTTTTTCTAGTGGGGAAAAGTACCCACAGAGAGGAACCCCGGACCCAGGGCCGCAGTAGTAATACAGTGGGCAACAACTCTAAGTTATAGCAGGTAACCACCCCATGGTGACGCTACCCCAATGTTGCTTTATACATTAAGCCAGGTTTTAATTTCCCTACCTTTGTGGGCCTTGGGGCAGGCAACAACATGTTACTGTTCATCCCCATACCTGGTCAGAGGAGGTCATCCTTCCTCCCATAGGTTTTGCCACATGGCTTGGCCTTACATGGGTCGGTGACCAACTAGCCACTTCTGTAACTTCTGTGTATTTAACCACAAGATTAAGCCTTGATAAACTGCCCAGCTATCGGTGCAGATTACTGTAGGTGTCACCTCCTTAGTGATCACTATTCGCACTGTCCTGAGTTCAGCCCATTGGCAAATTTGCCCACACCTGCTTTCAAACCATATGGTGTCAATACTAACTTGGACTGCAACAGTGGTCCAGGCAGCAGTAGCACCCTGGCTAGACCTATCTGTAGACTATGACCCATCAGGAATGGCGGGGGTGCCTTAGGCCCCATGGCCTTATCTTGCATTGGGACTACAGGTCCTGAGATCTTTTGCAGCTCTGCTGCTAAGGGACCTGTACTCAGAGTACTCCACTGCTCTAAGTAGGCACCCCACTTTGCTAAAGTGGATGTCTGTGCTGTCCCAATCCTGGGGGTCATTACCCGGGAATGCATCATTACCCATCCCACTGTCTGGTAAGTTATCTGCATGACGACTGCAGCCCGTGCTGTCACACTCTCACAAGCATGAAGGGTGGCATATACAGCTGCCAGCTATTTCTCTTCGAGGAATACCAGAGCTCAGCTCCCTTCCATAGTTGGGAGTAAAAGCCTACTGTTATTCTCAAGCACTCCATGCACTGCCACAGGCCCCAGCTGAAGCCATCTGTGGTCACATGCACACCCAGCTCAAACGGGCACCTCTGGTCAACTACCACAGGACTTGTGCCTGCCGAATAGCCCATTTCGCTGCCAGGAAGGCAGTCTCAGTCACATCATTCCAATCTCAGGCAACAGAAGTGTTGCCGCTTCTAAACCTGCAAGAGAATCAGAGGTTAACATAATATTATCAAGAAGACCATGACATATGGTAGGTCTATGCATATAGCCCTGTGACAACACTGTGAAAGTTCTTCCAAGACTAATCCCTCTGCAAGTGCTTTGGAATACATTATTTCTGCTTCTCAGGCAGCCAGTATCAATGATTCAATCTCTCTCCTCTGTTTTCAATTGCTTTGTCTTAGCAGGATGCTCTCCATTTTCATTAAAATATGCTTAAGTAGCTCTTAAGTATGTTTAGTACTTTCAAAAGAAAAGTTTCCCTTACCTCTCATCCTCTCCTAGATAGCACTCTGCTCAATCTTCCTTATTGCACCTGAACTTCTTATCTGTTCTCACTGCCTCTATTTTTTTCCTTACCTCTTGTTTAGTCTTTACTCACTAAAAACTAGCTAATGTGCCATCACTCCAAGTTCATCAGTGATATTCATATTTCTAAATAAAATAAATATTTTCCTTTTTTTAAAAAAATAATGTCTCAGAAGGATTTAATATTGTGACCCACTCCCTTCTTTAAATACTCTTTTTTTAGCCTTCTTAGAAACCAGAGTCTCTTGGTAGTTGTACTAATTCTTTGGTTTCTCTTTATCAATCTCCTTTACATGCCCATCTTTTTGTGTTCTCTTATGAACTAATAGAGTACCTGACGTGTTAGTCTTGTCTCTCACGGATTTTCTCATTCCACACTCTCTCCCTGGGACATGTCATGGCTTCAGGTTCCTTACGTATGATCCCTGTGATAATTCCCAGTCTGGACTTCTTTGAATTCCAGATGGTCATATTCCATTGTCTACTTCACATATACTTTGGTGTCACAAAGCCACTCACATCAACACACTCAGAACTGGAATCATGCTTCTGTGCCAACTAATACTTTCCCAGTGTTTCCTTTTTTCAGAGAATGACTTCGCCTTTCTAGTCATATTGGGCAAAAACTCAGGATCTAGTCTTGATTCTTTTTCTTCTCAATAGAATCCATCACTAAGATCTATAAATGCAATACCTAAATAACTCCGCATCCATCCATTTATATCCATCTTTCAGCCTCACTTTAGTCCAAGATATCATCTCATCTTGGCTGGATAACTGCAACAGCCTGCTAACAGATCTCCCACTTTCTTTATTGCCCTCTTAAGATTTGTTTCTGCACTGCAATTGGGATGATCTTTCCAAATGGAATCTGATCGTATCATTTCCCCATTTAAAAATTTGGGCAGACACTCATTATGTTTAAGAAAGAGCCCATTCTTGTAATAGTCCACCAGGTCCTGTGGGACCTGGCCTGTGCCACCTCACCAGCGTCAATTCTGACGATTCCACTACCCCAAGTCAAATTGGTCAGCTTTCAGTTCCTCCTCGATGCCCTGCTCCTCACACTCACTACAGGACTTTAGTACAAGTTGCTTTTACAGTCAGAAAGGGCTCCCTTCCCTTTTTCTTACAAATTAGCCAAGGTGATTTTTAAAAATTAGTCTCACATTAGTATATTTCCATCCTTTGGATAACTTGTACCAGTTCCTAATAACACATCCACTTTTAAAAACATTACTAATATCTGTCTCCTTGACTGCAGCTTTATTTAATGAATAGGGCTTTCCTCTGCTTGTATGTCCCTGTATCCTTAAGGTCTAGTAGAATACTTGGGCCACAGTATGTAGTGAATAAATAGTTTTGAAATAAATCAGTGTATGAATGGGCCTCAAAAATACTCTTTCCCATTCTCTACCTTGTACATGCTGTCCCTTCCCGCTGTAACAAAGTTCTGCCTGCTCTTCGTCTCTTGATCCAGGTTCATTGACAGCTTTCTACACATTCTTAAAGACTCAACCTTGTCCTTCTATCAGAAATGTTCCCTAATTTATGCTCCCAAAGGAGTTAGATGCTCCCATTTTTGTGTTCTCTATGTGTTTCTTTAGTCAGCACTTCTTATACTGCTACTGAAGGTTTTTGTTTGTACATCCATTTTCTTACATACTCCAATACTTAAGACATAGGGACAATGTCTTAGAACAGTGCCTGAAAGTATTCAGGACTCAGTACATGTTTACTGAATCAATCAGTGGTAGGTTCTAAAGAACCCATTCAAATGAGATAGATTCCCTTGTCATCCTTCACTACTCCATGGGGATCCTTTTTGAAACTGTATTTGGTGGAAGAAGACAGTGTTACTCAGTTAAAAGAATATGAGTCTTTAACTTATATACGTGTGCACAAGTATCATGTGCTTCTGCTAGGCTTGCCATGTAAAGCAAAGGGCAGTTAGGAGAGCATCTCTGTTCTTTAAGTAGTTTCATGTTTCTAGGCATATGATTTCCCACGATATTGAAAGGGCTTTTCAATGTGTTTTTGGCTTATAATTGGTGATCTATCAGAAATCAAAGAGAACACAAAACAGACCAGAAATCTGGGGATGTGTGATAGGCAAATATTTTCCCACTCTTTAGAAAGAAAGAGTCCAGCACTACAAAATGTCAAGCATGACATCAATTGTATGCAAAATTCTGGAATGGATTATTATCTCATGGTTTGTAGGCCATTTGCGAGGGCAGTAACTAGCATTAATTCCCCAAGGACAAGTCATGCTATCATAGTCTCTTTTATCAGATAGTTAGGGCTAATAGATTATACTAAGAAGGCAAATGCTTTAGATATGGTATATCTGAATTTCAGAAAAGTCTTTGATCACATTTTTCCTGATATGTTTTTGTCCAGACTGACCTAGGTGATGGTATACATAGGTGAATTTATAATTGACTTAGTGCCATTGCCCATGGAACATTGACTAATGGATCAATGCTGATGAGACAGACTTTTGGCAGCTTAACACATATCCATTCCTTGTCTTGTTCTGGTTAACATTTTACTAAAGTGTAAATAAAAATATAAAATACATTATTATCTATAGATAACAAATTCTGGTAGGAAGGACATAGTTTGTGAGCTATCAGGATGAGAATTCAAAATAATTTTTAAGCCAAAAATAATGAATTAAAACAATAGTATGAGGATTTTTCCCATATACATATTATCTCATTTAATCATCATAGTAGGGTATTAATATGACTAATAACCCTTATTTATTGTATGCCCTGAATGTGCTAGATGCTTACCTTTGCCTTCCAAATTTTTTTTTTTGAGACAGAGTTTTGCTCCTGTTGCCCAGGCTGGAGTGCAATGGTGTGATCTCGGCTCACTGCAACCTCTGCCTCCTGGGTTCAAGAGATTCTCCTGCCTCAGCCTCCCGAGTAGCTGGGACTACAAGTGTGCACCACCACGCCTGGCTAATTTTGTATTTTTAGTAGAGAGGGAGTTTCTCTATGTTGGTCAGGCTGGTTTTGATCTCCCGATCTCAGGTGATCTGCCCACCTCAGCCTCCCAAAGTCTGGGATTGCAGGCATGAGCCACTGCCCCTGGCCTCCAAATAACTTTATATATATATATATATATAAAATATATATATTTTATATATATAATATTTATATATATAATATTTATATATATTTTATTATATATTAAAATTTTATATATATTTTATTATATATATAAAATATTTCTTCTTCAGAAAAGGAAACTGAAGGTAAAATAAATTGCATACCTTCTATGAGGTTGTACAGGTAATTCTGGAGCTGGGATTTACAAATAGGTCAATCTGACACTCAAACTGAAAATCCTCTTTCTTATACCCTACTTGTTTTTCAGATGAAATGTATCAGAGAAGTATAAATTCTGCCCTGAAATTCAGAAACTTAGTTGTATAAGAACAAAGTGGAGAAGATTTAGTTTAACAGTGGTTCATGTGAAAAGGTATGAAGTGTTTTGTTGGCCTGTAAGCATCTTATGAATTATCCGGGTGAGTCCCTGACGTCCCTCCAAATGAATGCAATCTTGGATTATAGAACAGAGTACAGAACAAAGAAGGGCAAGAATCACACTGTGCCCCACGATGAGTGAAGTATGGTGCTTGCTTCCGAGGCACTCATCCTAAAAGAGCACTGTCTATTTGAACAAGCCCAGAATAATTTGACCATAATGATGAAGACAGGTCATATGCATAATGGTTGGTTGAAGGAGCTACAATGTAGAAAGCATGCTACCTTTAGCTATATATAGTTAACATTTGTTCATGCATATTATGAGCCAGACACTATTTTTACTATTTTACAGCTTTAATTAATATAATTCTCAAGATAATCTTATTAAATAGGTGCTGCTATTATTACTTCTATTTACAGATGAGGAAATTGAGGTGCAGAGAGGCCATATAAACTTTCCCAAGGTCACATAGTCAAAAAGTCTGGCTCCTATTTTCAATTGGAACAAGAAATTAGAGGAGGAATTACATACAATATTTAGCTAGAAATGTTTTAAAAAATCAAACAAGAAAGGCTGCTCTAGAAGAGTACACTTTGATTACCAGAAACCTAGTAATTTACATTATTTCAAAAGGCCTTGCTGAGTTATCTATTTCCTGATGCTTTCAATTAGGTATATTTTTGGAGGGATTCTATAGCATTGAAGAGGAAGAATAATATGATTTACATGTTTTCTTCCAACTCAATGAGCCTATCAGTGTCAGCATAGTCCCATATGATGGGTTGAAGTGACAGCACTCATCCTCCCAGAATCTTGAAGTTTATGTAGAAAAATCTAGATTAACTGGAACTTGATTTCAAGAACCCTAAACTAATCAAAATGTGTTGTTGCCTTCTGCTTTTAGAGGTGATTTTTACAAGTTTTTAAATATTAATCAATCCCTTCATCCATGAGTACATACACTTAGATAACAAAGATTTATTGAGCTTCTACTGTATGTAACACTATGCCTGATTTCATCTTTGGCTGTCTATTGTTAGCTCCATTTAATGATGAGAACATTTAGGCTCAAAAATTTAAGAAATTTGTCCAAATCCCCATAGGTAGGAAGGTACAGGAAAAGGCTTGGAATACAGGTTTGTCAAACTATGCTTTTCCTAGTGTACTCTACTCCTTCAGCAAGAAAACCAAGTAGATCCAATTTCACAAGTAATTTCAATAAAAGGGTTCTACTTATTTCTTGGGTCATTAGCTCAACAAACATCACCAGTTCTCCTTTCGCTTAGGGCTGGTATAGTGTTTGTTGATGAAGAATACAAAGGTTAAAAAAGAGACCAGGCAAAAAACATTGTTCTATCTTGGAGAGGGTTCAGTGCTGGGTGGAGAGACATCTGAAAACAGATCATTACGATCAAGTGAGAGAAGCTGAAAGTTAAATTGCCTAGAATGTGCATTCTTCTGATCTTCCTGTTAATTGAAATTTTACATCATCAACATCCAGATTGATGAAACAAATGTTTAAGCATGAACGCTGTGCCAGGTATGATGCTAGGCATCATGGAAATGGAGGAGAAAGTACTAGGTATGATTTCTGCACTCATGAAGGGTCTAGTTAGCTTGGATGCCTGAGGTCTGGCCTGGTTCTTGAGACTTCCGATAGGAAACTAGTGAAATCGTACAGTTTCATCTTACCTAGAAGTTAGTTAGAAGTCAGCTGGTAAGATAAAACTGGGATGTAATAAAAATTACTGTTTAAAATAGCTACATTGGGCATGATATGCTGGCCATGATGAGTGCACAATGAATATCTGATGACAGTGGGGTTGAAAGAACACCTCAGCTGCAGGCATGATTTTCTGTTTCAGAGCAGTGGATCTCTACTTCAATTGCACATTAGGATTACCTGGGGAGAGACTGGGCGCAGTGCCTCGTGCCTGTAATCCTAGCACTTTGGGAGGCTGAGGTGAGCGGATTGCCTGAGCTCAGGGGTTTGAGACCAGCCCAGGCAACGTGGTGAAACCCCATCTCTAATATACAAAAAATTAGACACATGGGGTGGCACGCGCCTGTAGTCCCAGCTACATGGGAGGCTGAGGCACAAGAATTGCTTGAACCTGGGAGGTAGAGGTTGCAGTGAGCCGAGATTGTGCCACTGCACTCCAGCCTGGGGGAAATTTTTAAAATCTGATGCCTAGGGCTTCACCCAAGGTCAATTCAATCAGAATTGAAGGGAGGAAGACGGGCCCCAAACAAGTATTTTTAAAAATATTGATTTCCAACATGATTCTTATTTGCAATAAGGGTTAATTAAGAACCTCTTACCAGTAGAAAACAGACCTGTAAATATTTATAGCACTAGGCATTACACAAGTCACACCTGTGGCTATTGTAAGCAATTTATTTTGCTCAATTTCAAACTCTCAGAGATGGTGAGGCACAATCAGAAATCAGAGATGATGGAAAATGTTGGAAATAGCTCTGCAACTAGCAGGCAAGCTGGTTCTGCAGTGTCGGCTCATTTTAATTTCAGCTGTGTTTAGAGAAGACCATCTTACTGGTTCACAGAGCACTCCCTTGTGGCTAAATTATTATGGGCCAACACTGATTCTTGTTTGCAAGCTTCAGCAACAAACACACAGGCGCGTGCGCGCGCGCGCACACACACACACACACACACACACTCTTCTCAGGATAAAATATTTTAAAACGCTGACTTTAAGATTTCAACAAAGCATTTAAGTATTTTTCTTATATATAAACAGTTCTTTCCAGAAAGAAAATCATAGCCATATGACCAACAAGAGGCTGCATGGATCACTGAGAAAACCGTGAGTGTCCACCCATGTTCTGTGGGTTGTGGTTGAAGATAAGTCCTTGGACCTTAGATTCTTCATGTGTCAAATGAATCAATGGGACTCTCTGACTGCATTATACTAATGTTCTATAATCTATGATTCAGTTTTCTAGAGGATTCAGCCAAGTTGGGGATTCCCTTTATTTATCTAGTAGATTAAGCACTTCAGACTCTTAAAGAGGTAGAAGGAAATGGTTCGAGATGAGCAAAGTGGTTTTGTTTTCCTTCCTCAACCCCCTTCCTGCATCATTGAGCTGGGTCGAACAGTTGCTAAGAAAAAAGTGAAATGTTCCAAACTGGGGGACTTTTTGGACATAGATTCTGAAACTTCAGTTGTGATGTTGGCTGGACAAAGTGGTTGGCTTTCTTTGTGGGGAATGGCAGAAGAGAAGAGAAAGATCTGCTTTTCATATGTCAGAACTAATCATGAAATAAGTGGGCCTACAGACTAATCTAATCATGCTTTTGTTTATTCACCTCATATAAAAGTCTCTTTAGAATGCATTTGAACACAATATATAATAATAATACTATAACATACATTGTGAGAAACGTTTGAAAATGATCAAATGTTCACCTGAAACAATGCAGTGTTCATAGACACACAAACCCATTGGTCATGCACATTTGTGCCATTTTCTGTAATTACTGAGTCACAATGCTGAACTGAAAGCATGAAACATATTTTACAAACTGAAACTGACATCAGTAAGAGGCCTAACAAGTGTTATCAGAAGAGGCTTCACATTTGCATAATTTGCTACATCAGTTCACATTTTATTATAAAAATTCACATTGTTTCATTGTTTTCTTTCGTAATGAATTGGAACACGACATTCCTGCTTAATGGCAGGCAGGAGGCTAGCTCTTCAAAGTCAGTAGTTTGGGAGCATTCAGAAGAATCATCTGTGAGCAAATGTAGTGTTGCTTTTTGAACCAAAGCCACAATGATAGTAGGACTCAGTTATAACCCAACTCATGCCCACACAGATTTGGATAGAACCTGGGTAAAAACTACATCCCATTGCCCCCTGCCCCTATCAAGCTATACAAAAGTAAAAGCTCAGTATAAACCATTTAGCATCTAATGTGAGAATCTTGTTTCCAAAACTGGTTCATAAAGGGGTTGTGCAGAAGTAGCAACTCAGGCAGGGAAAGGGCAGACCCTGTGAACAAAAGCCCACCCCTGTCCTCTCTGCCAAGGGGGCTGTATGTCTCTCCTAAGTGATGTTTGGGTTATATAATACACAATACAAAACATTACAAGAAAAAGTCGTAACTCTTAGGCAGAGTTTTCTACACAAATTTAACACCACCATTGGCAGGCAATGTTAGATATATAAATTAATAACTTACAAAACATTACATTATATACATTAAGTAATAAATACACGGTTATAAACAGGAATGGAGGTGTTAGCGCAGAAGGCAGTGCAAGAGAAGGACGGCAGCATTACATTGAAAACAGCGTAACTGGGTGAAAAGAGGAGGTAGGGAACAGGGCCAGGGACTGTACAACTCCTGTCAGGGGCAGGGTCCAAGACACAGCAGGGCACACTGCTTAGTGCTATGCACACTCTTATGGTGAACGACACCACTGCTCCTTTCTACCCCCTAATTTGTTAAATTTTATTCTGTTTACAGCAAAAAGTTAAACTCCAGAGGAGAAAAAGTATTGTTGAAGGCAAGCAAACAGAGAGAAGTTATGAGTGGCTGTGGAGTTGGATTGGACAACAGGGGAAGGAAGTAAAATGTGGTTAGAAGTGTATCCTTTCTGTCTGTTTGCAAAAGTAACTGTAGTAAAGTGAAGGATATTGCCCAAGAAAGAAGGAAGACTATTTTCTTTCCCTTTTCCAGAAAGAGTCAAAAAAGTTTGTCAACTTTGAAAGCTTGTCTGTGTAGAAGTTGATACTAAACTCTAGGTATTCAACAGGCATTTTAAAGACATGAAAATGTTTTACAAAAAAGGCACACAGGTTGGCAGACAAAGGGACAAGTGAGCAGATTCATAAATGAAGTTATTAGTCAGTGAGTTCAGTCACTATCGGGGATAAGTTCCCGAAACTTAGTGCAGAACGATCTCTCAGTTTTGTGTCTTCCATTTTCAAGCCATGTGTCTTGATCAGAACCGGCCACCAGCAACAGCTTCAGCCCTCTCCACCAAGCTTGCCAGCAAGGCAAGTCAACCGTGGGATTTCCTGAGCTGCTCTTTGCTTCCTGATCTTGCATTCTGACTCCAAACTCAAGTAACTGAAAGGCCAGGTGGCCCTTGTCCTGTGCAGGTCTTGGCCCCCATGGTGGGCTGGCCCTACCACATAGCTGGCATGCTCATCAAGGGGAGAATGTTCATCTCCACAAGGAGAGGGGGATTATGTATCAACTGGGGACTTGTCTTCTGTTGCAATGTCTATGTCAGTCTCTCCCAGGGAATCTCTGTTTTCTGGATCAATCACGCAAAGCGTCTTTGTGCTGCTGAAATAGCTGTGTCCCTCTCCCTCCTTCTCAGGTCCTTCAGAATCTTCCTCATCGAGAGTCAGTTCAAACTGAAACTTCTCCATCAGACCCTGGCAGTCCCTGTTCTGCTCGTCCAGTGGTGGTGAGGGACTTTGAGGTATCATGCTCTGATACCAGTTCCTGTTATCTTCTAAGGTATCGAGAATGTCCTGAGCATCAGGCTGTACCAAATCTGCCCAGGTCTCCCACAATGGATGGACAATGTAGTCGATAAAACCAACCTGGAGAAAAATAAGATTACACATCTGTTATTGTGATGGTGCTTGAAAAGTAAACACAGTGTCCTGGTTTCCATGCAAAGAAAGAACATGAATAACCAGAAAGATCAATCATAATGGATTCCATGATTTGGGCACTCACTATATGGTGGGTCTCACACTGAATGCAATTGATGTATTCTCTCTTAATCCTGAAAAGTAAGTATTGCTGTATATTATTTAGAAAGGCAGAAACTACGACTTACTGAGATTAAATATCTTGTCAGAGGTCACATAACTAGTGAGTGGTGGAGCTGGGACTCAGCCCCAGCTTTGTCTGATCCCAAAACCTGTGTTCATCTCACTACAACAGACTGCATTTCCTTTTACGTGCGCCAGATAAGTCGTCTGGATGGAATCCTCGTGTTTTCCAGGGACCCAAAGACAAAGCACGACTCTGTCACTACTTGGATTCTGTGAGTCATTTTCTGAAGAAGGCAGGCCCAGGTCTAACGTGTTTTGACTCAATATTTTTTCCTTGCTAACTTTAAAATATGTTGCTATTCCAAAGTGATGAGGATCTGGCTCCTCACTACTCTGGAATTTCTCAAGTTCTGTGGAATGCTTTTGGCTGGTAGAGGAGTTTGATGAAACACGTGAAAATACTTTAAGCCCTGAAAGAAACACATATCCCCTTGATGGACATTCATGCAATTGTTTTGGATCTATAGAGCACACAGTCATTTCCATCAAGAGAAAGAAGGGAAAATAAAAAACAATTAAGCAGTTCCTTTTGCTGGTGTTCCTGTGATTAAATACCAGGCTTATGGCTCTGTTATGGTTTACTCAGGGGCTATGCATCCTGCATGAGCTAGCAGTGTGGCCTTACGCTGGCCTCCTCATTGTTGGACAAACAGGAAACACTGGGGGTGGGGACAAGTAGAGAGAAAGAATAGGCACTAGCTGAATGAGAGAAGGGAATTCCCCTGCCATGGTCTGGGGAGCTAGAGAGATGCTAGGTTGGGATTTAGGGGTAGATGGGCAAAGGGCACCCACCCATGGGACATTATATAGGTCTCTTTCCACACTACTGGAAACTTCCCTTTATTAATATGTTGGTATTTGGCCAGTCATTTAATACATCCAAGTTGTACTGTACACAAGAACTTTGGTCATATGTGACTCTTTCATATATAAAATATATATATATGATGTCTGTGTGTGTGTGTATATATATGTATTTTCTTATTCTTCTTTCTGGTGCTTTCCTAGCCTTAAAAAGCAAGATTCACAGCAAAATCAGGGCATCTCTGATCTACACTGGTTATAAAAACTTGATCATACATGATTCAGATATTTCTCTCACTTCCACCCCCTCCTTTTCCCTCCCTTTTACTTCTTTACTTAATGAATGTTACAGACTATTTTCAAGGTGTTTTCCAGGGACCCAAAATAACAAGCTCAAGGTAATGGAGAAAATTGAATAAGCTGAACACAGTGCAGTCATTTCCTTTCTTCACTTGTTTTGCTTCTGCTAAGAAATGCTGAGAATTTTTTTGCAAGGTAGCTGCTATTTATTCCCTAGATCACAGGACGAGAGAGCTGTATGAATCCTGAGAGCACCCAGTAAAGAGCTTTACTGGTGGGCCAATCAGACGGTGTTCAGCAGAGCCCATCGGTGGGAAACACCAGAGTGGATAACGATGTTATGGCAACAGGAAGACCTGTCCCTAAGATGGAGAGTGAAGAGCTTTGGATGAGAGAGCTGCTGTAGTGGACCAAGAGGGCAGCTTTGAACCTGACATGCTGGAGAAATATCTGCTTTATCTATTTTGCAAGGCTGTTTGGGGGTCCAAGTAAGATAATATATGGAAAACGTGTGAAATGCTGCACAGAACATCATATAAACATAAAACATCACTGCTATTAATAAAATGGTGTTACTCCTCCTTACTGATTCATATCTTGTTCCACTTAAGCCTTTGGGCTATTTGAATTGACCCTCATTAACAATGTTAACTTGTATTTTTACAGCATATTAGACTTCAGATCACTTTCACAGATTTTTTTTTTTTTTTTGAAATGAAGCCTTGCTCTGTTGCCTAGGCTGGAATGCAGTGGCACAATCTCAGCTCACTACAACCTCTGCCTCCTGGGTTCAGGCGATTTTCCTGCCTCAGCTTCCCGAGTAGCTGGGACTACAGGCACACACCACCATGCCCGGCCAATTTTTTGTGTGTTTTTGGTAGAGACAAGGTTTCACCGTGTTGGCCAGGCTGGTCTTGAACTCCTGACCTCAGGTGATCCGCCCACCTCAGCCTCCCGTAGTCCTGGATTACAGGTGTGAGCCACTGTGTCCAGCCCTTTCACAGATTTTTTAAAACTCATTTAGTTGAGTTTCTTTAAGAAGCAACAAAATAAAAATTGCAAAGGAACTGTACATTAATATTACAAGTATATGCAAATTTGGGGTTTCCAGGTAGTAGGGAAAGAGGATAAATACTGACAATAAACAATCCAAATGTTTTTGGGATAAAGATCTTGGACAGTCTATGAACTAATTCTCAATCTCAGCTACTTGGCTCAGCCCATTCGTTTTCTTGAAAAAACTCTGTGTGGATACTGATACTGTCCATTGCTGCATATTCTGCAGCTATTGGCATCTAGACATTTCTGTATTCACCTCCTCCAGACTATTGTCCCCTATCCTAAGCACACACAGAATGTGAAGCTTTGGACACAACTGGAAAATGTCAGCATGTTCTCAAAAGCATAGAAGCATCCCGGGAGGGAACACAAGACAGGGCTTTGACTATACATTAAAAGAGACTGCCTCTGGTGATGGTTGCAGTGGGCTGATGAAGGACAAAGATAAAAACAGAGGACTGGAAGCAAGGGTGAGGAGCAGAGCTCTTGAATGAAGACAGAGCAAGAAGAAATCCAGAGGGATGGGATGGAGCAGATACCAGTGTTCAGATCATTCAGCTGGATTTGCAAACATCAGAGACAACTATCTAAATGATTTAGGGACACGTAATCCAAATTTTGATGGGTTTCTGATGACTACTTATCCCCACCCTGTGAAACTGAGTGTAATGGAGAAGTCACATGAGTCCTGACTATAATGGAACAAAATGCGTAACTGTCTCCTTCTCGTCTCATATATACATATTCTATTGGAAAAATGGAATTAAATAGAACCCTCCAGCTCTACAATCAGCAGAGCTCGCAAGTACTTTGAAAATCTCATATTAGATACCTGGGATTTTTCCACAGAAGCTGTGTGTTTATCACACATTGGGCTAATTTCCATTCCCCTTTCCCGCTCTTTGTCTCCCTGCTGGAAAAATTCCTCCATGATGCGGTCTGTCCATTGCCGATACAATTCCAAGGACTTGGTGGGGTTGCTCAGGTCTGCACAGTGCACCATGTTGCGAAGGACCTGAAATCATCAATTTTTAGAAATCCCATAAAATTAGGTGTAAATACTGCCAGAACATCTCATCCTTCTCATACTAGTACGCTTGGTACTAAACCCTAGAACATTTTAATTGCATTATAATTATGACATATGCACCAAAAAAAAAAAAAAATGGAATTACAATGGTGCTAGCCTGGGTCAGTTATTTACCTTTATAGAGTCCCAAAGGGGAAAATGTGTGTCTTCTTAGACTGACAGTCATTGAATTTAAAAATTGGAAGGAACATTAGAGGTCAGATGCTGCTATCATTTCCTTTTCTCAGTTTGGAAAGAATGCAAAGAATTACTCCAAGTAGATAACTTCATATTTTCCACTTGTGGAAAGAGGAGAACAGCTGATGGCAATTTGTATATCCAAAACAAACCTAACAAACTTCAAGTCAATGGGATTTAAATCCAAACACAAGCTTTTGGAACCAACAGTCACGTATGCCCTATTACAAATAGATTTTGCAATTTATTTATAGACCTAATAAGCAATTCCACAAATAGGGATTTTTTTCCCTCATAAATTAGAGGATAAACTTGAATGTCCATTTTCCTTAGCTTGTTCTTAAGCCCTCAGCTATAGTAGTAGCCTAGGATATACCAAAAACTGAATTTATCTTTGTTTTCTTTTTCTAATTGTTGTTCAGCTTAGTTTGGTGTGGTTTTGTGTTAAATCAAAGACTTTCATCAAATACCTGAATGCGATCAGTATAGTTGTCTAGGAGAAGAACGCCTGAACTTGTAACTTTCTTCGTTTCTACCATTGTCTTCAGGTCTGCCAGCAGGCTCATATGTTTAGACATATCAGTTGCTAACACCTGGGGTAAAAAGAAAAGGAAAACTTTTAATAAATTCAGTCTATCAGAGAGAATGGCAGTAAGTGAGGAACGTAGAGAGGCTCAAGTCTTACCATGTCAATAACCATCTTCCTGAGTGTCTGACGCTGCTTCTTCGTGAGATTCATGAAGATGTCACAGTGTTCTTCTTGCAGCAGTTTGAAACCCACAGCAAGGTGATGATTTTCCAACACAGATTCATCATTATACATCAGAGCAAGTTCTGAATCTAAAAAATCAGACCAAATGATGACTTAATTAAAAAGGGATATGATTTGAATGTTGGCGTTATCTCAAAGTGAAATCAGACCTAGTTCTCTCCAAATTATTTCAAGAACCACCAGCCACATGCCATTTCCTCTTAGAGAAGCAGTGGCCCTCTACAAACAGAAGTCGTCAGTTTGTAAGCAAAAAATGCTTCTACTGGTGTATAAGCTTTCTCTGTGATTAAAATTCATTGTATTTTAAAATCCTTTTACTCATTCTATATCTCAGATGAAGAATTTAATATTAGGTAAGGGCATTCCTGAGCAGCTAAATCCTATTTTTATGTGTCTTCAAAAATTTTGTGCTTTGGCAAAGAACAACGTGAAAGTACCACTAAACTTTATGCATTGTAATGAGATTTTCAAGCTATATTCACATTTTATATGCTCCCTAATCCCTGGCAATTGTGAATTTTGGATTGTCAAAGATAGTGTTTGATGTAAAACTTCATTTTACCCAAATAACATCACTTTTTAGAGCTTTCTGTTCATATGATACTATACATTACTACTTTTTTGGAACAATTCTGATGTCAAATTTTCTGTCTTTTTACTCTCTCCACGAGAAATTGCAGTATCTGGAAACCTAAGATGCAGCTTCCAGCATGCCTTTTATATAGAAGAATCACAGGCATCTTTTGTTAGACAGAAGTCTGCTTGGGAATATGGTCATCAGACTTATGAAACCACATTTTAATCAAGAATACCAGACAAGTGGTGGCAATGTGTTACTTAATTGCAGGTTCTGTTACACCTATATCATTGCTTTAATAGTGTGCTCTGAGTACTAACCTCCGATGAGCACTCTTGTTTTGTTCATCCTGTGATCAAGGGCACTGATCTACAAGCAGGCTTTATATGTTGCAGTGCTATGGGTGACTGTAGTAGATAGATCATTTTTCTGTGTGAGGCTAACTGGCCTATATATGGATTGATTCATGACACCACACTCTACCAACTGATATAATCCATGCAGACACATAGCTGCCCCAACATTTTGTTTGTTCAATAGAAGAAGGAAGTAAAAGAATCCAGTGTACTCCAAACCTAGGTCATTCAGATATTCTTTGGATAAAGGTCAAGGACTGATGATCAGGACCCTTTTGCAGCAAGTAGCTCAAAAAAGCATTTCTAGGAAACTATCAGTACTTGATGTTATTCATGACCACATTGGGATAACCAATATTCTCAAACTACTTAGATTTCCAGCACTTAGAGATAGTGCATTATTTGAGAGAATGAAAGGATTTTCAAAGATGTGAAAACTAAACATTTTAAGCATGACAAAAGCTTTGAGTATGGCTTGGGATCCTAAGGCTAGACACCCCTGGTCACTCAGGTCATTGCTACTCCCAATCCATAATCAAATCTATGCAGTTGGAGGAAAATGTGTGGAACTTTTAATGACCCTTCCTTCTGAACTGTGGAAACTCATTCCAGTGCTTTTTACAGCATCTTATTTTTGCTTGGAGGTTCCCATGTGCAGATTTAACATTTGTGGCTGCTTCCCAAGCAGATAGGGACAGTAGTGAGTTACTATGTTCTGTGCAGAGTTTTGTATAATATCAAAAGTCATTATCATGGGATCACCAAACCTTTTCTTGTTCTTTATGAATAATTCCATATCTGTTATTCTTTCCTTACATATTGTATTTGCCAAACTTTGAGTACTTTTTATGGCTCCCCTATGACCCTCTCCAAGTTCTCCAAGCAGCTCAAACATTGTGTTGCCAGACTGGACTGAGTATCCACGAAAGGCCTGACCAGTTTGAGAGGAATGGAAGGATTGCCTCACTATTATCCTTGTGATTATCCATAATGAAAACATTAGGAGGAAAAAACTTAAGCAGTGAATCATACAATTATCTGGAATGACTGTTCTGGTGGTGAACTCACTTGTGTTGATGAGAAACTGATTGGAGACTCCAGGATGATCAACGTCATGGATAGCAGCTGCAAAAATGGCAGCCAGGATTTCCAAATCTGTGAAGACAGCCTGTTGGACAAATAAACACATTTAACTCCCCATCCAATTTGCCTATCCTGCTTATTCAGTTTCATTTGTAAAGTATCCTACTTTATCCTTGTTGGGAGAGGGATTGTTGATTTATGTAATATCTCAATATACTAATTTAAGTAAATGTAGATTCTGTTCATCATCATAAAGTCTCTGACGTGAAAGGAATGATGGCCAGAGCTCAGCCTCACAGCAAGCCTAAAGGCTGATGGTTGGAAAGACATTAGCACAAATCTCATGGAGTGTGTCAATGTCTAATGTTTGTTTCTTGGACCAGTGGTGTGGCAGCATGGTGCTTATGTAACACAAGCAGATACAAGTCAAAGAAGCAAAGAAGCAAGTCAGGCTGGCTCTGCTCTGAGATATAACAACCTTCATATGCTGTTAGCTGAATAACTTAGAGAAAATGGCCAAACTCCCGATTCATAAGATAAGCAATAAATTATTTCCTAAAGTGAAATTTATGGTGTGGTCACAAGCCTTTAGATATTACTCATTCATTCAACACGTATCCACTAATCATTTACTATGGGCAAGATTTGAGAACCTTCCTAAGAAGTGAAACCTGAGGCCCCGCTGCTCAATTCCTTTATGTCATGTCATGTCTGCCCCTACCCATGCACAATGATTCAAACCTAGGATTAATAAGGTATA
Organism: Macaca mulatta; assembly: GCF_049350105.2. Taxonomy (NCBI): domain Eukaryota; kingdom Metazoa; phylum Chordata; class Mammalia; order Primates; family Cercopithecidae; genus Macaca; species Macaca mulatta. The sequence continues at coordinate 174,250,903 of NC_133406.1, forward strand.
TATTGGTGCTCATTCCAGGGCTGAAATGTCTTCCCTCATCCTCTGGGATTAGTTAAATCTTCTGGTCCTTCCAATGCTAGCTTGAGGCAAGTTTCCACCTCTCCTATAAAGACCAATCCCATTACTCAAGCACTCACTGAACCCTCCCTTTTCTAAAAAGTTTGCAGCACTCATAGCCATTTTCTGGCCATTCAGTAGGTATACTATTAATAACACCAGGCAGTTGATAAATAGTGTTGCCTCACTCTGTGATACTTACACAGGGTATAAAAACAGTACTGTTTCTCTCCTTCAGAGGGATCAAACACCCTTAGCTCCATTTCACTTTCTCAAGATTTCTTGGATTTCTTTTCTTAGAAAATATGCAACTCAAGCAACAGAGTTGTGGCCAATCTTTTTTCACCTTCCAAACTGAATCTGTAAAGGTGAGGCTGGATAGGGCATGGCCAGTCCCTTCCTGCAGTGGTCCAGCACATTTTGGGAGTACTTGACCATCATTTTCATTTGTCAAGTAAGAGTATGACCTGCTGCATACATTGTTGATTATATTGGCATACACAAATGCATTAATCTGTGAAAGAAGGAGCTACAGCCACCTTCTCAGAGTTAGTATGGCAAACTATGAATATTGTTTCTCCTTGTTTCAGCATTATTAATTCTTCTGTTCTAGATTTTTAGTTACTATTTCTTCAATACACAGCATCAGTTTTATAATTTTTTAGGAGAAAAAGCCTCTGAATATTTACTACTAATAAGAAATGTAGAGAGTATTTTATAGTTCTGCGATACCCCCCTGGGAATATAGTGCTCTGTATATACCTAGGGTGGTGTTGGGCAGTTCAGATAAGTAATTGCATACTGAGAATATACTATCTACCAGACACTGAACAAGACATTTTGAGGTACATTGCATCCCTTACTAGAAATACAATGAAGAATAAGACATGGTTCCTGCCCTGAAATCCTGTTAATTGCCTTATAGTTAAATACTTTTAATAGTAAGAGATGTAAAGGGAAGGTTACTCTGATATTAGAAAGCAAAGCAAGTAGAAATGTCATTCATTTTTTATAAATAGCTCAGTTAATGGATGTGATACATTTTATAAAGAACCAGTTCAAGTATGCAATGTGGTCTAATCACATTAATTTTGTAAGTATATTGCATATTGTAAGGCACTTAAAACATTTTTTTTTTGTTTTTATTTTTTTTAGAGACAGGGTTGCCCAAGCAGGAGTCCAGGGGAGCAGTCATAGCTCACTGTAACCTTGAACCCCTGGGCTCAAGCAATCCTCCCAACTCAGCCTCCCGAGTAGCTAGGACTACAAGCACATGCTACTACATCTAGCTGGTATGGCATTTTTGAAGGAGGATGGGCAGCAATGCAAAACAGATCATAACTACTCACGTCTAATGCTGGTGTAGAAAGGAGAACGTGGGTTGACTGAGCTACATCAGCAGCGTGCAGGCTGTTGTGATATGCCACGTCGGAATGGTAATGGTCTTCTAAAGTCATCATGTAGGTTATAAATGTGTCAGATGAGATTCTGAATGTCTTCAGGAGGTCTCTTTCCTATGTTGTAAAATGGATTAGAACATAAATAAGTAGATGTCCAAAGTGGAGGAAAGTTAAATCAGAAAAGCAAGACAGAAAAAAAAAATCATAAAGAGCCATCCAATTGGAAAGCCAGCATTCACTCCTGTTCACTCACCTGGAATATAGCATACATGATGCATGTTAGGGGCCTATTGTGGGAATATCCAGCCACATTAAAGATGTTAAGACCCCATTTGTTCAGGTCTTCCAGTTCCTGCAATTAAAAATTTAAAGGAATTTAGGAATAAGGAAAGTTGTGCTCACATGCCTCATTCTTTTAATTTATTTTTTGGACACTGGCTGCTTAAGTCTTTAGAGTGGCTCCTTAGAGCGCTTCGGTTGCATGAAAATCTGAAAGTTAAATTGCCTAGGAGGTCGTGTGTCCTCTTCAGGATAGCTATAAATTTCTGAACATTTTTTTATTCAGAAAAAGGAGAGTATCTATTTATAAATTTAGTTGCTGACCTATATTGGACATGCATCAGTCTTCAACCAACGTTGCTTTCAAAGTGGCCACAGTGAACAGAGATCACTCTAGTTTAATTTCCCTGTCTCTCTCCTTGCTGCTTACTGGCCCATTAGTAACAGCTCGAAAATCAGTCTCAGGGAAAACTCCTCTGCCCTTTGGTTATCATCACTGAAAGCCAGATCAGGAAGACTCAGCTGTCAGAATGTGCATAAGTCAACCCAATTTAATGTAAAAGGTCATGAAGAATGCCAGTCATAAATTATATCCTAGGGCTTCTGGGCCACAGATGGACCTGGAAGAAACATCACTCAGTCCTGTGTTGTGAGATTATTCCAAGGTTATCTGATTTAAGGACCAATTTATTTCATTCTTAACAACTACCCAGAGTAAGAGATCCAGGCTTTCCATCACGACTTGGCCTAATGTTTAATCAACCTTCCTCTAATGGCAGCTTTCAGAAGGTCTTACTGCTCACAGTAAGCTGATTTCATATTCTCACAAAGTTGAGAGGACCTCAGTAGTTACCTTGTGTGGCCTCCTAAAGGATGTATGAATTCTTTCTATGCCTCCCTCCACTACTGGAGTTTGGGCTCCAGAGTCAGTGCTGTCAATTTCTCTTTATTTCTTTTCCAGCACTACCGATTAGTGCAGATTTTCCCATTGGTCCTCAGCATACAGTCCCTGAAATGTCCTCTGGGATAATTGAGACCTGCCTATTGACCTTTCCTGGGATTTTCCCCATGTCTCTTCAGAAGGATTCTTCATTCATAAGGAACTGTCCATAGCAAACCTAACTCAAGACAAAACAAAAAAAGTGGTTCTTTGGTATGGAAAAAGGATCTTCCATTACATACCCCAACAATGGCATTCTTAATAACTACCAGCGTAAGAGATCCAGGCTCTCCCCCAAGACTTGGTCTCATGTTTAATCAACCTTCCTCTAATGACAGCTTTCAGAAGGCCTTACTGCTCACAGTAAACTCATTTCATATGAGCTTCCCTAACACAATAATGCAAAAGCAATCCCTACTGTTTTCTAAAAGGTATACGGTCATCCGTCTGCTGTAAAGCAGAGAGCTACATGCACAAAACCTGAGCTTATACACACCTTGGCCAGGTGATCTTCATTTTCAGTGTTGACTCCAAAGCGTGAGATGCTTGTATTGTTTAAGCTTGAACTATGCATTAATTTCTTCACTCCACTTATCTGGGTCATGAGCTGCTGCTTTTTCTTTTTCTCCCTGTCTTTCTGGGTGGGAGATGGGATCTCCACATCATTCTGCTTGTCTGCAACAGACAAAGGAAAATGTTTTTCAGCACACGTGTCTATGAGAATCCACTGCAATATTCAAAACAACTCTAACCATCTGTAACAGCTTTAGAATCTTATAAAATCTTGTAGCACTATTTCACTGTATCTCTAGAGTAGTTCTATGAAGTAAGTGGGGAATATATAAAATTTGTTGAGAATGATAAGAAGATTTGTTGTTCCATGTTATTGCTAGGCAAATTAAAGCCCAGAGGAACTAAATAACTTGCCCAGAAAGCAAGAAAAATAGGACCCAAGACCAAATCTTCTGTTTTCAGTGTAATTTAGGAGAATTACCCTTATACACTTGCAAGGTGGAGCACCAATATTTATATGTAGATTTTTTAAATAAAGTGATTAACATATTTTTGTATAATAAAATGTTCATCAGATTAATAAAAACAGGTTTCATGATCTGCTCATCTTATCTTTACTTAAAAAATTTAAAAATCCATATGGCTTTAGCAGGGCTCAGTTTAAATAAGCAGTATATATGTTAGAAGTAGAAATGGGTCATAATCCTCAAACAATTACTTTAAGGACTTGGTTTATTACCCTTTGAGGTTTAGAGGAAGAATATAATTTCAGTTTTATTTCATGCCTTGTGTCTATTAATTCTACTAATAAGTAATAATAAGGCCTCTCATTTGTAATAAGCATTACACTTACTAACACATTTAAGGTTATTACATATTTATGATATTTCATAATATTTTTAAAACTTGTGTTACAACAAGGTATGGGCAGAGCTTGGATCAGTGAAAAAAAAAAATGTGCCTACCTGCTTATAGAAGCTCTTTCCTTTACATTGTGCTGTTAAAAATATCAGCAATCAAATATTCCATTTCACTTCACAGGGAGATGTATGCTCAGTAATCCTGAAAAAATGTGTTAACTCTTTCAGGCCACAGAGATGCTGGTGGGTGCACAGAGGCAATTATTAAATTGCATAAAAACTACTTTATTGAACTAAATGACATCCTGTGGCTGAAAGAGTTAATGCAGCTTTCAAAAGTACCTACATTTACCTCTGCTAGTTACAGTGAAAATTAGTAGGAAGACAACTTTGCCATTTGAAAATGACATGCTCCCAGATGGCATTTTGGGATCTAGACGATTTGTTTTGACTCTTGCAGACAATGGCACAGTCACATGTTTTCCCCAGAGACCTCTGGCTGCTCATAGGCCCCTGTGGACACTTCATCAGAGCAAAGCAAGCACAGTGAGACAGTACCAGCTTTGTGTATACCTCACCTCTTCTCTGTGGGGCCGAAGCAAGGGAATTCTCCATCCCTGACATATCAATATTGTTTCTAGGTGTCCCACAAGCTCCTACACTCACAAGCCTACGACTTTTGCTTAGGGAGGAATTTTAGTGGTCATCTCAATTAGTTTAGGGGTTTCCAACCTAGTCCAGCATCAGAAGCACCCAGGAAACTTCAGAAAAATACAGATTTATAAGCCCCACCCAACCCTACTGAATCAGTATTTTCTTAAAAGATTCCCGAGTGACTTGGCTAATCAGAGCCAGGTTTGAGAACCAATAACAATCCCACACTCTCATTTTTCAGATGAAGTCAGCAACTTGCCCAAGCTCAAAGGGCAATTTATTTAACAGATATTTATTTTGCAATTACTTTGCTCCAGACACAGTGATTTAATAGCATAGAACCCAGGCCTTGAGGTTCCTGTTAAAAATCTCTTTCCTGCCACACAATCTCCGGCATAAAAACTGTATTTTATATTAGTTTGAAATTACTTTTCTCCCTGTCACTTTACTCCTAATAATTACTACTTTTTGCTAAAATGAAAGGCCACCACAGGGCCTGCCTTTCTAACCACCATTCTTCACCTCCAGTTAAAGAGGCTCGTAGATTCTCCTGTGTCACTGCACATATAACCATTTCTAGTAGGACTAGCAGCCTTTTCCCTTTGTTTAATTAAAGATTTCCCGCAACAGTGAGTAATTGAGCTGAACCACTACTGTGTCTGGAACACGGCAATGATGAAGAAGACCATTATTCACAAATAGTGCCAATTTGACATTAATGGGTGTTTCCCTATGCAGGCACTGGAACAACTAATAGGTTTCCCTATTCTGAATTTCCTCTATTAAATGCTTAGCCAGCACAGTGTGGAAATAATCAGAAACTCAGACTCGAAGAAATCACAATAAACACACTGAGTGAATTTACATTTATGGAATAGTCAGAAAACAGTGAGCAAACAGCCAGCCTGTATAAAACAAACAAAAAGCAGATACAAAAAATAGTCTCATCCAAATTCTGTTAATGGCTTAATTTGAGGTTCCTGTTTTGCTAGATCACACTTTTTAATTATGCAAAATTCCTAAGCTCTTTTCCTTACATCTTGAAAATTCTAAGTTCTAGATTTTGAGATGGTAAGTAGAAGATTTAAAAGGATAACTTTTCTCTGTACATGAAAATATTAACTAAGTTGTAATATAACATCTAAAAATCTTGTATTATTTATTCCCCTTCTCCCTAGGTCCTGCTTTATTTCCCTTGAAATTAGACACTTCTATTTCTCCTTGTACCAGCAACCTGGAGGCTATTCTATCACAGCATCAATGAGTGCCTGGATTGGTAAATATAGTCTGCTGCCTGCCTTTCTCCCTGTCCTCCTGCATCACTTTTTTTTTTTTTTAAGATACGAGCAACACAAGTTTCACATATCTCTGGATTAAGGGATTTCCCTCCTACCTGGATGACACATTTTTAACATTTAATGACTCTTAGTGAGATATTGCTCTTCAAGTTTAAGGTAAATTGCTAAGATCTTATTTTATGCTCACTGAAGTGGTTGCCAAGGTCTTACAGGAAACTTTTATATTATTAGAAACTGTTAATACATTTTTTTTTTTTTTTTTGAGACAGAGTTTTGCTCTTTTCGCCCAGGCTGGAGTGCAATGGTGTGATCTTGGCTCACTGCAACCTCCATCTCCTGGATTCAAGTGATTCCCCTGCCTCAGGCTCCCCAGTAGCTGGGACTACAGGCATGCACCACCACATCTAGCTATTTTTGTATTTTTAGTAGAGACGGGGTTTCACCATGTTGGCCAGGCTGGTCTCGAGCTCCTGACCTCAGGTGATCTGCCCATCTCGGCCTCTGAATATGCTGGATACAGGTGTGAGCCACCATGCCTGGCCTGTTAATAAACATTTTATTTTTAGGTCCCACAATCCTGATTCCTAAAGATTTGTTTCCAAAATGATGTATGTATTACTTAAGAGTCCTTATGTGATTTTGTTCTATATATTCTGTGTTCCTAACAGCCTTCTTTCCTCGTTAAAGGATTGACAGGGTGTTTAGGTCTAGATGTCAAGAGAGCCAAGTCCTAGTTCTGGCTGAGGAATGTATTAGCCAAGTGATCTTGGTCAAGTTACCTCATCCCTCTGGGTCCTCTGTTTTCTCTCCTATAAAATGAGGGAATTGGACTACAAGGTTTTAGGGTCCCATGCAGATCAGAAGGTTTATGAAGAAGGCTTCATGGTCTTCTGGGAACATTCATCATGCTCACAGGATAAAACTAAGAGTTCCATGCCCTTCACTGTCAGTCTGGAAACAAACTTCATTTATTTGTTTTTTGAGATTGTCAAATTACAAGCCGAGGGTTCACCACAGAGAATCCAGATGGCCAGGTATGTCTTAGCAAAACTGATAAACTCAGTTCATATCAAAGTTATAGGAAGTTAGAGTTGGAAGGGATTTGAGATGTCATCTATACCAGTGCTCCCATTTTACAAGTGAGACAACTGATGCATCTTTTGTTCATATTATAGGTTTTTTCTTCCTATATCTTCTCAAGAACATTTAAAATTCCAATCTGCCTGTCTAGTCTATTTGATGGGGTTTACCCCATATACCCTCAAACATATATACCCACTGACACACACCACCCTCTTAATGCTGAGTCTACAAGGATTGAGATTCTAATAACCTTCCTCAACAATTTGTCCTTGAATTTAATTTTTGGAACAATGAGAAGCCAAATGACTGGTTTTGCTCAAGAGATCTGCCTAAATAGCAAGCACAATAGGCAAGAAAGAGTTGACATTTGCCTCATCTTGGACAGTGTTGAGACTCAGAGCTCATATTTAGCATCTTTTAAATTTTTTCTTTTTATTTTTTCCTACTCTGAGGAATGAATCATCTTTATTATCTTATCACCTTTCTTTCTTGGTAGCCTATGATGATAAAAAAGATTAATTAGTGGACTAAGATATTCTTGTTGTCCTTGGTAAGCAGATATTGAAAGAGACTACAAATGAAGAGGACTGCTTAAGTCCAGTCTTGGATGATTAAGGGTTCAGAGACTTCATATAACTTTAACTACAGTAGTGAGAATCTCTTCTGAGAAGTCCTCAAGCCCTCATATTTTAAAATGCAATGCTTATGAAGACAAAAATGGGTTCTTGCAGTTTTGATTTTATTCTCGTCTCCCACAGTCATTAACCTGTAAAATGTCCCTAAAACAGCTTCCAGCTAATGAAAAATCATTGGGCACTACACAGAGCAGGGTATATCTGAAATGCTCAGCAGAAGATCCCTTTCTTCAAATGTATTAAAGGAGAAGAAAAGGATCAGTATTTAATGTTTTCTGTAGAGTTACTTTCTAGGCACCTCTGGGAGCTAGGATGGATGAAAATTCTTCTCCTTTGTTCTCTGACAAAGGCGTTGCAACTGCAGCTGGAGAAAATTAAGTGCTGCAGACACTCACATACTAGAAACTGTTAGAAAGGCACTTGTTAATCATGTCTGGTGACCATCCACTGCAGAGTAATGCAGTAAGCTCTGTAAGAGGCTGCTTAAAGAGAGGGCTGATTGATCTGCTGATAGCAAGAACTGCTTTGGTGTTAGAGAAATAGGATTGATCTTAGAAATAAAACCAGAAGAGGTATTTGTTTCAATAAGGCACATGTACACTTATGTTCATTGCAACACTATTCAGGATAGTAAAGACATGGAATCAACCTAAATGCCCATCAATGATAGACTGGCTAAAGAAAATATGCACATATACACAAGCATTTCCATAGATCCTCTGAAATCTAGGAGGAGGTTCCCAAATCTCTACTCTTGTCTTCTGCACTCCCACACGTCAAGGAAAATGCTCATTGATTTAATGCTATATGGCTATTCCAAAAAAGAAGAAAGGATGCAATGTTCAGCTGTGAGAGTGGGTCACTTCCCTGGAAAATGAGGTTTCATAAGCAAGCATAATTCAGCAGCAATTTAAAGTCAACAAAATCAGAATCTAAATGCTATCCATTTACTTTGATGCACAGATCTGCAGATTCTGTAAGACTTCTTAAATCAAAATTGTCCTAATAGGTTCATTATACAAAAGTTGCCTTTAAGACTGAATTCAAAAATCCCAAATAATCAAATAACATGTATGACAATAGTTGAGGACCATTCATGCAATCCTTTTTGGTCAGTATCATGTGTTAAATACCAGTAATGTAACAACAGAATAATGGATAAAGCATCAGATGGGAAAGAGAATAAGGCTGCTTGCAGAATATGAAATCCTTAAGATAGTATTAAAATTCTCCCCATACCATCCATTTATCTTTAATAAATAACTTAGCAAAGCAATAGTCAAATTATTCCCAAAGCTTATTCTCATGGACCAAATCACCATGGAATTATTCCTCAAGCATATCCCCTACAAAACATCATAGAGGAAACCTTTTGCTCAAAGCTCAGTTATTGAAGGAATTGAAAGGTTACCATGTCAGAGGAGCCAATGGAGCTGTCTCTAGGGCTTGGGTGATTGGATTTCCCTCATTACTTCAGAGGTCTTAGCAAAGATGGAAGTGGGCAGGCAGACAAGGTGGGGCTGAGGGCCGTTTAAATACAGTTAGCCCATAATAACCCTCTGTCTTGGATGGGTATTTTAATTCTTTTTTTCAAAAACATGATCTTTCTGCTTTTTTTTTTCTTTTGAAGACTGGCCTTAGTTATTATTTTAAATGGATTTTTATATGACTCAACTCCATCCCCAATTCACATGGGGATGTCCTTGATAGATTGTAGAAATTAATTCTGAAAACCCCAGTTATAAAACAGGTTTTTCCCAGTTATTATCTTACCTAAGAAAGTATTTGAAATGTATTCAGACACCTGGTTCCCTGACCGGCTCATCTCTGAGAGGTGTGTCAGCTCCCGGTTCAGCATTCTTTTGAACTGTTTATAAAGAACAAAAATGCATTAACCATTTTCAAAAGAGCAAATGTTCACTTTAAATGTTTCCAACTTTACTGTCCAGGAATCAAGAGGTTGGATGAGCAGATACCATTAGATAAATAGTACTGTTTCTACAAAAATGTATCTCTTCAACTTGAAATTATTCCAACGTCACTTTTGGAAAAGAGGTTTTCTTAAGATTTCTTAGAATTAACAACTGATTACTTTTGAAGATGCAAACCTAGGAAAAGGAATTTTAATAGATGTCAAGATAATTCCACTTGAAACTGTAACTACTTTTAAAAATACATTTGTCTGAAATTACCTCTAAAATATAATTTAATAACCTATTTGGTGACAGGAGATTATATGTGAAAAGTTTAAGCGAAAAAGAAAAAAAAGAAGCATCTTTTAAAAAACAGAATTGAGTAAAAAGAATAGGGTTAAAACACAGCATAGTACACTTAAATAAAATGTAATATAACATGCTCTTATTTCAAAATAAGAGGTCCCAGTGGGTTAAATGAACACACAAATTAAATCATTACAGATGTCCTCTACTTCACACAAAACACGCGCGCGCGCACACACACACACACACACACACACACACACACAGATACATGTTTCACATTTTATCAAAGACACAGAACACAATCAAATTAACCCACCTTGATGTAACCCCAAGATACAGATAACAAATAATTTGCCTCAGGCATTTTGGAATGCTTTCTTTGCCACAATCCACAAATCCCTTTGAAAGAATTCACGGTTCTGAGAGAGCAATCCCGAAAGGATCAGGAAAGCCCTGCAGATCCAGTGATAAAATAATCAAAACTTAGAAAAGACAAAACCTCCAAAATGTATGGCATTTCCTAAGCCAAACAAAGCCCATCTTCGCACTCCATTCTTGCAAGAAGCCTATGCTCCCTGCTTATTTCCTGGCAGAAGAGAGCAATGAAATCAGGAATTGCACGAAGGAGCAAGAGCCTGTCCAAATGTATTCAGCTGGCTGGTTTGAAGCACTTATGAATTATGAATAGTCCTGGTGGCCGAAGGGGTTTCCACTCTTCTACATTAGTCCTACTCAGCCGAACTCTGCAAGGAAGAAGCAATTCTTCTTTCCTGAGGAGTTGCCAGACTAGGAAACACAGCCATCTTTTAAAAAGGAGAAGATTAAAATGGAGGAAGCCCCATGAATATTTAAGTAAATCTGAAGTCGGTACCCTCCCCCATTTCAACTAGGTGTTCCTTAACCCTCTCTCTCCACTGCAGACCAGAATTCTGCAGATGCAGCCTCTGCACAAAAATCCAGCTGCTCTAATGGATCAAAGTGATGATGCATTTCATGAATCGACTTTCTGAACATTTAAACAAACATTTAAAAAAGGTTAGGACCGTGGCTGTTTTCAGACTAGGCTTGCCGGTACACAATAATTTTTGTGAACTAGCTTTTTGGAGGATTATTTGTCGCACACCAAGCGTGTGCCAATGCATTTAGCCTCTTTTCATAGTAAAATGAATGGGAATGGAATTAATTTATTTCATTTGAAAAGTACTTCCTATGCAGCGTGTAAGTGTCTGCCCTCCATTAGCTCATTGATATGCATATTAGATTGCATTCGACAAAGGTATTAAACTCTTTTAACCTTTCCATCTAAGATCCAGAGTGTGTTAGGAAATATGAACAGTCATAACTGAAAGAATGGTGAATTGTTTGAGATTTAGTGTTACCTCTTCTAACTCACATTAGAACTCTGAGGATTTAAATTAATTTTTATTTTATTTTAGCCATCCAGAGTATGTTGAGAAAGTCATTTCTTCCGTGCATGTTTCTCTCTCCCTTCTTCCCAGCCCCTCCCTTCTCCTTGTCAGCATTAGAGTACAGGCAAGGAGAAACACTAGAGCTTTACTGCAGTGGGATTCCCTGCCCCAGGCTCATCCCATTTCCCTCCTCATCTCTCCCCTCTGTTATCCTACCCCTGTACTCCCATAATTTCATTTATAGCAAGTTGAAGGAGTAGCAAAGCACCACAGCAACAACCTCGACTTGCAATTGGCTTTTTTTCCTGTGAGGCATTCCCCTTTCAAATGAGCATCAGCATCCAACAATAGCTTTATTTCAAGTATCCAAGCCTGGGGTTACGCCATGGCCTGTGCCTAGGAGACCTGGCTTTTGGAGGTGAGCCAATGCAAGTCAGTATTTCTGCCTGCCGGCTCACTGCACCATGCATTGTTCTCAAAGATGTCCAATCACCCTCTTTTTGGGTAACCCTACTTGTGTATGTGGGTGTGTTTCCTATGATGATACAATATGTTAGTAACCAGGCATCTCTGAATATCATCTCAGCTAGCGTATTTTACTTATTGAACCTCCGTGCAATTTTGAACCCCAGGTGAATCTGTGAATCGCATGACTTCCAAATTATTTAGTTTTAAAGATACAACTGCTCAGTCACAATGGCCTCTCATCTTAAATCCTTAAAAGACAGGTACTTAGGCTGAAGACTCAGAAGCTGAAGAAGACAAGTTTATTGCTCTGACCAATAAGCTGAATTTTGGGGAAGAAGTAAACTTTACTTGAATCATTGTAAACATATCTTGTAAAAAGCTTAGAGACAGATGATTTCTTCCATAATTTTCTCTGCACTAGACTTAGGCAAATATAACATTCAAACAGTTATCTCATTTTGGCTTCTTTAGTCTCTCTGAAACACTTAGGAATGTTTTAGAGTCAATCAGGTTGGTATTAGTTCAATAATCCCCTTTTTTTTCACTTATTTGTCAACCATTTATTGAATACCTAAAATGACCAGGGAAAAGAGTGATGATATAGCAGTGAAAAAAACAAAGGAACAAACAAAAACTCTTTTCATGTTTTTAATCAGCTTTCATTCTAGTAGGAATAGATATATTAGGGCACGTTGTTTAACCACAACAGCAAACAGTCTGGAGAGGGTGGGGCCAGTTCTTTATTAGCTATATCAGCATCTCTGCTCAGAAGATAGGAGCAGGTAGAAATTGAATCATAAAAGGCTATAAGAGGAAAGACTTCTCTGTTTATTTTCTTCCTATAGCCTCCCATTGCCACAGGACCCTGTTGGGATACATTGTCAATCACTTTCAATATGGGAACAGGGAGGTGGCTCTCAGCTGCAGGGCTGAAAATAAACCAAACTCCTCACCTTTCCTGCATAGTTTACTGAAAGGATCAGCGTACTCATCTAAGTCATTAACAGATGAATATCACCTTCCTCCTTTCCAGGCCTAAACTAGTTCTCCTAGGAGCCTTTTGCTAAGGGCATATAGCAATGCCACCAAAAAACAAAGTCATCTTAAGGCAATCATAAAACACACAACATGGCGAAGTATGCAAATGGAGGTCACTTAGTGTCAGAAACTAACCTAGTCCTTTAAATGTTGCTTAGCAACAACTGTTGGTTTTCCTCCTCCATAAGGGAGGGCCCAACCACACTGACGTGAAGGCAATCATTGCTCTCATCAAAAAGCACGTATGAAGGGCCCATTTATGTTGGGCTCTGTACAAACTAAGAAAGGCAGACATGGCCTTCAAGGAGCAGACAGCGGGGGGGTGGAAGGGTATCTTTTACATTCTAGTATATGTAGAGTTGAGTTAGTATGACTAGCGTTTAACTGTGTGATGAGACACATTAAGAAATAGAATAGATATGAATTATGTTTGAAGTGAAGCCTGAGGAGACAGTTGAGGAGCTAGGCTTAGTTGGGTTTTCAGCAACTGACTCCCACATGGGAGTGTTTCTGTTGAGCCAGAGGCAGCCACTATGTAGTAGATGAATCTTGACTTTTCATTCTCGGCTCTCACTCTCCTGTGTAGTTACATCACCTCTCATGTGTAAAATGAAAATGATTCATGATTTTAGGATCTCAGCCTTTCAACCCTAACCTTTCATACTTGTATGATAAATTTTGTGGCTGCCTCCTACAGTTTGGACACATTATTTACCAGCAACCAAGACTTCCCAGAAAACAAAACTCCCTCTACATGACTGAGGAAAACAACTCAGATTGAAAATGCTTCAGACCGTAACAAAGGAAGGGAAGCATTTATCATCCCTCAGAGTTTTATAGTGTAAGACTTTTGGAGTTTATTAAGTTACATGTTTCATCCAGACTCAAAGGTAAAATAGCTCCTGGGTAAAACTGTGTCCCAAGGAGTTACTGGATTGAAAGGAAATGGGCATTATTTACTTTATTAAATGCAGTAGAGAAATTCACAAATAGGAACATTTATTTTAAAGATAAATGTGTCTCTACCATCTCATGCACACAGATACTATTTTCCCTAAGAATCTGCCTTCACAGGAAAACCCTGTTACAGCCTACCTAGAAATAATGTCCCCAGAGGAAATGGCCAATGCCACTTTTCAACACAGACAAGCAAAGTTTGTGAATGAACTCTTAGTAATAAAAAATTCCTCCAATGCCTTCTTAAGCTTATGCCCAACACTAGATTCACATATACTGCTAGAAATTGCAGCTATTTTTTGAAAAGGGAAGAAGGTATATTTTCTAGGTAAGTGATTTAATATTATTCGCCTAGAATATACCTTTTCTATAAAATTGTCTGATTTTTGGAATAAGTTCCTTTAATAGCGAAAAGTTATTTTAAAAGTAGAGAATAGGTAATAAAAGCTAAAATTCAGTTACACTTGATAGGAACATTTTGTTTGTTTGATGGCTTCAATTTTTCTTTAGTTTCAACACTGCATATAGAGATTATTTCATCCAAGCCAGTTTCTTCTGAAATGATAGGACACTTCTTCACTTTTCTATATTTCTTGTGGGGGAATTAGTTTGAGCTTTATGCAAAGATCTGCAGGCAAGATAGGCACCATCTTGGTAATGAGTTCTTAAACTAATCACATAGGTGGAGTGAACTGGAATGATCGCAGGCTCTTCTTAAATCTAAAATTTGGCGATTTTATGTTTTGAGAATAAAACAATCCAGAAGAGTGATAACACAGGAAGCTAGTATAAAGCCCATGAAAGAGCTCCTTCTAAGACTAATTTAGGCCTGTTGAGGGTGACCTGAAAATCACTTAGGAGTGAATCTTAAGTGATTAAAACTATTCTTTACCCTATCAAAGAAAAGCTAAAGCAGGTACCTTCCTCTCATGGATAATCTCAGGATGAGGTCAGTAGGAGAAAACTGTAAGAACAGAGAATAAAAAGGTGTCAAAGAGAGGAAGACAGCCCCAGCAGTTAGTTACTCTTGTGGGTGGCCGTCTACGCAGGAGCCCAGCTGTGAGACAGGCGCCTTATTGTGTGGGATCTTCCTGTTTTTGCAGAATGAAACAACTGCTGAAGTCATTAAAGTCACAATGACTTTATTAGGGACTAACTTTTGACTCATGTTTTATACGTTGTTAGTCATAACTTAAAAAGAATTCCCAGGCATCAGGAAAGTGAAGGGACTGAAAATTCCTTCTGAAGGCACAGAATGCTAGTAGTGGTAGAAAGAAGTTTAAACTGTAGTGATACAGTTTAGTGAGAAATGAAGAAAACAGAGTCTGTCCCTGTCTTAGGTTTGGCCCTAACCAAAGATGTAATCTTGGGTAAGCTGAATTAACTTCTTGGGGCTCAGTTTCTTTAGTGGTAAAATGGCTAGCTTCTAATCTTCCTTTTGACTTTCAGGAATTTTGCATGGAAAGAAATGAAGACCCAAAGAAGTAAAGCAAATCTAAGTTTAAAACGAAATAGAAAAAAACAGAATGGGGGATATAGTGTACCTTGTCTAAAACTCCTTATGAAACTCACAATTTCCACAATTCTTAACATTTCAGATTATTTGACAATGTGCGTCTCATCTCTTCCCTCCTTTTTGCGTTTCCCTGTAATCTCTACCAATCATCTGAAACTTGATGTCCGGTTTCTTTATTGACAGGTTGGTCTTATTTGAAAAGCAAGTACAATTGAGTTGAGTTGGTAATATGGTCAAAGAAGTAATAATGGACATGCAATTGTCCATTAACATCTGCTTAATCAGCTAGAGTTCCATAATGGGTCATCTTAGCGAACAAGTTCTGCTGTACTAACATCTGCAGCAAACCTTTGGTGTGCCAGGGAACAAACACAGTGAGGTCATTCTCACTGTCCATGTGCCAAATCAGAAAGAAACTCTTCTAAACATGTTAGAATTGAGTGATTCTTTTCTTAAATGTTCAGCGATGTAGTAATCAATAAGTATCCAACGAAAAACAAGCATGAATATATCTACCATTATTCTGCATCAAAAATTATGATGAAGCAACCATAGAATCAATTCTACTTGCTAGTTAGAGGACAAATATCTGCTCAAGTGACATATTAAAAGGCAAAGCAGGAAAAAACCATTAATGCCTTCATACAGAATTGAAAAATATCAAAAGATCAAACAAATTTGAATATAGCAGGTCTATATCTTGAGATTAGGGCTTGAACAGCTCTCCAAATTATTAGATATTTCTTCCTATCTATCTAACCCTTTTCTGCTGTTCATTTTTCTCAGAATTTCTGAAAACTTCTCAAGAGATGATATAACACACATTATTGGAACGCTAAAAAATCAGCGTTTCCTAGACCCAAAATGATTCCCATAAGAATGTTTATAGCAATTTCTCAAGATCCAACATTCTCTCAACTCTGAAAGTTGCTGTAATGATGTAATCAAATTGACAAAAGATACTGTAACTATTTATACCTAAAGACTGATATAGTCACTATGCATTTTAAACTATATATATAATATTTATAAACTATATTATGTTTCCACATATATAAGGTTTAGCAAATAAAAATTTGGGGCACCAAGTTAAATTTGAATTTCAGATAAAGAAGAGTTTTCTTTATCTTTTTTTTTTTTTAACTGTAAGTATAGTCCTGATATTGCATATCCAAATCACCTATGAAGAGATTGGATTTCCAGGCCATACACTCATTATATATGTTAGGTTTAGGGACACTGTATATTTTTAGATAATTTAAACTTCTTGAACTTTTCTTTTTGACAGAGGACTTTTCTTCCAATGAAACGTAAGACCTAAAACTGTTCCTGGAGCATCACAATTTCATTTCATATACTTGATCCTTCCCTTTTAATTTGTCTGTTAATAGAGAAAGACACAAAAAAAAGGAACTTTGAAGATTTGAGATGATGGTCTGATAATTAAATTTAGCAGAAACCTTTTTCAACAGATGACAAAAATCATCATGGTAACTGAGAAAAATCAAGGAATCAAGGTACATTATTCAGTTACTCTTTTGTTTTTCCATTTAAGCCTTTCTATATTTTTTTCTGTACAGGTATAATGGCTAATATTTAACTGAAAGCTTCTAGAGTCAATTCCAAGGCCACAGGGCATTAATATGATTCCAAAGTAGATGACAAAGGTTTCTTTGGAAACATTTCACAGCTAGAAGCTCTACAACTTACAGTATTTTTCAACAATCAGAAGACTTGTCATGGATCAGACCCACGGACCATCCAGTCTAGTGTCCTTTCCTGACCAGTGAAAAATAACACCTATGTTTTAGGACCTTCATATCTGACGTGAAAGTAGTTACACAGAACAGGGAAACTACCACCCAAATATTCTACTTTCTTTTCATAACCCATATGTATTGGCCATGATTCTCTTTAAGAAGTGAATTCCATTTTCAGTCTATACTACCTCTTAGGTTGTTTTAAGTCCTGCCTTATTAAAGTTTCTAATAGTTTTTGCAGCTACAAAAATTTACCATAGTTTGTTTTTGAGATTATTACTCTACCCCTTAAAAACACCATGTAGAACACGTTGTGTTTATTATTAATTGTATTGATTTCAGCTAGTGACTTTCATACAGCCCTTGAGGTAAAAGATAATGGAATGTTTCAATACCTGCCTTGGGAATTGCCACTTCTGGACTAGTGATTTCTCAGGGCTGGGACAGCCTACTAATCTGGCAATTTTCAAGATCAACTCTAGGGCCTATCAAAAAAATAAATGAAAACTTTGGGCTACATAGATGTATCCTTTTCTTCCCTGAAAGCATATATGTTATCATCTGTTTTGATATTTCAGTAATCCCTAAGCTAGAGTATGTACCAGCAAATTGAGGAAAATCTGTAACAGATTGGAGGTTTGCACATATAAACTATTAACTAAAACTATAAAAGATGAAAATAGTTGCATAACATAGTTATAAAACAGACATAAATTTCATAGACTTAGTGATATCTTATGTAATTTTATCCTATTAAAAAGGTAGTTAGGCTTGTTATGTATTTTTAGCTATTATTAGCTATTAGCTATCACTTTTATTTTATGATAGCTATTAGCTATCATAATTTAGAAGAGATGGAGAGATGCTTTGAATAAGGCACCTCAAGATGTATAGGTTTGCTGGGTTCATGGAAGGTTAATAGAGGCAGCTTCTACTGCAAACATGAAGTAGAGGGGGTGCTGGTTGCAGGTTTGCCTTACCAGTGAGCTGCAGCTAATCCAACATCATAATAGCATTGATACAAGAGCATCTGAGGATTCAACTGAATCTGGAAATAAAATATGTACTGTAACTTAGTCTGAGAAACATGGCAAGTCATGAGTATCTTAGAGACTAGAATTTTCTATCTTTGAAATGGGAAGATTAGGAATAATATATGTAAAGTGGCTGCCAAGGTGTCTGAGACCTAGTGTGTGCTCTTTCTTCCACAGGATTTGTACTTGAAGCTAGGTTTTATCTGTAAATTTCAAAATAATCTGAGCTCATGGTACCTTTCTCACTTTGGATTTGCTTTTGGGTGGAAGTTTCAGTTGGTTCTTTGATACCTAAATACCTTATTTTCATTGTTGACAGCAGTGTATATAATTAACTACAGAATTCCTATAGCATGCTGCTGCAGGTGTGATGCAGTACTATGTCACATAGATTATGTGACACATGAGTTACTCATAGAAGTTCAGACTCTCTGGTTGACATTCAGATTATTCACCAGTCTAAGGAGCGTAAACCAGAATTGCCAGAAAGATAGATGAAGCAAGTCAAATGAAAAACACCATAACTCAAAATGGCCTTACGTTTAAGTCATACCATAAAAAAGAGTCTATTTGGAGAAATTCAACTGTTGGTAACTATCCATTCGTGCTTCTTTGGTTTAGCCAATTTTCTCAAATTAAGACACTTTACAATTTTTTATCTATTGATTAAAAGCTATGACTGACCACAGACTACCTGACATAAGGATAACTGTACCAAGTATGCATTTTGCTCAGATTTTCACAGTTGAGATCAATGTGGTAACACGTATAAATTAATTGAATATGTGGCTGAGGTAAGAGGAGTGTCACCAATATGCCAGGAATGAAAACCAAATGATGGCAGATAATTAGGCTGCTATTCTCCAACAGATATGGAGAATGGCTGAGTTAATAGACATGTGTGCTCATAAATAGGCTCTCCAGAGAGTGGAATAGCCATTGCCAGTCTCCGAAGAGCTTAGATTCTTGTCCACAGGATGCAGACTTTTTGAGAGAATAGTAAGCCAAATACTGCAAAACTGAACCAAAAACCAACCAAACAAACAAAAACTCCAACCAAAACCATGCTTCACATTTCTGCTCACAGGAAGAAAGCATTTGTCCCTGACAACTTTGTTCTTTGTTATCTGACTTTGGATGAAGGAGAAGGGTAGGAATAAGCTTTCCCTTTTTTCAGGGTACTTTGGGGAGTCATTGGGAACCAGATGAGGGTTTCTCATGCAACCTAACAATTAGAAAGCTGGAATTAGGCATGGCAGGCCCCTGCAAGTAGCCATTGCAGCACAGCAGGAAACAGGATTCCAGGGTTCTAATGGATTTACCACTAACAAATACTTGGTCATGGACAAATTAAATTAAGTTTCTGAACTTCATGCAATTGATAAAAAAAATTTATTCTAATGCCTACCATGTGCCTATAGCTAGTCTAACTGCTGGGGCTTCACTAGGGAACATGGTAGACACAATCCATGTCTTCAGTAACTTTACAGTCTAATGAAAGATATAAGTAAGAACCAAGTTCCATGATCAAAACCAAAAACTATATCTTGTGATAGTAAATTGTAAAACCAACAGGCTGCTGAGTTAGGGTACTAAAAGAAGGTCTTTCTAAAGAGACGATATCTAAACTGAGGTCTGAAAAACAAGACCTGGTTGACTTCTAGCTTTAAAATTCTATGATGATATGTTTTGTTAACAAGTTATACAAGAATATAATAAATTGTGGATTTCCCTTTAACTTTTATTTTTAAATTATTCAACTTTTGAGCAAACAGAACAAGTGACTCTACGTCTTGCCATTTAGTAGGTAAAGGACTTGGACAAATTGGTTATCTTTCCCAAATCTCAGTTTCATATCTGAAAATGGGGATACAGTAAGACCTTCCTCAGGGTGAGTGTCATATGAGAACACAGGTAAGAGCACCGTGTATGCAGGAATGGATACTTCAAATATGTTTTATTACCATCCTACACTGGAACTAACAATGCAAAAATAAGACACAGCTATAACTCAAAGATAATAATGCTATTTAATGCTCTATCCTGGTACCACAAGAAGCTTTGAGAGCAAATAAACTTTAAGTGAAGAAATGGGCCTTAGAAATCTCTGCATTGTCTCATAACTAATGTTCCCTTGGGCAGATGCAGAGTTTTCTGGTAAATGAAGTCCTGGATTATGTGGTTAGATTTGAGAAGCAGTGATTGGAAATTTCTGAATTTTTCCTAATCTCTATTCCTCCTTTCTTAACTTTCCAAAAAGGAGCTCATATTTTGCTCATTTTAACCCAATGTATTTAACTTCTTTAAAACAAAGAGAATCTACTCTTACCAAGGAGTTCATACTTTTGTTCATTTTTGACAAAGTTCTTCTATTTTGGCACTGTATTAAGGGCCCTAAACAGTCTTTCTTGAAAAGCAATATGTGACCTTTCTTAGTTTGCAAATTTTACTATGGCAGACAGCATTAGGCAATGACTTTATCTTAATACTTTAAATATGTAAAAGAAAAAATATAAATACAAAAGAATTTTAAATTAATTCCAATAAATTGAAGCAAACTCTCTGAAATTAAATGATACTGATTTTTAAATATTAAAAAAATACTAGCAAATCTTGATAAAATATTCTCAAGGATGCTCCCATGCAATGCAAGAAAGATGCAAATAAACTTTGCACAACCAGTTCCTGAGTGTTAAAATACAGCAGGAAAAGATTCAGTGGTAGCTCTCCCTGACAAGAACACAAATAATATACTGAGCCTGGCCAAGAAAAACATACCCATTGCATTAGTAAACATATATGTATCTAAATCATCTGACTCACTTATAGAATGGAATCAGTAACAGCAATCACAATGGACAAGGGCTACAGGCATTGGGGGGCACTGTTTCCTTTCAGCTTGCTAAATGGGTAGCATCTGGCAGGTTAAATTAATTCTTGTGGATTATGAGTGAGGGATCCAGAGTGGGAGTTGGAGTCCATTTCATTAGTGACCCATTAGAAGGTCCCTAGCTTCTCACCATCACACAAAAGTATACTGGAAATGCACATTGAACTGGATAGTGTAAAAATGTTTCATAACTTTAAATTTTTTGAAAATACTGAAAGAAAATCTCCATCTTTATTATTGTTCTGTGCCCACCAGTGAGGTCATTACCCTGCCAGCATTGTTGAAAAGCAGGATAATCCATTAAAAGTCCCCATGTCAACAAATGTCTTAAATGACCAAGAAAACTGCAGAGAGCTTTTTAAAATAAACCAAATATCAACTACCACCAACTGACAAAAACTTTCTTTGCTTTTCACTTCCATCTTTACAATTAAACAGAAAGAGATCTATGCCTCCTTGGCATGTATTAGCCTGAATCCTGCAAGGAAACTGGAGTCTAAAACATTCAACACTTGCAATCTGAGCAGACATAAATAAAATCCCAGATAACTAAAATGTTAGCTATGGTATTAATTGATAAGATAGGTAAGAGGATGGTCTATGAAAATGTTATGGAAGTTAGAATAGCTAAGACAGGGTTTCAAAAAAAGCCCCACAGTTTGGTGTCCTAGAGGCAGAATCACAGCACAAGGTCTGATCTGATGACATGTTTGAGCCAAGGGGAAGTTCTCTAGGCAATGAAATATAAAGATGGAGGGTAAATCCCTCTGTTTCTTTATTCTCAAGTGATGATAATATTCTGAAGCCATATTTTCCATAGATTTTTCTGACATTGAGGGTAGAGAGGAAGTTGGAAGTCCACTGTTTTCATCAAGAGGAGCTACTAAAAATTTTAGTCTCTCTTTAAAAAAAAAAATCTGTGCCTTTCCTTTTTACACACAAATGATTCTCCTAGCCCTTAAATGGATCTTCCCTCAGTAAAATCTCCACCATTTTACCCTTTTTTTTTTTTTTTTTCCGACAGGGTTTCACTCCCATCACCCAGGCTGGAGTGCAGAAGTGCAGTGGTGCGATCTTGGTGCACTACAACCTCTGCCTCCAGCCTCAGCCACCCCAGTAGCTGGAACTACAAGCACGCGCCACTGAGCCCAGTGAATTTTTTGTATTTTTAGTAGAGACAGGGTTTCTCTGTGTTGGCCAGGCTGGTCTTGAACTCCTGGCCTCAAGTGATTCACCCTCTTAGGCCTCCCAAAGTGCTGGGATTACAGGCATGAACCACTGGTCCGGACTCATTTTAGCTTTTTTTTTTTTTTTTCTTTGCGATGGAGTTTCGCTCTTGTTGCCCAGGCTGGAGTGCAGTGGATGTGATCTGGGCTCCCTGCCCTCCACCTCCCAGTCTCAAGTGATTCTCCTGCCTCAGCCTCTCAAGTAGCTGGGATTACAGCATGTGCCACCATGCCCAGCTAATTTTTTTTTTTTAATTAGAGACAGGATTTCATCATGTTGACCAGGCTGGTCTCAAACTCCTGACGTCAAGTGATTCGCCCACCTTGGCTTCCCAAAGTGCTGGGATTACAGGCATGAGCCACTGCGCCCGGCCTCATTTTAGTTTTTTAATTCACATTTTCTATATCTTATTCCAATAACTAAAACACTAAGCTTTCTTATTCACTTAAGAATTAGAAATTTTCTTTTCATTTCTTACATTATATACTAAGGAATTTTCTTTTACTTTGTTCTACTTCGTAACATAGATAATGATTAGAAATTATGGAGGAAAAAAGAGCTAACTTTAGACTGTCAAGGATCTTCTAGGAATAATTTCCCTTAATCAATATTTTCCCAAGATGCTCAATTCTCCGAGTAATTTTCACTTGATTTTCCCCACATTTAAATAATTACATTAATAGTTTATTATTTATCCAAATTTTATGGCAAAATATTTGCAGTATCAGCTTAACTCAGGGGTCTACACATACTAAGACTCATTTTAAGTTAGCTAAATACATAAAAATGTGTCTCTATATGCTGTGAATCAGACTTACTTGCTTTAAACTATTTACAAGGCATTAATTACATTTATATTATGTATTATTTCTCAATAGGTAGCTACCAACACCATTGTACCTAACTCCACTAGGATCTTGGTAATATGACTCAAGAATCAAGAAATTATATTTGGGTTGTGAGAGCTTTACATAATTTGGTTCACTGTGCGGAAACATTCTAGGGTGTAGGGAGAGGGTCAAACTGGAATCACCATCTCAAGTTCAACTTTCCATGCCAACGGCTCGGCAAAGTGGCAGAGAGAACCCAAGGCTTACCAATCCAAGCAATAAAACTTTCCAATTTATCATCTTCAGTTTCAGAGAGAGGAAAGAAAGAAATAGAAAGAAGTTAAGGGCAGTTACACTAACCACAGGGTATTTTTACTACCTAAACTTTGGCATTGGAATTAGTGAGAAAGCAAACAACAATCAAAAGCCTCAAAAGTTTAAGGCTTTTTAAAAATTCTGAAATTAAAACCAGGGGCATTTAAAGTAACTCACTTCAACTAGTTCTTGCTATGTTTTGATCAGTTAATTTTCAGGCATACTAAATTAGTTCTTTACTTGAAATTATTAAGACACTTATGTGTACCTTTTACACAAGATGTGTAAATGAAGAATGAGAAGTCTAAAAGTCAATGTAAACAAAAGACAGAATGTCCCATGTCTTTCTCAAACATATCCAGCCTTTTGCTGAAGATGAACAGTAAGCCAGATTTATGATCAGACCTATATTTTAATACCTTAATCCCACCAATTCACCTTAAGACTTTGGAGAAGTTGGCCGGGCGCGGTGGCTCAAGCCTGTAATCCCAGCACTTTGGGAGGCCGAGACGGGCGGATCACGAGGTCAGCAGATCGAGACCATCCTGGCTAACCCGGTGAAACCCCGTCTCTACTAAAAAATACAAAAAACTAGCCGGGCGAGGTGGCGGGCGCCTGTAGTCCCAGCTACTCGGGAGGCTGAGGCAGGAGAATGGCATAAACCCGGGAGGCCGAGCTTGCAGTGAACTGAGATCCGGCCACTGCACTCCAGCCTGGGCGACATAGCGAGACTCTGTCTCAAAAAAAAAAAAAAAAAGACTTTGGAGAAGCCATGCCATAATAAAATTACTTTTCATTTAGAATGTGCCTTATATTTTACAAAATTATTTGGAGTACATTAGGTACTTTAATCCTCACTTGTTATTAGTGGCAAAAGCTACCTCATTTTCTCATCTATAAAATGACTTCAAATAGAAATAGATAATAATACTTAAGGCTCTCTTCTAGGCTTAAAGTTCTAGGACTTTGTCTAATGTAATCACGTAAAACTATAACTAGAAAGAAAATGTTTAGATCTTTCTTGGTTTGATTTATCAAATTTCATTATCAATAGTGACCAAAGACATTAGATAGTTGACAAATTAATACTTCACTGTGCCCTGTCTGATTGGCTTTAGCATAGCCTATATAATTGAGTTGGAAATATATTTTTATTTAATGATAATTTTTTTTTTTTTTTACTATTTTCTTTCTAAAACAACTACTTAAAATCTATCTTTTTAGATATCAAATGCCAATACCTCTCGTCCCAAATCTAAAATTTAAAAATTGGCTTAGTCATTTTTACTTCCTGGTATCTGTATTCAAATTTCATTTTTATAATTGCTTAAAGTTAAAACATTATGCACTACGCTGTTAGCAAAAAGTGAGGAGATGGCGGCCATGTAAAGTGTTTAATAATTAATTTAAAAATTATAATTATTTTGAGTAGCTAAAAAAATTAGAAGATGAAAGTGACTGAGCCATGAAGATACATTTTATTTTAATACATTTGCTAAACTTCAATCTTTGGGGGCTCTAGATTTCAAAAGTGATATATTTTAAAATTGCAAGTAATTAGCAGAAGGAAAAAAGTGACTGATGAACAGAATGGCATGATTTATAGCTTTAAAATCTACTCCATAAGAAGAAAAAATTATCAGGCACTTCCCAAAACAGAAACAAAAGAAACAGGAATTTTACTGTCTTCTTCATTTCTAAATAACTTAACAGTCCTTTCTTTGTGGAAGCACTTGGCTACTTTAAAGTCAATCAAACAAAGGAAGTTACAGTGAAATATCCAAGAGACTAAACAGTTTGGCACCACTTGAGGGAAACATCACGTACAAGTGCGCAAGACAGAGAGGGGCTGGTAGGTCCCTGAAAAATGCTAGAGGGAAAGGATGCTCAGGAAAGCACATTGACAACTGGCACCGTGCCTTCAAGAGCGTGAAACCTATTGACTGCAGCACAAATTTGCCCTGGCATCTTCTTGTTTAGTAAGTCCTGGTTTCCAGATATCTGAGCTATCTCTACTTGTTGAGCACACTTTTACTCAGAAGAAAAATGTTTTGGAAGAAAAATGCAAATGCAAGCTCCACCCTTGGTTTTTCTTTCATAGATAACAATGGCATAGAACCTACGAGCCTTTTAGACTGGGACATATTTAAAAAAAAAAAAACAAAAAAAACCAAAAAAGTTTTAAAAAGATGAGAAAGAATTATTTTTTAAAAATAGAGACCAAACATTTATTCTGCTAATGTGTTGAATTCTATTTTTCAAGACTAGTGTTCTACATTTACATTTGACAATCTAAACATAGCTATTATTTTTTCCCTAATGTGGAGAAAGATGGTCACCTTAAAATGATTTATGTATCAGATTTTGAGACTATTATGCTCTCTCGTCAGCTAGCCAGAGGTAAAACGATGAAAGGCAATGTCCTCTTACTTCATTTCTGCTTGCTTTTTGGAGACTTGCTCACTTGGGGACTTTCAAGTGAGTTAGGCAGAATGATTGGGTCAAATGGATTGCCATTGAGTAAAGGAAATGGTTCTGTTAAAACCAATGAAAAACTATTTAAATAAAACAAAACAGATTACAAATCAAACTTATTACAAAGCACCAAATAACCTTCAAACTCTGTGATTTGCTAAGTTTTGAGAAGACTAGAACTTGGAATACTGAATTGCACTAATACTAATACTCACTAGTACTCCATTTTGTCATAGAAAGAGTAACTGAAACATTGACAAAGAATAAATAGCTTAACCTTCTCTTTCATCTTTATTTGAAGACAAAGCCCAAGAAAAACAGTGGACATGTTACCTCCAAAAATTTCTCTTACATATTACTGAAGCATTAATTCTATTTTATGGTCATGTTCCATGCCTTGGAAAGGTTGTGGCATAAAATGAAATTGCCCCAATTATTTGAATGATAATATAAATTAAAAAAGTAAGAATAGCTTATCTCTATTTCCCTTTTTATTTTGAGAAGCAGGGAAAAAGGGAATTTGGGGGTAGTCTATAGTCCTTTGAACGAACCTTTATTATCTTATCTTAGGCCATGTTGGAGAATTTTAAGAAACAGATCTTGAAGTTAGCAAATTGATCTGAAATAGGAAATGAATTAGTTTAATACCATTATTTGCCTTTTTATGAGCACTTTATAACCATTTTCTATAATTGTGATTGCTCTTTACCCTTATCTATGTTAGGAGACACTGCTTCCCAGGCAAGAAGACTGAGCCTAGGGCAATTAATGGCTATCCTAGAGGTTGTGAGTATGGTAGCTACAGAATATAAATTTGAACCAGGCCTCCCTAATGCTTGCCACAGTTGAAAGAACAAGATCACCCACCAACCAATCCAAAATCCCCTTGGAAGAATTACTAAATAACTCTAAACTTTTTTCTATCTTTATATGCCTCATTGGGATCATTGATAGTAAGTCAGATGAACTGGGTATGATTCCTGGCTCTATGATTTACCTTAGGCAAGTTATTTCAACTTTCTATGCCTCACTTTACTCGTCTGTGAAGCAGGAATAATAACAGTACCTATTTCAAAGGGTTACTGTGAATATTGATTATAGAATGAGGTAAAGAGCTTAGCACAATGACTGCATACATCTGTAAAGGTAGTTCTGTTGTTTACTAATATTATTCAATCAATAAACTGAAGAGCTGAGTCTTTTCCAACTATTTTGTTTTACAGAAGAGAAAATGGAAAGATTCTAAATAGTTTTATTGTCTATAATACTATACCTAAGGGAAGGCAGAGTTAGAACTCAAACTCATGGCTTATTTCCAAGCTCTCTTCACTTTATTTTGCTCCCTCCATAATTTAGTCTATATACATCTGAGCAGTAAAGAGAGAAAATTTGAACCAAAAAAAAATGTATGAGTGCCCACCTGGCTACCAGAATTCTATTCTGCCCTCTAATCCAGGCTCACCTCTAACACACGTGGGGCTACAAACCGTAAGTCTAAATATACAAAGATATACATTGAGCTATCTCCTTTACTTGTACTTTGACAGATATTCCTCCATAATAGCCTGGAAGGTCAGGTTGATTTTCAAATTCTTGAACTCCTTGGATATGGGTTGGCCCTCTTCTTTCCCCATGCCCTTCCATCTCCAGGGACCTGTGAGCAGCTGGTGTGAGCCCTGGACCACCACCTGGTTGCCTAAGTTCCTTCTACACAAGTGTCTTCACACCTGTCATTGCTGCCTCTTGGTTAAACTCCTTAGGTCTAAGGGTGTGTATGCCTGCAGCACATTCCAGGAAGAGGCTTGTATGGCTGGGAAGTGGGTTCAAAGCCATCTGGACAGAGAATGTGGGGGTCCAGCAGATGCAAAATGTAGTTTAGAGAGGGGAGCAAAGCTGCTCCCTTGGCCCGGCCAACTCCTCACTTCCTGGGATGGAGGGCAGCAGAAGGAAGGCCAGGCTAAGGCCCTCTGATTACAGCACAGAGCCCAGGAAAAGGATCCATCTTATGCTAGGGTGGCACTGCTGCAATCATATCATTACATTTTAGGCAAAAGTGGCATGAATATTCCTTTCAAGGACTGAACACCTGTCTACCTTCTCTCTTATGGAGCTCTAACATGAATCCACTGGCCAGTAAGATCTATTTCCTATCAGTTCTGCGGGAGCTGGCATTTTCCATAGTTATTGATTATTCAGTTAAATACAAAATGGTTTACCCCTCATTAGGGCAATCAGCCTGTCATGATCACCATCCAGTGTCATGCAGCCTAATTCCCAGCTGGCTTGGGGCCTGGTAGAATTGTGTGACTTTATCCCGCACACCCAAAAGCACTGGCAATTAGTTGCCTTCGTGCTCCCTGTTTAGTACTCTAGTATGGCTGCACCTGAAGAACTGGAAAAATAAGCCTGCATAGCCAGGAGGACTCACTTCCCCATGATGGTTATCTGTAGCCGACTTCACAATGCCTTAAGAGAAAAAGGACCATCTATCTCCCATTTCTATCTTAGCAAACATTTACTCAAGTGCTAGGTCCTAACACTTCATTCTAAACAAAAAAAAGTACTAATACACAGGGCCACTCTTTTCAACAACAGAATATCCATTTTCACCCAGCAGCACCCAACCTTTGTACTACATATAAAACAGTCCCAGAGCAAAACCAATGGAGAACGAAAAGGACAGTGGAGGGCGTTTGTGGGGGAAGTGAAGACAGTGACTAGTTGCTTGAACATAGCTCCTTTCTGAATACCACAGCATGTTCATCCTTTGAAAAACATTTAGCATTCTGGGTAAGAATGACCCTTTTGACGTTTTTCACCTGAAAATTCTAGGTGAGAAACTAGGTTTCTCAGTACAATGAGGGAAGGAACACCTCCCCATTCCCCGTCAGTCACAATTAGCCTCCCTGGGATTGTTCTGGGTTGCTCCTTCCTCAGCCACTGTTGTTGCAACCCTGTACTTTTCTGACTGCGTCTGTCAGGAAGGAGACAGGAAATTCTAGTCACCCTCACAGCAGCTGCGCCATTCCTCCTATCCTCCTCTAATGACGTCGGTTGGCTTTGGTGACACGAGGTCAGGAACTGAGCCACAGTGAAGGTCAGGAAGATAGGTCACTGTTTATGCCGTTGCTGGGCTGGGGACCCTGCTGAGGCTATTTGCTTTCTTCCTTTCTATACTGTTTCTCTTTCCGTTCCTCTTTTTATAATGGAGAGCCAAAGCATCCTGTTTTCAAAACATCTGACTGTTTTGCCACTGAGGAACTCATGCTCTGATGCATTTTGCTGAAGTGTAAGACAATTCTTCTAATTCAGGAGGTGATGAAAATTGAAACACAAAATTAATGAACAATTCTAAGAAGGCAATCTATCGTTAAGCAAAACAGCTAGCTCTAACATGTCTAATCGAATTTGGGCAGCTGGCAGGAGGTTCACTAGCCATCCTTTTCATGTTAAATAACAATACCATTGCCTTGTAAAACTTCTGCTGAACTTATTCCATCTTCTAGTAATTCTTGGAGGAAAATAATTTACAAGACTAAAGTACCTGGCAGCATCGTTCTCTAAAATTCTGGAATTCCATTTGGACCATGGCCAGCATTAAGGGATCAGAGAAATTTGGGCCAAAGAGAGGACGATGTTTCTCATCTAACTCTCTGGGCTATGAAATACATTTGAGAAAGTCTTTTAGGAGATTTGAGTCACTCAGTTTTCTTCAGAATTTAAAGGATTAAGGAAAACAAACAAACTGAAAAAGCACAACCCTACCTAGATGAAGTAAAGATGAAAGATGCTTGCTCTTTCTCCACCAAACACAGTTAACTCTCTACCAGTGGCATGTAGACTGCACTTATGTAATTCCCAAATACCCCTCAGCATTACACGATTTCACCTATCACCATTCTTAAGATCAGATATTGCAAACAAAACTTAATGGGCACTTAGCTGAAACAGAACTAGGAACACAGAGTTTTTGCAAAAATGTAGTGGATACTGCTGATAGGTACACGCCCTCTATAACATGTCTTCACATCACTTCCAGATCTTAAACTCAGAGACTTTTACCCTGGCTCCTTAGTTGATAAGGGTAAGCAAAATATGGCCAAATAAGACTACATAGTAATGGGAGTGATGATCAGGATAAAGTTTTAAAATGTCAACTTCAACTTGGATGGAAATCTCAGATAGTTTCAACAACATTGAAAAGTGAATATGCAATATAATTTTTTTTTTTTTTTTTGCCACGGATAATTCAGTTCCCAAAGAATGGGTGCAGATCAATTTCTTTCTGGTGGTCACAAAAATGTTTGCATTGCATTATCTCGAACTCCTGGGCTCAAGCAATCCCAAAGTGCTGCCTCAATCTCCCAAAGTGCTGTGGTTACAGGTGTGAGCCACCACACCCTGGCCTCATTGCCTTATATCATACGTGTCATGGTGCATGTTATGCTTAAGTTTAACCTGAGACAATTATCTGAATAATCAATAATCTTTTAAAAGGTAGTAAAAAGAGATATTTTTAAAATTTATTCTTAGCTGTCAGTTGGGCATCATTCATGCACTAAATAATTGCTTTGCCTGACAATCTTTCCACTGTAGATCTAGAAAATGACTGAGGCTGCATGCTTTTTACTTAAGCTAACTGTGTCAGCATTGAAGGTTAGCCCTTTTGTTAGGGTTAGCTCTATTCAACTTTCATTGCTTCCTGCACACAACACCATAAAGGAGGAGCGGAAGCCTGAGGGATTGGAATCCTCACCCGTATCTACAGAGTGCCTGGTCTCAGAGCCTTACTAACTACTATGCTGAATAAGATTGTTTTTAATAAATTTGCAAGACAGTCAATGTCTATTTCCAGCACTCTAGGCATGAATAGGATTAGAATACTACAGCATATTGACACTCAAAATGAAAATTAATGGCAACTTGTAGTCTCTCAGGGGGTGCTCTTTTTCTCTTCTTGGAGTTAATTGTCTGCTTTATCTTGGTGACTCTAGTTAGCATATTTTAGTGACTACTGAAGTTTGCCATATTCTCTATGGTGAAAGCTATTGAAAAACTACCCCATAAATGTTGGATCTACATCTTGCATAGCCGTCAATTATCACAAAATACAGGGAACAGAGTGTCTGCTAACGCTCCAAAGTAGGCTCAAGCCTTGTGGAAGTCCTTCTACATGGAGTCCCAGTGTGATTTGGAGAAGTCACACAGCAAAGCCCTCCTCACAGGGAAGCAGTTGGTTGAGCTTTACCCCAGCCTGGAAAATCCCTGAGTTTAACCTTCAATTGAGACCTTCAGAGAAAAGTCAATAAATAGTTAATCCTCAAATGTGTTCTTTTCTTTTTTTTCCCTTCCAACTTAAACTCTAAACTAAAATTTTAGAAAGGGACTTATTTTCACCCTTTCATTAACCAATAAGCAAAGAGTTCCAAGTAGGAAGAGTTCCCCCTCCCCTCCTTGAGGATCTCCTGAGGACACACTGCTTCCTCTGCGCAGATCCTCTGAGCGGCAGCCAGCAAGCCTTGATCCAAAGGTGGTACTTTTACCCCAGGAAAACTGGAGAAGGGACACACACTCACTGGTGCACCTCAGGGCTGGAAAGGGCATGCTGGCAGGTGTGGAACAAAATCTCTTCTCAGCCCCAGAAACATAGACAACAAGACGATACCTCAGGCTAGAAAGATTGGGACTCCGAAATGTGCACTTATAAAGGTATGGTGTAAGACTTTTTAACAAAGTGTATGTGTGTGTGTGTGCCTGTGTACACACACATATATAACTTTGTATAACTTTATAACAATATGTATTTAATATAATATTCTCCAAGGTAAAAATACAAACAAAAAGCAACAACTATCACTATATAAATTAGCACTCTAAGTCCAGGTGTTAATTAAACAAATGATACAATGATAGATAATTAAGGCTCTTCAACATTAAGCTTTGTCTAGGGATTGTAAATAAAACCATTTTGAGGGCAGTATGCATGAAGCAATTTCAAATGATTTCACTATGAAAATCAGCAAACTTAAACAAAAGAAAACTTCTGGTTTTGGAGACAAAGCACATTGTTTCTTTTTTATCTTAGATCATGAAAGCATCACAAAAGAAATCTTAGAAAATCCCAGGATGTCCTTCTTCTTAGAGGGAATTTATACAACTTGAATGCAGAACATTCTTTCCAATTGATATATGAAGGTTAAACTACTTTCTTGTCTAAAAATAAATATGTGACACCTGATTGCAATGCAGCAAGATTCACTCAGATTTTAGTTTCCTGATAATTGTAAAAAAAATTT
Organism: Macaca mulatta; assembly: GCF_049350105.2. Lineage (NCBI taxonomy): Eukaryota > Metazoa > Chordata > Mammalia > Primates > Cercopithecidae > Macaca > Macaca mulatta. Next base: position 174,283,059 of record NC_133406.1, read on the forward strand.
AAAGCACTTTCCATTTTATATTGATTTGGAAGCTTTACAGACAGACACCTCTCACCTTAAACCTATTCCAAATTGCATCGGTAAGAGAGAAATTTGGCTTCTGGAAATTGAAGTGTACTGAGGATTTTAAACTTTTGCTGTAGCATCAAGACACAAGTAGAGTGTGACACTTTGGAACAGAATCTTCTAGACAAAGCAAGAAACACATTCTTAGGGTTGGTAGCATTCCCTGGTACACTCTGCAGCAGACAGAGGTGAGGGGAGCTGGAGCTCCCTGCATGATCACACTTTAATGAATAAAAAGGTCATCTCTTACCTTGTTAGAAGCCATCTCACTGACAGAGCGGTAGGTCTGTATGGTCTCTAGCTGGTCTAAACACCAGTCTAATTCCTCCAGCGTTTCCATTGCTAATTTTTGATAAGATTCTTCTGCAAACAAACACACAGGCATGTAGTTAGGCTGAAGCGGCTGCAGGCTGTCCATAGCACAGTCACCGCTGCCACCGCTGATTCCGGCGCTACTGAAGGTGCCCCCGTGCTCCTTCATTATTTGCACGCTGGCTCCTTCCTTCCAGCTCTCTCCACCAGGAGAACAAATCACAGTGGTGCTCTGCCTGGGATGGCTGGTGCCAAGTTTCTCCCCCACCCCCCGCCTGGATGAGGTGTCGGTGATCTACCAAGAAACTTCCTCTGAGGAAGAAGGCGGAGGGAACGGGAACGGTCTCTTATAAGCTCATCTGCATAAATGTGTCCTAAAACTAAAGGCAGAAGCAGCAAAGAGTTTTCTCAGGCTCTCTTTGCCTTAGTCATCCCAGGGTTCTTTAGGGTATGTGATGTCATTTCTGAGTGTTTTGCCATCTCAAGGAGAAATGAGGAAAGCTTTTTCTCATTTTGCTTTTCTTCTAAATGAAACAGTCAAAATTTGGGCGAAAACTGGTTGACGATTACGTTCAAATTCTAGGCAGTCATTCATGCTGGGGAATGTGTTCATGTTGGAAGAACTTCTAATTCAGCGAACACTGACTCGCACAAGTAAGAGGCATGGGCTATTCCTTTCTCTCCCTGAAATCTTCCCTTTAATTAGAGGGAAAATGAGGTCTCCCTGATAAGACTCCAGTCTAAAAGAAGCTGTCTGGAGTCTTACGTGAACACGTTTATTGGCCTGGGAGTCCTGCAGCTCTTGTTATACTAAACAAAGCTAAAACTTCCCTTCTGCAAGTGCCAGGATCACAGGGAAATTCTGAACCGGACTTTCAGGTGGAGCCAGATGTGAACACTGCAGATTTTTATTTTGATTAAAGCTGGGGATTCTGATTTGCTGCCCTAAGACTCTAGACTTTCTGGAAATATTGTTGGAGGTCCATACAAAAAATATTGTTGTGAAGACCACATTTTTTTTTTTTTTTGCTAATTAAAACTTTTTACATATCCTTAACATGTCATTTTACATCTAAAAGTTTGTGAGTCTAAAAAATACTTCAGGTTATTGGCTTAAGAAATCAGTCTTAATAAACACTGAATTAACTTTATAGATGCTAGATGAATTAATGAAGCTACAGAGAGTTGTAAAAAGCTGTCGGACTCTCCTGCATACAGGACTGTTTTTGAGAGAAACAGCATGAACTCTATCTACCAAGCTTTCTGAAATACAAACACACAATAGGCACTAATAAAATGTAAAATCTCATATAGAGTTCTAATATAACATTCCTGCCATAATTAAAAGACATATATTTATACAGAAATTCTAGCAAGACCACATAGTTTTTAAAAATTATCGTATGAATAATCTTATGTCTGTGGTGCGCAAATACTTGAAGCAGAAAAGAGAATCAACAGAACTGTGATTCCAAGTAACTGGAATCACTTGGCCACAGACGCATATTTCAAAGAATAGTTGCTTTGTTTATCCCAGAAATATTCATACACTTCAGGATAAACAGGGGTTAAATTCAATATCCTGTATGTCATACTTAAAAAGCCACAAAACCACGGGAGGTAACTTCCTCCATTTTTTTTCACACTCTTCAAAAATGTGCAGACAAGAATTGAGGTGTTTTTAATAAAACTCATTTCAAGTCAGACTTACACATACCTTCCTTCCTTTCTTCCTCTTCAATTTTGCAATGCTGCCTCAACACGAAGATTCTCTGACTTACTCTCTAGTGTGTCCAAAACACCCCCTTGCCTCCTCTGTTTGTTTCCAGAAGAGCACTTCTTCCAAGGAAGCTTTTTCTGAAGAGACAGAACCCTCCCTGCCTCTAATAAGGGAAAAAGTCCGATGACTTCCCAGCTGCTGGGGATTTACTACCTTCGTGTCTTCCACATCACAACCTGTGGTTCTCTGTAACTAATATCAGACATTCACCAGGACGGTGGGGAGAAAGCAGCTTGCTCCTAGCCTTTTGAATCTGCTGATATGCAAAATGACTGCAAGATGATACATCACATTTCTCCTTCATGAAGAGGAAAAAAGGGATCTGATTTCTACTCAAGCTTGACCAAGGAAATACATAGAGTAATTATACCCGCAGAAGTACTAAAAAAGAAGGACTCTTCAAAGATATACCAGTGAGCTCATTCATTGTCTACTGTATGGAACAAGCATGCATGTACTTCTAGAGTTGGTACAGCGTGAGATGTGGGTGAACAGATAATGGATATGAAGAGTCCTTGCTCCATTGTCTCTCTTCTTCAGATCACCCATCAAAATGTTGAAGCAAAAATTAATACATTTTGAAGCAATGTTAGTTATGCTAGAGTGTCACTTTTCAAACTCTTAATCCACAGTCAAGACTTTGTGTCCACTTTATAGTCTTCCTATCATGGTAACTAAGCCAGGGGCACAGAGGTCAGAGTGTACTAAATAGGGGGATATTAAACACCTGCTACCTATGAATGCAATTAAAGAAAATGACCAGAGCAGCTCAGGACTGGCCTCCCTGCTATAACTTTGTAGCTTTAGCACCTAGGAGATACTCAGCAAATAATTGGAGGAATGGAAACCAAATTGCCTAAGCAGCCTACAAATACCTGGGCACCTGAAGGCTGAATGGTCCGTCTGTAGCACTGTGAAAAAAAAGCACCAGATTTGGAGTAAGAATCATGAATATTGACTTTCTCTTCTATCACTTACTGTGTGGTCCTAGACCTCAATTTCGTACATCTGTAGAAGAAGGATAAAAATATTTATCTCATAAAGTTATAAAGGGATGAAATAAGATAAAGTATGTGAAGTGCCTAGGATGATAGCCAGTTCTTAGTAGGTGATAGATGCATAGGAGAATTATTAAGGGCAATCGGAGAAATCCTAAGGCCTGGCATTGAGGAGTAGGAAAGAGTGTGAGGAAGAAAAGAAAGGGAGATGACTGAATTGCATATTCAATAAGGGATTTTACAGTAAGAATCAGCTGCATAATTTGAAAGGCCCAGTACAAAGTGAAAGTGCAGGGCCCCTTGTTCAAAAAGCAGTAAAATTACTATAAAAGATACTAAAATATAAAGTTTTTTCCTTTCTTCTGCATTCTCTTTCAACTTGTCATGGTGTTTTTTTCTTCATATACTTATTTTAAAATACTTTCAGACTGACAGAAAAAATTGCAAAGATAACACAGGGACTTCCCACATATCCCACATTCTAATTTCCTCATTGTTAATGTCTTATATTATTATGGTACACTTATCACAATGAAAGGTTTGGTGTGTTTAAATATTGCATTATTTCAGGCACTGGGATACCCTGAGGTGAGTGCAGACCCTCACAGCAACATGAAGGCCCTGCCACTTACGACTGAGGGCACACACATAGCTCACCAGCAGCTCACTCCTCCTTCCTGATAGCTTCCAGACTGATGAGCTGTGCCCCTACCAGGCACAAGAGCTGGGGAAGTCAAGTTAGGTATTTCTCCCTTCTCATGGTCTCTAAGACCCTACCCACAGCAGACAACCCCTTGGGTCTTAGCATACTGCTAAGGGTACTGCAGCCTCTTAGCAGGGACATGCTGGGTACCTGAAACAGGGGTGGACAAGAGGCTCACTCCCATCAAGACCTGGCCTCTGTCTACCACAGCTATGCCAGCCCAGGTCAGAGATAGCTGCTTCCATGTCCCACCTGAGGCTACAAAGCACACATGGCTCACTCAGACCCTCCCTGTGCCTGTACCCTGACTGGGGATGGAGGACAGCAGTGGTCACAGGTGCAGGTGGGAAAAAGGAAGCTAGACGATTCCTAGGGCACCAGGGAGCAGAGGAGAGGATGGTTAGGATGATCTTGTCCAGGGAGACAGGCAGGTGACAGGAAGTGAGAAAGTGCATGAGCCAAGGCTCCAAGCCACTGGCACATACTCTACTGTTCCATCAGACATCACTTATAAAACACAAGTTCAAATATAATATTATTACAAGTTTTAAGATGGCAAATATGGAACCCTTCTGAGCATAGGGCCCTGTGCAACCCAACAGGTTACATGCCCATGAAACTGGCTCTGTTCCTGTCTCACATAAGATGTCCCTGAGAAGAAACAATGTTTAACACCACAGAAACAAATCTCAGACGCCGTAAGAGTAGGTCATGGGACCATGGATGGTCACGCGGTTGGACTTCATTTTCAAAAACTTCCAGAGGGAAGAAGTAGGGAGAAACGACCTCCCTTCTCTTCCTCTCTTTTTTCCCTCTTTTATTCCAACAAGAGTGGCAAAGAAAGATTTTCTTCCTTCTATAAGTCTCTGGGTATTGCATTTGACTCTGAGAAACAGGAAGATAAATTGAATAAATAATTATACTATTAATCTGCTAATGATATGTGGCATTCAAATAGCTCTTTCCTCAAAGGAGCTCCCAGCACACTATTTGTTAATCCTTGCAACATCTTCGTGTGATAGATACGGAAGTAGGATGATTATCTTATTTACCTGAAGGCATCAACTAAGAAATCAGAGGTTAAATTATTAGAGCAAATAGTTCCCTCCAGATTCCTAATAAGACTATATCTTGGTCCATGAAATAGAGGATTCAGTTTAGCACTGAAAGATGCACGTATTCCTGAAAATTCTGCATTTAAAGTTGCATCTTACCCTCGGATCTCTTCCATTTACGATTGCATAACTGCTTTCCTAAATGTTGTTATTTCTCAAGTCTCCACTTCCCTTTTCTGATCTACCTAATGCAGGCCTTAGCACAGGGAAACTGTGCAATATTTACTCAGAAGACCTGGTATGGTTCTTGTCCTGCATCTTGCTTCAGAGAGTAACCTCTGGTAAATTACTTATATTCTCGAAGACTAAATTTATTTATCTCTAAAACGAGGATAAGAAAAATATCCTATTCTCATGGGAAAGGTAGAATCAGGGAACAGACACAAAAACGGACTGTAAACCTTTTAGTATTATATACATTTTGCAAATATCTCATTTATTATTACAGATGGGATACAGGCACATTTAGAAAAACAGAAAATTGCAGAGAAGCCAACAATTCAAATGATAAAAATCTCACATTTTTAGCAGTCAGAGATCACCACTGTTGACTTCTTGGTGCATGTCATGTATGTGTTTATGTGTGTATGTAAACATACATACGTATATAACAGAAATAGGATCGCATTGTACAAACTACTGAGCAATATTCTTATTTTCAGTCAATGACCTTTTCATGTTTTTCTGTTTCAGTAATTTTGCAGTTCATCTAATACTTAGGTTCACAGACCAATTTCCCCAGCTTTTTAAATGCAAATCTAGTAGAAATAGGTGTGTGAGTTAGCAGAGTCCTGTTGGGAAGAGGGAGAGATCCAGAGAAGAGTGACAGGAAAGGGTAATTAGAAACCTCTGCCTGGCCACAAATAGCTAGTTACTCATAGTTAGAAAACATGGGGACACATTTTAGCAGTTATGAAATCAGCGGCCCCACTGCTAAAAGACCTCAGGTGCCCTAAAAGCTGGCCCTGCAATCCGTGCAGGGAAACGTAATCTTATGACTACACTGATCTCTTGGAAAAGTAGGTACAGGGGCCCTTTATGTATCTGGCATCATTTAACTTTGGAACCTTAAGCCTCATGGCTTGTAATACAGATGAGAAAACTGAGACTGAGAGAAAACAGTGCTCTGCCCCCAATTACACATGATTAGCAATTGAAAGCATCATAATACACCCCAAATATAAATTTCCTACAAATTACATCTATATGATATTCCAACATATCTCTATATATCAGAAACTTATCTGTCAAGTCACCCATACTTTTTATCCACAGAAAGCACATAGAAAAGAACTGTACATAACCTTTATGGGCCTCACATAATTGGACTTCCTTTCTATTAGAGAAGGTGGTAACTATTTGCAAAGTTATTCTAGTGGTTAAATCAATTGGACCAACTGTTACATGCAGCAACAGGAATGAATATCATAAACACAAATGTGGAACAAAGGAAACCAAATATTACAAAGTACATGAAAAAATAGTATGGGTCAAATTCCATAAAGTTCCAAAGAGGCAAAAACTAATTAAATTAATAGAAGTCAAGATATTGGTTACCTTGTGGGCTTAGTGACCAGCAGGGACTTGAAGGGCTTTCTATAGGGTTGGCAATGATCTATTTCTTGTTCTGGGAACTGGTTACATAGGTATGTTCACTTTATAAGAACTCACTGACTTCTACACTTGTGATTTGTGCACTTTTCTGTCTTTCTGGTTATCCATGTAGGCTTTCAACAGATACTACCATCTAGGGGAAGCCCAGTTTAAAAAAACAAGAGCAGAATTTCCAAAAACACATTTCCTTTCCTTTCCTTTTCTTTAGCTATAGCAATGGGTATCAACAGAGTTTGAGTAAATCTCACATAGCTAAGAAACAACAACAAATGTTGGTTTTAATGTGACATAGACCAGGATGCTCTTACTAACTCAAAATTCAGTGAAACACGTTAGAGTCTGCCCAGCTGTTTATAAACTGTTAACTGTGCCATTTAATAGCAGTGTGCCCTTAGACAAGAAAAGTAGCCCACTGTGCTTCCATTTCTTCACCTGTAAAACAGGAAGATAGTTTAAACTAGCTGTGAAAATTAAGTGAATCAATATACGCCAAGCCTTTGATCTGGCACGTGTCAGGAACTTCTCCCCCCTTCCCACCACTTCTCTGGTCCTGGGTCACTTTCCTGATGATATATTGACATGTATTTGACAGCTGGGTCATTGACAGAGTTTTGCTTTGGCCCTGAGAAGGGAAGCATGTGTAAGGTTGGCTATGACATCCTAAAATGTCCTTCTTACTGTATGACTTCAGAAAAATGCATTCTTAACACTTGTCTTAAGTTAGAGATAGTTGGTTTCCACTTCTAAAATATAGACCTGACCTGATGGATCGTTTTTTCACAAAATTCTAACTGACATACCAGGTCAGTGCCTTTCAGACATGGAGAATTGTATAAGGAAGCTGTTTGTTCATTCATTCAGCAAAAGTACACTGAGCAACTACTATGTGCCAAGCCTGCTGCTGGGTGGGTGCCAGATTACAGCAATGAACAAGACACTTCAGGAGTGCTATTGTCCATTGCACTGTGATTATATTGGAAATCCCTTTTCCTTCTATAAATAGTAAGTCTGTGAAGCTAGGTGCCTTCTCAGCTTCCTCCCATAATCTTCTGATCTTTGTAAATGAGAAGTGTGTTTTAATTGGATTCTTTACATTCAGCTTTACTTTTAGCTTCATTCTCAAGCTTCTAGCCCTGCAGATGTCTTATGTTTGGGTTGCTCCTATGGCTCTACATGCCTTTAAGTTAGCATACTTAGTCCATTCTTTGATTCCTTCCCATAGTGCAGTAAGTACTTGATAAAATGTAAAATAGCTTCATACATATAGGAATTGGCATCTCTTTATGCAAAGGTATGAGTTTGAGGCTACTGGCCTATTTATTTATTTGGCGATCTTGGTTGTGATTTTTTCCCTTAGAGTTAGGAATATTTTTTCTTCATCATGAGTTATTATGTCCAAATATATAATATTTGGTAAATGAAGCACACTCAAGTTAGAGTGCAACATTTCAAGAGGGCATGCTATTTTAACCTTGGGTAAAATATCTATGGAACAAATCATAAGAACAGGAGAACATGTATACACTGTAATGCAATTCTTCCAAGACCAAAGTTAGCAAACCCTATGTAGCCTTTCTTTAGGCAGGACTTTGTTAGCATGTCTTTATAAATATGGAACTTGGCAATTGCATATGACAGGGATTTCACTCTGGGTGGATTCACAAAAGAAGAGGTTCACTGCCCTTAAGGGAAATAACAGTGAAAAGTAGGTCATTTTGATGCTGATCTCTTTAGCAAATTCCTCTAAGACTACAAGAAAAAAAAAAAAACTGTAATCACAACTGGCTCTTGTATATATAACTTGACAGTTTACCAAGCACTTTCACTTGCATATCTCATTTTTTCCTTGAAAAATAACCCCAAGAGAGAAATTATTATCATTATGACATACATTTTCCATTATGAATGTGAGAAAATTGAGGCTTGGATGCATTTAACAATTTGCTGAAAGTGATATGATGGGCCTAGGAGGGTGGGAGGCAAAGAAGACGGACAGAGAGATTGAGAGGGGAAGATGGGAAAAGGAGGGAGGATGAAGGAGACATTTTAATTCTATTGATTGACATATTGATTCTAAATTCCATAATTTTTTTGCTAAGCCATGGGGCCTGTTATAAATAAATGGTCAAAGTTTCTCTTTCTTCTATAGAGATAGGCTTAGACAAGGCAAAGCTATGTCTTTGATGTGCCAGCCTCATAGCACTGTTTCCTTTTGGTCTACCTCCCACTCTTTTAATATCCTTACCCTTACCAAAACCTGCTCTCCAGAACTCTGCCTTTGGCATTTACATGCTAATGAGAATCTGTTCTCATCCAGCTAAAACATGTACCACCAATGTGAAGGGATGTTCAAAGAACTTAATTATCTACCTGTATTGGTATTAAAGACCAAGACCAAGGACATAAGAAAGTGAAAGGGATAGAGGCAAGCTGTTGTCCAATTATTTTTCTAACAAAGTAAATATATCGACACAATATTTATGAAGGATATAGAGCAGTGATTAAAAGCTTGGTCTCTGGAGCTAGACTGCCTTGGTTCATATTCCAGTACCACCACTCACTGTTATATTACTTTGTTACGTAAGACGTTACTTCTCTGTGCCCTAGTTTCTTCATCTGTGTAATGAGAATAATAATAGTATCTATTTTAATGGGCTGTAGCATGTGGTTAACAAATAAATAAATGTAAAGTGCTTAGGACAGTGCATAGTACAAGTACCAGATGAATGTTGGCTATTATTTGTTGAATATGATACGATAAATATTTAATGAGTGAACTTTTTGAGTGCCTATTATGTTGTAGGCACATCATGAAACTCTAAGGATATAGTGGTGAATATTAGAGTTTTGCTTACTTGAAGCCTCTATCCTAAGAGGAATAGAAAAATAATTATGCAAAAACTTAGTACAACTTGGAAAAGAGATACTAAGAAGTGTAGAGCGCTATAAACATTTATAATAGGGATAACTGGAGACCCACAATCTGAAAAGTGGGGATGTGAGAGAAGGCCTGCCTTGAAAAGTTATGAGATTTTGAGGAATAATAATTAAGTATCAAGGGAGAGGAAAGCATTCTAGGCAAGGGGAATATCAGAGTATGCTCAGGAACACAGAGAGGGAAAGACTGGTAGGAGAAGTTAGATCAAGTTATACACAGTCATGGAAGGCTATGAAAAGATCTTGTATTTTATTCTGGAAGCAATTGGAAAACTTGGTGGAGCTCTATCAAAGGAGTGGTCCAGCCAAATTTGCATTTTAAAAAGATCCCTCTGGCTGCAATTTGGAGAATGAACTTAAAGGCAAGAATGAAATCTAGAGACTAGCAATGAGGTTAGCTAAATAGTATTCAAGAGCCCCATATCCACAGGAAGACATACACGAGTTTGATATCTGGCTTTGCCATTTATTAGCATTATTAACTTGAGTGAGTTGCTCAATTTCTCTAACCCTTAATTTCCTCATCTCTACAATGGGGGTTAGCATATCTTGTGGGGGTAGTTATGAAGATTAAATGAGGTAAACCATACCAAAACACATAAAACATTACCCAGTAACCTAGTTAAGTATCCATCCTAGTTGCTGGTAGCATTTGTTATGATCTAAATGTGTCTCCCAAAATTCCTGTGTTGAAACCTACTGGTGAGGTTTCAACACAGGAATTAAGAGGTGAGGCCTTTAGGAGGTGATTAAGTCATGAGGGCAGAGCACTCATGAATGGGATTAGCAACCTTTTAAAAGAGCTGGGGAGAATTAGCTAGGCCCTTTTTTCCTTTCATCCCTTCTGCCATATGACAGCACAGAGTTCGTCCCTTCTAGAAGACACAACAATAAGGAGCCATCTTTTATTTTTATTTTATTTTATTTTTTAATTACACTTTAAATTCTAGGGTACATGTGCACAATGCTCTGGTTTGTTACATAGGTATACATGTGCCATGTTGGTGTGCTGCACCCATTAACTCGTCATTTACATTAGGTATTTCTCTTAATGCTATCCCTCCCCCAGACCCCCAGCTCCTGACAGGCCCCAGTGTGTGATGTTTCCCTCCCTGTGTCCATGTGTTCTCATTGTTCAGCTCCCACCCATGACTGAGAACATGCGGTGTTTGGTTTTCTGTCCTTGTGATAGTTTGCTTAGAATGATGGTTTCCAGCTTCATCCATGTCCCTGCAAAGGACATGAACTCATCCTTTTTTATGGCTGCATAGTATCCTATGGTGTATATGTGACACATTTTCTTAATCCAGTCTATCATTGATGGACATTTGGGTTGGTTCCAAGTTTTGCTATTGTGAATAGTGCTGCAATAAACATACATGTGCATGTGTCTCTGTAGTAGCATGATTTACAATCCTTGGGGTATATATCCAGTAATGGGATCACTGGGTCAAATGGTATTTCTAGTTCTAGATCTTTGAGGAATCACCATACTGTCTTCCACAACGGTTGAACTAATTTACACTCCCACCAACAGTGTAAAAGCGTTCCTATTTTCCACATCCTCTCCAGCATCTGTTGTTTCCTGATTTTTAATGATCACTATTCTAACTGGCATGAGATGGTATCTCATTGTGGTTTTGATTTGCATTTCTCTGATGACCAGTGATGATGAGCATTTTTTTCATATGTCTGTTGGCTGCATAAATGTCTTCTTTTAAGAAATGTCTGTTCATATCCTTTGCCCACTTTTTGATGGGGTTGTTTTTTTTCTTGTAAATTTGTTTAAGTTCTTTGTAGATTCTGGATATTAGCCCTTTGTCAGATGGGTGGATTGCAAAGATTTTCTCCCATTCTTTAGGTTGCCTGTTCACTCGGATGATAGTTCCTTTTGCTGTGCAGAAGCTCTTTAGTTTAATTAGATCCCATTTGTCTATTTTGGCTTTTGTTGCCATTGCTTTTGGTGTTTTAGTCATGAAGTCTTTGCCCATGCCTATGTCCTGAATGGTATTGCCTAGGTTTTCTTCTAGGGTTTTCATGGTTTTAGGTCTTACATTTAAGTCTTTAATCCACCTTGAGTTAATTTTTGTATACAGTATAAGGAAGGGATCCAGTTTCAGCTTTCTACATATGGCTAGCCAGTTTTTCCAGCACCATTTATTAAATAGGGAATCCTTTCCCCATTGCTTGTTTTTGTCAGGTTTGTCAAAGATCAGTTGGTTGTAGATGTGTGGTGTTATTTCTGAGGCCTCTGTTCTGTTCCATTAGTCTGTATCTCTGTTTTGGTACCAGTACCATGCTGTTTTGGTTACTGTAGCCTCATAGTATAGTTTGAAGTCAGGTAACATGATGCTTCCAGCTTTGTTCTTTTTGCTTAGGATTGTCTTGGCCATGCGGGCTATTATTTGGTTCCATATGAGCTTTAAAGCAGTTTTTTCCAATTCTGTGAACAAAGTCAGTGGTAGCTTGATGGGGATAGCATTGAATCCATAAATTACCTTGGGCAGTATGGACATTTTCATGATATTGATTCTTCCTATCCATGAGCATGGAATGTTCTTCCATTTGTTTGTGTCCTCTTTTATTTTTTTGAGCAGTGGTTTGTAGTTCTCCTTGAAGAGGTCCTTCACATCAACAAGAGGCCATCTTGAAGCAGAGAGAGCAGCTCTCCTCAGACACTGAATCTACCAGTGACTTGATCTTGTACTTCCCAGCTTCCAGAACTGTGAGAAATAAATTTCTGCTCTTTGAAAATTACCTAATCTCAGATATTTTGTTGTAGCAGCAAGAATGGACTAAGATGGCATCATGATTTCTTTATTACAGTAGTCTATGCTGGAGATGATGATAGCTACAACCATGTAATAGCAATGGAGATGAAGAGAGGTAAATGGATTTGAAACATTCGTAAGTTAAAACCACATGGCCTCTAAGGTGGTGGAATTTGGTTGATGACCAAAATTCAAGTCACTTCAGCCTTTCAGGTCCAGAAATGTAATTTTGTTAGTGTATTTTGAGTTCATTCAGTTTATACTAGTTCAACTCACAAGAGCCCAATGGCAAATCAGAGTCCAATGAATTAATGGAGAACAATAATTTACAAAAAGCTTTTTATGTCTTCTGGTCATCACATGTTTCCCTATGTAGGAGGTCAAATTCGAATCATAAGATGGGTTGGGAAGCATGAAATCAGAGCATCAGAGTTAGCTGGATGGCTTAAATGGCTCCTTTCCTCAAGCCTGATATACTCAGCTCCCTTACTGAGATAGATTGTATAATAGTTGTTTCTGCTCAAGCATTTCTATCTGCCTAAAATGCCTTTCCCAACTTTGTTCAGCTGGCTATCTCTTCCTTATCTTTTAGGACTCAGCCTAGTGTCATCTCCTCTACAACGTTTTCTAAATATTCTGAGGTTGGATTAAGCCTCTTTCCTCTAAGATCTCACAACACCATATTGCAAACCTCTATTTCCAAATGACCGTATTTCATTACAAACATTTCTCTTGGTTGTTCTCATCTATTAGATTCGAACCTTCTTGACAGTACAGAATCTATCTTTTTGAGCTAGTCTTTTGTGCATCAAGCATCTATTACCTAGTAGAAGCTCAGAAAATATTGGTTGAACTGTAGACATGCCCAGCATATCAACAGATAGGCTATGCATTACCAAAAAGAAAGGGGCCTTTGCTACTGAACAGTATCAGAGACACAATGTTCAATAGTTGTCCTTTGTTCTTTTTTTGCTAGTCTCCAAACAAACCACCTCCTTTTTACTGATTTATTCAGTGTTACCACAGTTAATCAGGTCTATCTTTCTTTTGCATTCATGTGTTGATTAGATTTCTAGGCTGGCTAGTTTTTTACATGGGAAACATTTTGCCTCTCAATAGTACTTCTGCAAAATCACTTGCAGATTTGATTATTTAATTCTCACCGAGTACCCACATTCAGGCATCTTATTGCAAGTCTCTGTGCACCAAGAGTTACTAGAATCCCACAAAGGTTTTCATAGCTCCCATAAGAAAGACACAAGCAAAGTTCAGAGGCTGCAGAGATAGAGCTTAAGTGTATAAGGGAAAAGGAGATCATGAGAGATTTGGAGGCCAGGTAAAGAAGAATGGGTGGAAGTTTGAGAGGTTGGAAAATGAGGTAAGGCAATGGACAGCATGAAGAAAGATACCAAGTTAGAAATATGTCACACCATTCAGCATTGTTTGGGGAGGACAAATATGAGAGTTCTAGTTGGTTAGAACATTTGATTTGAGTAAGTGGGTTGAGTGGGATAAACTTGCAAAAGTAGTGTGGTCAGGGCCAAATTTTGGGGAGGTTTTTAATGTTAGATTAAAGATTCTGACTTTATTTGGCAGGCAATAAGGAACCATTGAAAACTGCGCAATGGAAGAATATCATACACAAAATGGCTTATAAATCCCTAAATACCATTTTATAGTTGTCTAATTCTTTGCAGTTATAGATCACTTTCTTGTGTATTATCTCTTTTAATCCTCATCATATCTTGTGAGAGAGGTATCATTGTCTTTATTTTATAGAGGAAAAGACTGACGAAGCTCAGGGAATTTTCATGTCTTCTGGTCATTACATGCTTCACCTCAAATCCCATAACTAGAAAATGTAGAACTTGGAAACTTGAATCTAGGCTTTCTGACTCCAAGTTCAGTGCTCTTGACATATAAAATACAATCCTTAAGAAGATGAACTAGTGCTCTGATAGCAGAATTTTATAAAAATTATAAGAGTGTAGAGAATAAGCACTTGGTAAATGATTAATATCAGAGAATTTCATTTGTAGAAAAAGATGGGAACTTAAGAAGTAAGGAGGCCTCAAATTAAGATGTTATTAGAGAGAACACAAGGGTTATTTATCCCTCAATTTTATCTTTATTTGTAGAATGAAAGTGGTCAAAGGAATTTCAAGAGTCAGTGAAGAGTAGAAGCAAATGTGTTTGCTGTTGAGAGTGAAGGTGGTGGGTGAGGGGGGGAAGAGGACTAGAAAATTTCCAACCTCTTGAAACATTACTAGCTAAAATCTCTTTCATCTGCCTATAGGAAAGTGTCTCTGCCTGATGTGGTCCTGGGTGATGTCTCAGATCACACACGACCTTGGATACATCACTTTATGAAAATTGCATTGTATTTGGTAGTCCAAGTGTTGTAAAGAGTAAAAAACCTGCTATATACAGTCTTTACCAGTTGACATGAGCTTTCAAGTTTACTGATTTTCTTCTGCAAACAAAGCCATTAATGTTATCTCCATTTTTACAAATGAGATTATTGAGGCTCATGAAGGTGCTGGGACTTGCTTTAGAATCTGGAATGTCTACCCTGTGCAATATGGTAGCTACTAGTAACATGTGGCTACTGAGTACTTAAAATGTGGCTAGTCTGTGGTCAGATGTGCTATAAGTGTAACATACATGCTGGAATTCGAAGTCTTTGTATGAAAAAATGATGTAAATTGCTCAATAAATGTATATATTTGATTACATGTTAACTATTTTGCATATATTAAGTCAAATCTGTTTATAAAATTAATTACACCTGTTTCTTTCTATGTGTTTATTAGAAAATTTTAAATTACCTGTAGGGTGTTTATTACATTTCTATTGGGAAGCAGTATTCTAGCTCATAAGTCTATAGCCAGGACTTGAACACTGGAAGGCCAGCATTCATTCCACCATAATTGCTTGTCTTAAAAGAGGTGGTAATAAAAATAATGATTTTTTGCTAATATTTACTGGGTAGTAGTCCCTGCTTCTAAGCACTTTACATCCATTAACTAATTTGATCTTCATCATAATTTGTTGACCTGGGTATTATTTTAAATATAATAGATCATTTTATTTTACAGAGGAGAAAGAGAAATTCAGTAACTTTCCAGAGTCACAGACTTAGTGGAGTCAGAATTCAGACTGAGGCAGTTTGCCTCCAGCGTGATCAGGAATGCCTTAGGAGTATCTCAGTTGGGTGAGTCTCAAAGAGACATTTGGATTGGCTTAACTTTATTTTTGTCATACCATAAGTCAGACAGTGTGTGAGAGACTATGTATATCATTTCATTAATCTTTACAACAACCCCAGTATATAGTTGTTATCCCTATTTTACAGATGAGCAAACTGAGGCTCAGAGAGGTTACATAATCTGCCCAAAGTTACAACACTAAGTATATACTAGATCGTGGTTTCTAATCCAGCCTGAATTCAAAGTTGATATTCATCACTATACCCGTCTATAGAAGAGGTGCATCTGAATCTCCTGGGGGCAATTCCCAGGCTAAACCCCAGACATATAAAGCAGTCTTGGCAGACTGCATTCTGGGAATTTGTTCTTTTTAGAATTGCTTCAGGTGATTTCCATCCTCAGCCAGGTTTGGCAATAACCATGCTGAGTCTTTCAACATTTTTTTTTTTCCCTGGGCGTCCCACGTCCTCACTCTCCTAAGAGCTGATAAATTATTTTATTTTATTTTATTTTTTTAGAGACCAGATCTCACTCTGTCACCCAGGCTGGAGCACAATGGCGTGACCACGGCTCACTGCAGCCTCGAACTCCTAGGCCAAGTGATTCTCCTGCATCAGCCTCCAAAGTAGCTGAGACTACAGGTGCTTACCACCATGCCTGGCTGATTTTCTAATTTTCTGTAGAGATGAGGGTCTTGCTGTGTTGCTCAGGCTGGTCTCGAACTCCTGGGCTCAAGTGAGCCTGCCACCTCGGCCTCCCACAGTGTTGGGATTACAGATGTGAGGCACTGCACCAGGTCTGACTTAAAAAAAATAATAATAAAGAAAAGAAACAAATAAAAACAGTATTTCTTTGAAGCACCCTTTAGTGGGACTGACCATTCATCTCAACAGGATCCCTGCTTCTCTCAAATCTTATCATCTGCACCAAAATGTGGGGCCTGACAGTTTAATTAAGAAGGGAAAAGCATAGATTTCAGAGATAAAATAGCCATTCCTCCTGAAGACTCTCTTAGTAAGCATCTAAGCAGTCTAGGGCTGTGTCTGAAGTGTGTGGGGTGGGGTTTGGTGCAGCAGAGGTGGTGAGGGATGGAGGAAGGGGCACTTTAGTAGGAGACTCACAGGCTCTTGAGGTGATTTACAGGGTTCTGGATGATTCAGTAAGAACCCCTGGATCTGAATGAAGACACTAAACAAAAAAAGCCTAGCAACTCTTTTTGGGTTGGGGTTTTCTGTGTGTATTAGGAAAGGTTAACAGTTACGATTTTTGCAGCCTCTGTGGGTAGACAAACAGTTGCTTTATGTGACAGATTCAGAACTTCCAATGAAATATAAAATTAGGCCTCAGGTTTCATGGCAACCCAACTCCACACAGTAGCAAACAAGAATTGTTTGAGAATGAGAGAAAGAAGCCAACACTGTGTATGTCACAGCTAGCTCACTTTCCTTTGGCCGATTTCTCCTAATTTAGCAGTACTTCCGTTCCTGCCCTAATTTCCCCTGGTTTGTAAACTACGTCACTTAACTGAACTCAGCTCCAGACTTTAGAAAAACAAAATTTTGCATTTCAGCTATGGTTTTCTTGGCATTTCTCCCTCTGAAGAATTTTACTGAATTCTGATTTTTCCTTTTTACCCTTGAAAGATTGTAGCTATCAGCTGTGCTTACTTTTTCCCTGTTGGTTCCTTTCTAATGCAGTGTCTAACGCAGTATAATGCAATGTCTGTTTAAATGTGATTAAAGATTTCAGTGTTTGGTTTAGACCAATATTTACCAGTGAAATCCTGCCAACATAAATGTGCAGGCTAGGTAGAAAATATTGGCTTAAATCAATCTCCCCCTGAACACACACATACAGACAGGACTGTAAATGTTTTGCATGTCACTTCTGACATTTTGGCCTCTTGTTGCCAGCTTCATACATATAACAACTAGACACAGATTCTGAAAAGTCTTAAAACTGGGATGATCTAGGTTATAGATGCCTAAGGTAATTTTTAAAAGTTGTTTTCTCATTAGTGAAGGTTTGATGTTTTTGGTTTTTGTTTTGATGGTTCTTCTGGCATTTATCATATAATATCATGTTATCTAGTTTGGAAGATTTCCTTGAATTATGTGAATTTGTATTATTTGAAGTAGTAGTAAACAAAGGAATATTAATCTTTTAATGAAGAGATTATACTACAAAGTTCGTTGCAGAAACATACAGCAGACATTTTGAGATTGTTGAATCAGCCTTGCTGGGCGATTGCTTTAATTTAGCAATCATTTACTAAATTGAATTTACTCACTGATTGAACTTATTGAATGAATGAATTACTGCTACACTCTGACTGGATTTCAAATAGTTGCAGTTTGGATTAGAAATTATTTTTCTGAAGCTGAATAGGCTAGGGAGCCAGCAGACAGAAGGCTCTAGCTGGCACCCAGCAGACACAGCCTCAGAAGAACCCAGGAGGGTGGAGAGTGAGTGAGGTTTACGTGGCAAGGCTCAGAACCAAGCCCTCAGTGAAAACTTTGAATTGCACAGTTCCCATACTACACTTCCTCTTAGGTAGGGAGGGCTGGGTCTGAGATGAGGAAGAGGGAATGACTCACCTACAAAAAAAAAGAAGGCCACTGAAGTTGCTAATGGTAAGGACTGAGCACTGCTTGATAAACAGCAAGCATTTAATAAATACTTGCCTTCACTTTGTGAGGCCAAGGGAGGCGGATCATGAGGTCAGGAATTCGAGACCAGCCTGACCAACATGGTGAAATTCCGTCTCTATTAAAAAAAAAAAAAAAAAAAAAAAAAATATATATATATATATATATATATATATATATATATATATATATTCTTTCCTGGAAGTCAGCATAATTTGTAAATACATAATCCTTTTTGTGTGTATCAGTATACTGCCTCTTTTTCCTTCTTGACAACGAGATGCATGATGTCTTGTTCACCCTAGTATGCTCATAGACAAGGATAGTGCTTGGCACTTAGGAAGTAAGTAATTTTCTTCACAAGTAATGGCCTATAAAGGCTCATAATTTCACTTTCTTTTATATATATATATATATAAAAATTAGCCTGGCATAGTGGCGTGTGCCTGTAATCCCAGCTACCTAGGAGGCTGAGGCAGGAGAATCGCTTGAATCCTGGAGGCGGAAGTTGTACTGAGTCGAGATTGTGCCACTGCACTCCAGCCTGGGTGACAGAGTGAGACTCTGTTTCCAAAAAAATAAAATAAAATAAATATTTGCCTTATGAACAGGTGAAATTAGATGCATTAACCTACTGTAATTTGTGGTGTTGAGTGTAGAATTTTCCAGTCAAGACTCAGGAACAGAAATAACTTCTATGCCTAATAGTGATAAAATATGTTTTACTTTCCCTAACTCCAAATGCTTAAGAGCTTGCGCAATAAAAATTGAAGGACTCTAAGGGGATGGATATAAAAAACAATGCTAATCATTGCAACCATCAATTGAGAGTCAACCCTGAACAAAATATCTCTAATACTCAAAACAACCTGTGAGATAGATTTGTTATCATTAATTTATAGAAGACAGAACAAATGGGAAGAGAATGATGTATGGGTAAAGGTGGCCTGGGAGCCTGGACTTAATAGATCCCAGTGAGGGGTACGAGAGTGAAAGACACAGTTGTCATTTTCCTCAAGGAATGTGTGTCTAGGAGGGGAGAAGTGCATAGACACAAAGTGAAAACAGCAAGGGCAAACCATGGACTGCAGTTGGATCATCAGAGAAGGACTGGGAGCAGCACAGGTGTGCTTGTGCTTTGAACAGAGCAGGTACTTCATAAGTGTTTGTGAAAATGCACTGAATTAAACTGAATTACAAGCCAGGTAATGGTAACCATAGGAGGAATGGCATGGAGGCCAAAATGAAATGTGAAGCAGAGACGAGATAGGTCACACTGAACAGAGTGATGAAAAAACATTGGAGGTTGGGCACGGTGGCTCAAGCCTGTAATCCCAGCACTTTGGGAGGCCGAGGCGGGGGGATCACCTGAGGTCAGGAGTTTGAAACCAGCCTGGCTAACATGGTGAAACCCCATCTCTACTGTGGCTAACACAAAAATTAGCCATGCATAGTGGTGGGTGCCTGTAATCCCAGCTACTCGGTAGACTGAGGTGGGAGACTTGCTTGAACCTGGGAGGCGGAGGGTGCAGTGAGCCAAGATCATGCCACTGCACTCCAGGCTGGGCTTAACAGTGAGATTCCATCTCAAAAACAAAACAAAACAAAAACAAACAGAAACAAAAAACAAAACAAAACAAAAAACGAAAACAGAAAACAACAAACAAACAGAAACAGTGGAATTAGATCATGAAATGAGACCAAGAAGTTTGGATTTGATACAGGAATAGCATGGAGCTATTGTAGTTCTTGAACAGGGGTGAGGCATGAGGGGAGAGGGAATGTGCAACAATGCAGCTGGCAGGAGGATATAAGATGGCTCTCAATGGGAAGTAGCTAGAGTTGGGAACCTGGGGAAGATTCTACTGTCAGGATTACCTATGTAGGCTAGAATAGGTGGTAGCAATAAGATGACAGAGAAGAGCTAAGTTCTAAGCAATGTTTGGAAGGCAAAAATATATGTTTAAGGGATGGGATATGGAGGATCGGAGAGAGGAGTCTCCAAAATCATCACAAAGGGTGACAATTGTGTCCAAAATTGTCACAAAACCTTGGAGTGGGACACAAGAGCAGAAACACTGATACATGTGAGGGAGTTAGGGGAGGAGGGGGAGATGTGTTAATTATTTACCACATTGAGTTTGTCTTGACTCCCACGTGGTTACAAAGATTTAGGGTGCATCCATAACAAGTGGAGGAGCCCCAGGCATGGATTGCGGCGAAGGATTATAAATCTCCAGGCCACTGTGCTGCCTTCTCATTGGTTCCTGAAGAAAGGTCAGGGACAAATACTTACAAGAGATTTTCCCCAAATTATCTCAGCAACTCCTTGCTCTCTTCCAGTCACTCTACCCCCATTTCCTCAGTTCCCAGTTGCCACACAGTCAAAGCAAAGCTATGAGTGATAACTGTTTTGGATGATTTCCAACTCTGCAGGGCACAAGCTTAATGCAGGAGATTTCTCTCTCCTCAGCATCTGTAAGGAACCAGGCCAAATCTTCCGGGATGGAAAGGATTATTGAACCTGGAAGGGGCCTTAGAGACTGACTGTACTTAATCCAACTCCTTGGTTCGCATATGATGAGACTGAGGCCAGGAGAAGGGAAGTGAATCTTCAAGGAAACAGCCATTCCCTCCATGAAACGGAAAGAAGCAAGTTTCTCCAACAAGGTGCAGAGGCAACAAGAAGGGTAAATCACTCAGTCACTGCCACTGAGGCACTTACAGTCCAGCAAGACTGTTTTGAGAGTAGAAGTTATTCTATTCTAGGATTCTAGAAGTAATTTCAGAGTAGAGTACTTCTCCTTGGATGGGCATGTTAGAGAAGGCTTCCTGGAGGAAGTTATGCATTGTCACAGTTTTAAAGGATAAATAGGAGCTTGCCTGGCAAGAGATAGAGAAAGAAGGTAAGTGCATTTCAAGCAGAGGGAAAAAGCAAAGAGACTTAACACTCTATGGTGCTTGGAGTTACTACAAGTGATAAGTAATTGTATGGTAATTGATGATAGAGGAGGAACCACTGGAGAGGCAGGCAGAACACTGCTAGAATTTAAAAAGTGGGTTTGGGGTTGTTTGTAATTAAAATGTGAAGCAGATATCCACAAGGTTGTGAGTGATGTTCTAAAGAGATGCAGTCAGAACCAAAGACATAAAAAGTGCTACAGAGCAGAGGAAAACTTTTTCAAGAGCCAGACAATAAATATTTTAGATTTCTGGGTCATACGGTCTCTGTTGCAAACAACTCTGCCATTTGAGCACGAAGGCCATCACAGATCATACATAAACAAAGAGTTGTGTTCCAATAACACTTTATTTGCAAAATCACGTGGCTGGCCCATGGGCTATAGTTTGTCGATCATGCTATAGAGAAATTTTGAGATCCTGAAATCACTCTCCTAAAGATGTCTGCATCCTAATCCCTGCAACCTGTAAACATGTGCTGTTCTATGGCAAAAGGTAGCAGATGGAGTTAAGTTTGCTAAGGAGGTAACACAAAAATAAGGAGATTATTTTGGCTTATCCAGTTGGGCCCGATGTAATTGAAAGTGTTCTTAATGCTGAAGAGGGAAGCAGAAGATTTAGTGTCACAGTGATGGGAGGTGAGAAAGGTCTGATCAGCTATTGCTGCCTTTGAAGATGAAAAGGGGCCGGGAGCCAAGGAATGCAAGCAACCTCTAAAAGCTGGAAGAGACAGGAAAATGGATGTTCCCTTAGAGTCTCTAGAAAGAAACACAGCCTTGCCAAAACCACGGTTTATGTTGTTTTAAGCCACCAAGTTTGTGTAACATTTATTGCAGCAATAGGAAACTAATACCAAGACTCCCACGTGAGCAAAACCTTCTAAACGTTCTAGAGAAACCCAAGCCTCCAGAATTAAGAATGGAGGTTCAACATCCACTTAAATCCCTCACTTAGATGAAAAGAGTAGGTTAAAGAAATGTGGTTTTAGATGTGAGGAAATGAGGTAATGCTTTCAGGAAGTGTTTAAAAGGAGCTGCTTTTACAATTGAAAAAGCTTTGCAGATCCCTGATGAAGAGTAAGCGGCACTGAGGTGAATTTCTCTTTATCTGTGTTTCTCTAGAGGTTCCCAGGCCTATACATTTGGGGATTTATACCTAAGGAAGGAGAAGCTCTGCATGAAGGTAAAGATGAAGGTCTCAGAGCAGGTCCCTATATGCAGTGCTCAGAGTGGGGAAGTGGCGGTCAGGTATCAGCCCTGACTTTCTATTCCACTGGCATTAGGTCACCCTCTGTCTCCACTCTGTGCCACTTTACCATTTACATCATGGGGAATACACTTTGCTGCTTTAAAATGAGGGAAATGAGAAAATCACGCTGGTGACATTTGACAAAGGAGACAGCATTCCAAAGATGAACTTGAGCAGGCCTGGCATGTGCATGCCATATTAGGGGTCACCTCAGAGACTGCTGCTGCTGGGCACTCAGAGAGGGGGATCAGTGGAGGTCAAAGTCTCCCAGCCAGAAATTCTCTCAAGCTATCTGTCATGGCTGTGAGTGGAGGTTGTGGATTCTAACCTCCCTTCTGCATAGTAAACATATTGAAAGCAAAGGCCTCCTCCCAGCACCTAACTGAGTGCTTCTGCTCCATAGATGCAGTCACTGCAAAGTGGCTGATTATCTGGTAAAATAAAGGAGACAGTGAAGGCATGTCTTCTCATAACAATGATGATTTGTATAAATCTGTAAAGTACATTTCAATATGCAAAACAGTCTCACATTGTCTCAAAGTATCCTCATAGCAATGCTATGATGTCGGTATTAGCAAACCTATTTCGCTGATAAAGAGAATGTGTTTCACAGACATTGAGTAACTGGCAAGAACTCCACAGCCAGTAGATGGAAAAGCTGAAGCTTGAACCCAGGTCTTTAATTTTTTAGGTTGGAGCTCAGCTGCACTGCATAACTAGTTCTCCCTTCTTTCCTTCCTTCTCTTTCTCCCTCTCCTAAAAATCTTGAGTATTTATTTTGTACCAGACAACACCATTCAAGATCCCATGGATACAAAATTAACTAAGGCAAGGTTCTATACCCAAAGATAACAGTTCAACAGGGGAGACAGACATGTCAATGTATAAATTGTGATACAACCTAATATTAAGACATTCATTGAGCACTCAATATGGGTTAGGCACTATACTAAAGACTTGACATACTATTAATGTTTAACACCTTACAAAGTAGGCATTACCTTCCCCATTTTACAGATAAGGAAACAGGTTTAATTAGGAGATATACGTAATGTAAATGACGAGTTAATGGGTGCAGCACACCAACATGGCACATGTATACATATATAACAAATCTGCACGTTGTGCACATGTACCCTAGAACTTAAAGTATAATAAAAAAAAAAGAAAAAGAAAAAAAAGGGAACAAAAAGAAAACAGGTTTAGAGTCATTAAAGATATAGTAAGTGTCAGCCAGGATCGTCATTCTCTCTTGACTCCAGGTCTTATACTCTTAGCCACTATACTGTGCTATCGTGATGTAAGTATTAGCACGCAGCTGTATAGTGGAGGCAGCGTGAGAGCAATGGAAAGACGGCTTGACTGCCCAGGACAACTAGAGGAGAATGCTCTTAGGAAGCAGGACATGTGCAGCACAGAGAAATGAGCTTGGTCATTTAAAGATGATCTTTAAGGTTGGTTTCTGCTCTAAAAATTGAATATGAGAAGAGGGTATCCTAGAAATTGAATTCCACTTAAAGATACTCTTTTTTCTGAGTAACTATTACATGCAAAGCATTGTCCAAGGGATTCCATGGAGAATAAGATTCAAGCCCAAATTTAAAGCAGATAACAGTCCTCCATTTGCACGGAGAGAGTGGAGGTGAAGCTACCTCCTGAGGGCAGTGTGGAAGAGAAGAAAGTGTTCTGAACGGGGTATTGGGAGATTTTAGTTCCAGTCCCAGCTTTACCACCAGCTCACTCTAAAAGAAAGCCCCTTAGCCTCTATGAGCCCTAGTTCTTCAGCTGTGAAATGTGGGTGTTGCACCAGATGATGTCTAGAGGTCTCTTTCTGCTCCAATGTTCCACTATTCTAAAATTCATCAAGAAATTACAGAAAGGCACAGGGCTTACTTGAGAATCTGGGAGCAGAGAGGAGGAGAGTAGTTCCTCTATCAGAGGCCCTCCCACATGAGGCTCCCTTGGCACCTGAATTTTGTAGGTGCCCAGAGGCCACAGGATGTAAGCTACCAAGGTTCCAAGCCTGCTATCATCAGCCTGGAAAAATTCCCTTAAATATTGAAGTAACAAAACAGTGGGAGAGCCCGGCAGGTACTACCCCAGGAGGTCAATGTTTACCTTGTACCTCAACAGCACTAAGTGGCTGCTTGAAGCCATCATACTATTATTACTGCTATTATCATAATAGAATTATGGTAACCGACACTATTTATTGGTATAATTCTGAGCATAAGGTGCCATGAGGGGTGCATTTCTTACAATTACCTATTCCTCTAGGTAAGTCTAACAAGTGCTATGATCTCCATTCTAGAAATGAAATCTATGGCCCTAGGAGATTAATAACTTGCATCCAGTACACAGCCGCCAGTGAGTGGCAGGCACAGTCTGTCCTCCCATCCCAGACTGTCTGATTCCAAAGGCAAACTTATTCATCACCTGGCTAAACTTTGCTGCAATCTGTGGTGCTATGAATCTGGGTATTCCCCCTTCACATTGACCTGCAATGAGCAACTGAAAAAGATTTACAGCAAGAAAGAATCATACCATATTCTTGTCTTACAATTTGGCAAGTGCTGTCTTATATACCACATCATCTGATTCGCATAGAAGCCCACCGAGCTAGAGGGAGCATTATCTCTATTTTATAGAAGAAGAAACTGTGTCTCAAGGGAGGTTGAGCAACTTGGAGGTTTTATAAACCCATTCGCAACATTAAGCATGTACTTGTCTGCATTTCCAGCTGCTCTGGAACATCATTTTTTAGACCATTATGTCTTGTGTCTTAAAGTGTATGTAGTTATTTATATTTGTACTGCAGAATGGTTAACATAGAGCCTTCCCAGAAACACACTACTGAAAGGCAGGTGGTGTTTCCTTAAATCTTCCAGGACTAAGTGCACATCATTTCCAAACAACTAAGAATAGTTTGGTGAATCCTGAAATTCCAAACACTCATAATGACACAGGATTTTTTGTTTGTTTCAAAATTGTCAGTGCATTCATTGAATCCTAGCCTCTTTCCTGAATCGACAAAGTGTATGTACATTGGACTAAATGGTGAACCTTCTTTTTTCTAATTACAAGGCTCTTTGCAGTACTATAGAGTAGAACATACAGAACTTTCTTATAATTTTCTAATAACTATATCTAAATGCAATGTTAGCATAGCTCTGTATATGTTAGAAATGTATCTGTCAAGTTGCCTACACTTTCTATCTAATAAAAATGCATAAAAATGTACATAATCTTTTGTTTATGGGCCTCACATAATGGGACTCTTCTCATTAGAAAAGGTGGTAACTATTTGCATGGTTATATTAGTGGTTAAATCTACTGCAACAACTGTAGCATGAAACAACAGGAATGAATCTCATAAGTACCCATGTGGAGCAAAAAATGCCCAGATGTTAAAAAGTACATTAAATAGTATGATACCATTAATACAAAGCTCCAAAGAGACAAACACTAATCTTTGATATTAAGCCAGGATGTCAAGATGCTAGTTACCTTCAGGGTTTAGAGACTCGGAGGGACTTCTAGGGGCCTTCTATTGAATTGGTAATTATTTGTTTTTTTTTTTTTTTTTGGTCTGGGTAGTGGTTACATAGGTGTGTTCATTTTCTTAAAAATCACCGATTTCTACACTTGTGGTTTGTGCACTTTTCTCTCTGCATATGATACTTCAATAATAAGTTTCTGGAAAAAAATCCATGAACTCTCTAATTCCTTGCGCCTTAACATCTATAAGCAGCAATTTTATCCTTCCTCTGTCACCACTGCTTCACTTTGGAGCTTATCACTAGGAAGTGTTCCATCTCTATTTCTGAAATTCCTCATCTGACCTCAGCTACCTTATCGGCCCAATTTTGCATTTCCTTCCTGGTTACTGGAGGCAAAGGCAAGGCAGGGTTTGAAAAAGTTCTGCCATTTACGGTTGTGGGTCTTTTTGTACACAGTTCACTCAATCTTAGTTTGAGGACCTCTATCTGTAAATTTGGGGTAGTAATGGGTACCTCATAAGTTTATCATTTATCTAATTTTTCCTATTATCACAAGGATAAAAAAATAATGTATGCAACAAGCAGATAAAGCCTAGCATAAAAGCACCCTTGGAAACCTGACCTTGGCCCGCGACTTAACTCCTTCATTCAGCAAATATCAAGCAGACATTTGCCCAGTCTGCTTGACTCTTTACCTAACATTAATTTCATCAACAGTAATTTAAACACAACAACAATAACAACAAGAACAACATCAACAAAACGGTACTCACCACCACCTGAGAATTCCTGGAAAACTCCCATTGTTCATATTTTCTCTTCTACTTCCATAGCTGAACAGCATGGAAAGTAGATTGATTAGGGCTACCACAAATGCACTACTCTACCCTCAGCAAGGCCCTAAATCTGAGTTTACATCTCTTTACTGATTCTCCACGGTCATTATGTCAAGCCATTTCCACTATTCACAAATTCCCATTCCCATTTCAATCTTCTCACTTTTAACCAAGAACCCAACTTTCTACCTCACTGAGGAGGTAAAGGTCAATTTGAATTCCATCCACTTCACCACTTTGTGCTGTGGGGGCTTCTCTATCTCCACTTTTAACGATCTGCTTCAGTGTCCTCCTGGTTCCTGCTCCTCTGTCTCCTCTAGTTCCTTGCAGGACTTCACCAATTTCAGTTCTACCCTCATTGATTTACATCTTTACTTGCTTTCCATGGCTCTCATTGCTTCTACCTACATGTGCATTTATTTTTCTCCTATCCAACAACAACCTGAGAGCTTTTCTTTAGGCCCTGCTTCAACGATATTATATCTTTCTCCTTTTACTTCCATCTTCCAGAAAAATAATTTTAAATTTTGTTTCCACTTCTGCACCAGCCCCTCACTCTGCACTCTCTCTCTCTCTCTTTCTCTCTCTCTCATCCCAATGGCCTTCTAAATGTGAAATTCAGTGGAGACTTCTTCTTAGTCCCCATTGTCATCTGTCACATTTGACTTATATGAACTACATCTCTTTAGGCTACCCCATTTGTTTTCGTACCTTCAAATGTTATTTTCATTTAGATGCCTCCCAAATCATTGTCCCTGATCTTTTACCAAAGTGTCACATCTGTATTTCCAACTGATCACTGCACAGCACCACATAATTATTCTACTTCTATAAACTCATCATAAGACAGCCCATCTTACGGATGATACACTGTTCAGGGAAAATAGGGCATCAGATTTCCAGAACTGGCTATTTCACTAACTTACTGAGTGATCACAGGCAAGTTACTTACTCCCACTGGATTTTCTTCTACATGAAACAAAGGAATTGGGCATTATCATGATGCTCTTTATAGCTATACATTCTATAATGCAATATTTAAAAATGAGTAAGTCTTGTCCACCTACAATCTACTGATTTCCCTAGGTTTTCCATATTTTTGTGAATGGCACTGTCTTTCTCCCAGTCATATAAATATAAAATCTCAGCTTTATCTTCAATTCCTCCATTTCTCTCAAGTTCTACAACCCACTAGTTGGCAGGCTCTGGGATTTCTATCTCAAAAATATCTATTGCATTCAGTGCCTTCTTTCCTTTTGTCTTATTATAAAGTAGAATCAAATCTTCATTTGAATAACTAGGACTTCTGCAGTCACTCTCTTACTGGTCTCCATGTTTTACACCATATCAGATTGTTTTTCTTCATTTGTGACTCTTTTTACAAGTGCCAGCTCAAAAATATTTAGACGTCCACAAGTTTTCAAAGGTATAAAATAAAGACAAAGAACAAAATCCCTTAATTTGTTGTACAGGGTTTGTGACAACCAAGGTCTAACATCTCATGCTCTTATCCTTTAGCTATTCTCTGTTTCAACCACAGAGATGGACTTGTTACCAAGACAAGTTCTGTTATTTTCAGCGCATTGTCTTTGATTTGTTTTTCCTGGATGATGTCTTCTATAATCCCTTATTGAAATTTTTGCCATTGATCAAGGCCTACATCAGACTTCCTTGATTTCCATGTTGGATCTCCCTACTCAGAAACCCAGTCCATTGGGTACCTCTGCTGTGGCCCTTTGTCATGATCCAAGATGATTTTAAATGAGTTATGTCTGCTAATTTCTCCTATTATACTTGAGGATAGAGGCCTGTCACCTTTCATTCAGGAAAGTACTATTATTACAGGCTTGTGGTAGAAGAAGCATCACAGAATAAATTAATTACTTAATATTGAACTTAGTATATGATTTTTTAAAAGTCATAGGGAATCTGTTGTTAAGGAGTTACCAGGGAGACAAATTATTATCCAATGAGACAATCAGAAAACAGCATAAGATCATCTGACATAGCAACACCAAATTAAATTGCTTCTGCTTAGATTCCGATTTTGTTTCAGTACAGCTTTAAAGGACCTGGAGGATATTAGACACAAATCACCCTGGTTCACCTTTTTCCTATGAATAAAATGTAGACTTGTCAGGTTCAGCCCAAAACAAACAAACAAACAAACAAACAAACAAACAGGACACCCAGTTAAATTTAAATTTCAGATAATACTCTTTTCAGTTATTATGCTACAATTAGTCTTTCTACTAAAAAAATTACCTGTTGTTTATCCGAAATTCAAATTTAATTAGGTATCCCATACTGTATCTAGCAACCTTAAATAAGAAGACTGTTTTTAACTATCTCTATGAGTCTTGCTTCTCCAACATTCTATGTTCAATAGCATTTTCAGAGAAGGGAAAGATAAAACTGTGCTGTTCCCTCTACCTGCAGTTCTTTTCCTCTAGGTTTTTGCATTCAGATTTTAAGCTCAATTATAGATTCCTGAAGCTTTTCCTGACTTCTTTAGCTAAAGCAGCACTTCTTTATCCCTCCAACCATCCCTTACTCCTTGCTTTCCAGTCACTCCTTATCCCATTATCTTGTTTTCATTGTCTGAAATTATCTTTTCACTCTCTTGTACACATGCACTGCACTTGCCTGTCTCTTCAAGTCATTAGAGTGTCATCTTCTGAGAGAAGGGCATTCACTGTCATGTTTACTGCTGTACACTAGCACCTATAACAGTGCCTGGCACAGGAAAAGCTTAACTAGCCAAATAATACTCCAGGTGCTAAAATGAATTTTGTGAGCCCTGAGGACCGAGGAGGTCCACAGAAAGAAAAGCTGAGTATGGGTTTATGTGATCAGGGAGAGCTTCTTGGAGGAAGTGGATTTTAGTAACGTCCTATAGCAGTAGTTTTAAAAGAAGGTAGGAATTGCTTGAATAAGGTGAGACACATTTTCCAAACCCGTATGTCCCTGCTCTCCCCATTCTCCTTGCTGTATCTATGAGAATTTAGTGTTGGAGAGGAGCACTGTGTTTATTGTCAAAAGGTTTCCCAGATTATTCTGATACGACCCCTCTACCTCATTTGAAGAGATCTATCTTAAAAGATGAGTAGAATTGGACTAAGTAGAAAGCATTAAGAGTGGTGTTATCTGCATGGAAAAATGTGACGAGCACAAAGAGAGGAAAAGGACCACTAAGTATGAGGGAGTGTGGAAGTACTGTTCAGATCAGAGCAGAGTTAAGGAGTTTAGGCTTTAGCTTATGGAGGATGGAGAACATAGGAAAGATTTCCAGAAGGAAATGAAAGAGTAAAAATGGGAATTGATAGGTGTATTTTTACCAGTGTCAGGAAACTGTGATGTAGCAAACATGGCAGTCCACTTCTTAGTTTTGTAAATAAAGTTTTACTGGAACCCAGTCATGCTCTTTTGTTTTATATTGCCTATGACTGCTTTTGCTGAAAATTCAGCACAATGCCTGTAATGTCTATCTCTTGTCAAACTCTGCAAGTCCTTTAAAATTTTGTCATTGCAGAAATGACCTCACTGACAAGATTGGACAAATTCATTTTGTAGGATGATGATATTAATATACTCATTAACTCCTAAATACTTGAAAGGATTTTGCACGGGTAGGTACTAGGTTAAATGCTGGGTTCCATATCTTCCTGAGTCGTGAGTCCTAGGTCTTGCTCATCATTGACCATATTTACTATACTCTACCTGCCTGTGGTTCTGATAACATATTTCAGTGGTGTGATGGTGTCTTCTAACCTGACACAAAATAGAAAACTATTGTTATAAATAACAACATAAGCAAGTTCAAGTCTCTTCCCAAAACTGATATCTGATAGCTACAGGTTTGGTATGAAGTTTGGTTCCCAGCAATAATACCAGACACATAAGCAGGCCAAGTGTCATGGTTAAGTTTCCCAGTAACTCCAAAAATATCTGCTCTTATCTCTTTTCCCATAAGGATACACAAACGCTAACCTCCATCCTTGTCACACTTCTGGTACTCTCTCAACTCTAAGGCTTACTTCTGGGAATGATCTAACATTTTAGGCAAATAACTAGAGTTTGGTTTCTTTGGATTCCTGAGAGCCTCCTTCTGGAAATGGTACTGTCTTGGATGATTTTAAAGGTTAGTCAAAGGGTACAAAGTTTCTATTAGGAAGAATAAGTTATGGAGATCTACTGTACAGCATGGTGACTATAGCTGATAATAAGGTATTGTATGCTTGAAAATTGCTGAGAGAGTAGATCTTAAATCTTCTTACCACAAATAAAAGTCTATGAAGTGACAGATTATATTAATAAGCATGATTTAATCATTTCACTGTGTGTATGTGTGTGTATGTGTATAGAAACACCACGCTATACACCATAAACATATATAATTTTTATTTGTCCATTATACCTTAATAAAGCTGGAGGGTAGGAGGAAGAGATTCCAATTCCCTCCCAGCCCTGAGGGCAATGTGGAAGCAAAACTTCCTCTTGGCTACAGCAGATCATGCAACATTTTCTCAAGAAATGTTGGGTCTACTGTTCAAGGTGTTGTGGTTACAATGGTGAAAAAATAAGCACTCCTGAATGACTTGTGAATAAGTATTCTTAGTGCCTAAATGGAGCTATATTCCAACACAGGCAATTGAATTAGAGTGGTATGAACAGAATGTGGGTAATCTTTGGATGCCATGGAAATCCATAGGATGGGCATCTAGCAAGGTCTTGGGTCTTCTTAGAGGAAGTGGTTTCCAAGTGATAAACTGAAGGAGTTACACACAGATTGGGGAGGGAAACCTCAAGAAGAGCAGGTATGAAAGCCCAGAAAGAGAAGAGCACCAGCGTGTATGTTGACAGTGTTTTATAATTAACTGTTGATCATCTCAGCATAGCCAAAAAGCCTTATAGTAGATTCTAATCACTCTCTGATGTGTTGCACAAGAAAGCAAGAACTTTTGCTTTTATTTTGCTTTTCGTACTGCCACCAAATCTTTTGGTGAACGCTGACCAGTCACTTTACCTTTCGGAACATCAACTTCTCATTTGTCAGATGAGGTTAAGAATATTGGCCCTTGCAGGACTTTATGGTAATTCAATGAGACTACAGGTGGGAAAGTGTTTTGTAACCTCTAAAACACAAGAGATTACTATTCTAATTCCAGTCACCACCCAGGCCACTCCCTGTTTCCATCCTCAATTGCCCATCTAGATTTGCTCAACAAATGAAAGCTAATTTTAATGTCATCTGCTGACAGTAAATCAATCAGGTGATCAAAGCCAAAAGACCAGTTTGTAGATTTTCCCAAGCCACATAACACCACAGCGTATGTGTTGGTAACAGATGACAGTAGGATGACCATCAAGGACACATCTGTGGTTCTTTTTTATAAATGTGGAAACTGGTACAGGGAAGAGTCTTAGGAATGTCACCCAGCTAGGGAGCTGATGCTCAGAGAGGCTGGTTTGTGGATGTGCTTTTCCATTGCCTCCTGTCTGCAAGGCCAGTGGGTCACATCTGCTTCAAGTTCTTCTTGATTCCTCTAGAAATGAGTATAGGACAGAGCACTGCAATTTAGAAGCAGTGTAGCTTTCCCCATTTTCACCCAGCGATGCTGTGTTCTAATCTCTCTTTGCTTCTAGGCTTACTGTAGTTGAACAGTCCAAACCTCTGTGGTTTGAGAGGCTAATGACCACCTCCTAGACAAAGTAAATAAGTTGGCTGAGCAGTAAGCTCCAAGATTTAGGAAGAGCTTTCTCTAGAGTTACAAAAGCCCAGCGAACATGTTACTTGTATCTCTCCCATCACAAAGTCATGAATTAGGAGAAGCTCAGCAGTAATCCCTTCAAGAAAAAGGTCTTTATAACTCACATGGGTAGAATAACCTGGCATTTGGGAAAGCAACTCAATTATGCCTGCTGGTAGAAAAAGCTATAGGATGAATTAATGACCTAATTTAGGTAGTATTTAAAATGAACTTTAGTATTTTTATTTAATTGTTCCTATTCTATCATGAGGTTACATTTATATGCTTGCAATATTTTTTCTCTAATCCTTCCTGAATTAAAAAACACGGATTGGCAATCTGGCATAGTTAGGAAAAAAAAGCATTGTCCTCGTAGTAAGAAGCCTGGTGGTCTCGCCCCTGCTTTCCTGCTTATAGCATTGAGGGTCCTGGCAAGTCATTAAGCCTCCCTGTGCCTCTGCTTCCTCCTGTGTGACATAGAGATAATATTACTAGTCCTTTTTTACCTCAGGATTAAATGGAGCAACAATGAAAACAACAACAAATGAAAGTGAAAATGGTTTGAGTATCATGATCTCTGACTCAGCCTCCAAGGCCCAAACCTCGTACAGGGCTGAGAATACAGGAGTCCCTTGGAAAATAGTTGCTAATCAAATGAGACGCCCCAAGTTGGATTTCTAAAATAATGAGAAATAAGAGTCCTTAAATTATTAAAAATTACCTATTGAAAAAAATCTGCTTCTCTAATATTGGTAATCTGGTGAGCATTAGAGCCATGTGAGGCCTAGAACATACTCGTAACTGTACTACGGGCCATTCATGAGCACACAGGAACTTTTCTTGTAAGTGTCTCAGAGAGCCACACTGCATGCGCATATGTGTAAACACACACACACATACATACTGACTCTTTTTCTCTCTTTACTAGAGAGACTATGGAGCCTGTTTGTGATATTAATAGCTTAATCTTCAGAGCTCAGCCACTTAAATATTATTTATCAGTAATGCTGTTTGGGTGAGAAAACCCAGTAAGAAAGTCAGAAAACCAGAGAATAAGCCATCTA
Organism: Macaca mulatta; assembly: GCF_049350105.2. NCBI lineage: Eukaryota > Metazoa > Chordata > Mammalia > Primates > Cercopithecidae > Macaca > Macaca mulatta. The sequence continues at coordinate 174,316,571 of NC_133406.1, forward strand.
TGAATAATGCATCTGGACACTGAAAATGGGACTGTATACAGCCAGCAGTGATTGCCTAATCCAGCCGGCATGGAGAGACTGCCCTGGCAGACAGTCACCTTCCTAATGGACCTCAGACCTCTGGGAAATCAAAAACATAAGCCAGGGTAAAGACCTTGAGTTCAGGGTCTGTGTCCAATTCATTTTTGTAGTCACAGCTATACACACACTGTAGGCATCCAATAAATGTTAGATGAATGTATGAATAAGTGAGTGACTGGGGAATGGAAAGAATTCTGGACTGGTAGTTGGAGATGTGGATTCTGGTCCACCCTCTATCATCAGCTATGTAAGTGCAGAGAAGTCACTCCAAATTGCTCTCCCTCACATGTGAAATGAGAAGGCTGGATAAATCAACAGTACACAGTCAATAAAATACAGTGAACTGGCTGATCTCTGAGCAAGGAGGTGCTACACTCTCCTCTCCACCTTAATGTGGTTTTCAGGTCCCTTGGTGGGCAAGGAGAAGTGAGTTCAGCCAGCAGTGATGTTACAGGCTGCATCCAGGAATGCAGTCTTAGTCCTGACGAGGTGCCAGAATTAAATCGCTAATATTCATTTCTATGATCAGTATCTCAGGAAGTCTCAAAGGGGAACTAAAATCAACAGAAAATTAATTTACTCAAGGCAGCCATTGGCTTTTGACGCCCACTCTGTTGCAGGGTGAGTCTGTCAACTCTGAGAATAAAACAGAACCTTTGAAAGTCTTTTCACATGGCTGAAGAAGGTAAAAACAAGAACACTAGAGAGAAAGACATTCCCCTAGATGTCTGTGTTTGTGCAATAGTGCCAATTTTTCCAAAATGCATTTTGTTTGATTTTACTGTTCATGCCATTATTAATTCATATATAACATATATTTTTCCTTATAATATTTATATTCTATAATCGAATTTATTGTTACTAAAAAGTTTTACAAATCAATAAAGGCAGAAAAAAGCATTTGATAAAATTCAATATCCCTTCATGATAAAAACTCTCAATACGTTAGGCATAGAAGGAACAAACCTCAACACAAAACAGGCAAACACACAGCTAACATCACAATGACTGAGGAAAAGCTAAAAGCTTTTGTCCTTTATCAGAAAGACAAAAAATAACAAATGCCAGCAAGGATGTGGAGGAAAGGGAACTCTTATAAACTGTTGGTGGGAAAGTAAGTTAGTATAGCTATTATGGAAAATGGTATGGAGGTTTTGCAACAAAGCTTAAATAGAATTGCCATATTACAGTGATCCCACTACTGGGTATTTATCCAAGGGAAAATAAATCAATGTATTGGAGAGATATCTATACCCCACATTTATTGCAGCACTATTGAGAATAGCCAAGATATGGAATTAGCCTAAATGTCCATCAACAAATGAATGGATAAAGGAAATGTGGCATATAATAATGGAATGCTATTCACTCATAAAAAAGAATGAAATTCTGTCATTCACAGCAACATGGATGAGCTTGGAGGACATTAAATAAAATAAGTCAGGTACAGAAAGACAAATACTGCAAGTTTCACTAATATCTGGGGGCTAAAAAACATTAAGCTCATAGTAGAGAGTAGAATTATGGTTATTATAGGCTAGGAAGATTAGTGGGAAGAGGAAGACAGAAAGTTCTGGTAAGGAACACAAAATTAGAGCCAGACAGGAAGAATAAGTTCTAGTTTTCTATTGCACTATAGGGTAAATATAGTTAATAACAATTTATTGTATATTTTCAAAGCTAGAAGAGAGGATTTTGAATGTTCCCAACACAAATAAATGATAAATGTTTAAGGTGATGAATATGCTAATTATTCTGATTTGATCATTATGCAGTGTATACATACATAAAAATATCACTCTGTATCCCACAAATATATACAATTATTTTGTGTCAACTAAACTTTTTCCTTTTTTCAAAAAGGAAAAAAACAGTACCATGGAATGACTATTATGAACACAATACTTTCTACTTCACTAAATGTTTTCAGATTCATGTGAAAGACATTTCAGGTTACAGTGATGAGCTCAGAGGAACCTTTCAGGGTAGAAGGCTGAATAGATGAAGTCTCAAGTTCCATTGCGTGGAACCTCTCCACAATTTTGGGGGGAATGGTTGGACAAGTGGAAATCTAAAAAAGATGTCAAGTGCAACACATACCTGACTTGCCACAAAATGGGTTTAACAGGAGCATTCTGAGAGTAGGTGGCTGGTAGAAAGAACACAAGCTTTGAAGTCTTGGACTCAAGTCCAGGCCCTACCCCATAAAAGTTGTGTGACCTTGCAAAGCAACTGTACTTACTTTTTTTAAATGGACAGCAGTTAACTTATCTTTAAAATGAATGCAATAATTTTCCCCATAGGTTCAACTTAAAGATGTAAAAGACCTGTGAAGTATCTAGCACATAGTAGGGGTTCCAGAAATGACAACCCTTCTCTTTTCCAGACAGCTTGGCCCTTCTGTGGTCTACTTGGTCCCCACCACTGAACCAACTAAGTAAGGCCTATTAGGTAGTCAGGCAAGCTTGCTTTTCTCCCAATTCCACTTACCAAAATGTTTTCTCTTTCCCCACTGGATATGCTCCTCTTCCTCCTATTTTCAAAATTTCAGTGAAAAGCCCCAGCCAGCATAATATGACTATAGTGACTTTGGAGTAATCTTCAACTTGAGAACAAAAGTATATTGTTCTGTTGATGAACTTTGTAAGTTATTAAATTAGCACAGTGCTATAGGATTTATCACTCTCTTTTATATCCTCTTAGTATGTATCTGAAGAGTTTATGAGGAGTGCACGCTGAAATGGTACCTACATTCATACCAATGATTAAAATGGCTTTGGGCAGATTTTTACATACAATAGGGTAAGTAATAGGACAACCTTGTTCACCAACCTAGTCAAATGTAAGGTAAGCAAACATATGGACTAATGAATGAATAATGGACTAATAAGCTGAATCATTTAACTTTACTACCTACACCATAATGAATGATACCATGCTAATGATTACCCCTAATCATTAGACCAGGACCTCTGGTGCTTTCAATGTGTTCCCCAAAGTACATGTGTTAGAAACTTAATCTCCAATCAATAGTGTTGACAGGTAGCACCTGTGAGGGGCAGAGCCCTTATGAATGGAGTAATATTATTATCACAGAAGCAGGTTAATTCTCTCAGGAGTGGGCTTCAATGAATAATATGTAATGAATAATATAATAAAAGGACTTTTTGGATAAATGCATGAGAAAATAAAAGCAAGGTAAAACCACTTTCTTGAGGACCTCTTTTCATTTTTACTGTTTCAGTAAGCTATAGAAATAAAGCAATGTCATCCTTTCATTTGGCCTGCCTTGTTTAAGAGTTTGGGAATTACTTTTTAAAGTTTGTGGGGTTTTTGTAGAAATATAGTATGTAGGGATATCTGTATGCTGACAAAATTCACAAAAACCCAAAACAATACCTTGGTTGTAGCACAATAAGTTACTTATAAAAGTACTGAGCATGGGAAAGACCCAAGTGAAAACCTGAAATACAAACATCTATTCATGAAATGGGAAACAGTAAAGGGTCTTATGTAATAACGGATTTTCTATCCTTATGGATCTTACACAAAATATTTGTCGAGGAAGCAAGTGAAACAGCTCCAAGAACACTGAGAAATGCAATCATTTTCCCCTGAGACTCTGAATCTGAATCTATGTGAGTCTAATATTCAGCAAATGGTGATATGGCTAAGAGATGTATGATATGAGACAAGAAGAAAGAGTCAAATGCCGATGGACAACGACTCAAAAACAGAACTGTAGAACTTCCACAGAATCAAACAGCTTGGAATGATTAAACTTAATTCTAGCCTGAAAACAACTTCTTTTGAAAGGCAACTGTTTCTACATGCATCTTGTGTCACTGAATGTCAGGCTCTGGAAGGGTCACCTCACAGGTGGGTCCCTAACTTCTCATTAAAGAAGGGATATGGAATTATTATGCACTTCATACACACTCCAAAAAATTTCATGTAAGAGTTGGTGAAAAATTCACATGAATAAGAGCTGCTATGAATTACTGATGGTCTATTATGTACAAGATACTCATTGATTCAACAAATATGTGCCAATCTCTCTTCTGAGTTCATGACAATGAACTGAAGTGACAAACATCCTAACCTCATGGAGCTTATATGCCATTATTTAATAGCATTCACACAATCCTAACCACAGCCATAGAAGGTTGTTATTCCTATTTTGCAAATGAGGAACCCGAGATTTAAAAGAATTAAGTAACATGCCTAAGGTCACAAAGCTAGTAACTGATGAGCCAGAAGTCAAATCCAGTTCTATACAGCTCCTCAGTCTGACTTCTTAGCTACTTTGCTACATTATCTCCTATTGGCAACAGAAAAAGAATTGCAATGAGGGTCAGAACATCAACTAAAAGAAGCTGAGCATTCTCCATAGAAGTATGCTTTCTTGTTTGTGGTAAACAGGCTACAGTTTACCAAGAAGTCAGCCCGCTCCCTACCAAGTGCCTGCCAGTAGGTAGGTCTCATTCATCCAGAATTTATTAGTCAGGTATGTGCCAAGCATTAGGCCAGATCCTGCGGATATCAAATAAGACACAGTTTTTGCCACCAATAAGTCTAGTGGGAAAGAAAAACATATAAATGGGTCATCATAACACAGCATGATAAGGCTGAGATAAAGATAAACCCAGGATGCTCAGGAGCGTGCAGAAGACAAACAGCCCTAGTAAGAGACGTTGACCTCTGAATTGGGTCTAAACCAGCGGGCGTTAGCCTCATGAACAAAGAGGAATTGGAGTGGGAAAGTACTCAAGTGCACTGAGCAGAGAGGGCGACACATGAAGGAAGTGAAAGACAGTATGGTGTTTGAGAAACTGCAAGTATTTTAGTGTGAAGGATGGAGTGCCAGAGAGATGTTCCTGAAAATTGGCTATATCGTGCTGTATTTTAACAAGGTGTGCGTTTAGAGGGTGCAGCAGAGAGGACAGAAATTGGAAAGTTATACATAGAAATCTACTACTGAGCTGTGAAATCTTTTTAAGGTCTTTGCCAACATTTATTTAAAACAACAAAAGAAAAGAATGGGGGCCAGGCACAGTGGCTCACTCCTGTAATCCCAGCACTTTGGGAAGCTGAAGTGGGAGGATCACTTCAGGTCAGGAGTTTGAGACCAACTTGGCCAACATGGTGAAACCCTGTCTCTACTGAAAATACAAAAATTTGCCAGGCATGGTGGTGTGCGCCTGCAGTTGTAGCTACATGGGAAGCTGAGCCAGGAGAATTGTTTGAACCTGGGAGGTGGAGGTTGAAGTGAGCCGAGATTGCACTACCGCACTCGCGACAGAGCAAGACTCGGTTTAAAAAGAAAAAAATAGAATGGAATAAAATATAATAGAATAGAAAATATCAAGTAAAACATATATAGTAAAGGTAAGTATTGTTTCACAAAACACACAGACATGTGGGGCTGAGTCTTAATGTAAAATATATGTTTTATTGTGAGTCATGATCAAAAAAGTTTGAAAGCCACTAATCTAGTCTGCCCCTACCAAGGGCCTGTCCCCTTTGAACTCTATCCAACAGGATTCCCTTGGACCTACTATTTATTCCTGTTGGGAGATAAAGAAAAGCCACTAGGAACAAACCTGTCCCAGGTTCTTAAACACTTCCCGTACTTCAAAGTCCCTGATCTACTTCTAAATCTCAAGTGGCCATACACATAAACTCTGATGATCCGGGCCTGTTTCTCATAAGCAATTAATATTTCAGTTTTAAAGAAGTGAGGAAAATATACACACAAAATGAAGCTTCAAATGATTTCAACAAAGTCTGGGGCCTGTGAAAGGTTCTCTGAGCCAGCTATGTTTTCCACCAAATGAATCACCCAGGTACAGAGCCAGGCATGAGTCATGAAACACACCCTATGCAATATCTTTGTCTTTTTTTTTTTTTTAACTGAGGGATTTTCCCTGAAAATTCTTTTTGGATTTCATTCCTCCACTTTCTCTTTTAACGTAGTCAATCCCTTAACAGTGTCTCTCCTTTTTGATTTTCCCTTTACTGTGTGTTTTTTTCCTCCTCTTTTGCTGGAACATTCTGAATTAATAAAAAGAGAAAAAATACCTAATATACAAAAAAAAAAAATACAGATAGACAAGAAAGAAACTTAAGATTTATTGCTTATTTCTTTTATATTTTTTACTGACCTGTTTGCAAAGCACAGGCATCAGAGAGAAACCTGAGAGAAGTGGTAAAATAAATACTTTTTACCTAAATTATTTGGCTGATTTGGGCTGCGAAGATAGTGAAGACTGACTTTAGAAAAGCAAAAAAATTCACTTTGGGCCTAAATTAATTATATTTGATGGGCAATATCAGTAGAATCAATTAGAAAATTGTGTTTTGTGAGTCACTACATACATTTGTCCATGAATAAACAATCATAAGTTGATATCAGAAATGACTGATTATCTCTTAAGTCATAATGATTTATCCTTCTCTAAAGCTACATATATCTTCTCTGAGCCATAAAAACACTAACTTTGTTGAGAGAAGCCCTAATAAAATCACAGATTTGTTTTTTATTGGTTTTAATAGAGACGGAGTATTGCTGTGTTGCCCAGGGTGGAGTACAGTGGTGTGATCTTGGCTCACTGCAACCACCGCCTCCTGGGTTCAAGCAATTCTTCTGCCTCAGCCTCTTGAGCAGCTGGGATTACAGGTGCCTGCCACCACAACTGGCTAATTTTTGTATTTTTAGTAGAGACGAGGTTTCACCATGTTGGCCAGGCTGGTCAGGAACTCCTGACTTCAGGTGACTTGCCCAGCTCGGCCTCCCAAAGTGCTGGGATTACAGGCGTGAGCCACCATGTCTGGCCACAGAGTTTTTTGAACTTGAGATAAATCTTAGAGATTATCTGATCTGGAGTTTCTCAACCAGTTTTATATGGTTGAGAACAACAACAACAAAATCACATACCTGGCCTTTATGCAGATTCAGGTGGCCCTTTGGTTGAGATTCTACGCTTTTTATATGTCTATTGGCTGAGATTTTGTTAAAGTTTACTTTCCTGGTTTCTAAAGATTTTTCTGAAGATTTTGTGTGTGTGTTTTAAATAGAAAATGCAATGTTGAATGTGCTTTAATAAACTATGTAACTAACTTGGGAATCACTTCTTGAATATGCTTTAATAAACTATACACTAACTTGAGAATCACTGACATAGCCCAAATCCCCATTTTGCAGACATGGAGAATGAATTCTAGAGGTGGTAAATGATTTCAGCCCAGACTCTATCTTCCATAAACTCAGTACAGTACGTGCAATGCACATAGTAGATGCTCAATAAATATTCATTTTACCCATCTTTTAAATGGTCATAAGGAAAAGAATGAGCAAAGAAAAGTGAATGACAAAAAATAAGTCATTGGGCTACAATACCATGGCAAATATTTGCTTGGGAGGGTGATTTTCCAGGGGATTTCAGAATCTGCCCTTCATTTCTGTCACATTTTAGTTACTCTGCCAGAGCCCCACAGCAAATGACTGCTGCACGTGAGGAGACACTTGTCCAAGCAAGCGGTGTAAAAACAAAGCTGCTTTGTTTAGAGTGCCCCAGTGCTTCTCCCTCCCTCGCTCCCAGCCTGACCTCAAGGACCTCAAAAAAGGTCATTTTGTGATGGTCTAGTGTGTCCATGAGTAAACTTGAATCATCATGTGTCACAATCAGAACCACTAAGCCAAATGCCATGGACCCAATTACCATGCAATCCCCAAATGGGTTATTATGGCAGGTCTGGGCTGCTGGGTCACCAGGCTATTACAGCTGGGTTTGTTTTTCAACTTACTTCCAGGGAGCTCTGGCCCTTTGCAAACATTCATACCTAAAGTCATTGGAAAATATCTTTTGTTTTTTTTTTTTGAGACGGAGTCTCGCTCTGTCGCCCAGGCTGGAGTGCAGTGGCGCGATCTCGGCTCACTGCAAGCTCCGCCTCCCGGGTTCACGCCATTCTCCTGCCTCAGCCTCCCGAGTAGCTGGGACTACAGGCGCCCACAACCGCGCCCGGCTAATTTTTTGTATTTTTTTTTTTTAGTAGAGACGGGGTTTCACCGTGGTCTCGATCTCCTGACCTTGTGATCCGCCCGCCTCGGCCTCCCAAAGTGCTGGGATTACAGGCGTGAGCCACCGCGCCCGGCCCGGAAAATATCTTAAATTCATTCAAACTTCCCTAGGATAGAAAGACAATAGAAGTATTTATGTTACTTTTCAAATCATGTAGAATTAGTGTCTTAGGGAGTCTTAGGCACAGACCACATCTAAAGAGATAGTGGGAAGGAGGAGGTAGAGATAATTATTGAAATAATTTGGAGAGTTAAAACACTAAAAACAGTATACTATATGTAGGCAGGTATTTGGATTACGTGTGTTCACTGATTACAGTGATCAAAATCATGGAATACCTGTTCAACTTTGCAGCTCACAACATTTAATAGCCACCATTAAATGAGTATCTACTACTTGACAGGCATGTATTTGGTGCTTTATATGCATTATTCTGTCATTTTTACAATAACCACGCAAAGTCAGTATTATTAAACTCATCTTTCAAGCTGGTAAGCAGTAAAGCTGTGATTTATATCCATCGTTATCTGTCTCCAGATAATTAGTTGGCCTTCAAAGGCAAAAGTATAATTCTAAACCCTCGCTTTGCCACTCAGTAGCTATGTGATCTTGGGTTACTTAGACTCTCTCCATCTCATTGTTTTTTATCTTCAAAATGGGGCTAATGATAATCTCTGCCTAAGAATGTGTTACATATGAAATAGATACATAAAACAGTATTCAGCAAAGATAAACATTCACCAGCTATTGGCTTTTATTACTACTCTAGTGATAGTCAAGCCTGTTAAAGGTCATTTAATTTTTTTTATCCTTAATAAGAAAAGAAGACAAAATAAATCAAACAATTAAAGCACATCTATTTAATGTTTCTTAAACTTTGGTTTATACAAGAATCACCTGGGGTTTTATTTAAAAATGCAGATTCCCCAGGCCCTCAAGGAAATTAATATCTCATGTTCAATCCTAATGAGTACCATTTGGCTCTGATTATGTGCAGAATGTGTGAATGGCTCCATGGGAATCCATATATCCCTCATTTATGAAAAAACCCACTCACAGGCTACAACCACCTAAAAGAAGGTCAACATAAAGAGCTTATTATCAGTATACCCACAAATAACCTACACAGTTAAGATACTCAGATATTGAAACTAAAATTTTCATATTGACCTCAATTATCTGGGAATTCGTGTTAAAAGTCAAATCTTAATTCATAATTACATGGTGGGAAAAAAAGTCAGGTCATTATTGCCAGTACTTGGAGCCCATGGAGTGCAGCTTATGCTGTCACATGTGTGAGCACATTTGACTTCAGGGGAAATTCTCTTAACATAGGTCACCAGGCTTGCAAAAAACCAACAAACCATAAACACGACTCTGTAACAGGCTGTTTGCTCTCAAAAGAGGGAAATAATAAAATCTATTAATTCCATAATTCCCCCAGAGTTAGTCCCTCATTTTGAGAACACGGGAGAGTAGAAGCCAGTCTAAATATAGTTAGAAATAAAATCCATATGTTTCTTAAGTAACATCTATAGAAAGCTGACAACCTGTGATAACAAATGGATATACACAACAGCTTGATCCAGCAGAGATGTTGGTTGATTTGCCATTATATTGTACTTGTTAAAAGAGCCCAGTTTCTAGAGTCAGACTGCCTGGATTCTACTCTTGGCTGCTCTACTTGTTAGCTTCTTGGTCTGCGAAAAAATATTTAACCTCCTTAGAGCTCACTTTTCTTATCTGTAGTATGAGATCACAAAGATTCCTATCTCACTGGTTTGTTTTAAAGATTAAGGGAAATACTGCATATAAAAGCACTTAGCCCACAGCCTGATATAAGAGATGTACTCAGTAAATGTTAGCTATTGCTATTTGTTGTCAACCTAAAGCTTTCTGTGTCAAGTAAAGATTTTGCATCCCTTCGTCATGTGTGAGCTCTTGGCAGTGGGGAGAGCTGACAGTAATTTCTTAGGTAGAGGAGGTACCCTGGCCACTGAGAGGAACCTGGAAAGCGGTGAGGTAGAACAAGACAGGGCATCCAGTTTGGATCTCTTCTAGAAATGAGGCTTAAACTCAGTCATCAATTTCTTCATCCTCCTGATGAGTGGCTGTAGTTCACTCTAGATATTATTCTTTCATGGAGCCATGGTTTCTGCTTCTGAGCAGGGATTGAGGGGTAGCCTGGTGGGTGGAAGGCTTCTTGTGGCCAAGTCTCCAAAGCAGCTTCACGAAAGCACATAAAGTGCTAGGATACTAGTAGGGAATAATAGTGTACTTGATTACTACTCCTGGCATTGGAAATTATCCCTGATTCCACATGAAGCACCAATTAAGTCAGGCCACTGAAGTCTGATTGCTGAATGCTGTGGAAAATCCATTTGTATTTTGGGTTAGATTCACTTTACATTCATAACTTAAAATCTCAAAGGAACTCTCAATCCTGCCTGGAAGTTCCACTGAATACTTTCTATCCCCACTGTGTCCTAGCTTCTCTCTTCAAATGTCCTGCTTGACTCCCCTTCCACAATGTAGACCATCGAATGAGAACCCTCTCAGTTTTGAAACAGTATATGTACAAATCTACTCATAAGGTTACTATGAGGATTAAGTGAGTTAATAAATGAAACTTACTTAGAACATTACCTGGTACATTATCAGTAAATTCAATAAATATTAGCTATGGTGATGATGATTATCACCTCCAGTTACACCCACATCCTCCCTTCTTCTTCATTCACCAGGTGTCCCTGCTGTTACCAAAGGCCAACACCTCAACCTGCTTTCTGGGTCCCACTGCCCTTCACCCCCCTCTAGATCTGTGCAACTCTCAAAACTTATCTCTCTAGCCTAATCTTTTCTCTGCTGTGTTGACATCTCTTCTTGGCTACATCAGAGCACTGAAAATTGACATCTGAAACCAAACTCCTGATTTTTTCCTCAATCCACCTTTCAACATTCCCTCTTTTAACATTTTCAACTTATTCATTGGCATTAATACTCACTCAGTGGTTCAAGCCAGAAGCCTGGATTTCATTCTTGAATCTTTCCTCTCCCTTACTATTTCTACTTTCAGTCCCTCCCCATTTAATTCATCAGCATCATCGTATCTATTTCACCTACAGAATATATTACACGTCGGTTCACTGCCCTCACTTCCTACCACTACCATCCTTGATTAGGCAAACATCACCTCTTGCTCAGACTTCTTCAATGTTCCTCTCATATCCTCTCTTTCCAATCCAATTTATTACACACATTGAAATCTGAGTGAGATTTTTTAAAAAATAATATATATATATATATAACATTTTCTCTTCTCCATTTTTTTCAGTGGCTGCCCAATTTGCTTTAATATAATCCAAATTGTCTACCATCACCTACAAGATCCTGTGAGACCTGGCCCTGTCTATATGATACCAACCCCATTTTTCACTACTCACTCCCAGTTCACTCTGTTCCAGCCACACCGGCCTTCTTTCTCAAATATACCATTCTCAAGACCTTTGAATATTATGTTTCCTAGCCTGGAAGAGTCTCCTTTTTCCTTCTTACCTTTCTGGGTTCCATAGAAATATCACCTCCTTGGACAGACCTTTTCCCATTTTTCCATCTGAGGAATACCGTATCCTTTTAATATCCTTTGAAGCTCTTATCAAAATCTATTTATTTTCCTGTTTATAGTCTGTCTCTCCTTCCTGGTCCAAAAGAGATGAAGTCCATTTCTTTTCTTTTTTTCTTTCTTGAGACAGGTCTTGCTCTGTCACTCAGGTTGGAATGCAGAGGCACCATCATGGCTCATTGTAACCTCTAACTACTGGGCTCAAGGGATCCTCCTGCCTCAGCCTCCTGAGAGGCTGAGACCACAGGCATGTTATTTTATTTTTATTTTTATTGTTTTGTAGACACAGGTATTGCTATGTTGCCCAGGCTTCCATTTCTATTTTATTCACCACCGCCTAGCAAAATGTCTGGCACATAGTAGGATTTACATAAATATTTCCTCAATAAATAAGTGAATAAACAAGCAGCCATCGAAGTATTAATCTGTGCAGTTGAAACCACAGAACTAAAGCAGAGCTTTGGTCAAACGCACTTAAAAAGCTGGATCATGACAAATTATTCTCCCAGAAACTGGCACCAAGTCCTGTTGATGGTGGGGCATCTTGTGATTGTGACTTGATCCTTCTTTCCTCCAGCTTTTGCAGATTATTTGCCTTATCTGTGAACTCCTTATCACTGCCATTTAATTCCACTAAGGTCCAAATTTTGTTCCTTGTCCTTGATGAAACTGTTCCCCACATTTCTAGCCCACAAGCCCATATTTCTAGCTTGAGTTTCAGAAAATCAATAACACTCAATTAATAATTATATTCCATTCTGTGCATTTATAGTAAGTCGGGCACTAGTTTAGGAAATGGGGGTCAAACATAATGTTCTTTAACATTTATTCAGCATCATTTGGAGCAGGCTATGTGAGGCATTTTATAACTATTTTCATAGAATATACTATGTACCAGGCCCTCGTCTAAGAACTATACAAGTACTCATTTAATCATCATAGCAAACCGAAAAAGTAGTTTTGTGATATGGTTTGGATGTCCCCCCTCCACCTAACTCTCAGGTTGGTATGTAATCCTCAATGTTTGAGGTGGGGCCTGGTTGAAAGTGACTGAATCATGTGGGTGTTTTCTCATGAATGGTTTAGCACTGTTCCCTTGGTGTTGTGTTTGCAGTAGTGAGTGATTTCTCCTAAGATCTGGCTATTTAAAAGTGTGTCACCTCGCCCCTGCTCTGGCTGTGTGTCATGCCTGCTTCCCCTTCACCTTCTGCCATGATTGTAAGTTTCCTCAGGTCTCCCCAGAAGCCAAGCAGATGTCATTATTATGCTTCCTGTAGGCCACCATGCAGAACTGTGAGGCAATGAAACCTCTTTTCTTTATTAATTACCTAATCATTGGTATTTCTTTATGGCAACACAAGAATGGCCTAAAACAGTTTTTTGTTTTGTTTTGCTTTGTTTTTTTAGAGACAGGGTCTTACTCTGTCACCCAGGCTGGAGTGCAGTGGCACAATCATAGCTCACTGCCGCCTCCAACTCCTGGACTCAAGTCATCCTCCTTCCTCAGCCTACCAAGTAGCTAGGACTTACAGGTACACACCACCATGCTCAGCTATTTTTTAAAAGTTTTTGTTTTGTAGATAAAAGGTCTTGCTATGTTGCTCAGGCTGCTCTCAAACTCCTGGCCTCAAGAAATCCTTCCACCTCGGCCTCCCAAAATGCATGAGCCACTGTGCCCAGCCTGAAACGTAGGCGATATTATTATCCTCATTTGGTGGTGTGGGAAACAGAGGCAAAGACAACTTATTTGCTCAAAATCACAGAGCTAATGATTGCCAGACCAGAATTTGGGCCCAGGCAAGGAAGGTCTGGAGTTTTCCTCCTCACCCTCCATTCCAGTCAACCTCTCAGATCCTGTGAAGCAGGTGTGATTCCTCCTGTTTCACCAAGAGGAACGCTGGACTCAGAGGTTAACTTTGTTAGGATTACAGTTAATTTTATGTGTTCAACATCAAATATTTGTGGAGTGCCTATTAAATGTTGGGCACTGTGCTGGGTTCTGAGATACGCAGTGTTTAAACAGACTTTGTCCTCAGGGAGTTTACAATCCACCTAATAGACAGGAAATGTGTGATTAAGACTTACGAGTTTCTGATGCCAAAAACTCATGACCTTTCTATTATCTCTAACAGAGTGAGATCGAATTGTTTGGATTCGAAGATGGAGGCTCCACTCGCCAGTTGTTGGGGCAAGACAGCTCTGAAAGTCTTCACTGAGAAGAAAACCACCACCATTCACTTTGTCAGTTAATATGTAAATGTGTCACATTTAAATATCATCCCCACCTGCATTCACTGTAATCCCTCTGAGGACTGGGACTATAATTTAGAACCCTGCTATGCACAAAGTCAGTGTCCAATAAGGGCATTTTGAATGAGTTGTGACTGGCTGAATTCTTATAACAGCTAACAAAGCCGGCAGTTAGTGTTGCTACGTTCAAGATTTCTTCAAGTTTCTTAAAGCTTGAACATTTAATTACCAAGGGGGGGCATACATTAGTTTTTCTTGGCTCTTTGGGGACAGTGACTGAAAGACTGAATACTAAAGGGTGTTCAGAATAGTCTCTTTATTACATGGACTAAGTCCTGTGCACTTCCAGATTCAATATTGTCCTCCCTAAGGAAGCTCCCGCATGACCCCATCCACTTGCTACCAAGCCCTCCAGAATGAAGAGTCCTGACTCTGTGACCACAAGTTTTCCCATGTTTATGTTGCCAAAATAGGCAAACTGTGAATTCTCACATTTTTCACCATGTGATGGGAAGCAGCAGGGCCTTGGTCTTAGGAAATGATGAAAAACCAACCCAAATGTATACAGAGCAAACACCACTGTTTGCCATGCTGTCTTGTTTGTTTCGGGGAATGTGGATTTATTAATAATAATGTTTCACAATGTGGCAGGCACATCTGCACCACAAAATATCACTCATAGAAAGTAATGCAGGAAAAACCCCATGAAATCACTTAGTCCTGCATCTGCCAAGGCCACAGGCTATGTTTCTGCCTTTTGAGTTTTAACAGCATTTCAAAATAAAAGATGAAATGTGAGGTGCACTCCCTCACCTGTGATTCATAATTATTGTTAATGACAGGGCTCATGATGAGAAAATACAAAACAAAACATACAAAAAGTTCCAACTCCTCAAAGTTTCAGTTTATAACCCTGAGTAGGCCATTCCCCCAATTTTACAAAGAAAGGAAAATTGACTAGTAGACTTCAATTACCAGAAGCACATGGCATCTTCTATGGAGACTCATGGGCCAAGGAAAAGAAAAATCATGTTTATTTATTTAGCACTTATTTATTTAACCTTCTAGCTGGGTTTGGTTGTTGGATCTGGTTTTACATCCTGAATTACAAAGTTTATGATGGGAAAGTGTGTCAGCTGTTTGCTGAAGGAAAGGAAGACCTCTATTCTTTGTCTTCTCTTGTTCATAGAATCAAGCATCCTAAATGATTGTTTAGAGAAGTTAAAATATGGTACAATAGGAGCATTACCCTAGCTTGGCTTCATTGTCAACATCTTCAGTTCTTTACCCCTGACAGTGCTTTGGGTAAGCTCTTGTTACTTCCTGCCTGCAGCATTGTATAGCTCTTTTTCTTGGTTCGTCTCACTCCTCTAATCCATCTGGGCAACTGCTGCCCAAGTCAAGATCAGCTAAGATATATATGCCATGGAACACTACTCAGCCATAAAAATAATGAAATCATATCTTTCATAGCAACATAAGTGGAACTGGAGGTCATTAGCCTCAGTGAATTAACTCAGAAACAGAAAGTCAAATACTGCACATTTTCCTTTATAAGTGGGAGTTAAACAATGGACACATGGACATATAGAGTGAAATAATGGCTGTTGGAGACTACAAAAGGTGGAAGGGTAAGGGGGTGTGAGAGTTGAAAATTTCCTAATGGGTACAATCTTCACTATTTGGGTGATGGATGCAATAAAACTCCAGACTTCATCACTATAAAATATATTCACGTAAGAAGCCTGCACTTGTAGCCCCTAAATATATTTTTAAAAATTAAAAATTAAAAACAAATAAATAATGCTGCTAATAACATTTGTGTTCAAGACTTGGTGGATACGTCTTCAATTGTCTTGTGTAGATATCTAAGAGTGAAATTGGTGGGTCATATGGATAAATTTATGTTTACCTTTTTAAGAACTCACAGAGGTGTTTTGAGGCTTAAACATTACAAGGAAATGGCCTAGCACAATGCTATTCAGAGAGTAATGATCAATAAACATTGTTGTTGTGATTGTTGCTCTTGTCGTAATTTCATCTTGCTTACTATATAGATGAAGAGGCTAAAGCTCAGCAATGATTATGAACTTGCTCAGGATCACACAACTAATCCCAATTCATCAATATCTCTTATGTTTTCTGATTCCAAGCCTGAATCTGCTTCCTGTCACTGTAGCCAAAACCACATTAAACATCCCAAGAAGCACTGCTTTGATAATGAATCTCCCTGCTGAACAAATATCAGTGGCTCCTTGCTGCACATAAAATAAAATCTTGGTAGGTAAGCAAAACCCTTTATTCTTTGCCCAGCCATCTTTCCTGTCTAATGTCCTGCCATATCCCTACGCCCTATCCTTCCTTCACTAATTCCCCAGGATGACTTTCATTCTAATAACTAAGCAATTAAACCTATACTTTTTCATTACATACTTTATTTTTTTGAGATGGGGTCTTGCTTTGTTGCCCAGTGGGAGTGAAGTGGTTATTCACAGCCATGATCTTGTGCACTACAGTTTCAAACTCCTGGGCTCAAGCAATCCTCCTGCCTCAGCCTCCTGAGTAGATCGAACTACAGGCATGCACCACTGTACCTAGCTGGCCTCCATTTGTTTGAGCATGGTCTGCCCTCTTAAAAACTACTTCTCACTTTGCCTTACGAAAGATTATCTATTCTTTAAGGCAGAGTTCAAATCATATATCCTATACCTTCCCTGTCTTAGTCATGGTCAGAATGAATATGTAGTCTCCTAATCTACTTGGTTATAATAGGTGCTCAAAGAATATGCTAACTTGAGCTGAAATGGCTGAAAACTTAGCTGTATAATGAATGACCCAGCTATGGGAAATACTAATTTTTAAAATTTAATAAAACCCAATTTACAAATTTCCTAAGTACAGCTCAGTACAGAATGTTATTTATACTTAGGCCAGGATCCTGCTCCCAACCACCTGCCTTCCTGTGTCCGTCCAGAGCACTTTACTCATGCTTCTGAAAAATTCTTATTACACTCTATTATATATCAATTTGTGTTTGTCTGCCCCATGACTGTAAACTCTCCCAAAGAGGAAACCATGTCTTATTCATTCCTGTATCTCCATTATCCAGCATTATTCAGGCACAATGCCTGATTCATGTTGTGGTGAGTATTCGCCAGGTGCTTTTAGGGTGAATGAATGAGTGAATGAGAAGGTGAGTGAATGAATCTCTCTCTCTCTCTCTCTGACACAGAAAACCCATGCCACAGACAAGCAGCACTCTCTTGTCTGACATCAGAGTTCTAAAAGACATTTATCATTTAAGAAAGAGGAGAATCTTCTTTTTGGTGTGTTGTTAACTCCACCTCCTCCGGGATGGCTCATATGATTAAGTTAGAAAGCATATGTGTGGGATATCTTCCTCTTAGTTCCTTAATGCGTTCTATACAAGGGCCACAGAAAAAGAAAGAGGGGAAAATATTGAAAGAGAAAGAAATTTCCAAATTATACTTATGTAAGCTCTAAGACATGATGATTTTTTAAAAAGTAAGTTGTAAAAATTCTGGATTCTACCAAGCATCCATCAGAGGGCTTTGTGCATAGTAGAAAAGTTGTAAATATGAGTTGAATAATTGGACCCAACAAACATTTATTAAGTGCCAGCGAACAAGACCCAGTTGCAACCTTCCAAGACTCTTGACACAAGGGGACTGACATACATATATACATATATATAATAGTAACAATAACGGCAATTATGTATTTTGTCATTCCTCTATGATTGGCACTATTTTAAATGTTTTACATGAAGTAACAAATTTAATCCTTAAAGCAACTCTAAGAGGAAGATTTTAAAGATGAAGAAAATGAGGATGAAGCAACTAAGGTATGCAGAAAGTTTAAGAAGTAATCAGTCTAAAAAGTAGTAGAACTGGGATCTAAATCCAGGCAGCGTGGCTCCAGAATCTCCTTATGAAAATGCTTTTAAGTTTAGGTCAGGTACCATGTCCCCTTCCTTTTTGTTTTCCCAGCACTCATAAGCACTCAATGCATGTTTGCTAATGAACTGTGCCAATGACAAGGCTAACAGGAATTATAAAAGTAATACAGATACACTTTGTTATGAAACAATAGTATGGCCTCTTGTCAGGGTAGGAGAAGTGAAAGAAGCCTAGGTTTTGGAGTTAGACCAGAGACCTAGGCTTGAATTCCAGATTCTTACCGAGGGGCTGTTTCCTCCCTGACAAAGAATTATCCATGTCAACACCCACATACCACTATTTTTGGGCCAGGAGCCATTTTAGAAATCTGAAGTAAGATTGGATTCTAAGACTCAAAGACTCGAAATAATTTAAACTGAAGGTGACTGAGTCTAGAAAGGTTAAAGGATTTACTTCTGGTTACACACCTGGTTGGTGCCAGTACTGAAATTTAGGTTTCCTGAGTTTCAGCTCAGTGCTCTCTCATTTAAGTCACACAGTTTCACTTAAGGTAGGGAAGCTGAACAAAGCATCATAAGAAGCAAATTATTCAAAATGGGACTTTCCAGAGCCAGCCTAGAGTTGGATGGCTGCCTCCTTGTGTTCAAGCAAGACACACCTCAGTTTCACTACAGATCTGAAATCTTATTCTCTCTCCTTGTGATGTCAGAGGCTGAGGGTGTCTTTTAAGCAGTGAGTAATGCACTGGAGATATGTCTCCCACAGCTCTGCTACGTTCTAAAAATTCTCCCCTGCCTCCTTTCCCTGCCAGGATGGCCTACTCAAAACCCAAAAGTCTTTCAGGGAAGGAGACTTATTCCTAGAAGAGAGGAAGACACTGCCACCTCCCTATTGACTCAGTTATTCCCATGAGGGAAAACTAAAGCTTGAAATATATTTTCTCCTAAATTCTCTCTAGTTATAGAATCTGGAGGAAAAATACAGATTAAATGTTGCTGAAGAACAAGTGGTTATTGTTCAGAGACAGCTGAGAGTGATTGGAACCACAGATGTAAACATCATCTCAAGGGTGTACGTACCTTCAACACAGGTACCTGTGTGGGCATCACATGCACCTTTACTTACCGGACAGCACAGAGAGCTCATGCCAAGTATACAGGCTTCTGAGCCAAACAAGTCAGTGTTCACATCCTAACTCTACCACTTACTAGCTGAGTGTCTTTATGGTTCAGATCCTAGGTCTGTCAATTACAAGCTGAGTGAGTGTCTTTATACTACTCGTTACATTCATTGAGGCATAGTTTCATCGGTTAAAAAAATGGGATAATAATATTGACTTAACAGAAGGTTGTTGAGGATAAAAAAAGATCTCCTTTGCAGAGTACCTAATAAAAAATCTGATACTTAGCAGGGGTTTGATATTATGATAACACCTCCTCCCCCATGCCTTGTATTTGAAACAAATGCTTTATGGACAGGCCTTTGAAAACAAGCAAAATACTTTGGGGGCAGTGTAGAACTGAAACTGACTTACCAAACCACAGTTCCACCATATATGCTCCTAACACCAGAAAAATCTCAAAAGTGATTGAATCCACCCTTCCTCCGAATGAGGAAAACCCATGTTACACTTCCTACATATGTCCAGGCAAGTGATCTTCCAGCAAGGGAATGCAGAACAAGTCACTTCCCCCAGAAACCCACTCCATTTTCTTCCAGATCTCTAATGGGTTAAAAGGCTCACTGAGGCAAAAACCTCTCCTGTAATTCCCACTCACTGTTACTTGTCTTTGCCCTCTGCTTTGGCAGCACAGAAGGGAGAAAAGGGACTATTTCCCCAAAACTGTTCCCTGTTAAAGATTAGACAGAATCCCCTCCACAGACACTTAAGGAGTGGGGCAATAAGTAACCCATCAACAAATTTAGAAAAGGGAATTGTAGAAGCATGTTCCACTTCTGCAGAAGCAGGAAGTAGAGTTATGTGTTTTTATGACTCGAGTAAAAGTATCAACAGTAGGTTTAGTTTAGTAATTTGCTGGGAGCAATTCTTTATTAGAAGATAAATAAGAGTGAGGAGGAAACTGCACTTGGAAGGCCAGTCCATAAGCATAGACACCCAGGCCTGTGAACTATCTGTGCCATGCTGCCTCTGATGCCTGTGCAGGTACCTGAGTTAAAGCTATGTACGTCCTGGTGACGATGTTTACATCTGCTGCGCCAGTCACTTTCAGCTTTCTCTGGATAACACCCTCTTGTTCCTGAGCTACATTTAATCTGCTATTTTCTCTAGATTCTAAACTCAATAGGCCTAAAATATTCAGGACCAGAGGCGGAGTCAAATGCCTTTAAAAGACTTACTGGAAACACAGGAATACGGAGGTGCAATCAGAACTTTGGCACTGTGGCTTCAGAAGGGGGCCTTGTGCCAATGTGCTCTGCAAAGAGGCTGGAGACATTCTTAGTGACAGGAATACAAGACTTACAGGGAAATGGAGATAAGTTTTAATATCCAGGAGTGAGAAGGAAGGGTGTCTCAAGGATAACCTGGCAAATTGGACTGACATTCAAATTTCTAATTTGTTTTTATAGGGAATAAAGTTTCATACTCAACTCTGTGGAAACATACATAAAGAATGTTCCCACCTCACTCCTACCTCCCCTGAGATATTTCTGGTCCAAATTAACTTCTTTTAAAGATATTTCTCTCCATTGAGTTTAAGATAATCAGTTGTGTATTCCAGATACTAGGCACAAATTGATTGGCATTCATGTAAAGCAAAAGCCCAAGATTTTCTCTTCTCTCATGCCTGCTCAGTAGAGAGAACGGTGATGTGTTTGCGTGGCCACCAATATTTAACAGGTGTACCGCTACTACTTGCGCACTGTTAAGGCGTTCAAAGTAGCAATATTTTGCACTTCCGGTCTTTTGAACGATCATTTGGCTTTCAAAACAATTCTGTGAGCTAGGATGAATGATTATTTTAGTTTGTTTTGAAGTGAAGACTCAATCAGAAATAATACAAAAATTTTTATTGTCCTGTATTTTATACATCTTATTTGCAGAAGAGCTGGGCATAATTCCAGCCTAATTCCAAAGACAGGTGTTTGGGGTTGTTGGTTGATGGGTCCTTGATAATGAGTTGTATGTGCCGACTTGGCTACTCTATCATACCCAGTTATTTAATCAATATTGATCTAGGTGTTGTCTGTGAAAGGTATTTTGTAGATGTAGTTAACATCTACAATCAATAGATTTAAAGTAAAGGAGATTACCCCCAATGATGTTGGTGGGCCTTGTGCAGTCAGTTGTGAGCAGAAACTGAGGCTTCCTGGAAAAGAACATATTCTGCCTCAAGACTGCAGCATTAATTACTGCCTGAATTTACTGTCTGCTCTATAGATTTCAAGCTTGTCAAACACTATAATTGCGTGAGCCAAATTCTTAAAGTGAATATCTTCCTACTGCTGATTCTGTTTCTGTAGAGGACCATGACTGACACAGTCCTTATCTTCACGTATTTTACTTTTTTCTTTTTTCTTTTTTTTTTTTTTTTGAGACAGAGTCTCGCTCTGGAGTGCAGTGGCGCAATCCTGGCTCACTGCAATCTCCGCCTCCCGGGTTCAAGCAATTCTCTTGCCTCAGCCTCCCAAGTAGCTGGAATTACATGAGCAAGCCACCACACCTGGCTAATTTTTTGTATTTTTAGTAGAGTCAGGATTTCACTATGTTGGCCAGGCTGGTCTTGAACTCCTGGCTACAAGTAATGTATCTTATTTCTTGTTTCCAGATGGTTTAAATTCCCAATCAGAGTCTAGGTCTTATTCACACAAGTACTCCTCCTTCCCCTTGGCTCAGTGAGATGCCATAATATAAAATTTTAGCTTAAGGAGTACACACACACCTGACAGATAATGAAGGAAGAACTTATGCCCATGACATAAAGAGCTATGATGCTTTTAGAAAGCAACATAGGAGATGTACAGGAGGGAGCAATTAGGCAGTACTCATCGTAGGAAGCTTTCTAGAGGGAAGTATTTAAATTAGATTTAAGAGGCCTATATGGAAAATGGTTTGGAAGTGTGAAGAGCATGCAGAGAGGGGTAAATCAGGGGAAGGCCTTGAAGTGCTCTGTGGATGAAGAAAGCCAGACTGCCTAAACTTGCAATGAGAGGGAAGGAATAAAGGAAAACCAGGTCAGCGAGAACAGAGACCCATTGTGTTGACAAAATGCATGCAAAGAACCCTTATTTTCCCCTGGGATGTAACAGTAACAAACCAGCACGCATGCACGTATGCATGCACACACCACACACACACACACACACACACACACACACATAGCACAGCACAGAACTGGAACATTCAGAGAGCTGAAGGATTCATTGTTTGTCCGGACAGGTACCCCGTGCAGCTGCATGAAGCAATAAAGGAGCTGTTGCTACTCAATGCCTAAAAGACTTCCCAGCTTACAAATACGTGAAAAGCTTCTTCCAGTGTCTATTCACTACACTAAAGGTGTGTGTTTACTTCACAGAACTGAGCCCTTGTTCCTTTGAGACCCTATTAGCAATGCAGGAATGAAAAGGAAGTCATAGTGTTATGTTCTTAGTAGGATGACTGGCTCTTTTGGTGAGACTGTCCTTCCAAAGGCAGCAAATGGAGAACTCTGGAGGTTTAGCCTTGCGTTTGCTTTCCAGAGAGATAGTCACATAGCCCAAGAGAATGAAAAAGCTCTTTCATGAGCCCAGTTTTCTTTTTGTGCAGATGGCAGTCCAGATTGGCATCACAGATTCTGAAACAAAGTTTTGTCCCACGGATGTTATTTCAAGTTCCCCAAAGCTGTAGCAGCTGGGCAGCTGCAAAGTCATTCAGTTTCTCTGGCCCCATAAGCAAGCTCCTCCTTATCAGAATATACCCCAGTTTCCAGAAAGCCCATTTTTCCATGAATAGGACAGCAATCTTTATCTTCTTTTAGTTACAATTTATTGCACTACCTCTCTTTCCTTGTTCATTCTTTTTTCAGTAAATATTTTTGAGCACTTGCCTTGTGCCAGGAACTAAGCATACAGTCTAGTGTATAAACAGTCAAGAAAATAGGCAGTTACAATATATTAAAAACAACTGATATTTATTTAGCGCTTTATGTGTGCCAGCCACTGTTCTAACTGTCTTAATTTTGCTCTTAAAACAATTCTATGCAGAAGGTTCTATTATTATCCCCACTAAACATGTAAGAAAATCAAGACCCAGAGATGTTGAATTACTTCTCTACAATCATACAAAGAAAGAAAGGTATTGAACTAGAACTAAGTGCAGGCAATCTAGCTGCAGAGCCAGTCTCCTTAACCAGGAGGTGCATGGAAGGGGCAGGAGCTGAGTATTATGACAGAGAAAATACAGGTACTGGGAGCATGTAGGAGATGTCAGTAACCCAGACTTGGGGCTCAAAGAGAAGTTGTGTATTTAAAATGCATATCAGGCCGGGCTCATGCCTGTAATCCCAGCACTTTGGGAGGCCAAGGCATGCAGATCACGAGGTTAGGAGTTGGAGACCAGCCTGGCCAACAAAGTGAAACCCCATCTCTACTCAAAATACAAAAATTAGTCTGGCGTGGCGGCACACGCCTGTAGTCCCAGCTACTCGGGAGGCTGAGGTACGAGAATCGGTTGAACCCAGGACGTGGAGGTTGTGGTGAGCTGAGATCATGCCACTGCACTCCAGCCTGGACAACAGAGCAAGACTCTGTCTCAAAAGGAAAAACTAAACAAACAAAAAATAAAATAAAATAAGTAATATGCATGTCAGATCATGTCAATCCATTTCTCAAAATCTTTTAATGGCTCCCAAGTGAATTTGCAGTAAAATCTACACAGCTATCATGACTTACAAATGTTATGCTTTACCTGGCATTTCTCAGTCTCTTTGGCTGTGTCCCTTACTATTGTTCAGACTGCCCAGGTCTCTGGCTGTGGAACCTCTGAGGTGTTGGTTACTCTCTCAGGGACCACCACCCCTCGATCTACCCCAGCTCCTCAGTGTTCAGAACTCCAGTTTAAAGTCATTTATTTATAGAGTTCTTTCCTATCTTCTAATCTACTTTAGTCCCCAGAATTATAACAATAATAACAACTAGACTAATGATAATGAAGATAATGATAAATAATGATAAAACTAATGATCATAATAATTAAACACTAAATAATACTGGGTGTCAGGCAGTGTTCTAAATGCTTTATGTATAATAATGCATTTAGATATTACCACAACCCTAATGGTAAGTACTAGTATTATTCCCATTTTTACAGGTGAAAAAGTGAGCCAATATCATAGCATTCGGTACTTTCCTTCATTACAATTATAAAGTGTATAAGCATGAATTTATTCATGCATTATTTCCTGGGTCATAAGATCTATGAGATAAGGTTCTGAATGCATTCTCTTCATCACAGCATCCTCAGTGGCTAACACAGTGCCTTGTGTACAGTATGAATTTAACACATGTTTATTAAATACATTAATGAATGAATAATGGACATGTGAGATGTATTTCTCTCAAGACTTACACCTTTGCTTACCACTTACAATAAAATGGATAGATGAGAAAGAAATTAAAGAAAGTCCTCTAGTATGTAATAATTATTAAGGTTGTTGGTAGTCCAGTCACTTTGCTTTCTTGCTATGACATTTTCCCCATCCCCTTCTTGATAAGCTGTAACGTCCAAGGTTTACAGTGGGATGCAGGCAGAGACAGTGTGGTTAAGACTGTAGAGGAAACAGCATGGGTTTTCAAGAAATACAGATCTAGCTTTCAGTTCTGATTCTATCACTAACTTTGTGGTCTTGAGTAAGCCCCATATACTTCCTGAACCTTCTTTTTCCAAATATGTGACATTGGGGCAATAATATATGCAAAGAATCAAATACGTGAAATAGGGGCGATAATATATACAAATAAGTTTAGTTTGGAGAATTAGGTGAGGTGATATATTCAAAGGGGCTAGCACTGTGCCCGGCACATACCAGAAATGGAATAATCACTAGCCTCTTACCTTTGCTGAAATCAGTGGTGCACATGTGGTCTTTGGACATTATCTAGTTTATTAGACCAGCAGTACCAGCTAGACTAGACCCTAGAAATTTGAAGCCCCAAGTACAACTGAGGGGGGCAGAGAGAAAATAGCATTATCTGACCTGGCTGCCTCTAAGATTCAAATAAGCTTACTCTGTGGACACAGCCAAAGAGGGGGTAGGAAAAATACAGAAAACTCCAAGGGGTGACTTTTGGTACTTGTCAACAGCTCTGGCTGGGAGGAAGTCAAGACAATAAACCAAGGAAAAGATCCAGTGAGTTCTGTTGCCTGTTCTCTATTTTAAGGGGACAGTCCCTGCTTTGTTTCTCTCCTCTTGGGTGAAAGACTGTTCCCTGAAATGCTCCTGGCTTCCGAGAACAGTTCTGGAGGCAACTTCATAATGTGCTGGCTCGGGGTTGATCAGAAACAAGCAAGCAGAATTCAGCCTGCCCCCAGGATCATACCCTCTTGGGGAAGCAGGAGGCAGAAAAAGGAACTTTGGTGGTCCTCTTCCTTCCTTGTCTCCTAGCAAACTTTCACATTCATTCTTCTCTAGGCTAGCCCCAACCTCCTTTTTGATCTCCTTCCCTTTCAATAAAGAGGAGAAGGGGTTAAAATGTGTATGAGGTTGCTTTTTTCTTCTCAGCAGTAATTGGAGTGTAAAGTTTTTCCCAAAAGGGCCAATCCTCTTCCCTTCCTGTGGACTCTGCTAGTAGGTTTTGTCCTCTCTGCAAAGGGAAGCTCTGCATCAGCTCCTACTGTTACTCCCTGCTAAGCTTCCTGGGTTGTAACACCTATGCCTGAATAGGTGTGTACCAACCCTGAAAGATGTATTTCAATACAACTTTGATGTGCTGTACAAGCTGTAATTATGCTATCTTATAAAGTGGCATCCTCTCAGGTTTATGCAAGACGGGGCTCTCAGTTAACTAAGATTTGGTTTACCAGAAATCCTGAATAATTTGACAATCTCTTTTGCACTCTGCTTTTAAGAGAAAAAGCTTTATTTAGGGGTGTCCCCGTCTATTTGGTATCAGCTCCACTCTCCCTCCTGATTCCTCAGCTTTCCCTTGTATGAGCTGGAGAACCCTACCTTCAGTTCTAAAACTATTTCTATATAACCAGATTTCTATGGTCTCGGGAGGAAAAAAAGTCTAAACTTCAAAAATGATTCCCTTTACATTGTATTATTATGGAAGCAAAGTAGACCAGAACCTTCTAGAAAGATCTCAACAGGGCTTTCTGTTGTGGTTCCCTCCTTATACCAGAAGGCTGGGATCTAGGATCTTAGCTACCACATATTGGCAGCTTGCTATGTGCTGGGTATTATCTGAGGCATGTTACGTAATGCTAATAACACCAATACCAACACTGGGACGTTCTACGTGTTTTATACATGTTAACATATTGAATTCTTACAACCAAAACACACAATTTTCATCCTAATTTTGGAGATGAGGCAATTAGGACATACAGAGGTTAAGCAATTTGTCCCAAGGTCACAAAGTGGTGTAGCTGGAATTTGAAAGAGGCAGTCTGACTCCAGAGTCTCCACCTTTAATCACTATATAAAGTTTTTCTCGTTTAGCCCTCACAACAATCTTAACATATAGCATATTAAAATACCCATTTTTGGCCAGGCACTCTGGCTCATGCCTGTAATCCCAGCACTTTGAGAGGCCGACGAGGGTGGATCACCTGAGATCAGGAGTTCAAGACCAGCATGACCCACATGGTGAAACCCCGTCTCTACTAAAAATATTTAAAAAATTAGCTGGGTGTTGTGACATATACCTGTAATCCCAGCTACTTGGGAGGCTGAGGCAGGAGATTCATCACTTGAACCTGGGAGGCAGAGGTTGCAGTGAGCTGAGATTGTACCATTGCACTCTAGCCTAGGCAACAAGAGTGAAACTCTGTCTCAAAAAAAAAAAAAAAAAAAAAGCCCATTTTTCAGAAAAGAAAAGTGAGTCTCAGAAAAGTAACTTATCTGAAGGATGAACTGAGTTCTCAAACCAATTCCATTCAATATGCTACTTGAGTGCCTACTTTGTGACAAGTACAATGCCAGGCACTAAGAGAACAATATAGTATGATAAAAATTCATATTTAGTTGCTTAATTTTCTTCCATTTCTTTTAACACTGCCACTTCTTCCTGAAGTAATGGATAACAAAGAGTTCATTTCAAGTGCCTTGAAAGTCAGATGTTGTCAAGATTAGCAAGGGATGTCAGCACTATGCACATGTCCTGAGAGCTAGCAGATATTTCAGAAAGTCTGAACAAAGCTGAACTTGAGTCTCAGTTCCTTTCTAATCTTATTTGGTTCAGGCATGGGCATTATTCATCCTTATTTGTTCATTTCATAAATATTTATTGAGCATTTACTATGTTCCAGGCTTTATGCTATAAATTGAGGATATAGAAAAAGATTATTAGTATTTGAACTTGGGATGCTTTTAGTTTAGAATGGGAAAAAATGAAATAATTACAATACAGTATGATAAGTATAATAACAGAGATTTTGAGATATAATTAACAGTAATTTTGGATGAATTGCAGGAGGTATATTAAGAAGATGAAGGATTAAAAGGCACTTTCCAGATGGAAATGGGTAAAGGAAGTAGTGTTTCCTATGCGTATAGTATATATCAGGGGCCAGGCCCTGAATTGAGACTATATATTTATTTTAATCCTGAATCCAAGAATCAGATGATATATAGAATTTGTTCACAGTGACAATATGAGAAAAAATCCCTGAGCTGAATATGTAAATGACATTTTGGGGAAAAGGCAACCAGGTAGAAGAAACAGCATATATGAAAGCAGGAAAGCAAGAAGATCCTGGTGTATTTCAGGGACATATACTCAGTGCACTTCAGCCATCAGTTGTGCAGGGGGGTGGCAGCGTAAAGTGGGAAATGATGACAAAGAGGGAGAGCAAAATTCTAAAGGCTTTTGCATGCCTGGCGAGACATTTAGGTCTTATCTTGAAGGCAAAGTGTAGCTAAAACAGAAAATAATATAACCATAACTGGGGTTTATAAGAATAGTTCTACTTTGGAAGGTTGAGGTGGGCAGATCACAATGTCAAGAGATTGAGACCAACTTGGCCAACATGGTGAAACGCTGACTGTACTAAAAATACAAAAAATTAGCTGGGCATGGTGGCAGGTGCCTGTAGTCCCAGCTAAATGGGAGGCTGAGGCAGGAAATTCGCTTGAACCCAGGAGGCTGAGGTTGCAGGGAGGCTGAGATTGCAGTGAGCCAAGATCATGCCATTGTACTCCAGCCTGGCAACAGAGTAAGACCCCATCCCCCGCTCCCCCCACGCCCCAAAAAAGAAGAATTCTAATACCAGAATGGAAGCTGGTTTAGAGTGGGGAAAGAATGAGGACAATAATAACAAGTTGGAGGACCACCATAATACTTTAAGTACAGGATGATGGAACAATAAACAAAGGCAGAGGAAGTAGGGGAGAAAAGGAAAAAGAAAGATTAGAGAAAAAGACTAAAGGAGTTGACTGTGGTAGGCGAAGAGGGAGATAAAAGGGTGGATGATGAAGATGCTACTCAAAGTCAGGAAAACAGGAAAAAGGACAGTT
This sequence comes from Macaca mulatta, assembly GCF_049350105.2. Taxonomy (NCBI): domain Eukaryota; kingdom Metazoa; phylum Chordata; class Mammalia; order Primates; family Cercopithecidae; genus Macaca; species Macaca mulatta. Next base: position 174,345,201 of record NC_133406.1, read on the forward strand.
GCGTAGGGGAATGAATTTGGGTCTCCAGATGAACCAAAAGGGGTTACCAGAGGTAGTCAGGTGTCTGGCATTTATATACAAACTTATCGGTAAGTAATGGGGGTTGGGGGTGTCCGGGGAATTAAGGAACAGGACTGAGGGGGGAAATAGGTTCTAAAACCAAGGGGATAATTTCTGACAATCAGATTTGAAGAAATTTGTCTGCTCCAGATGTCTCCCTAACTTCAATCCTGGAGGTGGAAGAGTCCAGATGTGTGAGGCAAATCTCTGGCTCTGACTCCTGGGGCTGTGCAGGTAAATAGAGCTGTCAAGAATGCCCAGAAAGAGGCAGATGTTTCCTAAAGGGTTCTGCCTGCCACGCCTGGGAGCTGCAGGACCAGGTTGCAGGCAGGCAGCAGCTAGGGTTTGGGAGGACACAGGCACGTGGACAGCCTCCTGTGGGAGCGCTGCGGATGAGGCAGCTGAGCTGAGAGAAGTGAAGCTTTCTTCCCAGCCTCCTCCTCCACCCTTTGCTGCAGATCCCCAATGCTACAGCACAGTGCTAGCTGCATAAAGGTTGATTCATAGATGAGGGGATGCAGCTACATGCCACGCAGAGATGGCAGAAAGGACAAAAGTGTGTGTGTTTGGAGGAGACTGTTTATTCAGGGAACTATATATATCAAACACAACCTTACTGGCAGACAATAGTGATTTGCCTAGATAATTTATGCAACCAAGTCAACTGGGCTGTGTGGAGCAAAAGGTGAGACTCATTTTTGAAAATGGGGTACTTCCCTTCAAGGTCTCAATTACAGGAGATGCTTTTGCACACAAAACATTCAGGCAACAATATCTGGGTATCTGCTCCAGCCTACTGTAACCAAAGAGAAAGAAAGGCCGGAATTAAAATGCAAAAGAAAGAAAGAAACTGTTTGGAGATAGGTCTGCTACAGTATAAACTTTTTCCTTTCTCTGGCTTACTGCTATAGCAAAACCTGATGGTTGTCTTTGTAAAAAACGTGTCTGTATCTAGGTCCCTGGCAGCGATTTGCCTCTGGGAGGGCCAGCAATCTATTTAATGACTCCATTGACGTCAATAGCATAACTGAAATACTTACTAACATGCATGATTCCAACTTTCAAGGGGAGGGTGGGTGGATGGTGTTTCTCAGCAGTACAAAAATGTGAAGTGGAGTCAACACGGAACGGACTCCACTGTTCAGGCAGCTAGTGAGAACTTAGATGCAGGTCTCATCAGTTTCATTCAAAGAGAAGAAATACTTATGCTAAATTTGCAAATTAATTTTGAACTAGTGAAATAACCATAATAAGCAGGATGTTCTATTTGACAATACCTGCTTAAGGGAAACATTTTAACGTTTGCACTTTAGCTGAGGTATTAACGTTTTTATGACTACCAATACTTAATTTTAGATACATATGAAATAACTGCAAATCAATATAAACAGCTCAATGTTGATGCTCTGTGGTAAACTTTCACAAGAGGGCTATTTTAGACAAAAACAATTATTACAAAACAATCATTTGGAAATTATTCTCAAAATAACTGGGGCTTTTCTGGTGCATTTGTGCTATCATTTTCTATGCAGGCTGTCTAAACACTAAAGGTGAGTAATTAAGGCAATTATTGCAATAATTCAGCACTCATAATTCAGAATAAGGAAGAAAACATCGTTTGATATTTCTGACTTTTTCTTTTTCCTTTCCTTTCTTTTCTTTCCTTTTTCTTTTTTCTTATAATTCCCTCCAATCCTTCCTTTATCATGACTGGTCACAGCTTTTGGTCACAAGATTGATTTTATTCCTATTTGTCCATAAGTGTTGTAATCTTGCCTGACAGTTCTTGCTTAATGTAGAAACCAAGCAAAGGTTCTGCTTATGCTGGGCCTCATTTCCAGTCATCTGATGCAGCACTGCTCTCAGGCTATTGCTGTGGTTCTCAGAGAGCCCGTTACCCATGCACACATAGACCCTGTCTCATCACAGGTCCTGAAAGCTCTGGCAAAAAATGAGAATGGAATCAATGTCATGACTTTCTGAATTCCTTAAAATCGAAGATAACTCACTGACCCTCTTGTCCACTACTTGAAGAGACCCTGCATCTGGTACACTCACATGAACCTCTGGAAGGATAGTCATAATCAAGTAAAGTTATGGGCAGAACCCATATGGAGAAATATGTTTCCAAAGAGAAAGCCTCTTCTTCTGTTTTATCAACTGGTAAAAAGCCAATTCCTCCCCAGAATGGCCTAGACACATATTAAAAGAAATGCATTCCGTGAGCACTGGAAAAACCTTAATTAAGCCTGTTTCTCACATAGGCCAACCTATTTCAGGCTTTACTGGAAAGCTCTATACTGTCTCATCAGATTTCTCCGAACACGGTCTTTTCTTGAAATGCATTCTAATTGGCTGGTGTTGAAAACCACCATAAATCAAGGCTATGGATATCCAGGCTTTGATATCGTTAGTATCTGCAGCAATCTGGCTTGAAGTCCTCAAAGTGATTCCCCAGTCATTTTGTTGCTATGGTTCGCTGTCATTTCCAGTGACCCATAGACTTCTGTGTTGTTTTTCATAACATCTCACCTGTTTCCAGTGATAATGTTTCTGCTCAGTAAATTTACTGATAAATTTTAGAAAAAGAAATTTAGTAGAGAGCACCCCACCTTATGTATCAAGTTGGCTGCTAAAATATTGTATACATGATACATATTATTTTACATTAAGACACATTTGTATGACTCAGATGTGCTAGTAATTAAAAGGATACTTCTCGAGTCCCTCTATAAAGCAAAAAAAAATCATTCTGTAAAGACAGTTGACACTTGATAATTTATCTTTTCAGTAAATTCTGACTGTCATGACATATGTATGATTACTATTGAAGAGCAAAGGATAGGATGGCGTGGCAAAAGGGGGACAATTATCACACACATGTGTGTATGCATGCACCCCATTTTCCTGTTGCAAATCGTTTTGGGACCCAAAATCCTGAGAATTACTTCAATTTTCTGTTGTGAATATGTACAGGTGACAGAATTCAAGTTCCTCCCTTGTTTTGGAGTTTTCTTTCTTCTTTTCTGTTTTTTTCCTTTCTGTTTCAATCCTTGAGCACCATGTAGGGAGAGCCTGGAATTTATGCTTGTGAAAGGCAAAATGTGAAACAAATTCAGATGCTCATTAAACTATAACATTGGCATTTTCGACACCCCCAGGAGGATTTACTGTGTCTTTCTCCTCAACCTGGGAGCATATGACTTCCTCGTTCCTTCTGGGCTTAAAATTCTCCATTGCTCTACTCTGGCTTTCTTATTCGAAGTGCTAAATGCCAGCTTCTTAGATTTCACTCTTTTTGTTCAAAACCTATATGAACACACTAACATATATAAGCAGTTACAGAGTGTGTCTCAAACCTCTATTAACTTCAGTGCAATAACTAACTTTTCATAGAGAAAAAACACAATTTGAATACTTTTCACAGCAATAGAGATAAAAATATTGGCTTATTATTAAAATTTTATTTTATATGTATTTTTCTTCACATAAAGTCCCTAAATTTTAGTATTTCTCCTGGTCAATTCAACACTTACTGTGTTCTTACTATGTGAAAATAATTACACAAAAGCACCACGAGTGATAAAAAGATAGATAAGCCATAGTCCCTGTCTTCAAGAGCTTTATCTCCAATGGGAGAGACATACAAGAAGCCTTGAATTAAATTAAATTGTTTAAGAGAATTAAATTGTTGCCATAGCAACTTTAATTGCTCCTTAATTTAAATAAGGAGCAATTATGACAACTTAAGAAAAAATAAGATGTCTTTGCAAAGGACATTTGCATTGAGCCATGAGAGCTGATAAGAACCTTGGTTGGATAGTGAGAAGAAGGGTATTTCTGGTGTGTGTGTGTATTTTTTTTGAGACGGAGTCTTGCTCTGTCACCTGGGGTGGGGTGCAGTGGCATGATCTCGGCTCACTGCAACCTCTGCCTCCAAGTTCAAGAGATTCTCCTGTCTCAGCCTCCAGAGTAGCTGGGACTGCAGGCACGTGCCACCACGCCTGGCAATTTTTGTAGTTTTAGTAAAGATGGGGTTTCACCATGTTGGTCAGGCTGGTCTTGAACTCCTGACCTTGTGATCCGCCCACCTTGGCCTCCCAAAGTGTTCAGATTACAGGCATGAGCCACCACGCTGGCCGAAGAAGGGTATTTCAGACGGAGAGTTTTCCTTTGATTTATCTATTTAATATTTCTGTTAATAATCAATTTATAAAAGTAAATGTACCAATTTACCATGGTTTCTGACTATTAGCTTTTAAAATAAATTGCATTTTTTCTCCTTTATATATTCAAAAAAATAAAGTGTTTTAAGATTTGGTATTTCTCTCTCTCTTTCTCTCTCTTCTTCTGAATTGCTCCTATACAAGAATAGAGATACCTAAGTCAGGCTTTCTGAGTAAACTGGGTTGTTGCTAAATCTGTTTAAATTATTGTAGATTTCTTGTACCTTTTATCTTAGATTTCAATTGAAATACATGAATTCAACGTCAGTACTGACAAATAAAAACCTGATCTTACTTTTTAAGCAGCACTCCAGTTCTCAATTCTGTTTGTTCTGAGCCACTTATTTTTCATTCCCCTTTAAAGTTTCTATTTAAACACACCTCTTTGTCATATGCTGATAAATATTAAAATAACAGGAAAAATCTGCCTGATTTATTTCAGCTGATAATAAGAACAAAACACGGGATGTGTGTCTCCTCCTTCCTTTCCTAACCGTGGCTAAACGTTAAGGAGATTTTGAAACCCATAATTACGTAATAATTGGTATCACTACATTCTCTTCCCAGTGAAAAGCCAGGATTTTTGTAGTTTGCCACAGAGACAGAAGGAAACAAATTGCCTGAGTGGTATTGTCATTTCTTTGCTCCATTGTTTGAGAAGACTTTATCAAAAGAAGCCCTAGTTGTCAAGCTGTAGTTGCGGTGCCAATAATCACAAAATGATCTTTCCAACCACATCTTTGGTTAATGAGCTAATTTACAGAACCATAAATTTTACATATTCTCCTAATGTTTGTCAGTATTTATTACAAGAAAAAGAAAACGTTGTCTAAATATTCAAACTGATGTTGAATATTTGGCTAACAGAAATTTGTCTAACAGAAATGTGAGCAACATTGCCTCACTGGTAGGCCAATATGATGAAATGATTGGAGTTTCAAAACTACCTCCTTTGATCTCCAAGTATGTAACACGAGTTATATGTTAAAACACCCTATTTTGTTTCTTTCAATAACAGTTCTAAGGGAAATAGTACATGCAGCACGCCAGGTTTTTGAAGTTCATAGAGTACTATTTACTTCTTTGTATTTCATATCTCAGGGCTCTAGAGTAAACTCACCTTTACTTAATATCTTTCTTTCACTTTTTTTTCTCGTTCTCAATCTTTCTCTTATGAAAATATTTTTAAAAGCATGCACCACAAATACTTCAGAAGCCAATGAGCCAATAGAATCTGCTGCTTTTGTTCCCTTCTTTTAGAAGTTGAGCTTTTGCAATGCTTCCGTTATACTTATGATCAGGATACCAGAAAGAAAACACAACAACCAAGTAAGAAAGAGTTTAAGTATGAAGCGCTGCTGGAAATAGAAAAGCGTGTGAGGCATTGTTAGGTGTCAGGCGTTAGGTGATCTCAGTGTGAGTTCATCTTAATTGTTTCTCCTGTGTTTTTTCTTAAACCTACTGCTACAATAGTAGGGAACAGATTTAGGAGAAAACATTATTTGGACGTTAACAAATGTCACAGAACTGGTTGCATTTTGTGTGAAGAAGAATTTCAGTTCAACACAACTCCATGGTGTTCCTTCAAGGTGACCCTTCCTCTCTGCAGCTCTCAACACACCAAGAGAAGTGGATGCACTGTTCTGAAAGATGAGAGGTTAAGTTCTTAAAAAAAAAAAAAAACACCGTTGAGGAACAAAGTTGGATGCCCTCCAAGAGAAATGATTCTTGACCTGGAAAGAGCCTTTGGTTTCACACCTGGAAAGGATGTAGATTCAAGTGGGATCTATAGTTGACATTAAGAGGGAAACCACTAACATATCCGCAGGGGCCCTCAGGCCAGCATGGGGCACCTTAGGTCTTTGAGGTTAGCTCTCCTGTAGTTTATTGGGGCCATCAAGCTGAGGTCAAGCTGCACTGTCAATACAACTCTGCCTCCTGCTCCTCTTTGGGGAAGGAGCAGCATTACTCCACATTTATCATGTTCTGAAAGTCTGCAAATACAATGGGCAAATTATTTAGTCCTGCTTTTAATGTGGTTTTAATAGAGTGAAGTAATGCTCCAGTGTACCTTAGAAAAAAGTCACCAAGAGACATACTTTTGAGAGCCACAATATGCAAACAATGCTATTGTTCTAAAAACCAGTTCTGAATAAGAGGCATGTTTATTGTTCTATCTTGAAACATCGAGATAGACCTTATGACATGGCCTACCTTGCGGGTTGACTCTGGAGACAGGAGGCTGACTAGCAGCTGGAGACCTCCTGTGGAGACAGACAGAGAAGAGAAAGACTGAGTCTGTGTATCAAAACTCCCCATTCCCACCCCCGACACCCCACCCTCATGGTTACTGAGGACTTTTCCAGGTCATAATGAACTATGTAGTGACATAATGCTATCTCCGGAAGGCAGGCTCCTGTAACCCGGGTAGATGACTGTAATTCTCTCACATCCAGATGGCCTGGAATTTCCCTCTGCAAGGCCTCAGGATGCTCTGACTCTCCAGGAAGGAAGTTGTTTACTCCGGGTCCCCAACCAGCCCCCTGTTTTAGGTTTTGCTGTTCCAAGAAGCCCTCAGAAAAGGAGTTGCTCGCTCAGGCGTCACTCGAAATGTCAGAGTGAATCTCAATTCCTTTGGGCAGTGCTGTAAAAAGTTATAGCCAGAGGAACCCTTAGCGATCAATCACTTCAGGTCCCTAATTTTTGTACCTCAGGAGACTGACACCTAGAGAGGTGAAGTCACTTACCAGGGTCACACAACCACTGGGAACAGTCATCCAACTTGCTTTACTTAGGGAACAGAATTTACATGGAGGAACTGGGATGTCACTTTATGTCATAACAAGCTTGCTGAAGTCAGGGGTTAAATGAAACAAGCAAACCCATGTTCCCATAGTACAGGGGCTCCTCCTTTTTTCTTGGTTCTTTTCCTTTCTCTGCCCCAAATCTTTCAATTTCACTGCTCTTACCAGTCTTCTCATGTTCTGCAGAACTTCTACCAGACTCTCCTGTTT